>NC_133217.1:11225490-12425490 GCF_040436345.1 Pagrus major | reverse complement strand
GAGAGATGGCTTGCTCCTTTCCCTGTTGAGGCAGACTGACAAAGTGCTCGCACTCCAGGAACAGGTATCTCATGCCATTCACCAGCATCAGACAAACTTGGATGGGGACGCCTGGATAGCGAGTCTGCATCGATGTTATTTCGCCCTGGCCTATATTTAAGGCTAAAGTTGTAAGTGGACAAAGCCGATAACCATCTGTGCCCAGTGGCATCAAGTTTTGCTGAAGTCAAAATATAGGTCAAGGGATTGTTGTCAGTTCTCACTTCAAACTCCACACCATACAAGTAGTCATGTAGTCTGTCCACCACGGCCCACTTCAGAGCTAAAAACTCTAGTTTATGTGCGGGATAGTTTTTCTCAGAGGGTGACAGGCTTCGGCTAATGAACGCAACTGGCCGCAGTCCTTCTTCATATTGCTGATACAACACGCCACCAAGGCCATCTGTACTAGCATCAACATGCAAGACGTATGATCTCTGGGGGTCGGCAAAAGCTAATACGGGTGCCTGCGTCAACCGGGTTTTAAGCTCTTGGAAGGCACTTTCACAGCGCTCACTCCACCTGGACCCGAAAGGTTCTGAGGGCTTGAAAAGGAACTTGTGTTCGACTGGCTGCCCAGCTTTCACTTTCTTTGATCGGGAACTAGATGGATACCCTTGAAGCAACTCATTGAGAGGTCGACACAGTTTAGAAAAATCTCTCACGAAACGGCGATAGTAGCCACAGAACCCCAAAAAGGATCTGAGCTCTGTTACTACCTTGGGTCTGGGCCAGGAAACAACAGCCTCTATCTTTGACGGATCCGTGGCAATTCCATCTTTTGACACTATATGCCCCACGTAAGTGACGGATGTTCTGCCGAACTGGCACTTATCCAACGACAGCTTTAGACCCTCTTCTTTCAGTCTGTCAAGGACTTTCAACAACCTCTCTTCATGTTCCTCGATGGTTTTACCAAAAACGATCAAATCATCCAGATACACTAGAACCTCCAGAAAGTTCATATCTCCAATGGTTCGTTCCATCACTCTCTGGAATGTTGCAGGTGCTCCTGAGATTCCTTGGGGCATTCGCTCAAATTGATAAAAGCCCAGGGGACATATAAAGGCTGTCTTTTCCTTGTCGGTCTCACTCATTGGGATCTGATAGTATCCGCTTCTCAAGTCTAAGACACTGAACCATTTGCTTCCAGTCAATGAGTGGAGCGCATCTTCAACTCTCGGAACGGTATACTGGTCTGGTATAGTTCGCTGATTCAAAGTTCTATAATCGACGCACATTCTTACTTTCCCAGACTTCTTGCGAACCACCACAATTGGGGACGCGTAGGGACTTCGGGACTCCGAGATGATGCCGTTCCCTTTAAGTTCCTGCAGATGTTTGCGAACATCCTCCAGATCAGCAGGTGGCAAGCGCCGAGATCTTTCTCTGAAGGGTCTTGTGTCTGTTAATCTAATGTCATGTTTTGTACTCTTTGAACACCCCACGTCCCACTCATGGCATGAAAAGACATCTTTCCTCTCCAACATTTTATGGCAGAGACGACTTTTAGCATCTTCGGGCATCGGAGAATTGCCAAAATCAAAAGAGGAAAGGGTGAGTGTGTTGGGTGATTCCTCTTCTGTCCTGGTAACCACTTGTGGCACCATTGCAACAGGAAAAACGTGAGCCAGGGGAGTCCCCCGCTTCAGGACAATCTCCTCGGCTGAAGTGTTTTTGAGAGTCACTGTGATGCGTTTGTTGTACGCAACTGATGCTGGGTGTACTTCAGGTCTCACCTGGAGCTTACCATCTGACGAGTCTTTAGGTTGCTCTACAAGTGCTAACTTGTCATTAAATTCACCAGGGAACTTGGCTATGCCTGTAACATGTAACTGTTTTCCTGGTTGAAGAGTCAATGGCCTATGCTGCATGAACCACACAGTTCCGTGCTTTTCAGTCTCCTCGGCTGAGACATCAGTACGTGCAAGGGACTGATAAGCATCTCTGATCAATGGATGAATATTTAACGTGCTCAAAAATCTGTCACCTGCTTCCTGTTTACAGGAGTCAAACAACTGCCTCACTAGATTGGTGTTTGTGCCTACAAGAAGAGCTATGCCTTCATCCTTTACAGGATCTGGACACACCAAGGCCAATGTGTCAACAGTCTGGGGCACGCCAGCCACACTTTCAGTGAACTCAAGCCTGATTGGTAGGTAACCATCATAAGGGTATTTGTGAGAACTTAACCCCCATATCTCAAGATTCTCAATAGGCTGAACAGCTAAATGTTTCATGTAAGTGTTATAAAAGCTCCTGTACAAAATAGTGACTTGTGATCCACTATCTAACAACGCTTTTGCATACACTCCCTCTATCAACACAGGTACAACAGATGTGGGTCCTACCAAACCTTGTGGCAAGTTGGAAGTTTCAGCAGATGAACAATTTGTGGAACGAAATTCCTTTGGAGCCCTGTGCCGTTCCTTCACCGAGCTCCGGCAGAGTTTCCCTGTTTCTTATGCATTCTCAGCAACTTCTGGTTAACTTTTCTCAAGTCCTCAGAGCCTTGGCATTCCCTCCTTGTATGCCCATCTTCACCACACTTATAACAAAAGATGTCTGATGTAGGGGACTTAGAGATCTTGACTTTAGGTGAGGCACTCTGAGCAGCAACCTCTGACCCACACATATTAGATCCCATCTTGTTCTTTGACACGTCAGGGCTAGGAGTCACAGTAGCTACACTCAGTAGTCTAGACACCTGTGAAGACAGCTCTTTGACTTCTTGTTTCAGACTGTCCAATCCAGAAACTGAAGATGTATCAGGAACAGTTGAAGCGTTAACTTTAGCTGTTGTTTTCACACTCTCTCGACCCCTGATCCAGTTCTCCTCTTCTCTCACTTCTTTCATCAGTTGGGAAAAAGAAGGAGGGTTCTGTAGAGTGTGGCTCAATTTAACACGTAACGCAACCATGTCAGTGGTCAAAGCACCTTTAACCAGTTGCTCCATCCGTGCTCTGTTCATGCCTGCAGACTCAATGCCACCTTTAAGTAGGGCTCGATGGAGTAGCTTGTCCAACCGATACAGGAAGGCAGATAGTGTTTCTCCATCTTCTTGATAAGTGTGCCTGAACTTAGCCATGAGATCTGGCCCACTCTCCGTAGTGCCATAGGCTGTCTCCAGTGCAACCAAATAATCTGTGGCGGTAGCAGAGGGATTGCTGATCTTCAGAAACCTAACAATATCAGCAGCAGGTCCCTTTAAACTTTCAACAATGCGCTGCTTCTTCACTGCATCACTACACTGCCACTCACTAATCATTTGAGTGGCCTGCTCCATCCAGGCATCGTATTCTTCTTCGCCTGATGGAACAGGTCTCAAACCAGAAAACAATCTCAGCTTTCTGTACCCGGGACCATCAGCGGGCCCCTGACAACACTTGTCTACCAGCTTACCAATAGCATTCACTAAATCTGTGTTCAGATCTGATTTTGGAGGTGATTCTTCAGATACCATGGGCCTAATGTCCTCAAGGGTTTTACCTTCTTGCTGTAATAGGGCCAGCAACTTTGACTGAAAATCTGCATCAGGACCCTGAACAACTAGACTCTGAACTAAGTGCACAGTCCAAGGCCCAGCTTCTCCTTCAATGCCTATTTCAGGGGGTACACTATCAGGATCTATGTCAGTTCTAATCTCCACTAGTATGAACAGCTTTAGACCGGTGGTGTCTCCACGCCGTCCACAAAGCCTAGTGCGACCGAAAACCTTCACTGTGTCCAACACTTTCATAATGGTGTCATCCACTACATCTATGGGCACATTACTCAATACAATGGCACGAGAGGGACTAACGTTCACTTCCCTGCTCCATTCCACAGCCTTATTTAGCTCCATGTTGTGAAACAATACAAGCACTCGACAATAAGATCACACAAAAAAACTTCACTGTTTTCAGTAAAACTCACTATTAAACACACTGTCCCTGTGTAGTAAATAAAAAAAAACCTATCCCAGCGGTGCCTCCAAAATGTAACCCCTTTTTCCTTAGTGTTTATAATTCTACACTGAGGTCACACCCAATAAGAATAAAACAGGTCCTAGGTGCTCAGCTAAAGATGGTGAATTTGCTGTGGTTCTTCTCTACTAAATTAAGCAAGGGACTTTATCACTTGAGTGGAAAAAGAAAAAGGGACAATATCATGTAAATAACGCGGTGCCTCCACTGAAAACTTACTATGCTATGTTCTAGCAAAAATCATGTAAGCCCTCAGAACTCAAGTAAATACAATTTACTCTAAAAGAATGTTAAACAACAATATGTAAAGGTAGAACACAAACATTTATTTGCTTTAAACCCTTCTAGATCTTTGGAATAATACCTTTAAAGTAGAAATGCTTCAGAGATGGATAGTAAATAGAAAATAACAAACAAAATGCTTGTATGCTTTAAATCAAGACAGTTATTACCTAAAGCATTAATATGCTCATCCTCTTACCCTTTTAGATCAATAGAACAGTTAAAGTTTTCTTCAACACACCAATAATGAAATATGTAGGTAGATATAATTTTTACTCAAAAGAGTTCACTTTTAACCCTTACTGTTCTCTCACATCAATGAATTGAAATGTTTTACTTTGAGCTCAAACTCAACCTTTTTAATGAAAATAAACCTATGAGGTTTTTAGCTTATTTGTAAACTAAATCAAATTGTGGTTCTCCTTTAATAAACCATTCACTTATGAAATAATTAGATGTGTTCCTAATTAGGGCCCGAGCAGGGAACCTGCGAGGTCCCTATTGTAATTGTAGTGATTATTATTTTTTTTTTTTTTTTTTTTCTTCTGACGAAATGATCGCATTTTTCACTGCCTGAACATACCCCAAAACTCATCAAACTTGGAATATAGATCAGACCTGGCGAAAAATTTTATAATCTGTTGTCATTGTGAATTTTCAGCACTAGGTGGCGCTATAATCAAGGAAAGTGTGTTTTGGCTAAAAACTCCCACATACTTCGTCGCACATTCAAAAACCTTATATCCACGCGTTCAGTGAATCTTGCTGAATCTCATGATATAGGCCACGCCCATTTCCGCCTACCGTTTTTTTTCGCTAGCTTGCGAAATGTCGAAAACCTACTTTTTCGAACTCCTCCCAGGCAATTTCACCGATTTGCACCAAACTTTGCACACAGCATCTGTGGACCCTCCTGACAAAAAGTTATTAAAAGAATTTTGCTATTCCAAACAATACTCAAGTTATTAAATAACAACTTCCTGTGGATTCGGGTCACAACAGGAAGTGTTGCATATCTCCACATTGGTGTGTCCAAATGACGTGAAACTCAGGATCCTACTTCCCCATGAGCCCCTAAGGCTCTGTGCCAAATGTTGGCCCATGACCACTAGGTGGCGCTATTTAAATTGAAGTATTTTATATCTCGACATCGGTTGGTCAGATTAACACAAAACTTGGTACACTCATTGCCAATGGCCTCCTGAGGACAGCTGACGAAGGTGTTACCGATCTGACACTAGGTGGCGCTCTGGTGGCAGTTTCATTTTATAATTGGCACTGTGCCCACACCATAACACTTATGGATATGAAACTGATTGGGGTGGTATAGACTGGCATCTGTAACTCACACACCAAAAATCACCAGCAGGTGGCGCTATTATCAAGAAAAAATGTTTTTTGCTAATTACTCCCACATAATATGGTGCACATCGTTAAACATTATATCTATATGTTCCCTGAATACAGCCGAACCGTGTGATGTAGGCCACGCCCACGTTCGCACTGAATTTCCATTCACAAATTCGCCAAATGTCGCAAACCTACTTTTTCGAACTCCTCCCAGGCAATTTTTCCAATTTGCACCAAACTTTGCACACAGCATCTGTGGACTCTCCTGACAAAAAGTTATTAAAAGAATTGTGATAGTCTAAAGTACGGCCAAAATATAAAACAACAATTTCCTGCACGTTGTGGTAAACCACACAGTCTTGCATATCTTGATGAAATACAGTCCGATTAACACAAAACTTTTTTGATTTGTCTTCCATGCCCACATGAGGGTTCGTGCCAAATTCGGTGCATATCCACCAATAGGTGGCGCTTTTATTGCTAAATGACGAAATGACAGCTTGACTGCCTTCACTTTCATTTCCTCAATGGAAGTTGTTGCATGTAGAAGCCCCGACAGCAGCATGTCACGACAGCAGCTTGCCCCGACAGCAGCATGCCCAGACAGCAGCACGCCCGACAGCAGCACGCCCCGACCCGCGTGGACTGCGAGGGCCCGTTCATCGCTGCTTGCAGCTTTAATATTTTAACTGTATTCACACCTATTGAATGTGCAACATATAATATCAATCACCTGAATGAATAGAAATATCAGAAAAATCAGAAGAGAGTGCTTTCGTGTACTCAAAACACAGTAATAGTACCCACACCTGTACCAGAGTATTTTCACAGTTCACATAGAAATAAAATAAATGATAATGTTACCATGAAAAGTCTAACCCAAGCGCTTGGATAATTTTCCTAACCGTTGGGGCCCATTCGTAGCGTTGGTGCACATGAAAATTGTTATCCAGTCATGAAAAGTTAAACTTAGAAACCGGGACAGTTCACAGTCTGCTTTAACACAGTCCCGTGCCGCTATCCTGCACTCGTTTCCAATGTCAAGTACTCACGCAACCTCCCGTTGTAGATGCAAAATGGCGTTAGCCAGCTAGGTAGCAGAGCGATGTCCAGACAGCCCCGTGACGACTCCCGTAGCCCAGGCTACCGTCCGACACGTCCTCGTTATCTGCGTCACCTCGTCCGCCGTCCGCTCCGTCCTCTCGACCCTCACGAATGTCGACTGGAAACGTCCTCAAGTCCGTGTTGCGCAGCAGGCTAGTTCTTTGCCACCGAGCTAACTCCTAACAGAGCTAATGTGGGAGCTAATGGCGGAGACCACGCAGTCCTGGCTCGAGAAAAGAAAACTTCGCCGTCGTCCACACTAAACACAGTCGACTGAGATACGTGAAAAAGAATACTCTGCACGATTAAGTCTCTCTGGGCAGTCTAATATCTGGGCCAACATTAAGTTCAAGTCTCCAAACATTGACTTTCTCTCTCTGCCGAGGAAAAACACAGCCAGCTCTCCTGTGTCCCGGGGAACTCTGGGATACTTCCTCCCGCGGAAAAAACCATAGTTAGTATTAAACAAAAAAAACTTAACCTTTATCAAGTTTTAAAAGACAATAGAATACTTTTAAACAATATAAGACATGAATTACAGAGTTAATATAAAACAATATTAATTTAAACACGACTCTTGTACGACCAGGAAAACAGAGGATTCTGGGAAATGGAGTCCTACTCTACTCTGTGTCCTAGAAGCAGGATAAAGGGAGAGACTGCATGTTTTTGCTATCACTAAGATTACAGAAACACAGTAAAATAAAAATGAATGTTTTTACCCATTTTTAGAGAACCCTACATTTGTATTTTTTATTACTTGCCCATGAAAGGCTCAAACCTTTAAATTGATTTTCTGCTTATCTGCATGCCTTCCTGCTAGCTGGCTTCACTGAATAATGTCAATTATAATAGGTCAGTTGTAAAAGGGTCAAACTGCGTACGTTTTGTTAGTCCATGCCAATGCAAATCAAACCGATGAAGATCCAACTTTCTAGGTATATGTTTAGTATTACATGTTTCAATATTGTAAAATATACAGTATTATTTAAGAGATTTGGGATTGCACTTCCATAGAGTTTGTGGACCTAAAAGAGACTGATTAAAAGTGAGAATCAATGCATTATCCATAACTCAACTCAAAAGCGTCTCTTTTTTCAACTTTCTCTGGCTGGTAGATGATAGGTGAATGGCATATCTTGCTATTGAAAATGTGAAGTCTTAAGGCTTTCAAGATGAACCGGATGACATCACTAGGGTTGTTCCCTTCACAAAAAAGAAAATGTTAGACATCTGTTTTCAAAATGTTTGAAAACATCATAAATCAGTAACACTTAGCAAATGCTTAGCAGTTTACAAATTCAGCAGAACCATAATATTCGATTTGTTTCTTTCCCTCTAGCTTTAGCCCATTTTTATCAGGGAAAAAAAAAAAATCAGCTAAAATGTCTTTGATGCTAAAATGCTCTGCGTGGTCACCAAGTTTGTCTGTCTGCTGTTCACGAGGGCTTGTGCCACTTCCCATTATTGCAAGCTTGACCAACACAGGCTACACCCTTCTACAACCATGCAACGCTTAGTGGCTGCACCTGATTGGATGCCCTGATTGCTCTGGGATTTCAAACTGGACCAACATAGCGACTCAATACAGATTTATATTTGTTTTAACTTGACATGTTAGTTTTAATAGTTCTACAGGGATTTCCAGAGGTGGCTGGATACCCCTGATATGCATAAAGTAGCATAGACCTCAACTTCATGCAAGTGAGGAGTGGGTGACCCTGTCTCTCGTAAAGCATGCAGCGCTACCAGAATGCATTGCACCACTACTTACATAGACTACGAATTGGAAACATCGTACCATTCTAGACACCAATGAGAGCACTGAGACTGAACCCAAAGATGCCTAAAGGGAACGGCAGGGCCAGAGGAAATTTCTTTGTGGCTGTCAGTACGAGCGACCCCTTTGACATTATACATAGTCATGTGAACCATTGTTCATGTTAAAGTATTGACTGCAGCAACAACATTTCTTAATGCTACTAAAGCCCTTTTGCAGAGGGACAGTTTTTGCCGTCTACCCACAAACAAGCCTCCAACTCAACTGTCTTTTCACTGTCTTTCTGCTCCCAACATGAGGTTTGAATCAGTAGGCTGTCATATGGCAGGGACACAGTATTCAGGACACATCCTCTCACTGTAATGATCTGGCGGACATGTCTGCATCCTCGTTTTCCTTCTCCTCCGCCTCCTTGTTAGCCCGCCCTCTTCCTCGCATACTACAAGGGTCACAGAAACACCCCTGGTCCATACGATGGAAGACAGTGACTGGACCAGAATGAATTGATCCTGTATTACAGGACTAAATGAGAAATGACTCTGTTACTGAATACATTACAGAATATAAAGGCAGCACTGTTGGACTCAAATTTATCTTTTAAATCTTTAAAAAACTACCCAGATTTCTGCTTCCCTCTAGAGATTAACAGCGTAGAAAGTTTAGCTGATTGCAGGAGTTCTGGGGTATTACTGAGCTTGTTGCTCAACTTGAGGAATGGGCCGAGTGTTCCCGACAGGGTAAACAAACATTGGAGTAGTAAAGAGGTTGCGGCGAACTGAAGCAGAGTAATTCATGGAGGAATGATCTGTGTCTGGGAGCAAAACAGACGGCCCCTGCATGTTTCTGTTGACGCTGGTTCAAATCCTCGGCCAGATCAAAGACGCCACATGGTTGCAACAAACTGAGTGCTCCTTAGACCAACCTTATTTTCTCTTTTCTGCTTCTTCTACCTTCAGATCTTTCCTCTGCTTTCACCTCTCCTCGCTTCTTTCCCGCAAATACCGCCCCTTCCACTTTCTCCTACCCCTGTTTTCATCATGTCCCACTTCGATCTCTCTTTCTCTTCCCAATGGATCCGTCGCCATCCCTCTCTCCTAACCCTTCCCGGAGTTTCCCATATCCCTATCACACTTTCACCACATGTCAGGAAGACTTGGGTTTGTGTGGTTTCTGCCCAGCTTTGGGAGAAGTCCAGCTCAGGCTCTGCTGGGCTGGTTGTCGGTTCGGCTTGCGGAGCAGACCGGGGCCCACTGTTAGGAAATGACCACTTCTCTGGTTCAAATTAGCAGTGAAGCAACGCAACAGGGCTTTTTTTTGCTGGCATGAAGAGCAGGAAAAGTGGAGAGAGAGAGTACGCAGCCATCTGCAAGCCACATGAAAGCAAGCGGTAATTGATTCGAAGCCCTCTCTAATTAAGTATTTTGTTCATTGTCCAAAGAACATCCTCCCTGAAGTGGTTCTACTTCTGTCGCATGCACCGTCCAAGCTAGTCCAGATTTGCATGGTTAGGTCATCTATGGAACATCCAGGTTTTCAGTCAAGCCTTGTAAATCCTTGAACTTCCCTCAGACCACTCACTTCTGTGTTGCTTCATGCAACTACAGCTGTGTTCCTACAGTCAGCAGCAGCCCCCTGATCTCTCTAATGTTGTTCTCAAACATGGAGAAGGTTGCGCCCATATGGGTGAATTAGTATGAACTGAATATTGGTTTTGATCAGGAGAAATATACTTTTTGTCATCACTGTACTTACTGAAATTAGAGATTTCACAAAGAAAATCTGACCGCACTCGCTTGCACGCTCACTTATGTTACCTCCTAAAATTCACATTGACAGACAAAACCGATCAAATGTGTGACGGAGCGGCAGTCAGCCAGTTAGCCTCCTGTTTGTTTATCTTAGTCTTCACTGCTCAGCATCTCAAATGCGCTCCATGAAACTCTACTCCACTTGTATCCCTCCGAAAATTGAGAGGCAAAGCAATCACCCTTCCTGTCTTGCGAGCATGAAACACAATAATTCTTCTACAGAAGCTTCTTTAAGCGCATAGGAACGCTGCCAAACTGCATCGCCTCGACTGTCTAACTCCAGGAAGCATTACATATATTGCAGGGATAAACAGAAACAAGAGAACTGTATTTACACACACACACACAAACACACACACACACAATGTAGAATGCACTCGATGCTCACAAAGCGTTCACCTCAAACGAGCTGGAATGAGCACAAAGTCGCTTTTTCATTTTATCGTTGTGCTACTTTGCTGCTGATTACAGGAAATGATTAGGACAAAACCTTGAAGGACTGACTGTTGTATGCTGCATAATGCCTCTGAGCGTTGCATTATGAAACACATGTTTCTCAATGGGCTCAAAGTCTGTACAGAAAGGATTAAGTCTCAAAGCCAAGGCCATTTAAACAAAGTCTGAGAGAGCCAGCAGCACCCTGCATCGAACAATCATGGGATACTGTAATGGCTCTGGAAAAGTTTGTGTGTTGTGTCTGATTCGTTTTAAGATTTCCTGTCTTTACAGGGGATTGGAGCCATGGTAAATACATATCAGTGAACAAGAAGATTGTAACTTGTGCTCTTGAGATTTGACAAAAGAAGAAAAAAATCAAACAACTCAAACCCCCGGGGGTGGTCCACTGCAGGGGATAAGTCCTCCTAAATCCATCTCTTTGAGGACCACTGTGAGCCAAGCTAACTGTTATGTGTTTATCTGGGCAGAAAGTGGCAACTGTGCCAGTTAGTTTAAGGCTGGAAGAAGAAGGAGGGCTCACACATGTTTGTGGCCATGTGGTGGGCACCTGTAGTCACCTGCTGTTGAAAGACCGCAGAGTGATTCATGTATGAAAGGACATCAGAAACATTGACAGTCTGAAGTGTTTTCATCTCATATCATGCTCAGCAGCATTTCCATTACAAAACCAAATTCTTTTGTGACATGAAAGCTACTGGCATCATATTTTTTGTTTCATAACCTCCTGCTGTTAACTTTTAGAAGTGGAATTGGTAAGAATTTCCAACTCGTCAAAAACTGACACTCTGGGATGGTGGCCGACTCATAAGACAATCCCAACACGTCAATATGTGACGAGTTGGTAATGAGACTCAAAAATCAACTTTATTACAAACTGGACATTTAAAACAAATGTTGGATCAGGTTCTAGTGACTGCAACACATTACCGTACGGCACTAATATTTCTATAGAGAATCAGAATCAGAAATTCCTTTATAAGTCCCAAAAACGGGGAAATGTGTGTGTCACAGCAGCCAATGGACAGTACAATATAACAATAAACAATAATAATAGTAAAAAATAAACAATATAATTAAATAAATCTACAATGGTTCACATTGTAGATCACATGACTTGTATATGAAAGAGGTTGTTTGTGGTGATTATCTATCATATCTCTATGAAGCATTTTAGCATCTTTCAGCACCTTTGTTTTGGTTAACTGGGCTCACAACTTTACTGGATCACTCTCGCTCCTCTCCTTTGTATTTTCTTAACATGCTTTTAGCAACAATGCTCTTATCAAGGCACTGTTGAATGCCACCTGCACACATAGTGCACCCTTTGGCAAATAAATAGCCACAGGTTTCCCTCAGGAGTTGGTGGAGACCAAAATAGAGCTTAAAGGAAAGTGAATGTTGGACTCCAGGCAAAGATATAGTGTAGCATTCGCATTGACAACCAGATGTATCGTGAACATAGTCATTCACAAACTTGCCTATATACTACGTGTGTTACTGGAGGATACCACCGGATGGTACACGTTAGCTTATTGTTTCATTGTTGCCACTGGTTACTGAACCCTGACACTGTCACACATGCCCACACTAGCCGTGTAGCATCAATTTCTGAGGATGTGCACAACCGACGCTCCAAACGTACACAGGATATGCAAGGCAGCCATCATTCATACACAAACACGTTTTTAATAGCAATTATGTCTATGGTCTTACATTCACCAGGTGGCCAGAAATACAAAAGGATGAATGCTAAATGTTGTTCTGTTTTTTACTGGATGTGCAATGCAACTGTGTGCTGACACGTTTGCTAACACAAACTGATTGATCTGCTGCCCCCCAGTGGCCACAACATCCATCAATACTGCTTTCAATACACCATAAATGTTTGAATATAAAATTCTGTTGCAGTTATTTTTATATTGACAATTCCTGGCATTATGCCATTAGCATAACAATTAAAACATTTGTTTGTTTGTTTTTCGGTTTTGTCTTTGGTTTTGTTTCTCTCTACATTTGGCATTTTGGGAAATACTCCTACTTGCTTTCTTGGCCAGAGTTAGATGAGAAAATTGATACCCTACTCGTGTATGTCTGCTACAAATGAAGCTACCTTGTGCTAAGCTAAGCTGGTTAGCAGATGAAACAGGTGTAGTCTGGCTCTGTGAAAAGGTAAAAAGTCCACCAACAAGCACCTCTAAACCTCACAAATGAACCAACATATAGTTGTTTCGTTTAATGAGTTAAAAAAAAACAACATCTTGTGGTTTTAAAGGGCTTTATGTGCCAGACTATTACTTATTTATTAGTGCAATTTAGAGGTGCAGGTACTAGTTACACATCATCTCATCCAACCTTGGTAAGAGAGCACAAGTGTATCTCTCAAACTACTCCTTCAACAGCTGCGAATGTAACTATGAGGCACGGTGTATCAAACTTGCTGATATATTGTAGATATTAGGTCTGCTACTGAAGATTTGGTTTGGGGGGGAGCATATGCTACGATACATGTGTCACTTAGTAAGCATCCATTTCCTATTCCAGAGAATCTGGCTCTCTGTGAAATAAAATGCTTTTTATTATCCTGCTCCGGGGGAACCATAACACCACAATAACCCCAGTCTCTTTCTCTTTTTACGAACACCTACGCACACGTCTAAATCAAGCTCAGACTGAACAATAACAAAGTCTGGAGCTTTTCGAATGGTCTCCGAAGAGCTGTTTCCAATCCCTTACTCAATATTGACCCGCCAGAGAGAGATATATCCATCCTGCATCTGAAGTGAAATAATAAAAATAAACAGTTGGCTTGGGAAGCACGTCTGTAACAAGATGAAAAGAGGGATAATGGGAGTTTTATACTGAGGAGCTGACCCCTGTTAAGAGCTGGCCCAACGTCCTGCTTTTGGAAGCCCCGAACTAAGTTTTTGCCAGACGGTGAACTGAGGGGCAATGAATGAGGTAGCAGAGTCAAATAAACCTATCCACATGTACTGTACACACACGCTCATTTGCACAGTTACCTGAACCAACAAACATCAAACAATCTTCATTTGGCTTTAACGGGGAGATCACACGCATCTTCCGGAGACACAGGGAAACTCTCACTTCCCTGCCGAACCTGGTAAAACTCAAGCCTCAGTGGCAGAATACGAAACATCACATCCCATTAACTAGGAACAGCACTGTTGCTGGATGAGCACTGCTGTTTGTTCCTGTTGGATTCTCTTTGAAAACACTCGCATGTCCCAAAGAACTCCAGCACAGCATTGGAAAAATATAGATCTGACTCCAGGAAGCATTGCTCAATACGTGTTCTTGTCCTTGGGTTACTGCGCCTTGTTCAGGCCTCACTGACTAAAAGCAATGTCTGACGTTGGAGAACAAGGTTGCTTTACCGCAGGGGTTTTAAGTTTGAGCCCTGTAAAGAGTTGGGCTTGATTCAAGAGGATTTGTCTACACCAGTAAAAAAAAAAAAAAAAATTATGGAAAGGATGGAAAGAAAGCTGGGACAGAGTCAAGAAGAACGGGGAATGTTAAAAGCGGAAAAAGTGGCAACACAACGGTGAAAGCCACTTCCTCCTGCTCCTGTCCCCGAAGCGTGCCTGTGATAAGTTCCCTCCGAGAGCTGAAGAGGGCATGTTGTCAAGTCCCTGTGAGCTCGGAGGCCCTGCTAAGACTGAGCCACTGCTGACAGAGTCAATGGGAGGCGGAGGAAAAATAACAAGGGGCGTCTGCCAAAGCCTCCCCACTGCTCGCTCTCTCTTTTCTCTGTCGTCCTGCTGCTGCCAGCCCAGTGGAAAAACTCCCTCTGGTCCAGGCACAGTTATGAGAGAACGAAAGAGCAAGTGGGAGACGGATAAACACAGACAGACAAACGAATTAGAGAGTGACAGAGAGGGAAAAATAAATAGGTTGAGCTGCCAAAATTTGAGTACAGATAAAACAGGATTAGCGTAATAGAAATCTCTCTACTGTTCGCTGTTTCCCTCCGCCTCCTTGTGTCGCGAGCCAACACAATGTCCTTCAATACGAGGCCCTGATTAATAACGTGCTGCTCCAACCACTCTGGAGGGCCGTATGTTTGTGCAGATTCACTATCTGCCATATAGCCGACTGACTTCCACATATATCAGCCGCGCGTCCGGGCCAAGACGACAACCGGCTGATGTGCAAACAAGCTCCGAAAAGCATAAACACACGAGGAGAGAGGAAGTAAAAGGAGAAGAGATGCAAATCTTCATGCGTCTGCGCACGGAATTATGCTTCCGTCTGTCTTTTTCTTCTCCCCCTTTTTAGCTGCAAAACAAATCCAGCCTATTAATCTTGGATGTTATGCTCCAAGCTCTGATTAAGACCAGGGCCTGTATTCTGTTTCCACCGTCCTTCGCTGCAATTATTCATTCAGATTATCAGCAGCACCAGTTAGCATGCCTTGTATTGTGTGCATGTACAGTTTGTGTGTGTGTGTGTGTGGCTGTAATTGCAGACATGGTCATCCGGCTGGAAAGAGCACTTTAAGAAAACACAGTCTTTGTTGTTGAAGCCATTAAAGGAGAGGCCTGTTTTCACACTCTTTCCTCCTGAAGTACCTATGAAACAAAAGGCACAGATGGGGGAACTTTGCGTGCATGTGTGCGTGTGTGTGTGTGTGTCTGTGTGTGTGTGTTTTCTGAAGGTGTTTGGGTTCCAGGGAAGTAAAAGGAATAAGTGGGCGTTCACTTTTCCTTGAGAATGAGTGGCATTCTCCTTCATTTCCTGCCACTACGGCCTAAGACTGAGAGTAACAGAAGCACATGTGCACTCTAATACACACTCACGTGCACACACACGCAAGAGCATACACAAACGTGCACTAATGGTCTATTAGGGGAGTAAAAGGATACAAATGTCACGCACATGCGAGTGACACGTGACAGTTTTGAGAACATTTTGAGAGTTATTTCTTGAAGAAGATCACAGACGAGACGGAGTTCTCTTGAAATGTGTTTAAATGTTGAAGTCAAAGAAGATGCCTCACATTAACGATGATTGAAGAGTAGAAGAACAAAGAAATCTCCTTGATTGTTTCCAGTGTTATGAAATAATTTAGTGTAGAATTAGACTTGTGAGACGTAAGAAGACTGAAAACTATTCAGAAATACAGCAAGAGGTTTTCTCCTCACTGCAGGATACCATGTGTTTGTGTCTGTGCGACAGTGAGCTGAACTGCCTGGTATTCTGCCCCCTTGTGGCAACAAAGTGTAGACTATTTTACAAGCCAAGTAAAGGTGAGAAACAAGCATCAAGGTAGCTACTAAAACTTCTATTAAAATCCTTTTTTTCTTCTTTTTAAAGGTGCACTATGTAGTTTTGGGGAAGACATTTTAATTAGGAGAGACAGATCTTCATTGACTGTTTGTTTTGTTTTTTTTGGTTCCTAAATAAACAAACTGACCTTAAAGGACAACACAATTTCATACTGTTTTACTTTGTTTGTATTTGGCGGACCCTGCCACCTTTCTAGCTTCAAACAGTGTTCTGGGGATTTTATTTTCCTCTGAGAACAGCTTGTTTATTCAGTTATGATAAGAATAAATATTTCAGAGTTTGTGTTATTACCTCATTAATATTGTAAATATAAACTACATTGCGCTCCTTTAAAAAGTAAGTCTCAACCCTGACCCCTGATGAGGGTGTGCATACACTCTACTTGTGTCTCTGTGATGAAGCAGGAGAGACAGGCCTCTGAGCAAAGATCTGAGAATCGGCAGTAAAGTCTGTAACGTTTCTTACACCTGAGGTGTTCAAGCATCGTCTCCTTTTCACTCTCTCTAATGAGGACGAAACCTCGCCAAAAAGCTTACAGATCCGCAGAGAAAGACCTCCTTTCACCTTGACATCAGAACTCAAAGATTTTCAAAAAAAGGACTCTTAAAGGAGTCCCAACTTCAACACGTTCTGGCCTATAAAGTAACTGCAGTGGGGCGTGAGAGTCTCAGCGCTATATGAGCAGGCGGTTTGGCTTACGGACAGCGCGAGTGTGTTCATCTGTTTGAAACGTGTGTGTGTGAGGAGGAGTGTCGAATCCATGTAGGTGTTTGTTTTGCACAGGGGCATAAAGTATGCCGTGTGTGCCGCTGTGCATTCAGCGTGACTGTTGTTTGTGTATGGTCCGTCACGCTTAGACACTTTGTATCAAAAGCCTGAACTGGCAGCTGGTTGGAGGCTGTAAGTTGTGGTTGAATAATGCACCGCGCACACAAACACACTCGACTTGCTCGTAACCACCAGTGGCAAAGTGAGAGGAGCCCAGTCAGTGGCCATGGTTACAGCACAATGTCGCCACCGTGCCAAGCGGGAAGTTACATGCCAAGGAAAAGGCCAGCAATGTCGGTAAAAGCAGAGAGGGGTGTAAATCTCCTGACCTATAGGTACTTTAATAGAAACCAAGAGACTGACTGGAAAACAGTAAATCTATATGAGAGGCCCTGAACTTTATGAGCAAATAGGACTTTGAACAGTAAAGCAGACGCTGCTGCGCACCAGCAGCACTCCTGTTGTACCTCGGTGCCAGGAGGGAGAGTTCACGCTTTACTGTGCATCCATTCACCCACTCCCCTCGAAGATTGTGTAACACACTCCGACGCGCACACAGATTCACCTAGGAGCATGCATGTGTGGCTGCACGTGCACCAGCACGCACACACGCAGGTACATATCCAGTTTTTCTTGCCGTAAGCCAGTGAAGTGGAGGGATGCTGCCAAATGTTTTTGGATTTCAGAACTCCAGCCCCACTGTCTTTTCCAGACTCTCTCCCCCCTCCCCTCTCTTTCTCTCACTCCTCACCTCTCTCTCTCTCTCTCTCTCTCTCTCCCTCTCTGTGTCTCCCTCCTTCCTCTGCGAAGAAAGCCTGCTGTTGGTGCGCTGAAACACATGTGATCGAAAAATGTATCTCCTCGGCGAAGCATGCATTTTGGAATCTTCTCTTTTGTTTTTCTAAGCCCCACTAATGCGCTCCTCTTGGTCTTTTTTTTCCCCCCACTTTTTTCATTTTTGCTCATCTCCTTCTGTCTCTCTGCCTCTCTGTTGGTTCGTCATGCGGGATACCTGAGGACTCAGAGTCATGGCTATTTCTCCTCTTTCTCTTTCGCGATGGAGGGATGTCGTTACAATGGAATGCGGCGTCGCTTGCCAGAGGCGTCACAGTGGATGGACAGAGTGAAGCAACAGGGGGATGAAGAGAGAGAAAAGAAGGCAGAAAAATGATAGGACCATGTGTCCGTTTGCAGTATTCCTTCACTGTGGTACTTTCCAATCACATTTTGAGCTTTCAGTGAGCTCAAAAAACACCAAACAAGTTGCAGTCCATGCCAACAGAAGATGGGAGATGATTAAATTCACATATACGAAGAGGACGATAATCAGAATTGAGCCAAACCTACTGTACATATCCACTGCCCCACCCCTATGCACACTCCGAATACACACCACGCCCACTTCAACATCATCAGCAAAAGATACAGATGTGTTCGGGTATGGATACATCAACAACATCTGAAATTTCACATACACAGGGCTGAATTCATCAGGACAAAAGCAGAAAATTCTTGATGTGGCTACAGAGGAAGTCAGGACCCCCCCTGAGTCGTAATAATAAGTAATAATACTGTAATATTGTCCTTTACCCTGGCCTGGAGCTTGGTGAACAAACTGCACCGGTTCTTTTTAATCTGTGCACTAGCTTAGGACTGAGGAGAATTATGCAGGTCCCATGACTAAGATATTGCACCGTCTGTTTTTTATTTTTACCTTCTCTCCCTTCCTGTTCTCTCCCTTCTGTTTCTCTTGGCCTCGGCCACATGTGCAGCCACATGGGATAAAAGTGAAAAGGGATGACAAGACAGGAGAGGAGGATGCTAACAGAGCCGGG
Organism: Pagrus major; assembly: GCF_040436345.1. NCBI lineage: Eukaryota > Metazoa > Chordata > Actinopteri > Spariformes > Sparidae > Pagrus > Pagrus major. The sequence continues at coordinate 12,406,793 of NC_133217.1, read as the reverse complement.
GAAAGGTGAGGGCAGGTAGGGTCTTACCTTTTCTCTCCTCAGAGCGTTGAGGGGCAGGGAGTGTGGGGGCTGCACTGGGTAAAGGGGCAGCGGTAGGTAGGTGTGAGCGTCAGGTGGGTCTCTCTTCTACCTCCCTCCTTGCTTGCTTCAGCCACGCGTGTCTCCCATGGGATGTGATGGCATCAGATATTCAACGAACATGCAGGCAAAAAAAAGAGGAGCGGCGTTCTCCTGAGCAAAGAGCTGGCACCCTCAACCAGAGCAGGAAAAAAAAAAGATATTTTCAACCGCAGGTGGAGAAAATTGTCTAACTTTTATTTCTCTGCATCCAGCAAAAGTCCATCCATGTGCTTTTTTGGCAGAAAAGAGAGCGAGATGAAAGAGCGAGAGTGAAAAATCCTCTCTGTGCCGTCTTCAAGCTGTCCAGACGCAGGTCTGAGGAGCACCTTTCCAATCTGTGCGCTCTTGCTCTCCAGGGTGGAAAGTAGGAGGGAAGGAGCGAGGGAGCAGGACAGAGAGAGGGAGAGAGAGGGAGTAACAGTGGAGTGAGACTCAGTCAGTCAGTCAAGTCAGTCAGGCAGTCAAGGCAGGCAGCAAAAGGCAGTGTATATTGAGCTAAAGGCTGTGGTGTCCAAGCAGGCTGAGCTCCCACTCCCAGGACTTATAACCAGGGGCTGTGCACCTCGCTGCTCCAATCTCCCTGGCTCACTCGGCGATCCCTCTCCCACTGGCTTATTTTGGGAAAAGACAGACAGGATTGTTCATTGGGTTAAACCCCTTCATACAAAAAGCAAGTGTCTGTGGCTGGCTGCACTGAGGAAGGAGGGGAGTGAGCAGGATGGGGTGGGGTAGTGGCCGCGTACAGAGGGGTGGGGTAGGATGAAGAGGAGGGAAGGGAACGAAAAGGAGGACGAGGAGAGGGGAATTCGGAGGCGTCTCTTGCTCATGTTCTGCCTCTAAAAACTTACCCTCCAAGGAGTCACACTACTCTATCCTTAACCCTAACCCTTACCCTAACATGATCAAAAACACAAATCAAGCATAACCTGCAGACATTGTCATGAAATACCCCAGAGATTTTAATCATAAAGTTGGAGGCGTCTCTTGCTCATGTTCTACCTCAGAACTTACCTTCAAAGGGATCACCTTTATCCTTTCGGTACCCTAACCCTAACCATTACCTGATCACAAACACAAATCAAGCTAAACCTGTAGATATTGTCATGAAATACCCCAGAGATTTTAATCATAAAGGCTCCCACGAAAACTCTTTACTTGTAGCTCCAATGGCCAATTAATAACCTCCATGCATGCCATAACACTGGATAAGTGTAAGACATAAAGGGGCATTGTGTCGTCGCCTAAAACCTGCTGTCGTTTGTGTATAATCGTTACATGATAGCACTCTCTCGGGGTTAATCACCAAAGCACAGCAGTAAATGACATCAGGTCACATTTCGCCACTACAGCCCGGCTATTCATCACTACAAGATGTTTTACAAGTATCACATAGACCTTACATTTAAAGCGTGCCAAGCATTAGCTGGGAGGATGCATAAATTCTCATCAACAGGGGTAATTGGAAATCATGCTCTGGATGTTAGCTAACAACCTGGATGCACTACAGTCGCTCCTTATCGGAGCAGAGTTTTACTAAAGCCAGCACAGGCTTAGCATTCAGTGTTTAATTGGCACTGTGTTAGCTGGCCCTGTGCTGTGGTAGTGGACCTTGAAGAGAAAGCTGCGCCGCGATTGGACGGATCCAGAGGGAAGCTGGCCTAGCCTTTTCCTGAAAGACCCACTGGGACTGAGCCATTGGCTGAGCCGGAGATCAGATAGAGACTGAGTGAGGTAAAAATTTGCGTCCAAGTTTTTGGTGGTTTTTATTCATCATCACATTGGGTCGGTTTTATTAAAAGGCCTGTCGTTTCAGCAGCGTCCACTGATTCATGACTTCAATCGCCGTTTAAATTCCAGCTCGTTATCAAGAACTGGCAGTCCCGCTGCACGTCTCTCATTCATGTTTTCGCTCCACGAGTAATAAATGTCCCCAGACTGTGTAATCTCCCAACCATTAGACTCAAAGTCAGCCATCGCTTGCATGATAACTATAGGCAATGTCTCAATGAGGGCATATTTGGATAATGTTTGTTATATAAAATGAGTCTTTATAGCAACATTTACAGCACAGATGTGGCTTTTATGTGTTTTTTTTGCTCTTTTTTGGGCAAATTCCATCAATATCAAGCTAGTAAAATGATTAAACGTGGGCGCAGTTGGAAAATTGATGTAAATTCTTTCTATTCAGAGACATCTGTACTGTATCTGATGGGAGGTCATAAGCAGGCCAATTGTTGATTGTGCCGTCAGAGTCACAAGAATTTTTTGTCGCGACTGGAGCCGGCTAAATTGAATAATCACTAAAAAATAAGCAATAGGCGTCACGTCTGTGAAAGAGAACATGGTGCAGTTGAAGCCGACTGAATGGCTCTCTGAAACATGGAAAGGGTGGAGTGACCAGATGCCCAGCAATGATGTCATCAATAGGAGTCCTGTGTGGTACTCAGGCCTGCCATTCATTCATTCATTCATCCATCCCCCCCCACCCAGGTGTGTGTTTCACGCACATGTGTGTGTTGTTGATCACACCCTACCACAAAAGCAAAAGCGTTCTATAGCTCGACGAGGCCGAAAAGTGGTCAGCAGAGGCTGGAGAAAGCCCCCCGCCTCATCCAGTCATGGCCATGCTACAGTTGCACTGAAGAATTCTGCCTGCGGCTTCTCGGAGATCTCTCACAACACACACTCATACGCTTTTGGTCAGCACACACCCCTTGCTTGAAAAATCCCCCAAACCATTCACTTCTTCTTCTTCTTCTTCTTCTACTACTTCTTCTTCTTCAGCACTCCGGTACACAAGTCCCCTCCCACTCGCTTGCTTTTACAAGGTGAAACATTCCCGAGAAGAGGGGAAAAACACCTGGTCGTCATAAGTTTCTCTTTTTTCACTCCACTTTTCCCCCTCGCTCCATTCCATTAGTAAGAGCAAAAACAAACAGCGGCCGTTGGTGAACTCACTGGAAAACCGTCGCATTGCGTCACACAAGACCCGCTTTGCCCCTTGATGTTCGTCAAAAGCACCAAAAATAAGCCGTGAAGGGCGGGCTGGCGTCACCGATACACTCCACCCTTCACCACACCCAGCGTCGCCAAACATAGACCCACTATGTGTTAAGGTATGGGGGTCTGTTCTCCTAAAAGGTGGTGTGTTTAGGGTGGGGTGAGCTTGTTTGGGAGCATGTATGTTCCTTGAGTGGCCCGTGTGAATAGTTGGAGTGTGTTGGAGGGTGGAGTTGTTTGTGTTTGTGAGCTCGATTGGGATTAACTTTTGGGTTGTAATGTGACTGTGTTTACTCGAGTCTCTGAGTAAAGTATTGTGTGGCGGTAATTGAGTCGATAACACAAGCTAATATGGGTTTGACAGTGTTTAATCTCATTACTCTGATGCACAAAAACTCTTTTCAATACAGGACTGAAGGTCTACACCTACACCTAATGCACTTTCCCTCAGTTAAGCCCCTCTTATTCAAACAAGGCATCGATATCGAGTAACAAAGGTCAGAGTTGAAGGTTCACGCGAGGACAGTGGAGGACAGGTGTTCCTCTCTTCCATCTCCTCTGCTTTTATACTCCTTCTTTTCTCCACTATCAGCCTCTCTTTCCCCCCTGGGCGACAATTCAAAAAGGCCGTTTTCTTTCAGGTGATGTGGTCCACCTTTGTCTGTTCTAACCTTACAAAGGAATGCCTGGCATTCACCAGGCTGTGCCTACACGGAGCCGTTAGGGAGAGCGAAAAAAAAGGTGGTGAGGGAAGACGGGAAAGGGAAAGTGAACTTAGAGAGATAAATAGTTGAGGAAAAGAGAGCGAAAAAGGGGAAGTATGTCAGAGAAAGGGAGAGAAAAGCAGGCAGAGAAGAGGAAGGAATGGAAAGTGGATGTGAAAAGGGAGAGGGGAGTTTCGGTCTTTTCACACGCTGTGGATAAAACTTGAGGCCTCTGAAATTGATATAAATTTCAACAGGGAAATTCCTCCGAGATGGGCTTGGGGCTCTGCCACGGCCCTCGGCTGGCACAGGGTGGAGGGTGTGGGCGGGAGGTGATGGGAGGGCATTTGAGGGGAGTCGGACGGATGGAGGGATGGTCGGGTGGATGGAGCAGGTAGAGGAGGAGGAGACGTTTTTGGCCGGGCTCCCCCTGGCCTACCTGACGCATATTGTTGCCGAGCTCAGTTTCCCCCCAGGTAATCATTTGACACTGATAAAAGGGGGAAAGGGGGGACAGCGGAGAGAAAAAGGATGGCAGTGTTTCCACCCTGGGAAAAAGCTCTCCGGAGAGATGAGAAGGACAGCCGGGGTAATTCTTCCGTCTGTTGGACCGGGGCGAGAGAAGATTGGGGAAAACAGAGAGAAAGAAGGAGGAGAGTCGCGGGGAAGAATAAAAGGAGCACGGTTGTGCATTTCGAAAGGTGTTCGCAGATAAATGAATTCACTCTCACTTTCTTCACAAACACGCAACACATGCACAAATGATTGAAGACAGGGGAAGGAGGGTGCACATTTTTTAAGTGTTTCCACAGTAACTAGTCCACCTCCTTTATTGCTCTGGCACATGCACATGCAAGATGCTGCAGCGGCGTGTGTAAATAGAAGAGTGGCGACTGAATGGTATTTTACTGCTTCTGTATTTGTGGCAGGTTATTTTGACCCTGGGTGGTCCCTGCTGAAAGACTTCTAGGGTCATTAATCATCAGTCGGGAATCAGATGTCAGGTGTGTGTGTGTGTGAGAGAGAGAGAGAGGAGGGTTGGTCGGTAACCAAAGAGGGAGCGAGTACTGTACTCTGCTGTATGGAAGAAACAGTAAATGTGCAAGTGTGTGTGAGCGTGTTTGAGGTTAGCCTTGCGTACCAGTGGATATCCTAATCAGCTGAGCTGGTGGTGGGATGAAAGAATGTGAAGATTATTGCCTGGTAATTGTTTCCAGAGTGCAACAGTGCTGCTATATCTCAAACAGAAGAACTTTCACTGCAGCGTGTGTGTGTCTGTGTATAACGGCATCTATGCAGTGTGCCAAAAGTTAAGGTTATGGGATACGTAAAGGAGCAGAACATCCAGCAATGGGAATCCAAAAGGCGTGTCAAGCTAACAGATTTTGGCTCAGTCCCAGTGTGCCCTTTGCCTCTAAAATTTAGCCCTACCCCTCCATTTTGTGCGTTCACACCTCGGGGGTAAGGTGTATCACTTCTCGTTGGGATAGAGGGGTAGGATGAAGTATCTGGGCTACATGGCGCTCCAAACGGAAGTTTTTCAGAGGCACACTTTAAACTGAGGATTATCAGAACTCTGTATCGTTTCAATGTCTCATTAGCTAACTAGCCAGCTAGCTTGTGTTACACTGTTGTTGCTGATTTGTGCATGACAGTCCCTCATTTTGATGCATTTCAATGTTGCATTTCCTCCTTTTGACGCACAAGAATTGCAACGGCAGGAGCACGGGTCTGCCAATGTTAGCCGTAAAGCACCACTGGTAGCCAGGTAATGAAGAGGTATCCTTCTTTATTTGAGGACTTTATTGATAGAGTCAAGTTGTGAATGAATCCATGCATTTCTATCTCCACCAGATAAGTGGCAAATGGCCACCAGGATTGGTCAAAGACGGCATATAGCGTCTGTTTACAGAAACTCCACTGACCATAACTGATGATGTATGAGGGTCTTAAAGAGTTGTCCCATTTCATTGGGTGAGAATTTCAACCACTAACCCTGTTCTGAGAGGGGAGGGAGGGCTCAAAAATTAAGGGTAGGGGTAAAAAAATTGCAAATGGGATTGAGCCTAATGTGAGTACCAGGACTTAAATTTTCCTCTTTGTCTTTCATTTACAGCCTGAAAGGTACACACAAAAACAAACATGCGTTGCAACTGTAATTTCCCTAGCCACAACTTTAACCGATATCCTGCCAATCTTCTACAGGCTTGCACGCAAACAGTAAAAGCAACACACCCAAAGATCTGTACTCAACTGATAAGCTCATCACTCTACCAGCTATTTGACGATTCAGTTATATTTTTCTTCTCCTTCTCGTTGACAGACCGGTCTCGCCTAGCCGGCCCTGACAGGGCAGTGAGAGCGAGGATCCTTCGCAAAAACACAGAGACTGACAGAGAAACGTTTGGGTTTGTTTTGTTATAGTTTTTAAAACCATTTTCCGTTTCAGAACCAGCAGGCAAGAGAGCAATTTCCTTCATGGCAGGAGCAACAGAATCCCCAAACCCAAACAATCAAAGTTAGAATAAATAAAGTCAACTGCCGGTATTTAGAGACCTCAGCAGCACATCCAAAAACTCCACCCCGGTTAGATATGAGGGGCTGGCACCGTGGTCCAAGGATGAGTAGAGTTCATTCATGGGTGTCTTAAACCTCAAGATCAGTTTGGTTCACAATGTGTTGAGAAAGGTTTATCTCAAGATCACACCTTAATGAGCTCACTCATTCTTGACATAGCAAACAGTTTTCTCATGATCATGACTTCATTATCTCGTTATCCTGACAGAAGAGATAGCAATGTTGTGGTGCCAATAGTTCTACCTAAGGGATGAGAGAGATGTTTTCTTATGATGACTTGCATAATTCATGAGGACTTTTTTCTCATCTTGACAAAATAGTATTAATTGCATTTGGCTGGACAAAAATTGGCTTGTTGCTGACAGACAAAATGTGACTTCTACTGATGTGAGATATCAGTTAAGATTTTACATCAAAATCTGTTAATAAGTCTGAGTCCCCCTGTGGGAGTGTCAGTCAGTCAGTTCTGTCAGTCTGATGAATCGACTTTAATGGGGAAAAAACAACCTGATGATTAAAACGTCAAATATAAAACGTCTCAAAATCCCTTCGACATTTAGAAGAAACAATATTTGATATCTCACAATATAACCAGTTTACTCAGGATAACTGACAGCACACTTCACACATGTGTTATCTTTAGATGATTAGCGCTGACTTTGCTATCAAGATGATGGGATAATTAAGGCCAGGCTCACGCTACCAGTTTTGAAATCGGGTTGCATCGCGCACATAAAGAAAATCTTTACAGATGTTCCCTCTAATCTCAAACATGAACACGCTACAAGATTTGAAAATAATGGTGCATCACACGCTTCAGGATATTATTGAGATCACGGACCACCTCATGTGATCTCATGGGGAAGCAGATGTAAACAAATTGGAGACTGTGGCGCAACGACTTGACGTAGTAACATTCCTCTGCAGTGAGAAAAAAACAAAAGCAGAAGAAAGAATCAAACGATCAACATGGGTTGTGTTTTCTTCAGCGAGAACTGTCTTCATTTTTAATATGTGTCAACAGTAGCATGCTAGCTAACGTTAGCCTCAAGGGCTAAAATGTTAGTGTTGTTGAGCTGCCCCATCAGCTGCTCCAGGATGCCTCTCTCATTGGCTACTGTGGTCCTGCTCGGGAAGAACAGAAAGTAAGTAGAATGTATTTCATGTATCTTTCACCAACTGTTGATGGTGGCTATTGTCAGTTGAAAAAGCAAAAAGTTCCCAACAGCAGATGGTTTCAGCTCCAGCTAATTAACGCTAATATTGTAAGTAACTTAAGCAAATTGCATAAATTTAACTTGCCCTCTTGGAAATGTTTGTGTGTGTGAGTCAGTGTCTGTATTTGGCTAAAGATTAGAGAAAGATATGGTATGTAGTCATGGATGTAGTTTTGCCGTTCAACAATAATACAGAGTGGTGAGCTCTGTTTTTAAAGGGGCACTATGTAGTTTTGGAGAAGATGTTTAAACTCAAAATGTTTATTGTTACAATATTAATGAGGTAATAATACAAACTCAGAATTTTTTTTTTCTATAACTGAATAAACAAGTTGTTCTCAGAGGAAAATAAGGTCCACAAAACATTGTTTGAGGCTAGGAAGTTGGCAGGGTCCGCCACATATGAACAAAGTAAAACAGTATGAAAATTATTATTCAGTCATGAAAACAAAGTTTGTTATTTAGTTTGTTCAGGCATAAACAAATCAGTCAATGAAGATCTTTCTCCTCTGATTAAAACTCATTCCTCAAAACTACATAGTGCACCTTTAATTCCTTTTTGACACTTCTACCAAATGTGAAAAAATTGCAAAAAATTATTGTGAGTTGAAGAGTTGAATGTTACGTCTTCAAATGTGTTTACTTTTCTAAATCCAACGATGCAAAACCGAAATACACTCAACCTAAATGTAAACACACTTCTGTTTTTACTCCTGTTTTTTACAAGTTGAAGGTAAAAGGTTTAAAACTATTTTTAAGCACACACAAAAAAATAATTGTTTCTTTCAGATTTTGGGCACAAGTTTGTTCAAATCTGTTTGCGCTCGCAGAGGTGTGATATATCCAGATGCTAATGAAACAGCGTGATTAACACACAGGTGTGACCTACCATGATCTGCTCTATGCAAAGGAGATGTGTTGCACTGCATTAGGCTCTACTTTTATGTACATCATATAAATAATTTGAATTTCAATCAGTGTAATAGTTCTTGATTTTGAACACCAATATTTGGAGTTCCTCATGAAAAATAAAGTAGACCACACCTGTTATCTCAGTTTCTTCACTACATATTTATTCAACATTTCATATCATATGCTGCTCATTTTATTTTCAGGCTGTAGCTGCAGCTTGTGCGCAAGGTTAAGGTTAAAAAAACCTTTTTTTTGCAACTGTAGTTTTGTGGCCATACGAAAAGTAGGCGACAGATCTCAACCCGCTGTGAGCTTCCAGGTTGCACCCCACTGAGACAACAAGCTTCCCAGCAGTATGAGGTGTGTAGGTCTTGCTCTACAACAGCCTAGGTTGTGACCTCTTGAGTGGCAGCAATCCTCTCCCTGACCTCTACCCTCAGTGTTCACACTAAGTAGCCTCTCGCTGCAAATGCCTGGAGAGGTCACTGAGGTCCTCTCAAACCTGCCGTTGTAGGTTTAGTCCCATTATAACAAACTCATTTACTCACTTGACCCCATGCTGACCCTGGAGAACTTTCTAGTATTGTTTAATTTGTGTTTCAGCCAAATATCCCCACCACGAAGCTGTCAGCAGTGATGTCTGTTAAAAAAAAAAAAAAAAGGCACGTGCACGGACACATGCATCCTGCTAAATGCACACACACACTCATACGGTATATTGGTGGCCTGTCCCACCTGCCTTCCCGTCTAGCTTCGTCAGTGTGTCCTGACCTTGATGCTCACAGGAACCTCCTCCCTAAACAGCTGTTTCCACGTGTCCCACCACCCACCATCCTCCAAACACGAGGAAACGGAGAGATTGCGCTGCAGCCTCAGAGCTCAGCTCACACACAATCTGTGGATATCACATCATGAATTTCAGATTCGGAATAGGTAATAAATGCATCTGGGAAAATAGTTTGAATAACGCAAAATTGGCTCTCGGCGAGGCACTTAGAAATATTAACTGTCGGAAGGGATCATTTTTCGCCTTTGATCATTCTGGGAATATAAATAGGGGAACAATATGACCTTGTTCAGAGTGGGGGGAATTAGCCATAAAGCGCTGGTGACTGAGTGACTGTTTGATCCGTAACACACCCTTTGGGGGAAGACTGTTTTTTCATGCAAAATTCATTAAGTTGACTTATTCCTGTGAAACTCAGAAGACAGGGCGGCGCGAGGATGGAAATACATGTGCATATATTACACAAAACAAGCTGTCAAAATGGAGTATAAATAATGGGGCTGTCAACATGTGTGCCAGGCATTTGCCAACAAACCACAGTTTATGTCGGGGAGTGGGTCTAACACTAACTCTCACATGCACCTACGGGGAGAGAGTGGCAACTCGCGTTTTTGAAGGCCCGGCGTTCCGTGTCTCTCTGTCTTCCTGCTTCTCCACCCTCCTTCTGTTTTTCTGCTTTTTGCCCAGTTTCTCCTCGAAAGCCTGCAGATGTGTAGCTTTGCGAAAGAAAACAGGCAGCAGGCCTCCGGCTTTGGTTAGCATGGAGAGACATGCCAGAAAAACAAAGACCTCTGAACTGTACAAACACCACAGCAGAAAAACTGCAGCGGGGACCACCCACGGAGGTGGCAAGTGAGCAGCCAAGACCAAAACCAGCTTCTTGGATCAGGGTGCTACTAGATAAAGAGCACGACATGCATGGATTAATAAAGAGTCGGAGACAGATGTGCCGCAAAGAATGTTACATGTATATATGAGGAGGACTGAAAAGGGAGTAAATGGAGATGTGGCCATGTCTTAATGCAGCCCAGTATCCTTAAAAATTACTTTCACTTTATGTGATTCTGCACATCATTATTTGCGTCAAATACCAATGTTCAGTGCCATGTAGGAAGAAGTGTGCCCTGTATTTAAGGCATGAAGGAAGGCTGAGGAGGTTTAGGTGTTGGATGGGTGTGTAGTCCTGTCAGAGACCTGCAACCACGATCTTTGCCTGATCTAAATCATTGACATTAAGGTGCAATATGTACGACATGACAAGAACTTTAGTTTAAAACTTTCAAAAACTGAACTAACATTATCAACAGAATGTGAAGAAATACAATTTTTGATGTTGTGTACAATGTTGGAGAGGTATCTGCTGAAGTTAGCATGCTAACCTGTTCACTATGTTTCACCAGATCCTTGCTATTTTAAGTCTAAATAAAGGCACATTATGTAAGAATTGGCTACCTGTCTAATTCATACTCCAAACAAAAAGGGGGCAGCATTTCATATCAACGTAACTGTGCTAACTGTTAGCTAGATAGCTCAGTTAGCTGTGAAGCTAGCACTCTTCTCATAATTTCAGTTCATTTTTAAATTTTTTGTAACTAAAGTTCTAACATGTCACACCTTAAACAAACTAAAACAACACAATAGGTCAAGAAAGGAAATATTCTCACAGCTATTTTCCTCTAAAACATAAAATACAACCATAAACCTTCTGAATTCGTGTTTCTCTTTTACCAAACTAAGACGAGCTTAATTGCCTTGTTAACTCATCATTCACTCGACAAACTAAAAAACTCACCAAAAACTGTCTTGATTCATTTCACCTTAAATCATCACTTAGTCCTCATACCCTCAATCTTGGACTAATCTTAGCCATGTTGTAGCTGCCGTGTGAAGATATTGCAGAAAGACAGACTTACTAAAACGCTGGTACTAAACGCTCAAACAGGTTTTGTCCAATTTAAACCTTTTTTTGCCTGTTGACAGGGTCGCATGTTGAAGCTGAGACCTGGAAAAGATCTTTATCCTCTGCATTGTTTGTCGATACCATGCCTCCAAATCCTGCACAGTGCCCAGCGAATCAACAACACTTAACCAATTAGCACCTTCCTCAATTACCGCTGCAGCCTGCTGCAGGCATCTCCTTGCACGTTTGTGTCTTTCTGTTTGCACACCGTTGTGTGCGTGTTTATGTGTGAGAGTTGTGTTGTAAGCTTGGACATGTGCAGGACATCTACATTTTCTCTCTTAGATTTCCTGCTTTGACTAGCTGCTAGCGGAAGGCGTGTCTTTTCTTTCCTGAGACAGACGAATAAACATTATTGTTGGAGCTTAGGCCAGCAGCTTGTATAGGACAAGGTCGTGACTTCTGTCTGTTGTGCATGTGTGTGTGTGTGTGTGAGTGTGTGTTCAGGAAGAGACACACGGTGAGCGGGCTGTATAAATGCGTGGAATATCCGAAAAAAGAAAATGAGCGAGAGGGACAACAGGAGACGGATAATTAGACACAAAAACAGACATTACATAAATTAATACCAGTTTATCAGATGTTTTTTTATAGCACATAATTGTCCATTTAAGTTGCCAAATAAATGTTCTTTGCAACAGTTTTACTCAGCATGCCTTTTTCCTGCTGCCTTTTCTTGAACAGCACGCTCATAGACTGCAACAAACCCACTGTTATCATTGTGTTACACGTGGCCAAAATCACCGGGAGAGTACTCCAGCACAGTAAAAATTCCAGGACAAACAAACATCCACACTTTGCACTCAACATCGTGCAACTAGGGCAGTAAAATGCAGATAACTTGCAGAGGGACGGAGCCGGGTCCGGGCCAATTTCTCGTGGGAAGAGAGAGCAGAATGGGAATTGCAGAGCGAGAGCGTTTCGAAAAAACATATTTTATTTGTTGGTGTTGCAATTACCGTTAAATTGGGTAAAAATGTCACAAATGCAGTCGCTGGAATTTTATTAAGTCTCACTTTTAAAAATAGACGGCGTGCCGGATTTTTATGATGTCATTTAATGTCTGAGTCTGTTTTATTGCCTAGATGTCGACCAAGGCCAATCGTCATGAATATCCGATGATTTCATCTATAAAATAAGCCAACAACTTTTATATTAATAAGCTTTCTTTTCTTTGCTTGGGGCTAATCTGTCTTTCCTCTCCACTTTTTGCACCCATAAAGCTGAAATCATGCTATCCTGGAAAAGATATTAGCCTGCGTTTTGTATGAAACCTAAAGCCACATCACTAACTTTATTCGTATCCCCACTACCACTTAATATCGTGTAACTCTGCGTGCCACTTTAATTTATGTCCGTGGCAGCTGGAGTGGATGGTATTTTGGAAAAAAGGTGGAGACAAAGTGGAGTGAAGTCTGTTTATGTATGTACATACAATCAGTTGGATCCCTCCACGAGTTGTCCGACCTTTTGTTCATCATCATCATCTTTGTTTGCCCTCCATCCTCTACATATTTCTCTCTCGGTGTGTGTTTTAAAGCCTGAGCCCTCAAACCAACCAGTGGGCTGTGGTTCCCTCCTAAACCATTCACATGGAACTGGTTAGGAAGACATTCCTTCCATGGAGGGAATGTCTGGCACCGAGGGCCTGTAATACAGAAATCATAAACGGGAGGTCCGGCCTAATCACATCCCGTGGCACTCTCACCCTCTCTGAGCTCCCTCTTCCTCCTTCCTCTTCCTCTCGTCCCCTCTGAGGAGTTATTAAGAAGGGGACGGGAAGACTGGGAGCATAAGCTGATCCTATCTTTCCCTTTCCTGTGTTATATACGGGTGTAAATCACTTGTGAAAATAGAGCGGATCAGATTTTGGTGGTTGGCAAATATTCATGCTTATCTGATTTATGCCTCCAATCCTTGAGAAGAAGTGTTTTATATTTCCATAAATAAATAGATACATGTTATGGATTGGGAGCACAGAGAGGCTGTTGTGTTGTGCTGTGTTGTTTTGCAGTTGCTATAACAGAAAGCCCAAATTTCTCTCAACAATGGGGATGTAATGCCATCTTCAACAGACTGTGGTTAAAGTTTGATGAATCAAGGTTGTCTGCGTTGCATTACACGTGGAAGAGAATTATGTTTTTGCGCTCTAACGTCAGCTCGCAGACAGATTGCAGAGTGCGAGGTAGCGTAAATTCACACAGATTTGTCTACTTTAAAGCTGCACTCAATAAATAACATTACATTAATAACTCATCAAATGAGTGCAATATGAGAGCAGTTGCTTGTACTGATGATCCCAGATGATGTCACCTGACTCCTGCAGTTCCCCTCAGCCTAACAGAGCATTTTAGCTTCTTTCAGCTTATTGTTTTTGTAGGGCCGAAAGTTTATTGCTCTGTTTGACTCTCACTGCTCCAATCCAGAGCAGGCAGCTCGATTCCATGATAAATCCAGTCTACACAACCTGCCCAGCCCCACACTGCACACAGACAAATTAGCAACTAGCTAGCCATCTATCTCTTGATTCTTCCTTGGTAGAGTCGGTAGAGACCAAAACAGAGCTAAAACCGTAATTAACATTTGACTCAGGTTCATTTGTTGGCCAGAAACGTGACTTCAAATGAGTGACAATGTGGCTCCGTGTCTAGTAGACATGATAATATGCAATTGTTAGCTAACATGTTTGCCATAACGAGTTTTATACATGGATATGTCTGCAGCTTGTTTCACTGTTGCAGAAAATCAATTAATATTGTGCTCAAATTTAGCACCAAGACAAAGGTAACCATACAATTTATGGTTTCTAGCTATAAATATAGGGGGCAGCACAAATCACTTTTTTAACATTTTGTGCCGCTATATCATTTTTCAGTACGTCTTTCCAAAAGTGTGAATGAGCGGCTGGTCCTTGCCCTGCTCACCTCTATATACTTTTTCCACTGTCTTACTCTGGAGCTATGTGTCCTCCCCAATAAGCTCCAACAAGTCTCCGTCAGTCTTTCTGGCTCAATTTAGAGAACCGACAGATGTCCCTGCCTCTGTTTCCTCCTCCTGTTTCTCCACTGCTGCACTTGGCCCTGATTCGTCCTCTTGGATAGAGGCGATGAGAAACGGGGCGGCAGAGGATTGCCTCTGTCCCAGTGCCTCATCCGTGAGGACAAACTAGTTCCAAGTAGAAGCAGTGGGTTTTCCACTTCACGTTCCCTCTCCTGACCTTTGGAAGCTGAAAACCCATTATAGAGAAAAATCAGGCCCTGAGCTTGTTTTTTAGCCAACAGCTTTTGAATAATGCTGGCTGAAAGTGACAACCGTGAATGGTTTGAAGGATTTTATTACCAGTGGGTTATAAACTAACTTGTGTTTTTTTCATTGATACATCATCTGATTATTTTCACAATCAATCGTTTTGTCTATAAAATAGTCAAACAATTGTGAAAAATGCTCATCACAATGTTCCAGAGAGCCCAAAGCGATGTCTTCATTTTGCTTCTTTGTCCAACAACTGTCCAAAACCCAGAGACTCTTCATTTACTATCATGTAGCAGAAAAGCAGCAAATCTTTACATTTAAAGGACCAATAATATGCTCATTTTCAGATTCATTATCTTATTTTGACCTTTTTATTAGGTAATGTTTATGTGCTTTAATCTTCAAAAAGCACAGCATTTTTCTCATAGTGTCTATTGCTGCAGCTCCTCTATTCACCCTCTGTCTGAACGTGTGCCTGTCTCTTTAAGGCCCCCCTTCCTAAAAGCCCAGTCTGCTCTGATTGGTCAGCTCTCACAAGCCTGAGCAGGCATCGCCGACTGTATTTCCACCCCAGCTCTGCTTGTGTTTGCAACCACAGCCATGCTGGGGGTGTGACTGAGAGCAGTGACTGTACAGGTGTGACATCACAGCCTTACAGAAGTCCTGAGAGCTCGTTTAAAGGCACACTTTCTGAATATGGCCTGAGTGCATTTCTCCATGGATTGATCGTTTTGATACTTTCACAATATTCTTTTCACCTAATCCTGCTTGTAATCAAAAAGATGGAAATTGTGTTTGACATTTATTCTCGAAAGAACATGACTTAAACTATTCATCAATCAGCAAAATTGTTGGCAATTAATGTTCCTCGTAGTTAGCTCTAGTTAACATCAATAAAGTGATCTTGCCATAAGATTTTTTTTGGTGGAAGTGCAAACGCATTCAAGATGCCATTACTCTCCATTGCTTAATCAGCCAATTGACCTTTTTATCCAATTCCCAGCAAGATGATTTCCCAAAAGACTGAACTGTTGTCTTTAAGCCAGGCTGTAATCTAGGCTCACTCAGGGGGCAAGAATAACAATGATTAACTTGTCATGTAGACTAGCTCTATCCATGCTGTGGCACAGAGCACAAATATGCTCGTGTCACCACTTGTATAAAAGAGCTGTGTCGAGGGCGATTGATAATTGTTTTAATTCCAATGTGTCCTCCCTTTTCTGTCTCACCCTCTCCCTCCTGTCTCTCTGATTCTCTCTTAATTTTGCTGAAACACTGTAAGTGGCAGCTCCACATCTCTCCTGGTTTGGGTTTCTAAAGGAAACACTCCATCACTGGACCCCCGAATAACCGTCCGAGGGAAACAATGGTGCCCTTGAATTTCTCCTGCTCATTTTGCATGTAATGATATCTAGATTAAACACAATATTATTGTTGGCCCATTGCAAGCCAATCACGATTTTCTCTTACCCATGCATCAGAGTGCATGTGGAAATAGTCCATATTTCAAAACACCAGTTTTACTTACAGCTTCCTGATGGCAGTGTTTGTGAGAGGGTAATCGCAGCGGAGGGAGGGAAGGAGTATGGGAGCAGCGAAGGAGCGAAAAAATTAGCTGTTGCACTGCAGAGTTTGTGTTGTTTCACCCTGGCAGCGATGTCTGACTGTATCTCAAGGTTCAGCGTCAACAGCAACTTTGATGTCATGGACACAGTTTGTGGTAAAAAAGATTAGCTCAGCATTTTCAGACATTGTTTATTTGTTTTATTGCCAAGAGTTAGATCTCAAGTCTGCGAGTTTAGTATGGAGATAGAGCCGGGAGGTGATTAGCTTAGTTAAGCGTAAAGACTGGAAGCAGTGGGAAACGAGAAGAAACAGCGAGAGTTGACTGTAATGCTTTGCTGGTCGTGCTTTATGTGGAGGGGATGACAGGGCAGTCATTCATGTATTAGTGTTACTGCTGTTCTGATGAGTATGCTTCTTTATTGATGTGTTTATTGAGTGCTGCCTAGTCTGTGTTAATCGTCTTAATGTGATTTCATGCTTGTTTTTATGTTGCACTCTATGCTGCAAAACCCAGTTGCCCTTTGGGGAAAAATGAAGTTGAACTTGAACCTATTCAGTCGAGACACTGAACTGTTGTTGGGTGAAGAAATAGATTATTTAACTCCTTCCCGACTCAGACTACATACTTCACCAAGGTTGGGTAGTAACTACAATTAACTATAATCAGCACAGCTTCATTATGTTGTTAGATTATCATTTACATCGACTCGGATTACTCGGTTACATGTTTTAGTACGTCTATGAAATGTTTATCATGACAGCCAATGTTCCATCAAGTCATGAAAAGTGCCTTACTGTTTTTATAAGGAAATTTGATGCAAGCAATTGTATTTGCTGAAATTACAAAATGCATTTTATTTGCATTGTAGATTGCAGATTTTGACCCTGAATTAAAACTATTGGAATCAGCAAAGTGATTGTAATTTGCACCCCTGTTTTAGTTGAGACATGATTGGATCAGGAATCAGCTGATACAACAGGTATTTCTAAAAAAAACAGCAGAATCATCAAGAGAACAGCCGTACAAGACAGCAGCATCATCTCCAAACAATTTCAATACAACAAGCATCTGAACTTTGACTCTGCTTTATAACAAATATGTCCTCTCTACCACCACCAAGCTACCAACATTCTTCCCTTAATTTTTTCCCCTCACATCTATCTCTTCACCTGGGTCCCCATGAAAACAGGAGCACACAGGAACGTAGGGTAATCTGTCTGGGCCAATGTGCTGGGCTATGCATGGGCTCATGTTGAGGCCAGCCTAATCACCTTTCGGATCAGCTTGGAGAACAGAGGAGGCAGTACCTTTTATCCCAAACCAAAGTCAACAAGGCAGGATTCCTGGGAAGCATTGCAGACATTCTTGAAAGCAGAAAAGAAGGGTAAAAAAAACAGCCATTGACCCCTCTCTCCAAAATTTAAGAAGAGAAGAAAGTTAAGGAGAAAGGAGGGCATGTGAAAAAAACATGCCTGGCTGCTCCACAGCCACCTCGCAAGTATAAAATGCTGGCATTTAACATTTCTGTAAACCACTGGTACGTGTGTCATACGTACCATATTGACATTTCCACAATACTTGTCATATCAGGTTGTTATTGCATGTATGTGAGCTGATTTTCAGTCAGGAGGTGGAGGGAATGGTTGCGGCATGACAGCTGGCCAACATTTGTTACAACATTTGTAAACTATTTAATATTTTGAACGAGATCCAAGAACATTTTCCAATAGGCCACTGTTCAAAACAGCATTTCAACATTCGTGAGCATGAAACCACTGGATAGTTTTAGGAAGATTTCAGGCGTGTTAGTGGCTACAAAACTGGATATTTTTGACACGAAGTTGAGACAATTTTTGAGACAGCTGCCAAGCCAGAGACCACGGCTCAAGACAGCGTTTCAACATTCATAAGCGTGAAACCACTGGATATTTTAACGTGACGCTGGGAAAATTTCCGGCGTGTTAGTGGCAACG
The DNA here is from genome assembly GCF_040436345.1 of Pagrus major. Taxonomy (NCBI): domain Eukaryota; kingdom Metazoa; phylum Chordata; class Actinopteri; order Spariformes; family Sparidae; genus Pagrus; species Pagrus major. The sequence continues at coordinate 12,388,724 of NC_133217.1, read as the reverse complement.
AAACTGGATATTTTTGACGAGACATCAGGACAGTTTTTGAGATAGCTGCTCGAGACAGTATTTCAACATTCATAAGCATGAAACCACTGGATAGTTTTAACAAGATGCCAGGACATTTTCCAGTCATGTTAGCGGCAACACAACTGGATATTTTTGACGAAACATCCAGACAATATCTGACATGGCTGCTCAAGACAGCATTTCATAATTCATAAACATGAAACCACTGGATATTTTAATGAGACCTCAGGACAATTTTGTTGTGACAGACCCATGTAAGCCAGAACTAGATCTTTTTCTAACCCTTACCAAGTGGATTTTGTCCCTAAACCTAACCAGGCCATAAGCACAGCGTTGTCACAACATGAAAATGAAAAGTGAATCTAAGGAAATGCAAAGTTTTAGCATATCTGTGGTTTGCAGAAATGTACATTGCCAACATTTATTCTGCTCAGGGTCTACTAATTTCACATCTTAAAAGTCAAATCTTTGCAGCCGGTACTTCTCTAATTATAGTGACAATATGGTTCCTAACATCATAGACTACCTCACTACCCTCACCCCTGCGTCTTCTGTCTTCTATCTTCTATCTCTTTGTTATTTAACATCACCTCACTCCCCTCTCTGCGCTCCCGCTCTTGTGCCGGGCCAAAAGTTTGGCCGGCGACCCAGGGTAATTAATAACTCTCCTAACTAGGTACTGTTTGCACAGATGGACCTCCTCCTTCAGAACTGGCCACCCTTTTGGTCGATGCTATTTCCTCCCGCCCGTTAGCCTGAGCTATCACATGCTGTGTAAACACTAACGCTCGCTGAACATGCCAAGCACAGCAGCGCTCCTGTATGAGTCTGAATGTGTGAGTCAGTTGGCCGAAGTGTTGCCCATGCAGGATTTCGGCCTTTAGATTTTCTATTTGTGTGTCTCATCAGTTTTTAATAGAAGAGTATGCGTTTCCTGAGTCTTAAACACAACTTCAAGCACAGTTAAGAAGAGAAAATAAAGAAAAAGAGCAGAAAGAGAAAGATGAGAGTAAGTGGGAGAGAGAAAGTCAAGAGTGGTGGCAGTAGGAGGATGGGATTGGAGACTTTTTGGCCAGGGATGTCAGAGAGGAATCAGTGAATAACTTGGCTTGTTTCTTTGTGGTGAGAACAGCATGGGCTGGAGGCTGAAGCCAGAGCCCACAATGTCTAGCCTGGAAGGTTCTCTCATTAGAGAGATTGGAGCGCGCAACCTCCTGGGAACCGCAGCACCAGAGTGCAGCACTCATCGGAGTCCTGGGAATGCTCTCTCTCAAGGCCATCTCAGGTATAAAGTTATGGAGATTACAGATTTGAGGGTTTTATTTTTTCCTGTAATGACTTGTCACTCCTGTCTTTTGTCTCTGCGCACCATGTGTCTTAAGTTTGTGGTGATGTTTGGACTTGCCATGCGAACATACCACCCCTCCATGTTTGTCGTTTGAGAATGTGTCGGATAATATCCAATGAGACATGAGCGGAGTCTTTATGCTGCCTCCAACGCCAGAAAACTCCCCTTTGAAGGAGCGCAACAGCGTGCCAGTGCTTTTTGTTGAAACACTCGTTTTATGGCTTTCAGGGAGCGAAGCTTTGCTGGTTGGCAGGAGAAATGACAAAATGCAGAGAAGGAACAGGGGGTGGGGGGGGAGCAAAGGGTACAAATATTCCAGTGTGGGGTCAGCGGCGTACAAATCATCGGACCATTTGCGGAGAAAGGCCTCAGAGGCGGTGTTTAATGTTCCCCTTTAAATGTGAGGAAAAAAATATTTGAACCTGTGTACTCAGCCGGAAACCATAAACGGTCAGGAGCCTTAACAAGAGCCATGCACATGTAATTAAAACAATCAAAAAGTCATAGGGATACACATGTAGAAGTGTGCTCCCTCCTAAATTACCTCTGGCATGTGGATCCAATAGCAGGCTGTAAAATTCATGTATATTTGACTTTACAGAATCTCACTGAGGCTTTTCTGCAGGGATAACCGTTTGCTTTAGGGATAATGAGAGGACTTTTTAAAGGCCATTATTGAGATAGCTAGTTAGTTTAACTACATAATGTGTGTGAGAATGCGCATGTGAGTATGCCTGAATGATGGACTGCCTGACAGCTTGATTTCTGGGAGACCCTCTGTCTGGGTTTCTCTTGTGCTTAAGCATGTATGTGGCTTCTGAGTGGCTATATTCAAAAATCTGTTCTGGATTCATTTATATGACTAGTGTACGACTGTGATCTCAACCCAAGAGCCGGTTCACTGTACATACATGTCGCACATGTGGCAATTAAGAGTCCTCAAATGAAGCTGACACAAACCTGGCAAGTGGTCAAGACATTCCCATTAATTCCCAAACATTGTCAAGTAACAGAATTCAAACTGATGAAGTCATGTGTACAAACTGATGTGTACAGTAACCAAGGTGAACATAAGTTTGTTTTTTGCCTGAATTCAGACAACTCTACATCAGTAATGTTTTTATATATTTCTATACATTTAACACTCAAGTATTATGATTAGAAGAAATTCTTAATTTTTTTTATTTACAGACACTAAAATGTGCAAAATGCACCATCTAAGTGCTCACTAAAAGGCCTCGGAGGAGCACTCGATCCTGAAAGCCGCAGGTGTTTCAGGAGCGGCTCCAGTCCTCAGCAAAAACAGCAGGCAGCTATACATCTGGGGCTTTTAAAGCAGGTTCACTCTTTATTTTAACAAACTTTTGTGGCTTACCATGTGCTTTCAGACATGTGGACAGCTGGTTGTGATTGAGTAAAAGTGCTGGGTTTGGGACCTGGGTACCACAGGTGAGTAAGTGATTTTCAGCCACCTTGAAGCCATGACTCAGCACTCCTACGCCTACACGGCTATAACTCAGGAGGCAGAAAAACAACACTAACTGTGATGAAACCACCGAATAGGGCATGTGTTACAGTCCAAACTGTAATTGACATTAAGAGCAAACACAAGAAGATTTTAGGCACCACCTCTGGTCTCTCTGTTCAAGCCACTTCTCCATAATGTTACTATTTTTCTTAATAACAGCTCTGCAAAGCACACAGTTGCTACCCTCATCATTCTCTTCTACGTCAATCGTCAAAGGTTAAGAGCTTGTTCATTCCCAAAATATCCAGCCTTAACCTTTTCAACATTTACCTCATGACTTGAATGAATGAAAAGGCTTCCTGTCTGGAAAACTCGGTGATTAATTCAGCCCCCAGCAACATAACTGTGTTGATTGTATTTGCCCTGCAGAGACGTTTGTCCAAGTTGGCCTGCTCTCAGTGAATGGGTTGACTTTCACACTGCAAAAGAGAGCTTTCTGGAACTGACATGCCCTCCTAAGCAAATTGCCAAGACAATACTGAAAGCATGTCTTCAGTTAAATAGTTTTGACATGACAAAGGCTGGGGGCTGTATTCAGGCCATATGCTAAATTGGGGTCCTTTGGTTACACTGGTACTTCACTAACATTGTTTTGTTTTTTGCTTTTTGTAATTTATAAGAAATAGCCAAAATTTGAATTTAGCAGCAAAACTATAAGGGACAGCATAACCGCTAACTGCTGCTCAGTATACTCGTTGCTGTAGCTATCTGTGCTGTAGCGACTAGTTGACGTTAGCTCAGGTAGCTGTGGAGCTACGTGGCCCTATTATCTTACTGAAGTCTGTCTACACTGCAACATCAGATGAGAGGGGCCTGAACATAGCCTCTGAGACCAACACATGCAAGCTTGAAGACAGCTGATACAGAGGCGATTTACAGTGGCTCTCACCAGGACTTTCACAGGAATGAGAAGACACAGCAGGCACAGTGGTTAGTGGTTAGAGATAACTCCACCCCCTATTTGTTTGGAGTAAGAATTCCACAGGTGGCCAATTCATACATAGAGCATCTTTAATAGACTAAATGAGGAACTTGCTGCTTTTACATCTCCTATTTCTGTACACATCTCCTCAACACAATACAACGACATCCATGACATAAATTCACCTTTGTTGTTTCTCCACACTGTGGTGATACTGTTCATTTTTTTTAGCGTTTTAAACTCTGGCCATATCTTACAACTTGCTCCTTTAAACCTCCAAGTCACAATCACTTAATTCTCTTCATGACATCTCTTTCTGTCTGAACTTCCCAAATAACAGATACATACTTCGATATAAAACAATATCAAGTGTGTATGAACTAATCTTCACATAGTCAGTCTGTCGGTTTGAAACTATACATTTGAACATGAATGTGAGCGACATCATTAGTTGGGCAATCTCAGCATAAAATGTGGCTCTATTCCCTAATTCTGGCTCAAGCATTTGAACATACTGTACATCTCAAAAGGAGCACGCCTCTGGAAGCACTTAACTCAAATTAACTGCATCTGGCAGAACTAATCTCAAGGAATAATCAGCTAAAATCACATATCATTACCAGGCATATACAGTATGTTAATGAATCGATCTATAGTAGAGAGTAATATGGCCAGTCAAAGGCCTTATGTCAGGATTATTTTTATCTGTATTTCATAACATACTTGGTAATTCACCCTTATTCAGATCATGTACGATAACAACACTGATTGGCTCATGCTGTGTTTTTGGGTGGACCAATGCTTGGGCCTGAACATTCTACTGTAAACCATAACGGTCACAGTTTTGCATGTAGAAAAACACTAAGATTGTCAGGGAACAAGGCAGGAAAACTTTGCATAGCTAGTCGCTTCATTTAAGGAGTGGAGGCACAGCACCAGGATTTCAATTTTGGCTGAGCTAAAGTCATTTGGGCCGGGCCTTTTAATTACAGAAGTTAATACTGTTTGCCTTCCCTTGACAGTTTTCATGGTGGCCTCTCACTAAAACTGATTACACTGAAATGACTGATATCATGCTGTGGAAGGTGAATAGTACGTCTGGTTGATTGTGACACTTATTTACTGACAGTTTGTATTCATTTAAGCAGCACACACAGATTTAGTGCTCAAATGTGCTAAAATTAAACATAGTATCCTTTGTGTTGTGAAGACCAATACAGCCATTCATTTAGAACATTAAGTTGATTGCAGATAAGGGAGAGAGATATTTACAACTGGATGAGCTAGATTGACTTTTAACAAGAGAGAGAGAGCAGCATACTGCGCTATGCTTTCAAGGCAATATAGAGACAGGCCTGGGTCAATGTGAAAAGGCCTGTTGTGATTGGTTCAGACTTCGCACATGATAGCAGCCAAAGGGTAAGAGAGATGCAACGAAGGTCAGACTCAAACCAGGAACTTTGGTTCATAGCTGACATCTTAACCAACTTGTCAACCTGAGGCTCGGCCAAAAAGCTGGACCTTATCACCAGGAGGAGGTGGTCTGTATTAGTCATTCATAAAGGGAAACTGGAGGAGTTTGCACTGCGTTTGTCAATCACTGTCACTTCCCTCTCGCTTAATATAGCCACTTCTGATCGAAAAAGATGTCCTACAAAAAGAAATGGCACTGACTCTTCTCATGCACTGATTTGCTTAGCTAAACAGCCAGTCAGTGACAGTGATTTCTCTCACCGACGGGCTCAGCTGCTAATTCAACATGCTCAGTCGGCGCTAAACGAAGACCTCAACATTGGTCGACTGCTGACCATCAGCCAGTGTATCAGGGCCCTTCTCCTTGGCTGAGTCTATTGCCTTCTTGTTTACAGCACAGTTCTCCCTCCCATTTATATATCTTTATCTCTGTGGACCTTCTGTTCGCAATGCCTGAAAACCCTGTTTCACTTCCTGAATCAGTGACCGAGTCTTTGTCACGGCGTAAAAGACTTTCACTTAATGTTGTGTGCGCAGGTGTGCGTGCACTGTTATCTGAGTTTCCCTTACCATGCACACACCTTACAGCGAGTACATCCTGATAAATCAAGGCCTCTGATCTCCCAGCCAAGAATTCCAGACTGCCTGGGCCACACCATTCAGATCCGTGAAATACGGAAACAGCGGCTCCGCGCACCAAGAATTCAAAGAATGCCATTAGACTCCATTTGTTTTCTGCTGAGGTGACAAGGGGAGGGAGGGTAGGGAGATGAAGACATTTTCAGATTTTTGAACAATTGAAATAATCCACTTTTAACCACGGCCACATGTTGTGCTTCGGGTGGACCACACACGAGCACTAAGACATGCATAAAGTAGTGCTAAGCCACATGCAAAAGAACACATCAAGTGCATAACACAAAGAATCTAAAAGATGAATGAATCCCACAAAAACATGCACTGTGTATCACGCTAATCAAAATAGGAATGCCCCACAGCTTCAGAACTGATTGTTCTCGAGCTCTCTATCCCATCATCTTGTCTTCAGCCAGCTCATTAGCAGGACTGGTGTATGGTTACATGAGCAGAGACAAGGTGGGTGGAACATGAGGAACTGCGCAGTATTTCAGCAGGAGAAACAGCCTGCAGCTGCAGCCTCAACAGTTACTGTACCTTCTTAGCCTCTTCTGTGCATGCATAGTTTCGGAGGAATGTTCCAGGTGTTTCATGGGTTCCCATGAGGTGAAATCACAAAGAAGACATCAAGTGTTCACAGCGAAGACATGCCGAAAACGTGGCTTGTTGCTTTGAGATTAGTTGGACGTGGCCATAGAGGCTGCAGGAAGGTGGTGCACCGTTTCACACTTAAGTGTCAGGATTTTCCTCTTTGTGTAATCGACGCATCAGCTCTGATTAGCTGAAAAATGATAAAAGAAAGACCAAACTGGTGAAAATTCAAATCCAAATGTGTGCGAGGATATTCTGATGTTTATTTAATTGGATAAGTGTGTTTGAGAGAGTGTGTGCATGAATGTAAGTGTGGAAATATTAAAGGAGACACGAGGCCCAGTGTCACACAACTGGAATTTGGAAAAAGAGGAGCTGAAAGAATAAACTAATGCGCCTGATCAAAAGCCATAAAGAGGACGTTTGACAACATAATTCAAGTAAGAAGCCCACAGTTTGGGGCTCATTCCTTTGTTGTGGTGTGGGCCCTCTGCTTCCATCTATTCATGTCTTTTCAGGGACCAAAAAAAAAACGCTATTTACACATGACAAACTGCAAAGCACTTCCTTCTGCCAGGCTCTGCAAGGTGAGAAACAGCCTCGTCATTGATTTCAAATGTAACAGGAAACAGTCCGAGTGCCAAAGACGCATTGGTTTAGGTGTTATTCTGCTAATAGTTAAGTTCCTTTTCTCAGAAGAAAATAGAAGTCATATGTGATACTTTCAAGGCCGAGCTTGTCCTGATCAGCCAGCAACTGTCTTGAACCCGACATACTGCGAAAGTCTTTATTGATCCTTCGGAAGCCAAGTCCAAATAAAGGAAAATGGGATTCCCATCATGCATCCTCTTGACTCTTTCCGTACATGTGTTTCAATACAAAAGTGGAACAACAATATATCTTCAAATTACATTTAAAAGTCAGAGTCCAAAGTAAAACTCCCAATCCTATCCTTATTTTCATGCTTGTCAGGTCATAGCAAAAGGCCAATTCTGAATGAAAACATCCTCTATTGCAGTGTATCATTGCCTCAGAACTTGAGAAGGGGCTGGAAGCTCTTCAAACTGCAGCTCTTGGGAAAGCAAGAGAAAACATTTCCAAGCATGTCAGATTTTACTCAAACACATATCACCACCTCTTCCTCAGAAACAGGTAATCTCTGTCAGAGATAGGAAAGAGTTTCGATGGACTTGGGAGTCAAAAGTTGGAAGGTCATTTAGAGGGCTGTTTACTGGAGTTGGAGTAGACTTCTGGCAACCTTTTAAATGTAATTATATGTTTTATCAACTTCCTAGAAATAGAAAAAGAAGTTTCTCTTCAAGATGCAGACTTACAATTGATTTATCTGCACTTTGAGAGCCCACAATCATTAGTAAGTGGGTTTTTGTTTTGACAATTTCACACAAGCAAATATGATGAAATCAAAGTTTTCCTATTTCATAAGCACAAATTGTATAGTGTTTATTTGAAGGCTGGACTCATAGTTGTATTAAGACAATTGGACACCATGTCTCCAAGATGGTGCCCCATTTATTCCAAGGAAAGTTGCCCAACAGGCACATCTGAGCAACTGCCTAATGCTGCAGTCCATTGCAATGGAACAATCTTTCAAGTCGGAATTCCAAGTCACCAACATAAATACGCCTGATGTCACCGCAATATGGTAGCGCACGCAGCCAACAGTATGCAGAATTGCCTTTTCATCAATTTTTTACTCTTTGTAGACTTGCCATACAAACACCAGTGTGCCTTGTTCACCCATGTTTTCCCATGCAGATGGACTGGGACGCATTTAGAGTGGAAGTCGCTAATACAGACTCAGACCTATAGATGTACGACTTGCAATTGATTGCAGCATTACACTGAAAAGGCTCATTTCCCAAGGCTTTTAATGCCCCGCAAATTATGCACTGATTTAGATCTCTATTTGTTATTATTGCTCAGTGTCCTGACCCAGTGTCCTGTCCGGATTACTACAGGTAACGCATTGAATATTTTCCTCATTAAAGATATTATGTCACAGATCAGCCTCCCATCTGCTATTCAAATGAATGATAATTTTTATGGCCCGCCTCACCACGGACTGAGGTCCTCAGTTTACTATTACACATAGAGCCGTGCATCAGTGCCTTTCCCCCCCAGTTAGAGGTCGGTGCATTTGCTAATATACAGCCAAACAGAGTTGTTGATGGGACACGGGATTGGGAGATGGCGGAGGTAAAGAGTCCAACGGCCAAGTAACACATACCTGTCCCTCGGCAAGTCACACGACCTGCATTTCTGACCTGCAATTGTCTGGCTTTAAGTGAGATTTTTGGAAAAGATCTGACATTTTATCCCTTCAGAGCTTTTAACATTGCTCCGTGGAAAAGGTTGAGTTGAAACTACAGCATCCTGTGAACTTCAGTGGAGTTTTGACTAGCTGTTGCTTTAATGCTCTTTTAATGAAGTGTGGCCAGGAGCCTGGTCTCAGTAAGAGGTGATTAGTTTAAATGTCAAAATGTCAAAAACTGAGACTAAACTGACACAGCCTCCTGACTTAGCCATACAACCAGCAGCTTGCACACAACCAAAATGAAGAAATTCAAAACAGCACATACACTGCACTGTGCACGCTCACACGCTGGCATGCACACATGCAAAATGTCTAGCCAGGTGTATCCACTCAGGAGGTATAATACACCTCAGGCCACATTTTACAGGCCCTTATAGCTTATAAAAGCTGTGAACCTTTCTATGGCAAATACCTGCCTGCTCAGAGGCAGAAAATTACATTGTAGGCATTAGATCATTTTGAAACAATGTCCATGTTTTTATACCTTTTATTTGAGGTCTGTGGCTTATCCGTCTGAGCCTGAACATCAGGGGCCTCGTATAACCTGCATTTTAACACGCCATTATGTTGTTACACTCAGACGGCCTGCTTCTGTTCAATATTCCCAACTTTGGATGACCGCTCTTTGGCTTTTCCCTCACCATCTGTGTCAAAGGGACAATTTTCATGAGGTATGCCAGCGTGGGCAAAGAATGCCGAAAATGTGGAGGAATTGCTAAGATCGGATCGCAGAGTGCAGGGGGGTGAGACTGGAATCTGCTGCCATTACAGCATCTTGCTGGAAGCGCGAGGGAGGAAGGACAGCTACAGTATATACAGTATGTCCACATGAGGTTGAACATTGCATCTTTGCGCACACAATCGTAGAAACAAGACACGGTTATGCAGTCGCACACTCTGACTGACCCTCTCCCCCTCCTCTCACCGTCTCCGTGTCCTTTGGACTACCTATAAGAGTCCCTGATTGATGGCTGCAGGTCAAACATTTTGGCGGAGGATCCAGCGATAAAAGATCACTGGAGGTGCTGTTCAAATCCCTCTCCCCTTCTCCCACTTCAGTGAGAGCAGCTGGAGGCTAAAACACATCTGACCCTTGCCCTGTATTTGACCTGGCAGTTAAAACAAATACACACACTGCTCCCTGGACGGCTTTCCCTCTCTCCCTCTGTCTCCTTGTTAAATAAATGAACAGATAGCGCTCATGAGGATCCTTTTCATCTTTATGTCCTCTCCATGACTCTTTTGTTCCTTAAATTTTTCGAATTCATTTCATCTCTTCAGGAGTGCATTTTGAAAATGTCATCTAATCTTTTCAGCAGTGCATCTTTAGTTTTCCTGGCCTGATGAGAAGGAGGAAATAAACACAGAAATCCACGCACGCCATTGCTTAACCAATCCAGTCATGGGAGGATGGCAGGTACAGTTTGGATGACGACATTATTTGCCAGAGAAAAAGAAAACAGATGAATGGTGACTGTGGGAATCATTTTATCATCCCCGAGGTCTCGTCATGCTCTCAACAATGCCAACTATTCCTACCGCCTCACTGCCCACTCCTCTCACAACAGAGCGATTCATAGCCAATCAGCGCCGAACCTTTCCACTTTGTCTTTGCGTCTCCCCCAAAAATTTATTTTGACTACTATCTCTGCACTGGAGTCTAGACATGCACCTCATCACTGCTGATTCTTTTGTAAATGAAAAGAGGTGGAAAAAAAAGAGGAGACTCAGAGAGTGATGGAAGCATTCCTTCCAGTTCCTAAAAAGGGAACTCACAGGCACATTTTTGCCATAGTTCAGAACGGAGGAAAGAAACCTGAAGGACTTTGATGGATGGTCTTTGTAAAAGATACGAACAGATGAGTGTAAAGAGAGACAGAAAAATGCAGTGTTTGTCTCACGGAGTTAATATATTCATCAGCCTTGATTTGGCTACTTTTTGCTTCAACATTGTCCAGTTCCATGATGAAGCTGAAAATGAAGCATTAGCATTAAGCATTTTTTAAGCATCATGAAATTAAATCTGTAGGATTGGTGTACATGGGCTCAGACTGTCATTGCCTGTGATTGTCAGTATGAGATTTAAATGGAAAATGAATGACTGATGGTGATGGCCAGGAAGATTCAGTAGTCTTGCTGAGAGTCACGAAAACAATTTATGTACCAAAACCTGTAGATTATATTTCATGGCAGTTTGATGAACTGCTGTGATACGATTACGTGTTTACCTCTGTTGGTATCCAGCTACGCAGATAGTTTCAGTGTTGTGTGCCCAGGTTTTGACACCTGCCTCAGTTGGATAGAGGTGAATGAAACGTTGTTCGTGTTGCTTACTAAACCTTTGAAAGCATGCGCAGCAACTTTTCTTTCCAGAAATAATATTCCAGCTAGAGGCAGACAGCTCTCAACCTCGGCATATAAAACCAAAACTGTCCCACTGGCTGGATGCCACTACGGGTAAGAGATAAAGTATGTTAAATATGATTTGTGTGGTCTGATGCTTTAAAGGAAAGTCTTTGTTAATTACCTAACGAAGTCTTAAAGGTCCAATGTGTAAGTGTCTCATTACAACTCATCGAATACTGACGCTTTCGGTTGGTGGTCGACCCGACCTGCCTGAATGGGACTCAAAAGTCAACTTTCTTATAAATTGGACCTTTAATTCCACGTTTTTGGTCTTTGTTTCTATCTGTTCTGATATCTTTATAAAGTAACCGATGAGATCTTCAAACAAGCAGTCATTGCTGCACTTTCATTCATGCAGCAGTGTCCCCTTGTTTCTAGATCTAAGCCGTCAAATACACCTGATATGTTGCTAATAATTCATCATTTCACAGGATTACTTTGGCCGCACAACTACTGCAAGTGAGGTAAGTCAAATTTTAACCAAAGTCTGTCAGCTGTAATGGGTGTTTGGAATGGACAGAGCTTAAAGAACTTAAAACCCTTAACTCAAACTTAACTTAAAGAACTTAAACCCATCGGCTATCATCTGGTGACCATTTAGCCTCTAGTGGCAATAGCCAATGTTTCAGCGTGTGCGGTGTAGCCAGCCGGGTAAGTAAGAAATCGATATCTAGAGATGAATTAATAAGCGACTAAAGGCAAATGTTATTAATATGGACAGAAATGATGGCCACTAAGAAAATAAAACCCATATGAATGGATCTGAAATGTTCCTCTAAGGCCGTCACACCTTTCTCAGACAAATTCAGTTTTACACTTTCTCCTTTGCCGTGCCAGTTCGAACACTCCATGCCTGCCTTTTTTCACTTAGGCCAGTCAAAACATATACAGTCAGCGCTGCTCCTGTCCTCTCCAAGCACGCCTGATCAAAGCCTGGTGTTGAGGAGCGTTTCACCAGACCCTTTGCTTCCCATCAGCAGATAATTCCAAAATCCTGTGAAATCCCAGTCCGTGGCTTCGCTCCGAGCTTCTACCGGATATATTGATCAAACCTTGTAGAGGGAAAATGTGTCCAAAGCGTGGCCACACACCTGTGACCACTTGCAGAAAAGAAAAAAAGCATGTGATACAGCGGGACACCAGTGTGGAACAGGGAAATACTAAATGTTGATCCAGGCTCCCCAGAGAGGAGGTGGAAGAAAACTTGCTTTGCGGGGTCGAGAAAAGATTCTAAAAGAGGAATTAAAGAAGGAGGAAGGTGGGAACGCGATCGTGTCCTTGAACGACAGCGAGAGGGAAAATGTATTTCATATTTGCTATCGTTGCACAACTGAAGTGTGCAACTGAATTCACTGTTTGTTTTCTCACTTTCATTTTCCCTCCTCTATTTTGGCTTAAACGAATTTTCTCATCCTTACCTAAATACACAACTGTCACTTCTCCAAATATTCAACGTCTAAGGGAGAAGAAATGTTGATAATCTGCCCAAGAGTCCTCCAGCGGCAGCAGCAACCCCATCGCTTTCATCCGTCATTTCCCATTTATGCAGGAATCCACAGCTACGGCTTTAACCGGGCCTGTTTAAACACATTTGAGAAAGTTCTATTGTGCAATTCTTTCACGTAAAATAAACATATTTGGTCATTTTTTCAGTCCGAAATTATCAACAACACCAACACTAACGCGGACATGTTTAAAACTGCTGGATAGAAGTAATCTGTAATTATGTTTCCATCCAGCTGTGCAGGCAATCTTACATAAACATGTAACCAAACAGTGTAATGTGAGTTACATGTGCTTTGACTGGCAAAGAAAATAGAAACGATAAAAAGAACAGAACAGCATCAGGAAACACTTTGCTATAAATGGTGTGTCATTACTTATTCATGAAATGTGTTTCCATTGTTATTTAATGCAGAAATTCTCATGGCTTGTCTTTCAAGGACAAACAAAGCACAATATTTTCCTACCACAATGATTTCTTTAGTTTTGGCAAAGGAAAATATTGAATAACAAATATTATGGAGAGGTCAGAAACTACTGTCAAAGTCCTTGTATGGTGTTAGTACAAAACCAGTCTGAGAAATGCCCAATTTCTGAGGAAACGAGGAAAAATAAATATTCTCATCAAACTTGTTGAAAATATGTTTCAGTGATGAAATGAATAGATTGGTGTAGCCCTGGGTACAAAATTAAACGTACCTTTCTTGTAAACAAACAAAAGTTATGTTCACACACTGAGTGTATCTTAAATTTGACAAATGTCCCCCTCATAAACGATTTGCAAAACCAATTTTAACTTACGGTATTTTAAAACCCAAATGTTTGCTCGCTGGCAGTCTTTTTCTTCACGTCTTCGTCGGTCAGAGGAATAATGTGAAACCAGCAGCAGGATGTAAAACGCTCCACTCAAAAGTTTGAGTGTCCTTCACAAACAAAATGAGGACCCACTCTCTCCACAGCACGAGCTAACAGGACACCTATATAAGTTTTATTTTCCACACTTCAGCCTGTGATGGATTCAAACTCAAGGCCCTCTCGCTGTGAGACAGCAGTGCCAACAACTGTGCTTAAGCTTCAATGTTAAAAAAATAAAACAATGCATCACTTTAGGCTTCAAAACATTAAAAGCATTGCAATAACTTGTTAGGGATGTAACTAATAATTTGGGTTATTCTGGCTTCTAAACGTGTTTTAAGAGCATTACGTGCTCAAACTAGCACTCTACTTCATACCGTTTATAGCATTGTATTTCAAATGTAAGTAAACCTGAGACAAGAATGGCTCACGCTGTGCGCTGAGTTAGCTTATTCTCTGTCAGTGGAGAGTCTTAAAGGACCTCTTGAGTCAAGCCTTATTCCAGAGATGTTGACCCACATTCTCACCACCCATAGTCCAAAAACCACGTCTTGGGACTCTCTGGAATAGGCAATAAATAAATAAATAAACACCTTTCAACACTGCAGTGGTTTAGGATCACCCCTGGGTGTACAACATTGCTATCTGAGAAGGTCATCCTGTTTGCACCTGGTTGATATATGCATGTGAGATGCAAGTATCTGCATATACAGAATGTAGGTACATCTATATGTCTCTTTAATAGCCTCACTCTGCTCAGTGCACATAAGCCTTAATACTTACAGTATCTGGTTGTTCACATGCTGCTCTGTGCAAGATTGGAAAATATGAGCGCAACTTTTATTGCTCTGCAGGCTTTGGGGACATACAGCGAGGCCTCCTGCTGTGTAACTGGACAGTGATTGATGGCGGGGCTGATGGGATAGCGACTGGACCACCGAGACCTCCAGGTGCTCTGGAGTCTGAGGGCCAGCTGATCTAGAGTCTGCCCTTCTGCATGTGGCAGCGTTAAATCTCTTACACACTAACTTTATATCACACAAACACATAAACAGATATGAGCAGAACTTGTAGACACAAACACATAATCCCGCATACACCAGGCTGCAGCACCGGCAGAGGCATTAAGTCAGTAATCCAGTTCACTATGATGGGCTGCATGTATTTTGGCCTAGCGCACCAACCCTCCTTCAGTGAAGAATTATCAACAGAGAAAAGTGAAGCGGACGTTTTCTGAACGACTGCAGCCAGTTCTTTTCACACAGCTTAGCATGGCTGCTGTTGGAGCTGTGTGCGGATACGCTTGGCACAGCAGATCTCGTGTTCTCTGTCTGTCTTTCTTTTCCCTGTCCTTCATTCTTTCATTTTTCTCAACATAATAAGGCTAAGAATCTTACCTACCCTGCGACAACACTGTTAGGGATAGTCTTGGCACCTTTTGCATTGAGTATAGCCATTGAACATTGAGCCAATCTTTTAAATTCTATTATAAACACAAGAAAAACAGACGTCAAACATACCTTTGTCTGAAAAGGCTACCCAGTGCAGCAATTCCTCCTTACTGCTGTAGGTGTGTGCTTTGTGCTAAATGGATTAGCTTGGCTGAGGGGCTGTGTGCTTTGTGCTAGTGTTAGTGGCTGAACAATACTTTGTCACTGCCGCTGCAGCTCACTCGTTCGCTTGCTCGGGGCTGTGTGCTTTGCGCTAGGGTTAGCACCGAACGAGTCTGTTGCTGCCAGAGTGGGTTTGTTCTTTGGCTCAGGGGGCTGTGTCCTTTGTGCTAACAGTAGCGGCTGAATGAGTCTTTTGCTGCAACAGCGAGCGTGTGCTTTGGCTTAGTGACAGTGTGCTTTGTGTTAGTGAGTTAGTTGGCTGCTGAAGTACCTAATGTCTCATTCAAATGTAAGAAAACACCCAACATCACCGCCGTCAAACTAGCATGTTAGCATTGGGAAATTTTGGCTTTTTCGCTTCTATTTGTGTGCTAGCTAGCTCGCTGATAGCTTTCGCAATATATCCCCTTAGCCATGTGGAAGTATACAGCCAGGTAGCCTGTCCAATCTTTCCATCCAAGTTAGATTCCTACGACAGCCACAGTTACTGGATTTTTTTACTTTAATTAGTTGGAACATTTGATTTATTGATTGCTGTCAGGATGTTAAGAGATTTTCAACAAATATAACAAAAAATGCTTGGAGAATAACTTACCAACCCTAGCCTGAAGCAGTTTCAAAGGTATTTTTGCACCTTTTACTCTGTTTTTGTTTCTAGGAGGAACATCTAAACTCAAACTCTCACTGTCTCTCTCTCGCAGACTCGGTCCGTGGGCAGCAGGGAGAAGCAGTGGGCCAGCTAATCATTTGCGGAATGTGGCGTGGACATAAGATAGGCCCAGATTGGGAATTCACGGAGCCAGAGGAATGGTAATTACTGTGGAAATCAAACACCATCAATTGTGAGGTTTTTCAACATTTCACAGTGTCCCTCTCTCCCTCTCCCCTCCCAAAGCCCCTTCTCCTCTCGCTCCAACTCAAACGACCCTCACTGCCACTCCCTCGGGCCCTCAGCCCTCCCTCCTGCCCTCCTCTATTTTTTTTCCACTATTTTCCACCCTATTCCGCTCCTCTACTTCTACTTGCCTCTCTCTCTGCCCGCCCATTTATTTTCCTTTAATTTTTTCCGCCTCACTCCACCCTCTCACTTTATCTATCTTCACTTTGTTTTTCCTGTCTTTCGCAGTGCACCCATTTATACCTAATCCCTCGGTCAAAATCGTTTTGTTTCCCATCCTGTGCGCTCCGCCCACACCCGTTTGCACACACACTCACTCAAATGACCACATAAGACAAATGACCCTCATCACTGTACGTCTGGAATGTAAAAACACTGAAAAACGGCGCCCAAAACATTTGTTATACATTCCAAGTGCTTTTAGAGACTCTCATTTACTTCTGCACTCCGCTGTCTTGCAAGAAATTACAAGTTAATACTAATTCTCTCCATGCATTTGTCTTGCAGCTCAGATGATAAATGAGTTTCAGTATTTCTTTTTTCCCATGTGTCTGTCTGCCTCTTGCCTCCGACTAGAAACCACACACATGCTTGCGTGACCTCAGTGGTAGTTAGGGGATTGCGGGGTGACAGGTGATTACAGGTCGGTTATAAAGTCTCTGTTCCCCAGTGGGTAGTTAGACTGTCGACCTCACATATACCCACGCTGGGGTACGTGACACTAGCCAGCCTCGCTGCAATCAAAGGCACTTTTTGACAGTCGGCCGCATGTGTTCTTGAGCATGCCTACCACTTTGTGTCAGGCTCACGGGTGCAGATATCAAAGTGCTGTTGTTACGTAAGGATCTCTCTCACACACACAGCCTCTGTCCTGTCCTCCATCCCATCATTCCTTTTTGACAAACAGCAAATATGAATTGGACAAATAGGGCCTCTGTCAGGGGTGACTTCCAGGGATAAAGAGGAGAGCGTTCCTCGGAGGGAAAGAGGCGGAGGTCGAGCCCCACTTCATCCATCTTCCCTAGTGCGCACGTAACCCCCCACGGCAGCCTCCTCCGCCCAGCTCCAGTCAGATGTGTGATGGTCAGTGCTGCCAGATCTCGCGAGAGAAACAAACCAAGCCAATTCAAAAAGAAGCTAAAGTAAAAATGTTTTGCTTTTATTTATTCAGTGAGGGTTCACTGAGAGCAAAAGAAACAACCTGATCGCTGTCACACTGTTACACACTCAATCTGGAACAGTTGGAGTCATGGGCTTTGCTTAAGGGGCACCTTGGTGGCAGAAATGAGGGCGGGGCAACCGCTGCCTTTCACCTACTCCACCCATTGAAGGTCACTGTGACAATGTTAGTGAAATAGATAATGAAATGCCATCAATCACGCCAGTTTGATTTAAAATGTCTCACTCATTGACTGTCATCTGTGTGTATGGGTGAAGGGGAGGGCCAGAGGTAACGGGGTTGTGAACCGTTGCTGCAACAGGACAGACTATCATGTATTTAAATACCCTATTATGCTTTTCAGGTTTTTTTCTTTTCCTTCAGTGTTTTACATATGTTTATGTGCATGTGAAAGGTCTTGAAAGTTAAAATTCCCAAAGTCAGGAGCTCCTGTGTTTGAAATGCCTCATCAGTACTCCTTTAATTCTGACTTCTTGACTTCACACCATGTCGCACATTTGCACAATTTATGCCTATTCACGGTAGAAGTGAAGCTAACTGGAAGCTGAAAGTACGACAGAGTCGATCTGAGAGACGCTAAGCATTGCTGGCTCAGGTGTGTGTGAGCTGACCAATCAGAGCAGACTGAGTATTCAGGAGGAGGGCCTTAAAGAGACAGGAGCTCAAAGCATTTCAGACAGAGGGGGAACAGTATGAGAAAACTGATGTGTTTTTTGAGCATTAAAGCTTGTAAACCTCTAACCCAAAATAAAGGTATGAACCTGAAAATGAGCATAATATGTTTCCTTTAAATAACGGGTATAGAGAGAGGAGAGAGGGAGGAAGCCCAAATAAGCAAAAAGACTTTCGAAACAAGCCCAAAAAAACCCAGACTACCAATATTTGTAAGAGACTTTGAAAGAAAAGCAAGTTTAAAGATGCTTATAATAAGCGGTCTTGGCAATTGTGGTAAAGTTGTAGATCACAGATTTCTCTTGACAGTCTTCAAGTTGAGGCCTACTACTGATTTGGCATCAATTAAGATGTTTCTCCAAGCCAAAAATGTGTTTCTTTTTATTTATTCCTGTAATTTGTCCAACATTCATCAAAGTTTTGTCTCTAGCTGGAATGATACTTGGTGATGTAAAGGTCCAGCGAGGTTTCGAAAACATCTGAGCTCAATGACCTGGTCAATGAGGGGAGTGCTTTATGAGGCCTCTGAAGCTTATCTCCCATGAGCCCCCTGTGCAAAGTCAGCCGCCCGTCTGCGAGAAGACAAATAGACGGAGGAAGCGACGCATTAAGGGGGCAGGAAAACTCACACGGACGTGGACACACGCACGCGCGTCTGCATATTCGCAGGGCGGTCCAGACAGCAACAACGCTCGCTGCCAAGTGTCACTGGGCAGTGTTTGTCGGGACATAACATTCACGCTGCGCCATGGCAACAAGCACTTCCTGCTTTTCCTGCGCTCGCTGCGTGATGAGACAATCTGAGGAAATCAATTTTGCTGCAGCGGTGCAAAGCAGTGGAAAAGCACAAACATGCACATTCACAAAATAGCATGAAATGAAGTAATTTGGGAATCTAACACGAATTTCTGCATTTTATAGGCACAAATACTTTCTATATTTTATGTTTCAGCTAATTTTAATGTCATATCACATTTTGTTTACACAGCCAGCAGTGTGTCTTTCACTTCTGCTCGGCTTGATTGACACGGCAAAACAATGGACTTTTAGCATTCAATATCAAGTGGAGAAACCCAAACACGGTCTGATAAAGAAACTGTGAAAAAAGAGCTTTCACCACATTAAATAGAACCAGCCTCCATGTTTCATCACTTGGTGGAGCGAGCAAGTGTATCAAAATAAATCCACATTTGCATACAATACTGATGGGGGAAATGTTACGCAGGTCTAAACAAATCATAATCAAAATAAACTGCACTGTCGCTTGGGTTAAAATGCTTCCTGTTTGTGAAAGTGGGCCTATCATAATATCCTGTCTGCACTCGGGCGCAAACAACAGATTGGACGCTTAGTTAAACAAACATGTCGGGGCTCCGGAGGCAAAAGTGATCTCACTAGTTCAGATGCGGCTCAACAGGTGGAGTCAAAGTGTCATAACTTTATAATGCAAGTATGCGAACTGGAAAATGTTTAAGGAAAAGCGGAAAATATTTATATATGGAAGAAAATAGGAAAAAAAGAAGTGGCCTGTAATTCATAAACTCAGAAAATATTCATGCTGGTGTGGCCTCTCATAAATCAGTTAAGTAAACAATAAACATAACCATGGTGTCATATTCTAAAAAAAAAAAGATCATACTTCTACATTTGCCAGCTCTCGTGTTCATTGAGCTCAGTCTCATACTTCGCCACCGTCCTTTGGCACTGCCAAGAGATTGACAGATACATTGATACATTGAGTTAACATCTGAATTAAAATTGCTCTGTGGTCTGGATGCTGTCCACCTGTTGATCTGATGAGAAATCTCATTTTTGTTGTCCTCCCAGTCGGCAGTGAGCCGAGGCCACAGCCAATGATGGAAGAATGTGCATCTTTGAATGATGTAATTGACATATTTCACAGTGAAGACCGTGAAATATGTGAACGTTGACTGTAAAAGTATGGAAAGGTCTTTTTGCCATTGTTGTTAAAATCTTTCAGTAAAGGTTTCCACAGCTTAGTTCCTTCATAAAAGCTCATTTTAAGTCATTTTGGTCCTGTTTGATTTTTGACATCGCTTTGCTGCAAGCTTTCTTATTATTGATTTTGAGATGCGGTTGTTGTAATTTTCATTTATGGATGTTTTGAACTAATATTGCACCTTTACGTGCTGGCAAACAGTGAGTGTGGAGGGCAAAAGAGGCTCTTTCAGGTTGCAAATTGGCCTGTAAACCAGTGTTTTCCACACACAATTGGCAAACCATTTAAGCATTTTATAGGCTACTTTCATTTCTTGAAACCAACTGCCGGAATGACGCCACCCATGATGGAATAACTAGGTGACAATCTGCCCTCGCTCTTCCCCCTCCTGTCTACTGAAAATCCTGAATGGGAGGTGTGTTTTTTGGGCGACTTTATGATGACATTGCTGGTAGGAGAAAAACAGAAATTAAAGGCAAGCCAGCGTGCGTGCATGAAGATGGACAATAAAAGCAACACTATGTGGGACTAATGAACTCTCACTGCTATTCTGAAGAAGGTTGATTGTTGTGTTGACAGTCTGTGGGAAACACTGACCATCTTACAGTACAGAAGAGGAAGTCTTGGCCAAGATATCCTTCATCCGGATACCTTTGGCTAGAACGGAAGCCCCAAAACATCGGCCGCTGCACCCGAAGGCTTAATCATCATCAGGCAATAGCCGTTTTCCAAGATTGGGTCAAAATTTCCAAGAGGATTTTCAATCAACAATTCAGCGGTGCATATTTGCATGGACCAACCTTGAACTCGACAGAAAAATATGCTATTTTTTGCAGGGATTCCACTGAAATGAATGAATATCAGCAAATCGTATCAACGTCTGCTGTGATAAGACACTCAGCACCAGGCAACACAGAGGCACCACTTCCAAAACATCAACACTGAGCTTGTGAAAGACTTTGGCACGTGTATTGTATCAACCGCAGCACACAGTAAAGTGTGTGTCTGCAGTGTTATGTCAGGAGTGGCCACTTCCATACGCTGTCATGCACTAAATGTGCTGATTAAAGAAACCAGAAGGCTGCGACTAAAGAGCCGAACAGCACTGTAACGTGTCAGTCAACTTTTATGGATTACATTCCACTGTTAGATTAATCATCAAGGACGCAAGCACCCGTGAAGTGAATCGGCCCCCGACCGACACATGCACACAGACACACAGGCAAACATAAGGGAGCTAATAAAGGGAATCAAAGCAGGGAGCTCCACTCGGTGATGACAGAGTGCCCTGGGCCTCCGTCACACGACCCCCGGATGGTCTGTCTGCTCCCATGGTAACCCCCATGCGCTGATCTCATCTCGCTCATAAACAACATTCGATACCCCAGTAAACACAAACAGTGCAGCCAGCATCCATCATCCAGTGGTCAGAGCGCACTCTTGATTTACGGTTTACTGCTTTGTTGGCTTGTTTTCACTTTTGTTCCCAGAATTCCTCTTTTTCGTTTGGTTTTGCATTCCCGTGCTATGACCACTCGATGCGTTGAAAGTTTTGCGTGCATGTGTGCGTGTGTGAATGTTGTGACATTCATCGTGGTGAATGTTTGACACCTGGGAGTGACTGTTAGGACGAGAGCAGAGCCACTGTGTCGTAAATCTCGGTCTGATTTATTTTGAGGTTAAGTGATGTATTTCTTGACCTCGGCAGCATGCTATTGACACAAACACAGACAGTGATAAGGAAGAATCAGTGTGGGTGTGTGTGTGTGTGTCTGTGTCAGAGGTCAATATTTTCATCTTCAGCTTCCCACAGTTTTAAAAAGATTAAACAAACACGTGGTTAATAAAAGAAAAATGTGCAAACATCTATCTGTGAAATGGACCATTTAGAAATAATGTATATTTACTTTTATACAAAGTGGGAGTCCAAGGAACTCAACTCACTCAAGTTAATGTGAAAAGCAGCCACAGTGAAAACACAATATATTAAGTAGAATTCAAATACTCATAAGAAGCAGGCACTGATGGATTTTGAGGCGGAGCCCACAATATGTCTTGAAACACAACATTTACCCAAATCCACATGACTTGACTTCATAAAGAGTCTTGGCAAGCCACTCACCCACCCTATGAGGTAGTGCAGGGCACCTTTTCAGCAATGTACATAAAGTCCCCTCCATTAATCTCAATTTGGATGTATATAGCGCCGGTCCCTGCCACCTCGATTACGCCAAATCACCCGCACTCCCCGCCCATTAATCACTGGAATCATGTGCAGAAAGCGTCAGGGATCATTTCAGGAAATTCTCTGCGTTTTTTCCCCCCTCACTTCTGTCTTCTGTTCCTCTATCTGCGTTTCACTCACGTCCGTCGCTCAGCGGTTTGTTTTGCCACGGGAGCAAGAAATGCTAGATTGTGGAATAACAGTCTGCGTGACACAGTGAGAGACAAGACAGGTCGCACAGCACTGAAAATGGAAAACACGTGTACCAGTGTGTACCTGGTGATAAATGCCCTGCCGTGTACTAAAGCCCTTCTCCATAACTGAGTTTTTAACTTCATCCTAACTCAGTTTGGCATCTTTGTTCTGCAGTTATTAATGGTTATTAGCACCTAAAACTAAACTGTTTAAAGTGAAATTTGAATTCTCCCCTCTTTCTTTGTAAGAAAATATTAATTATAATGACACTGCAGCTATTGTGCACAGACTGCATAAGAAAAATTCGAAGGAGAATAGATTTGTAGTTGGACATATTTGTAAAAACAGGCCTCTGGGCGGGCAGCGATTGACTGACATCTGAGAACACACATTGCCAGGTGACGCAATGGCATATCTATAGGCAGAGGTGGAATGTATGTTCATATTGTGTTTTCATGAGTGTATTATCATCTGCAACTAACTCAAATTAAAACTTTATTTCAAAATCACAAAAGGGTCTGGCGAAAAGACAAAATAAAACATACAAGAACATGAATATAAAATAAGATAGGACAAGAGAGATAAACTAAGAATATGTTATCATTCATTTAGAATGAGCCTTTTGTAGCTACAGAGTTAGCATATTTCACTAATCCTAACACTAATTCCTAACATTAATTTTCATTTGTGTTACCTTAACACCTGCTGAGTCTTTGGCAGCTCCCACACAGTCAGTGTTGTGTATATCCTATATAATACAGGAGAGGGGGTCTAGTCTCTTTACCATGGGTACAGTTGTAGTGACAGCAAATTAGTTAATGTTAACGTTTCTGCAAAAGACTGATAAGGTCACGTTTGTACGTGCCACAGGCCTATGTACACTATTCACATTTCTACAAAACATGTCATATCACGTTCACATTACATGCTTATGACCTGACTGTCATGTCAGGAGGGGGAGGGGATGGTGGTGGAGGGAAATCTGTGTTTCAACACACAAGCACAAACTAGATATTTTTCAGGAGACCTCTGGACATTTTCCAACATTGGGTCGGAGGCGTAATCACTTCAGAAAAATCAATGTCAATGTCAATGTCAATTATATTTAGGCTAAATAGGAGCACAAAAATGAATTTTAATTTCGTTATGATTGATACTGAGTGATTAAAGTTCAACTCAAAAACAACCAGGCCAGTGAGCCGCATGGGATTATCCAGAAAAATGTGTTGATATACTCGCAAAGTATGGCAAACTCGCCCACAATACCCACAGCTGAAAACATTGCCACATAGAACAGTGTGAACTTGCTGCAGCTTAGTTTTGTTTGTCCACTTGCTCTGTAAGCAGTGAGACGGAGCCAGGAAGATGAGACATTAGTTCACAAAGGCTGCAGAAAAGTGTGAAAATTGAGACAAAGCACAGAAAATCATGCATCGGTGGTTGTTGTGCAAAACATTTCAACGAGCTCAGCATTCCAAGTTACTTGTGTGCTTGTACGGGCCAGCCGAAATCAGCCCGAGACTTCCTTAATATGTCAGATTTCCATATGGTAAAAACACAAAGCAAAGCCACCTTGTTCTGTACTGTTACTATAATTTTATAAAGTTATGTTAACAAATCCAAATTATGGAGCAAAATCCATAACACATGAATAAAGCAAATCATCTGGGAGCAGAGGTAGTGAACACAAACAGCCCTTTTCTGTTCTGTTTCTCCGTGTAATAAATATTTATACCTGAGCGCAGAGAAAATACACATGCAAAAAGACAATCACCTGGCTTGGCTCACACGGCCCTCGAAGCCTGCCAAAGACTCGAAGCTTGCATGAGAGTCTCGAGGCTGCGGCGTGTATGAGTCGTTCTCTAAAAGCCATTGCGGCTGTCTGTGGACCTCGGCCTGATCCTGGAGCTAAAAATAAAAGAGACTGCGATGTACAGTTCCCCCCATATTGGCTGTGTTTGGTTACCTAATAAAATATTAGCTCTGGAGGGAACAGTATGGAAGCCGTAAAGAAGCAGGGGGTGACTGGGTTCATAAAGGAGCGACGTATCCACCTGCATTATATGCATGCAAGATGTACATGCACACACGCACACACACACTGCAATTATGATTGTGAACAAAGCACAAGCGTACATGCCGAGACATAAAAGACATCCATCCGTCCTTTTTCTAAATCGCTTATCCTGTTTGGGGTCGTCTTATCTTATGGAGCACACATAAGTGCACACATCCCTACACACACACACGCGCACACATACAAGACGTTGAAAACCAAACAGTGCAGACGTTGCCCGAAGGAGTGTTCAGCTGCGGCGCAGATGTGCCGAATAGTGGATGGACCTAGTACACAACATACACATATTCACCTTTGCTTGCAAGTGTGAGAAAGATTCAAGCCAAGGTAAATGTTCAGAGGGGTGGGAGGTAAGCGCCACACACCCTCTCAGACAAGGTGAAATATTAAGACGCTCCGATGAAAAAGAGAATGAAAGAAACAAAGGAAATATTCCCCCCGAAACAGCTGCAGGGTCAGGAAGAGAGAGTAGGAGGAAGTTGGAATGAAAGAGAAAAGGAATGAGGATGGTAGCGAATGGAACCGAGACATGAGGTTCAGATTACGGCTCGATGCCATGAACATCCCAATGGGAGAAGCAGCGCGTCGAGCCAGGAAAACTGGCAGCGTGTGGCTGGAGGTATTCGGTGGGGGGCACGAGCAAACAGGTTCATTTATAAGGCATGTCATCACGCTGCCCTGATCCAGCACTCAATTGCGAGGGGACGTTTTGTTTCCTGTGGGGAAGCACATTGCACAAACAACATTTACACGCTCAAACACAACCTGTTTACGCCCCCGTCGGCCGTTCCTCCCCCCACACCCCACACCCCACCCCCAATTGTGTTGCACAACGTCGGGGCGCATCTGACTTTTGGATAAACTGTTTGGAAAGGCCAGCTGTCATCTGCAAACAGCATACACAAAACAACATGAAATTATCCATCGTTTCAGCGTCTAATCATGTGTAATCAAGTCACGTCAATTAGGCAGCGGAAAGCTTGCTTTCATGGTTTTTGTAACTTGAAAAAGACTAACGGCTCAGACGCACCTCTTCCTGAACAAACGCGCCGTGTTTTTGTTTCTGTGGTCTTAATGCACCGCCGATAAACAGGTAACAGAAATTAGGCGCAGATCCTCATCTTGAAGCAATCAAAGCAAAGTAGTCTCTGAATTTGTTCCTAATGGAGGCCAGAGTGTATGCAGATTATTACGGGGCCTGTTTCTGATCTGAGAGAGAAAACAAAACAAAACAACAAATCCACAGCACTCCGAGCTAGAAGGAGACACCGACAGACGGGAAGTCAATATTAGTGTGTCAACCCACACCCTTAGTCGATTGTGACAAGAGATTCCCAGTCAACATACTTTACTGAGATAACCTCTGGCCTAAATCATGATTTCATGACGTCTGCTGGAGTGCCTCTTGGTATTTTAACTGTTTTGCTTGGCACAGTAAAACACAAATAATCTGTTCTTGTAAATATTAGGTCTGATCATGGACCTACCAGAAAACAAAATCCTTCCATACTGAGAAATCAGCCAGGACGGTAATGACTGGATGTCAACAGACACAGGTAGGAAGCGGGACCCTTCAGCCTCGAGCTGCTCTCCACACCCGAGGGGCATTAGAGGGCCAAGCAGAGACAAAGACGCCACACACATTTGGATGGACCCAACTATCCCACAGATATAATCACCCCTGGAAGAGTCTCTGCTAGTCTGTTTCCCATTTCAAACCTCAATGAATCCCATCCTCATCCTTTTAAAAGTGCACAGACACACACACACCATGGCCTGGAGAGATGGTTACACTCTATGTCGACTCAGTGGAAAATTTCAGAACCACAGAAACAAAGGCATTTGGTAGAATCGGGGAATAGAACTCAAATATATCTCGAGTGATTGGTGTTTGAACAATCATTTCCGATGTAGAGGTTTTATAAACTCTGACTAATACCAGCCAGAGGCTCATTTTAGAATGATAATTAATAATAATCACCTAATCATAGCCTGACGTGTCAGCGTCTTGTCACTGAGTGTAATGTGCTCAAACAGCTTCACATTTTAAAGGGGCAATATGTAAGAATTTAGTGGAAAACGTTCATAAATGAACTAAAATCATCAAGAATAACAGTTTTGACATTATGGCATCTATTTATTGTGTTGAAGAGACGTTAGCATGCTAACCAGCTAGCCCCAGCCTGTCCCAGGCTGAAGCTCCTGTGCTCACACACATCTGGTCCCCAAGCTCCCAGTCCCAACCTCTAGCTGCATGGCTAATTGAGCTAACTAGCTAATGTAAGCTACCATTCGTAGCAGTTAGTGGTTACACTGCTCCTTATTCGCTTTAAAGATGAATTCGACAGGTGGCCAATTCTTAAATATTGCACCTTTAAGTAAAAACTTGCAAAAACTGACATCTCCTGGACTGACAATCTCATATAAAAAGATTAAAGGCAGGACTGTTTTTCAGTTTAAATTATCAGAAACAGTTTGCTAGTCTCACAAATGCAAATCCCCGTGACAAACCCCAGAAGGTATTTTTGTGCACATCATGGACAAAAAACACCAAAAAATGGAGAAAATGTTGCAGTAGCCTGGCGGCCAGCAGTGTTGTTTTCATGACAGCAAAGCCTGACCCTCCTTTGAGTTGATCTATTTAAAGACAGTGATTATTAGTAAGTCCTAAAGTGCTCTCCTCTTTCCTTTTCCATTCTGTATGATAGAAAAAGGAAAACGTGTTTGTAAGTTGTAACATTCACTCATATGCGCTTGTTTCAGAAATGGTCTTGGCCGGAGCCTTGTGTTTCCAGTGTGGGTTCTGAGGATCAAAATGGAAACATATTGAAACCATGGTACAGATCCAGCTCTCTTTTACTTGTGTACATTCTTCATAGGCACTGAGCACTGCTGAATCAGAAAGAGTTACATAACAAACGTTGCGAAACCGAGAGGCTCAAGGCAACAAAATGCCCCTGGTCGTCTCAGTTGTGTGACGGCCTCGCATGAAAACGCACATATTCTACTCCTTTCAGCTTGTACATATTTCTGTAGCTCTCCATTTCAGAAAGCTTGGAGTACCATCATGCGCCTCGATATTCGGCTCCTTTTAGGGAGCCTGAAGTGTATAATCAAGGTCTGGAATAGGCCCTGCACCGCCAGTTTGGCTCTGTGGACCCACAGCCACAGTTGGACCACGACCACCTCTTATTCTCTTCCCATGGTAATGGTGGGAATGATCAAATCATTAATGTCCTCTGTGTTCACAATTCAATTCAAAAGGGAAGGGAGCCAAATTGACCACAGGCTGTTCAACCACCAAAACAAGACTGCAGACAAGCATATTCTGTTTGCCTCTGGTTAAAATCAAACCATAGAGTCAGAGTAGGAATGATTTTACCATACAGCAGGATTACAATGACACTAAACATGTCTCATTTTTATACCATCATCCATCACGGGAGCCCATATTACATTCAACAGGGTATCAATGGAAAATCAGGGGATAGGATAACTGGAACACACTTGATGGTATTTGACTGAGGGCCAGAGTAATTCTTATTACAACTGTTGTCCTCATTGTTTTTTTCACTTTTAGCCATTGACGTGGCTTTAGGGACGGCGGTGTTGGTCTGTTGGTTGGCCCACCAAACTTAAATATCTCAACAGCTATTGGATGGATTGTCTGAAATTTTGTGCAGGCATCTGTAGTCCCAGGAGAATTAAGCCCACCGACTTTGGTGCTCCCTTAACATTTCATGTAGGCCACCAGCAGGTCAGATCTAGCAGCAATCAAGTGAAATATCTTGACATCCACAAATTGATTGGTACAGTTTGGTACAGACATCCATTGTTGACGCCCAGAAGATGACGCCTCTGAAGTCCTTTGATTTGTCCTCCTCCCATCAGGAGGTTGACATTTGTGGTGAAATATTGCAACATTTGGGTTGCCATGATATTTCATACAGACATTCACACTTAACTTAGGATCAATTGCTGTAAATTCAATGGCTCTCCTAACCCTCCCTCTGTCATCACCGGGTCAAAAGTTTAATTTGTCCAATACTTTGGTCTATGACCAAGTTCGTGCAACTACTAAAGACACCATAGTCAGTAGATAAACATCATGCCTGCCAGACACCAGAATATTAGAATTGTCATTGTGAGTATGTCAGCACGCTGACATTAAAGGATAAGTTCAGCCAAAAATGAAAAGTTTGTGATTATCTACTCACACTCGTAGTTTCGTAGTCCAAAAAACATTTGTGGAGCTTCACAGAAAATCAGCACTGCAGCATTCTCCTAAACAACTGAAGTAGATGGGGATATTGTTTGAAACGTAATAAAGACAACTGAAAAATTTTTATATAAGGCTCCATACAGCTTTAGATCCCAAACTGTTTAGAAAAGACATTATCTACTGTACAGCTCGACGTGCAGATAAGCTTGTGCACCCACCTCAGACCAGGTGTGCGTGTCCATTAGCTTACCAGCTAAACTGAAGTGTTTGGCTTTAAAAGGTTGTAAATAACATCTTTTATATCAATCTGGGATCTTGGTGCTTCCAGAGACTTGGGTTACGCCGGATGAGCTTTACAGAGCCATACTGTGGGGTTTTTTTGGTTGTTTTTTTGTCTCAAAAAAGTCCCCATCTACTTCAGTTGTTTAGGAGAATAGAGAGGAGAGAGAGAGTAGATAATGACAAAATTTTCATTTTTGGGTGAACTTTTCCTTTAATGTCAGCATGCTAACATACAATGCTAATACACTGATGTCTGGCAGGCATAATGTTTATCATGCTTACCACTGACTACAAATTTCACCTAACTTTCCATCGTCATGGGGGCGAGTAGATAATGACTGGCTTTTCAATTTTGGGAGAACTGATCCTTTAACAGTTAGCTAGAAGTGCCGTTGTGTCTCAGTACAGCTTCACAGACCTCTGACTGTGCAAAGACTGTGAGATACTTTATAGTGACCACACATTGATGTGAATAAGACTAAGAACGGTTTGGTATAAATCGTAAAAGCATTCACAGATTTTCCTTCAGAATTTAATCAAGTGAAATATTTATGACAGCGTGTTGAGTCTGGACTTGTTTTATGGTTTGACTTATCATCTTATTCTTTTTATGTGTGGTATCTATCAAAGCAAAACCATTTGGATGTGTAGACATGATGTCAGGAAAAACACAATGGTAATGTGGTGCCAATTTTTCCTGGTTATATGATTTCATCCACCACCCTCAGGGCGAGCATGACAAATATCACTGATGTGCCTGTTACTATTCCACGGTTATAATAAAGGACATGCCGCGGTATGTCGTGCTCACTGGTCAGGAAACTATCCTAAAAACATTTAAATATGAAGAACAGTTCAAAGTGTGGAGCAGAGCTGAAGGAACATTTGAGGCACAGATTTGTATACAAATGTTTTTCAGGTTTTTATTGGGAACATTCCCCATTGGCTCTTACATTTGAGAGGCCGAATCTACAAAACATATCAGCTATTAGGGAAAAAAGACATAAATGGGGTCAGTGTGGAGTCGCTCCAATTAGAGAACAAAAAACATGTGTATCAGATGCAGGTTGCCAAAATCTAATCTGTACATAATAAAGGTCTTCAAGATTGAAAGCTCACAGGACTGCTGTGCTACACACATCTCCAAACTCGTGCGTCCTTCTACGCACACTCACAAACACACACATGCTCATTTTCGTCCTTTCAGATACCATGCTCAGTAGTAACTTGGCATCTCTGTGGAGTTCAGCAGGTAGGGCAAATTCTCTTTCAGGACCCGCCATCGAAATCTCCGGGGCTTTGGAGCGCGTCATTGGCCCGACGCTTCAAAACACTACCCAAATCCTGGAGATCACCCTGAGAGGGAACATCTGTGGGCTGGGACGGCCTGCAGATGAGAACAGACTGCGCTGTGTGTGTGTGTGTGTGTGTGTGTGTGTGTGTGTGTGTGTGTGTGTGTGTGTGTGTAAGTGTGTTTGAAAGGGAGATTGTGGTTGTATGTGGTTGAATGAATAGGTGGGTAAGTTATGATTTATGTCAAACAGTGCTCATGTTCATGTTTGTGTGACATGTATAAGTCCTTCTGTGGAAACCTAATTACTACTTTTACTATGTATAAGTGTGTGTGTGTGTGTGTGTGTGTGTGTGTGTGTGTGTGTGTGTGTGTACTGTTTACAAGGTACATAATTCTGTAATTGGGATCATATGCATGAATCGACCAATAAGAGGCGTGTGTGTGTGTTCAAATTCAAGTTCCTTTAAATAAGACGAAGAGGAATTAAAAAAGATGTAAAAGAAGCAAAAAGACAAATAGGATTCAAAAAGAATAAAACATGAAAGAATAAATGAAGAATGACACAGCAACACATTAAAGGTGCACTATGTAGTTTTGGGGGGAAGATATTTTAATCAGAAGAGAAAGATCTTCATTGACTGATTTTTCTTTTGTTTGTTTGTCATACCAAATTAAATAAACAAACTCTCTCTGTTTTCATAACGAATAAACAAACTGACCCTAAAGGACAACACAATTTCAAACTGTTTTACTTGGCGGACCCTGACACCTTTCTAGAGTTCTGGGGACCTTATTTTCCTCTGAAAATAGCTTGTTTATTCAGTTATGGAAGAAATAAATATATTTTATTTATATCATTGCCTAATTAATATTGTAAACATTAAAAATCTGAGTTTGAATGTATTACTACATAGTGACAATTGACAATTCTAACCAGTTAGCCCTGTGCTAGCGGTGTAAAGACAGACACATCCCCGGTGCTTCGAGCTCCCAATCTGGACTGCTAGCTGCACAGCTAACTGAGCTAACTAACAAGGGTAGCTACAGTTACTGTGGTGCTATGCTGCCCCCTATTTGTTTTGAGTATGAATTTGACAGAATCAAATTCTTTCATATTAGACCTTTAACAATACAACAACAAGTATCATGCAGCAGCACACACTACACACACAGATTGCATGTACACACAATGGACACTGAAATATGCTGACAATTGAACTGAAAGACTTTCTGACCCTAGAAACAGTATTATCAGTAGAAAGCAACCAGTGTTTATGAGACAAACAACCTCTTGTTGTCATGCAAATAACTACTGCCCTTTCTAACAAGCAAAGGTAGAGGCAGCATGATATTATACAGAAGCAAAACCTCTTGGGAAGGAGGTCGGGTTGGACGGTTTGGCGAACAAAGCTTGTTACTCTGACCTTACTTGACTGCGGTTAGTGTCCCGTCTCATACCAGCAGTCAGTGCTGGTTTCATGTTAACCATGGAGGAAGTCTCTCTCAAAGGTTTACCACCATGACCATTCCTTTTCAAAACCTTAACAAAACAATTTTAATTGCCTACAAACCAGACTCTAACCATAGTGGTGGCGGATGAGAAAACATCAGTATGAGCTTTTTCTATAGCGGTCATACAGGTTGTTTCGGACCGCAATGACAACCAGTTTCCTCAATTAGGTATGAAGAATTGACTTTATACTAAAACTGTCAAGTGCAACATACATCGGTATAAGTAGTGCAGGATCATGGGAGTTACCCTCATTGTGAAACGACCACCATTGCTGATGATAATCTACCTACATGACTATGGAAGACAGCTTCCTTCCTCGGAAGTTATAGCAACAGGATGACCTTAAATAACCTTACCTTAAATAAAACTGGGATTTCTCTGCGGTTGAACATTGTTGTAAATATTTAGAATGAACACAACTCAACAAAATATCTGACAAAAGTCTAGTCATTATAGACATTTAAAAGGAGATATGTTACACATTATATCTTTAAGATACAGTCGCTGAGAAATGCCAATCCAGGGAGTGAATATGAAAAAACTACTGAAGAGTTGAGAGTTAAAATGTTGCACGGAAATAGGAGCTGGTGTGCAGGCTCACACAAACCAGGGTTACAAGCAAACTGAATTTGGAGAATATTTGCAAAAGAAAATGCAATTGATTGCTTGTTTCCATCCACTACCTTAATCTGATGATTATAAGTTGCTTTGATGAGATAAGCAGCAGGTGGCAAACTCCCACACACTGTCTACAGTGACTTGCAAAAATACATTTAGTTGCCATGCTTTTGCACTTGGCCTTTCATCAGGCAAATCCTTTGCTACAATGAGAAAACGCCATCTTAAATATGGAGTGGCTGCAAGCCCGCAAACAATCGCACCCCCCACTACCGAAATGTACTGTATTTTTGCAATTTTGACAGTTTGCTGGAGTTTGCTCACAATTTTTGGTCCACTAGTCCCTCTTCTGGGCAGGAAATCACAGAAAACCATTATACAAATGCAGAAGAAGAAGGCGCAACAAGATGACCCCATTACAAAGGGCCAGTCGCAGTTACAAAATACATGCATACAAAATGTGCAAAAAAATACATCGATGGAAACACAATTCACACACACGATTGAAGCACACTGCACACACTCATACAGCTAGCTAAACTGCACACACACTGTACATATGTCAAACTCTCCGTAACCACAGTACAGCCAGATGACCCGCACAATCCCTGCATACATTCTGTACCCCAAAAACCATAAGCACAACACAAACACACACAGACACACACTCGATCCACTGCACATACACACCTCCCACACATGCTGCACTTGCAGCCAACACCAACTCTGACTGACAGCTTAAGCAGATTCAGCCTATCTGTTCCCATCAGGTGTGATGACTGGCGGACTGAGGGGTTAAATCCAAAACTCCACTCTAAACAGAGAGACGGGCGTATGTTTAAACAGGTCGTGGCAAACTAGCCAAGGAAAGCAGGACTTTGTGGCCACCTCAGCAAACAGCTCGATTAAAAGGATTTACCAATGATTTCTCGGTTAAAGTTACAGTGGAAATATTTGGACAAAAGGCCGCTATCAACATGAATTACCACTGACATGTTTGCACGTTTGAAAGAGACAGACGGAAAGAAGGAATGCTTAACTGGGTGAAACCTAAGAAAAACAAGAAATAGAGAAAGACGCAAAGAAACAAAGAAGACATAGTGGAGATGAAAGTGAGGTGCAGATTTTATGAGGGCAGCCGTGAACGTCCCTGATGTGCGTTTCTCTGTGGGAAGCATGTCGGAGGCTGGGTACACTCCAGTATGTGGTTTTCCCAAGGCCAAGTAGATCCAGCTCGACCCACCTCTCTCTCATAGACACACCACCGCTCAGAGGGAGGGAGAGCCAGGGTTTTCCTGTTCATGTGGAAAAAAGCATGGAAGAGGGGAGGAGAGAATGAGCGGAGGTAACCCTAGCCACCGAGGTGGCCCTCTGGTAGGGCCCAAATCCTACTATTCTCCTTCCTGAGTGTCTCAGCCTCTCTCACTTTCACGGATACATACAAGCGAGCTGAGCACGTGGGGCGAGGCGCCGTGCATGGACGTCGACAATCAGGGTGGGGTCTGAACACTGCTGAAGCCTCTCCCTGTTTTTGACCACAGTTACGTTACATGCCGGTGGGTGTCTGGTTAAGAAAATAAAGCAGTGCGTGGGCCCAGTCCAGGCTCGTGTATGAAGCATATGTCTCCAAACACAGGAATCCAAATTCCAAAGGCAGGAATTTAGCAGAGCTCTTCAGTTCGACTTCACTGTGGCGTGGAGCTCTTTTGGTCCAAAATGTGATTATCTCCCTTACAAATTGTTTGAAAACAGCAAGAGTACAGGGCCTGATTTGCAGCGATACAGGGTATAAGATTCAACTGTCACTGTCAGACACAGGGGATATTTGTCTTTGTCTATATCTGGTATACACTTTCTTTCCGCTCTCTCCATCATTGTGTCCTGCGCTTTCCTCTTCACTTCATCTTCTCCTTTCTCTCTTTCTGTGTCTCTCTGGGGGACATTGTTCAGGCAGGCCTCCGCGTTTCTGCTCTGATCCCAAAGAGGGCCCCGCTGAGGAGGGATATGGATTCCATAAAGCACTCAGCTCTATAAACGTCTCCCGATCCACATTCAGCACCTGGTTAAATATTATCCCAGCAGCGCTTTGGTGACGTCCTCAGAAAACACGACTGTATCGTCCGATGACAAATACTCTGTTGTGATTAACGACGTGCTTCTTCAAACAGCACATCTGCTGTTTACGATGGTAACGCTGACAGATTTACTACTTGAAATTCTTTGTCATTTTTGAAACAATGGGTCTTTCATTTCACATAGAAATAGGCAAAAGCTTAGCTTTAGCGAGCTAGCTAATTGAGCTAATGTTAGCTCCATGAGTCAGCTGAAAACTCGTACAGACTTTTTAGCTGAACTATTTTAAAATTTATGAGGAATTGGAAGTACACATTTTTTTGTATGCACTACATACACGATGAAGCCAATGTTGAGATAAAGATGTGATAAAGGAACAGAATTGTTTTCGTATTGCATTGTAGAGTTAGTTTTAGCATTAGTATTGTCGGCCGTGATATGTAAGAAAAAATGTAAGATCTTATTTCGTTGACATAAACCTGTTAGACTGCTTAGCTTACATACTTCTTATTTTCACATAGCATGTTTTTACTTTTAACTTTAAAGGTCCAGCGTGTAGGATTTAGTGGCATCTAGGGGGGAGGTTGCATATTGCAACCAACCGAACACACCTCCACTCTCCCGCCCTTTTCCAAGCGTGTAGAAGAATTATAGTTTCGGGTAAAAACATAATTATGAATACTATATTCCAATATACCCTGCCAATGGATCCTTCCAAATACTACATATAGCCAAAAGACTATAACTTCAATTCAATTCAATAGAGAGTGGGACAGAGAGGCTAACGTTAGCCTAAACTGTGATAGCATCAAGGAACGGCTTTACCCAGTCAGTAGGGTTGTGAGTAGGGTTTATTCTAATGTAAATTGTAACCCTGAAAAGTAATGTGGTTGCCTAATGATGTGCCTCTGCCTTTGGAGTACTGGAAGGCTTGGTTACTACAGATTGTTCTGAGCTAGTTAGCTGGAAAGGCTAATGGTTGCTGCTAATGGAGCTAAACACACCTTTTAGTGTATTTCTTGAACTTGTGCGTTTGTGTCTAAAAAAATATGTCCTCCAATCTCCTTAAATCTCTTTTACAACAGACCAATGCACACTGCTTTGGCACGCTGAGAAAATCTCAAGCCTGACAGGTCTTACCCGCCTACTTATGATTTCTGAGCTATGATTGGACGGTTGCTGTTTGGGGGAGGGCTTTAGCAAGTGGTCAATTGTGGGTTTTTCAACGTAAGTCCCTTTTTTGGAGAGACAGTAAAAAAAAGAAAAACACTCATCATGGGCTGAAAACTGTACATTTTTTGACAGCTTCTTAAAGGAAAATACACTTTATCTGATTAAGTTTGAACAATGGATGCCATTCGGGCATCCCCAGGGCTCTGGTGGGTTAGGAACCCGGCACTGACACGAATCTCATCAACCACACAAAAAGACTGCATCCACAAATGACGCCAAAGAAAGTTCAGAAGCAGGACAGAAGAGTATGGTATCTTGCGGCTGCCCTGAGTAACAGCTGAACTTCCTGTTAGCGTACCAAACCATTACGAGAGTGTCTGTGAACACCTGAGTCTGATCTGTCTTATCAGTATATCTGGTATAAAAAGGGATCTCACTTGGATCCGGCTAGATGTCAGAAACATCCTGTTATGATGGGTTTCAATGATGTAACGAGTTAGCATCAGCATATTAAGACTTAAATGAAAACACACCATTTAATGAGGATCCTTGGCTACTGTGCATGGGAACCATAGAAGCATGTGACACTTTCAGCCTCGGCAACCCTCTCCTCCACATGGAATGACTTATGTTCTGTTTCTGACTGCCAGAATGCTTTGCATTTTAAAGAACAACCACAGTCATGTTTTTTTTATGATTTTATGATGAGAATGTCTTAACTCTGAGCCATGCTGCACTGTTAAATAATAACTTCAGGCGTGCTGGAGAGGCAGTCCAGGCCAGGGTTTAGAAATGGACAAAGAGAACAAGAAACAGATCATTTTTTTCCCCCATTTGCCTCGATGTTTAAGACTCTATTAATTACTCTATGACATGAATTAATAACATTTCATTGGTTTGCAAACGAAAGTCCTGTTAGCAGGTCGTGTTGCTGCCATGTTACCTCTCAGTCAATCCAAGCCTGACAAGAAATCTCACATGAAGTCAAAGATCTCTATCTAGATTCGATTTGATAAATAAGATTGTCCCTTCAGTTCAATCACAAAAGCAGGCTCAGATGTCAAACATGCTCACTTTTAATGGGCTTTGGCGGCTCCGAACTACAACAGAAGGCTATTGGGTTTCCACAGCTGCACTCTGCACGGTTCACAATTTGGGAAACCGATTTGGAAGGATGGATCCAAGATCGAGACGGAATCCAGTGGACTTGATGCGACCTGGACTACCTCAGCCAGTGCACACTGACAGTGATGGAGAAGAAAAACAAAAAGGCTGGAGGGAGGGAGAGGAATCGCAGAGGAAATGAATATCTTACAGTAACACATGGTGTGAAAGAAAGAAATGTCTCTCTCGCTGACCTCCTTGTGTTTTTCATTCCTCCCCTCCCCCTCGCCCCTTTCTCCTCCACCCCTCCGTTGCGCTCCATGCCGATTGAAATATGCAAGCATAATAGTCTGGGAAATAGGATCGAGAGGTTTATGAAGGAAAGTGCGTTTGGGCTGGGCCTGCTATGCGGTGTCAAGTCCATGTTGAAGACCAGCGAGAGAGATTTATGCTGTGTGTCAAAAGCATGAAGGTAAACGGGAATTATCAATTTGAAACCATAATACCACGAAGAGAAAATGACGCAGAGGAGAAGCTGAGTGAGTAAGAGATGAGGATGGAGCAGGACACTGAAAAGAGGAAAATGAATCAGTGGTTTATGCCAAAAACTGCCCAGGAATGACTTCATGAATATATGGTTTGCTGTGGTTTCACTACATGTACAGAGGCCAGGCCTCATCCAATCCAACCCCTTAATCCACCCCTCTATCTGGCATGTGTAACATCTCTATTAAACAATTATTTCTCTTCTAATTTCTTCTCCCATATCTCATCCCCTCAGCTAGCCAACATTCTCCCACAGCATGGGACATCCTCTCCAGTTTCACCTCAAAAGTGGTTTAGGTATTATGGGCAGCGGGATGACCGTTGTTCCCCTCCGCTGCAGGACAGCTTTGTTTGCCCTCGCTCATCCAGACACGGATAATAGCAGCCGATTATCTCGCGCCACTGGCTTCATAATTACTTTGGAGGGTCTGTGTGACAGATCCGTTCCCACCGAAGCTTGTCAAGAGGAACCAATCAGTTCCTTCAATTAGACTGATAGATAGAATGATAAACCTGGGAACAGACCCTGCATTAAACTCACCTTCTCACCTCTGCAGAGGGTCTGAATGAGGTTTGAAACACCGCCTGAAAAAGGCGTCTGCGTGCCTCAACCAAATCTGTGACTTTTTGTAAGCGTTTATAGCGTTACCCCCATCTGAAAAATGATCAAGTCTTGCACGTTATCTTTACCTTACAGGGCAGCTTTAGATGCGAGATCACGAGAATCCATCTTGTCAGGCATCTAGCGATGTGCTTGTGTCTGAACCACAGCGGTTCAGACCAATCAGTGTCTGATAAGGACCTACTGGCAGCTACTGACGTGAGTTTACGTGTAACGACCAACGAGTGGAGCAACTGTTGATTTGCAAAAACAATGGCCGCTCCTCTAGGGTTTAGCATCACTTATATCAGAAATGGAGACTATATTTAATTGAAAGAAGGGCAAAGAACGGTACTGTAGGCTTTTCTCGATGAAAATATGTTTTCGCTCTTCTCTTGAAGGACTTCAGCAAGTCAAGTTTGATTTACCAACTTAGTGCTCCCCTACTACATCATATGGTTCAAATTTGAAAGAGCTTGCATCTGCATTCGCCGCAATTGCCATAACCTCTTCAGGCTTCTCATGCTTTTGTTGTCAGTTTTAAGTGTGGTCAGTCATAATTGCTTTAAACACCCATACCAAGGTTTTAAGTTTAGCTGTCCTCCTCATTGCTAAATTAGCACAGATAACTAGTTTTACCTGTTAAGGCGCCACAACTTCTCACTCTACATTTAGCAGTTTGGATGAAATTTAACTTTAATGCAAACCTCTGGTCCTTTGCATCATCTGAGTTGACAATAGAATAAAAAGAAAATCACCACGCAACAGAGATCGGAAGCTGCTGTCACGTGCTTAAGACAGACAGACAGACTGACCTGGCCTGGCTTGGCCCCAAATGACGATTCACATTTCCTACGCCCATTCGACAGGTCAAACAAGTGCATTCCACTTCCTTTTCCTGCAGTGACCTCATCCGTCAGCTGTGGCGAGCATCGACAATCCTTTCACGTCAGTCTTCGGGTGACCTGAAACATTAGACAGGAAACGCAGCTACCATCCCACAGTCCTTTCAACATGAACATGTCTCTGTTGGATTAAAGAAAGTTCTCTGATGTTCGCTACTATATACATGAAACGATGCAGATGTGAGGTATTTGATTTTGAATGATTCCTTACAACTGGAAAATTCGGACACAGTGTACATACACTGTACCCATACATGCAAAAAGAGGACGTGTTCAGTAAATGGAAATAATTATACGTTTCCTTGGAGCTGCCTGTTGGTGTTAAAGGCCTGTTTGGCCTTCTGAACACCAGTAGTGAGGGTGGGTCTACAGGTGGTGTGATGTGTCTTTGAACACATCACACCACCACTATTTTGGTTCTTACTCCGTCACACACACTTGACATAAGTGCCCAAGATGTGAAAATGGAAATATCAGATGCAGTTTTCCAAACGTCTTGCTTACGCTTACACCTATTTTTAGGCACAGAGCACCTTTTTTAAAATGAAGTACACAACTCTATAAAGAGGTGCTAATGAATGACTCACATTTCGTGGAAGCCTCCACTGCGCCTGTCATTCTTTCCTTGCTGATTCAAGCGTCCACACCTTGCATCACTGACAACAGCCGTCCTGTTATTTTCACGGTCGCCATAAATGCCGATGCTTAGTCTCTCAGTTTTTAACTTACTTGTGCAGACAAGTAATCATATAATGGTGAAAGAGGATCACTGGGTCACTCTTTGACAACCCATTCATCCATCCATCTATTCATTTATAAGTCTACTCAACAGCCTTTCTCTCCGTCCAGTTCCACTCTTTCTGTGTTTCCTGTTCACACA
This sequence comes from Pagrus major, assembly GCF_040436345.1. Lineage (NCBI taxonomy): Eukaryota > Metazoa > Chordata > Actinopteri > Spariformes > Sparidae > Pagrus > Pagrus major. Next base: position 12,349,076 of record NC_133217.1, on the reverse strand, counting down.
CTTAAAGAACATCGGCTGTTTCAGCTACAAATCACAGTAAATCTCTTCTTTCTAGGCAGCCTCTCACTTACCATTCATTGTTCTGCTATAACATCTTGCTGAGAATATATTAGCTTGATATAATTCATCATAACAATTAGAGTAATTTCATTTGAATTACATTATTGTCACAAGTTAAAGCTACTGTAACTGATTTATTTTTCATTAAAATAAGTCTTAAATAGCTCTATATTCCAACAGTAATCGCTGCTATAGAGTATTTGGTCAGTAACCCATGTTTCATGCAGTAAAAGAGAAAAGTAATTTACTGGTATCCCTACCCACTTTATCCAATCAGGACAGAGAACTCCAGAAAGAGGCGGTCCTGTCTGCTCATCAGTGCTCGCTCATGTGGTGACGTAAAGAGTAGCGAGGGGATTGTTAACTGCAAGACATGCAGGAAGTTAGCTAATATTACAACAACACTTACAGCAGCTTTAATGCAACTTTTAAGGTCGTACAAACATTAACAAGGTTGTGTGTTTCCTGGAATTTAAATTGTAGGGCAAAATCAAAAACTAAACGCAAACTCTTTCAGAAGCCTTTTCTGGCATATTTTTCTTGTTTTTTTTACCGTGAAGGTGGCCACATTAACATCAACCAATGGTGCTGGGTGAAAGATTAATGGATCACCTTAAAGTTGAACAAGATTAAGATTATACAGTCACACTTGTTATTTCGGCACATACTGTTTTGAGCTAAAAGCTAATGTCAGCATGCTAACGTGCCTAAAATGAAAATGTTGATGTTAAGCAGGTCTTATGTTTACTATGTTCGCCATCTTAGTGTTAGCATGCTAACATTTAGCAAAGTAAATAAATATTGGACACATTGAACTTTGGACATGATGATGGTGCGAGGTGAAAGGATCCCCAAAGTGATTAATCCAAAGACGATAAAAAATGTTCTCCCTGGTCTTTCAGGTCTTTTTGTAGCATGCGCAAATCCTCAATGGTAGAAAATCAATCTAAAAACAAAATAATTACTATAAAATGGTGCAGTATGTGTGATATGTGTTCATTCTTGGATATAGTGCTTTAAAGCAAATCAACCTTCAGTTGTACACGTGTGTGTTTAGCGCCACGTGTATGTGACCATCATACAGTACGTTGTGTATGAAGGTGTTGAGAGGTACGTCATGTGTCACAAGGAGCCCAGTGTTAGTGTTGTGTTGTGTGTCGGGGGGGTCAAGGGTCACTGAGGTGTGAAGAAGGAGAAGGGGCACCGGTCGAGGGAGCTGAAACTGTGATTGACGGCACCCTGTTATAATTACACACCTATGTACAAACCTGGATTTCTTCCTAACACAATCACCCCCTTGGCTTATTATTTTGTGTTCCTTTCCTCTCCTCACCGTTGTGCGCCAATCACAGCTCAATCCTCCACTGACATGTTTTCCCAGAGCTGGTGTTATTGCTAATACGGTTAGCGCTGGAAAACCAAACAAAACATGACACAGCACTCCATCACCTGGCCTGATGATGTCATGATGTCATAAATACCCCGCTAGAGCTGCAGCCCCACCTTCCTCCTCACACGTGTCAACATTTGGTGAGCCATGGGCAGGTGTGTGTGTGTGTGTGTGTGTGTGTGTGTGTGTGTGTGTGTGTGTGTGTGTGTGTGTGTGCAAATCAGTGACATTTTTCGGAGGTTGAGTAGTGACAGGGCATGTTTTTAAGACCCCCCTTCATGTTGTAAAGTTGAACCAGACCATGCAGCACCAGAGCTGGGTGTGAATGGGGGGGTTGTGTCCCTGAACAGTCCACTCTTTGAGCCGCCACAACCAGATCCACCCTAGCGGATCGAGCATTCATGGCAGAGGTGTCGCCATCAGGATGGTCGGTGCCTCTGGCCTCAGGCGTTAGAGTAGATGTAGTGTTTCAGCTGAATTGTGGTCACATCACATCACGTTACTACAAAATGTATCAACACTGGTGAGATCATTTATGATTCCACCTGGCTGTTGCTCAGAAGGTAGAGCGGGTCGTCCAGTAATCGGCAGGTTGCTGGTTCGAATCCCCAGCTCCCGGGGCTACATGTCGAAGTATTCTTGAGCAGGATATTGAACCCCAAATGCTCCTGATGAGCAGCTGGCACATTGCATGGCAGCCTCTGCCATCAGTGTATGACTGGGTATTATTCACAAACAGTGCTTCCTCTAGTGGTATGTGGAGGAATCCTAGAAATGTTTTTGACGATGAAACAAGTTAATTTAAAAACATATAATATCATCAAAACACTGCAGGATTCCAAAATAAAACACCTAAACTGACACTTGAAAAATAAGTAATGCCTTTGCTGTTACATAGTCAAGTTCATGCATGTTGCACGTGCATAAGTCTAAACTCAAACTGTGATGGGCAAGATAGTAAGCAGAGTTTAAGTAAAAGGTTCAAAAACACTATAAACATGGCTCCAAATGGGAACTATGTGCCGAGCAGGAGGAAAATGAGCTGACAGTGCTAACATTAGCAGCTAAACAGTAATCTGGATACACTCGGCCTACGTATTTTAATGTCGGTCATAACGGTGGTACTCGGAGAGCCTATTTTTTTCCGAGGTGGTGCACAGTGGAAAAGATTTGAGAAACACCGATTACATTTATCTGCGTTAGTGATTTTTCATTATATTGTGTTTTCAACAGGGTAATCATGTTTAATGCTCTGATAAGAACATCATGTGATGATTCACTGCAGTCTGGAGACACAAAGTTGTTGAACGTACCCTCAGAGACAGATGAACGTACCGCTCAAAAGAAAGTGTCATTTCTCATCATTTTTGCACTCAATTCACACATCCTATTGCACTCATTCACACCTGCCAAGAAGTAGATAAACCAGAAAAGGGGACAAAAGGAGATAAAAGCGAGGAGAAAACATGTGATCGTTGGATGCTCCCGTGCTGTCTGAGTCATGCTTTTGTCTTCCAACGCACATCTCCGAGGACATCCAGGACCCGTTCGCTCAGCTGCACTCGGTTTTATGTCCGCTGAAAATGTCTCCATGTTGTGTGCAAATGAAACCAAATGTGGTATTCTGAAAAAAAGACATTGTTTTCAGTGATTATGTTTCACTTTCCTTTGTTTCTTGCATATACAATTTTGGTCGAACTGATTATGGTTGAATTTCTGAATCAAAGAAACGCTTTCATAGAATTAAAGAAGGGGAAATAGGAAATAATTACATGGTTTCACAACATATTAACAACAAAATCGATTTGTAGTGACTGTGAAACATAAACCGCAGTGTGTTCAGAGGACAGAGGCTGGAAAGACTCAAACACACAGGCAATCTCACTTGGTGACAATCCCGCTGTTTTCTGAAACCCTTCATGCTTCTGGTCCGGAGAGAAAAGACTTGATGTTTGCGTGTGTGGCTGTTTGTGATTGCCTGTATACATGTGTGTGGTTGTAACACGGCCACAGAGATCAGAGTCCGTCTGGCTTTTTAATCTTTCCCTGCATGAAACCATATGACTGTTCTTTAACTGGCTAACTGATGTGGATGCTGACAGTCAGAGGTCCAGACGCTGACCTGCAGCATGAGAGGCCCGGAAACCATCCGACAAAATGCTACACAGCTTTTGACAACTTCCTTCCCCTTCCTCTCCGCTCTATCTGTCCCCTTGGAGCAGGACCCAGTGGGTGTTTTGTCTGTGTCGGATTTACGGTAGATCCAAGCACCACTGAGCCCAACCTGGCCGGCTAATTGGAAAAAGGTTTGCGCGTTATGAGGCCCGCGGAGAGCGCTTTCAGCACCTCTATGTTGAACGAGTAACGAAATCACAGAGGGAGGCTCGCAGGTGAAGCAGATGCACACATGTACACGTGTGGGGGGAGAAATCCTCTGCATGTATGTACACACGCAGACGCAAACGGCACGTTTTCAAGGCCATAAAATTAAGAGGAACTTATGGCTCGGGGCACACATTACTGAGTGACATGAGCGAGGAAATAGGAAAGGTAAAAGTTGGACATTCAGCTACACATGTTTGGCACGAACGTCGCCATTTGAGAATAGACTCCCATTATACATCCCTAATATGATGTATGTATACATGTCTTCTTGCACTCTCTCAGACAGAGTGAAGTAAAACTCTATTGTACACATGGAGCCATGGGACATCATGACAGGCAATAAAATGGCCGAGAAAATCGCCCCTGCTGTATTAGATGTGTCACCTTCTAATGCATTTTTAAATCTAATGTCTCTAATCTCATTTGACCTCTTATCTCCGTAATGGATCAGTGAAGAAGCACGCATCTGTGCATTTGGGTGTGTCAGATGAATACAACTCATTACATAAATCTCTCATCACCCCGAGGCCTTTGTGTCTCTGCCCAGCAGGTGAAGAAGAGGTCTCAAACTTGGCAGCGATAGAAAGACTTTGAAGGCCTTACAGTTGGGCAGACACGCCACCGCAGAAGCCAATATATTGGATGTGTAGAGAAACACTACACATGTCAATGTGAACAACTGTCTGGCCTTGTAATAAAGACAAAAGAGAGTTACAAAAACAAATTTATCATTTTTATCAACCACACTACAGGCAGAGTTCTAGAAATGGCAATGTTAGTCGATCCACCACTTTGCTCCAAGTATGCTGCGGTATTGAAAATTGACGGTTATCATACTGTGAACTGTTTAATACCGTGATATTGTGAAATTGTGATATTTTTGGAGATGGTTATTGTAACCCAAACATCTCATACTGTTGCAAGCCAGGTTCAGACTAAGACATCTCAACAACTTGGCTATTGGATGGTTTGCCATGAGGTTTTGTCCCCCGAGAATGAATCCAATTGACTCCTGACATTTTGTCAAGCACAAAATGAGGTCAGGAAGTCATGAAGTTGACATTTGGTTTTGAGTGAGCAACTATGAAACGTGTTGCCACAGGATAAACTATCTTTGCTGATCCCCTAACGTTTTATTTAGCACCACAATCAGGAGAAAATGTAACTTTTTCGACCAAAACTACCAATATTACCATAATTCCTTGGCCACACTTTGTGTTAAGTGCTAATTAGCAATTGTCAGCATGCTAAACTAAGATAGTGACAATGCTAAATATTACCTGCTTATCACTCTCATGTTAACATTGTCATTGTGAGCATGTTAGCATCCTGGTGTTAGCATTTTTCAGACAGCTACGTAAAAATGTAGGGAAGAAATTAAAAAGGTCTACTGAGTGCTATTCTAATAAATTGATGCATTGAAATATTCCCAAGTGGAGCATGACATGTCACAACCATTCGCCATCGGTAATGAAAAAATAACAACTTGCCCAGCACCATTTCTTCAAAGCCTTTTTACTTTATGTCGCAGCTGAACGTGTTGGACTGACGCTGATCGGTTTGGGCATTGGCTTTAATGGAAACACATAATTAGCATTTCATTTGGAGCCATTTCAAATACCGCATACCAATTTACACAACAGTTGAACGGAAATACAGCTAATAATGCCCCATCACGCATCTCCCACACTAGGAATTTTTCATAAGCCTCGGTCCACCTGTCAGACTCCAGTCAGTGTCATTTTCCAGTGTGACAGCTTGAGGTGTTTTATATGGAAAGTCATACTCACAGACCTGCAATGTCTAGCCTGCATAATAGGACATCCAGACCCCTTCCAATCACATTGACTGTTGTGAAAGGTGCTCGCAGTGGGCGGATAATAAATGACTTGCTGAAGACATAAACCCTTTGAGCTGGTGTCTAGATTTATGCCGGGACATCAGCTTCGGATATCATGCTCTAAAAAGTTAGATAGATGGCCTGCCCGGGAGAGCTACGTCATCAGAAGTACTTCGATCTAATCAGTGTATGGTGTGTGTTTTGTCACTCCATGATTTTGATGTGACACACACACGGTCGGTTCATGCTTGGCAGTGCTGAGCGGCGATATCCCGTCCAGTGCAGCTGGTGTGCAGCCTCCAGGCAGCCCTGTGCTCTGGGAGGGAAGCCTGGTTTGATTTTAGTCCAGGGCAAACCAGGACTTTCACATTCCTGCTTTTCAATTGGAATTAACGTATTTGTTACTGCCTGGGAGACTGATATAAATATATTCTTACATATGTGCATTTGGAGGAAAAGGCCCTGGAATAATGAAGACTAAGGTGAGGTGCCGTTTGCCCTCAGGGCTAGCAGTGTAATATTACATGACACTTTTTTTTTCGCTTTCTCCCACTCATTCTCCTCACTCCATCTTCAAGTGAGGCCGTTCCAAGCTGGAAAGTTCTGCCGCTGTTACATAAACTCCAGCTCGAAACGGCTGCGGGGTCAGGAAAAAGGGAAGAAAGAAGGGGGGAAAAACAAGACAAAAAGTCGAACGCATTGTGGGAAAATGAGGCACAAAGATAAAGAGGATCTGGAACAGGTAAAACCTGTATCATCAGGAGCGTCGAGAAACTCCTCTTCATCAGATCCCAGGGAAAAGAGGAAGAACAAAAGAGCAGGAGGAAATTGGAAGCAGAGTGAAGGCAGCTTAGCAGCTCCCATCCAAAAAGCCTGGAAGAAAGGGAAGGAGGAAAAACTAAAAACAAGGCATTAAATGGCTCGGAGGCGTCCAGGGCTCCGGTTGAAACCCTTGTGGAACCAGCCAGGTCATTGCTGATACAGAAAAGAGACCCAGCTTTGGACCAACATCATTCTGACATGTCTTCCTGCCGAGAAGATGTTTTCTTTGTTAACACGAATCCCTTGCGACACTGGCGATCCAGGATTTTATTGAACGGGTTAGCTGGATCTGATCCATGCTTTTATTTTGGAGCTCGGGGAGGCGTGCTTTACTAGTTTTGTTTCTCGTTTCGCCCTTCCTGCCAACACTCCTGACGACCCAAACATAACTTCAGGAGGCCTAAAAGTTTTCTCACTTTCTATTAAATGTAGAGCCACATGCTAAATGGCTGAGCAAAGCATGAGTTATTAGATTTATAGGAAGTGCTCAACAGTTTGTCTGGAAGAGGGTGATGATTCATATTCCAAATGGCTTGCAGATGCTGCAGCAGATCTTAGTGGGTACACACTGTGACTAAATAACAAATCATCTCGTAATTACCTCTCAAAACCACATCCACGTTTATTCGCTGAGGTGTTTATGCCTGTAAATCCTCACGAACATCCACGCAAACCGCTAAAATCACACTTTCACCCGGAACGACATGATGTGTCGAGCTTAGATATGATGTAACAACTCCCGTTTTCCCGCGAGCATCTTTTCAGATACGCAGCAGAGACACGCTCATTAAATCGACCACTTCGCCCCACCACTTCAGAACATTATTCAGTCTGTCTGGGATCTTTTGCTGCCATGAACACACTTGTTTGCTGACTCACTGCATTCCCTTTTCAAAGAGCGCCATCCATCCCGCTGTCATGCCCTCTCTTTCCACTGACCAGACACAAAACACACACTCCGGAAACCTCTGAAAATCTTGGGTGACTTCCATCCTCCGTCAGCCCTTACCTCACCTGAGAGGCAGCATGTTTCCCATGACTACCACACATCCTCTCTTTGATTTAGAAACTGCCTGAGCACATCAGCAAAACATTAACAAGGCTTAAAAAAAAAAAAAAGAAAAGGAAAGGAAAATCGAAACAATGAAAAAGGACTGAGAAAACAAAGTGGGACAACTAAGAGAAACGATGGATGAAAATGGATGGAGTGGAGATAGAAGAAAGGGATGCAGTATTCAATAAGCGGCGGTCAACACCAGGCTGTGCGCTGGGCTTTACTGTCACAGCGTGCCTTTCACCATTTGTTTCCCATAAAGGCCACATGGAAACGTTTAGCTGGCTTAAAGCACATCGGCGCACGTTGTCTCGGGCCCGTAACATTTGCTACTTGTTTTCCAGGTCTGTCCTAATAAAGTTTTCTGAAAAGTATGGTCGGCCTCCATAAATAACGTAAACGACAATAACAAGATAAAATATGTAATAAATATGGCGCATGCGTCAGTGGGAGACATCAAACAAACTGAAATATGAGAGAAGGGAAATGTCCGTCTCCTAGAGTGCACACAACTATTAGAAGAGAAAGAGAAGGGAAAAAACAACAGATAAAAATAGTATCTCTGAAGCAATTCCTCATGGCCAGTGAAGGTCTTAAAGGTACCATATTATGCTTATTTTCAGGCTCAAACTCTTTGCGTCTAGTAGAAAATGTCCAAATGCTTTACTGTTAAAAATAACATTATTTTTCTGACACTGTCCATTGATGCAACACCTCTATTCACCATGCTTCAAAGAGTCTGCCCACCTTGTTTCTGCATCTTCTCTGCAGGTGTCGTGGCACAACACATACCCATACCTAACCAACTGAATAACCTCCCAAAACAACACGACTGTTGCAGCGTCTCAACAACAGGCGTACCCGACCTTTGTCATGCAGCTAGAGTTTGGGTTTAGGCGACAAAACTACTTGGTTAGGTTTAGGAAAACACTTTACTAATGTTGCATTCAGGTGCTCCTCAGATTTCCTGAGTTGGGGAGTGGTTCTTCCATTTTCGGTGTGTTCATGTGCGTCATGTAAGAATGTGGGAGCAACATGGACGCCAAAAAGAAGTTGTTTCGTTGATTAGAAGTTCCTTTTTATCACTCGGAGCGTTTGAACAACACGTTGACAGCTGTTTCCTGTATTTGGGTGACAAGGCAGAGAGGAGGAACAAAAGGAAATGATTATACAACACATGACCATGGTAAAAGTTTCTGACCATCAGCCCAATGTCTACTTTTGTCCTCCATGTTCCAGCGTCATATGACGTCAACTCTGCAACTCGAGCACCAACATTTTCTCTGACTTCCCGAGTTGAAAGTTGAAAAAACATTTTCCAGTAATTCCGACAGCACCTCAATGCACAGTAACATAAATTATGTTAGAAGTGTACCGATGTTACGTGTGTACGTAACTTAACTGTGTTAGTCAGTTAAAAATAACTCACCACTGACTTTTGCTTTCACACTGGACACAAACAACACTCTCCTGGATGACTTCCTGCTGTTTATCCCAACCATCCACCCAGACCTCCTCCTTATGCAGACTTTATTGCCCTTGATACTACTTCACCTGACTTCCTCCTTTGCTGCCGTAATGATTGCTGCGGTTGCCGCCTTCCAACAAACATCATTACGGGTTGTAATGAGCTTCTTTCACAGTCAACATATGGTCGTTTTTCTGATGGGAACGGGCTGTTTGGGCTGTGGGTGAGTTTCTGAAAGCTTTGTGCCTCTCTCCATGGATTGAGACACTTTCACTGTATTTATATAGAACCTAGACCTGCTTTATAATCCAGAAAGACATGCTAATCTCACTTTCTAGAGTATGGGACCTTAAAGTGCCTCAGCAACTCTTTTTTTTTCTCCTTGTGTTTTCATTCTGTGACAACATCTGCTGTCTTGCGAAACTAATAGAAATCACAGATGCACAGCTTACGAGGAGTGAAGTCATCAGGCAGCATTAGTTGGTTTGTAGTCATCATACTTTCTGGTTTAATGGGTAAAACTGTGAAAACAATCAACACAAAGCTCTCACTAGACATATTAGTAGAACTTAAAGTGGTGGGAGACTGAATAATTGTTTGGACAAGGTCCTTCTAGTGTGTATTAACACCTATTTGTGAGTACAGTGGCTGTAATAAATTCATCCTCGCGTTGGCCAGCGCATACAGTATGTGTGCATATATACGTGTGTTTGTCAAGTCAAATTCCTGCAAGCATATGGCAGAATAATACAGGTTTTTACAAATACACAAACCCAGCTGTCCATCCATCCCCCAGGTACACGTCTCTAATTCTGCCAAGTCATTTACATTGAGCTTCTGCACAAAAACTATTTCCTGCCCGCTTTCTATCCAACATCCACATCACGGGCCTACAGGGTGCATAGATATGTGCACGTAATGTGTTGAGAGCTCGCCTAATGGCGCCGAGCTTATTGCATTCTGACGGCCGCCACTTTCCACTCTTCATCCTTTTAAATGAGCACTACCCTAGACAGGAGTGGGCAGAGGCTTAAGACAGCAAATAATACTAAGAAATCCCATCCTAATACATCTTCTTCGGGATTATAAAGTACAAAGACTGCATGTTGTCATCGTTCGTCTAATCTCCTGCCAAATCAAAACTAGAGTCCACATATTGGCATCGGCCACTCTGCTCATCTACTGCATATTGTCTGCTCTTCTCATATTCATAATCTGAAAATGAACTTGTTATTTATGTTGTCTGGCAGCTCTAGACTTCACTCCCACAAATAAGGGAATGTATCTCTCCCACAGTACCCATCTTTGGCCAAAAAATGCTAAAATGTACATAACTTAAGCCTCGTGCTGAAAGCTGCCCACAGCTCAGGAAGGTAATGTGCACAGCAACCTCTGGTGGCCTCTTGGAGGATTTCACCTCGACCGCCTGAAAACTGTAAAAGCATAAATGGGTTTGTGTAATAGCGGCTATAAAATAGGATGTGTAGAGCCTGAAGGTTTCCAGCAGTCTAATAGCTGACAGATTTCTCCAAAAGGAAATCCCTATCTTACAATCTCATCCTCTAAGAGCTTTCAGCAGACTCATGAGTTTGGTACTAATGTTATTGTTCTGTTACACAATGAAACAAAAAAGACTGAGAATAAGAAAAACATGGCTAATGCTCTAGTGGTATCCAGACCAGATTCTTCCTCCTAATACAAGACCAGGGAGGATTTGTGTGTGTGTGTGTGTGTGTGTTGTGAATGAGCGCCTGTGTTTTTAGTTATTGATGAGGTGTGCAGCAGGTCTAAATGAGAAGTTCTGTTCGTTACCTCTGGGTGATGTAAAGCCATTCACAGGTGTGACAGCCAGAGCCGAGCACTGGTGAGTCCTTTTCTACGAGCACGCACGCACACACACACACAACCGCAAGCACACAGATTACTTCCATGTACCCTGAACAAACATAAGAGAGGCATTAGGTCTGTTATTGTTTGCCTTGTAGAGCGGCTGCGGTACTCCAAAGGAATAACGCTCCCACAGTACACTGGAGCAGAACTGACAAGGTGGGACAGAGGACACAGTGTGTGTGTGTGTGTGTAACTAGTTAAAACTGTTCCAGGTTGCCCAACAGGCATGTTATAGAGTGTCTCCACTCACACAAAACACATATGACAAGCATCATATTAAATATGCCGCATTTATTTGACATATCCATCCACATAAATTAACATGCCAGATAATTGGCAGCGATATAGAGTGTGATTTCTTTAAAAAAAAAAAAAAACAAGACAAACATTATGATGTAAGGTTTTCCAGCCGTACACCGGGAACAAAAAAAAAGTTCATACATGATGAAAAGACGTTTCTTCTATTCAGATAACAGATAATAAAAGGGACTTTCCATGAGGGATGGCAACAGATAAATGGTCAGAGGCAACCTCTTCTTTTCAACAGGGCCATGTTATTGTGTTGTGTTTCAATAGTGTACAGTGTTTCTATCCTCTGCGTATCTCAATAGTCACGTCTTATTCCTAGCATTCTTCTCCAATCATACAGAACAAAAAACACGGTAGATGAAGATACCAGGAATCGAGGTTGCAAAGTAACGTCCTTCAGGCTATCGAGATAAGCTGCTCATCTTGATGTTCTGAGTTCATTCGTTCCTTTCAGTCTGTGTGTGACGGTGTTGTTCCGTTTGTGACTTGGTCCTCCCCGAATGAGACACAAAAGGTTGAGGGAAGCCATCTTTTCCATCACTCGTCTCCTGCTGGGAGGTTCTCCTCGATCCTCTTGATGAACTTCATGCGGATTTCTGTCACATTGTCCCCTCTCAGCGTGTCCTGAGCAAATCTCACATCCACAGCCATCTGGACCTAAAGCAGACACACAAACACGTATGTTTTTATGTCCAAACTGAAACTGGTGCATTCACTTGTGCAGGAATTCTATCGACGATTGAATTCTATGTTGACCATCAATTTATTTAAAAAATATATAATGAGAATTGCCTTTTTGATATTATTAGTGTTGACCTTACCATCTCCAGGGCTCCTCTGAGGACCCCACACAGCAGGTTGGAATAGATGAGTGTGCTGTGGTTATCCGGCAGCTCCACAAAGTCGACCAGTGGGTTGTTCTCAAGGATGAGGGAGAACTCATCTCCTGCTGGGCTCCAGTTGGTCACGCTGGGGGTGATTCCCAGGTACATCTTAAACGCAAGCTAACAACGACCACAACACACAAATAAAGAAAACAATGGAGGATTACTCCATAGAAAACAGTAATGTTTGATGGCACGTTAATTAAAGCAACATTATGTAGAAATTGGCATTGCGATTTGGCCTAAACTCAACAATTATCTATTCCAGAACGACTGAGTTGGTTTCAGAGTTTACTGTAGGACACGTGATATCGTCAGGCCAGGCTATCATTGCACCTTCCAAACCGCTGTCCCTTAGTGGTCCTCCATTTACAGACATGACCCGCCTCTTCATGACCAAGAGCCAGTTCCCTAAGCTAGTGTGAGGTTACATCTGTGGAACGACTCCACTAACAAAGCATCGGTAACACCTTGAGAACAGCTGGAGTGCTGAACACACAGTCAGGCCTGCGAGGAGCAGTCATTGTTTGCCTGTGTCTTGAGTTTTGACAAAACAAGACAAGGATATGTTGACAATCCACAGGCCATCTCACAACAGTAACATGATGATCACCTTGCCGAGGGAAGAGATTACATTACATCCCACATGTAACTGAACCCTCGCCTTTTGATTATTTAGGCTACCATCACACAAAGCTAAGAGGAACGTCATCTTGGCCCCAAGGTCTAGAAGGTTTTTAATCTACTCAGTCACAATCACCAGTTTTCCCCTACCCCTCCCAACATCCTTCCCCTCTTCCCCCATCAATTGTTCAGATGTTTCATCTATGATCTTTTTTTTCTGTCATCCCTCCTTCTCCTTCTTCCTCCCTCCATCCATCTTGGGAAAAGTCCACGGTCACGCTCTGATTGGCCCGGAACCTTCCAATTACCTTAGCAATGACATCGGCTGTTTCTCGGAAATCCTGACACCTGCCGATGCTGGAGCGTGCCAGGAAGTCCTCGATGAGACGCACTCCGATGTTATAACCCCTACAAAAGAGAGACAGGGGAGAAAGAGAAACAACGTCATTATTGCTGATTACTGTAGAGGGGAAAGGATTGAGGAAAGAATGATAGCAAAGAGATAGAAGTCGGTTCCAACATTTTTGGGTCATACACTTGGCAAGTGGTTATAAGTCTGATTAGAAGGTCAAGTCAACTTGTTCTGAAGCCAACCGATGCATCCCGATCCTAACATGGTCTGCCTCTGACCAGTTGGCTGGCGACTAACAGAGTGGGCAGTGCAGACTCACTGCCTTCTAAGGCCAGGTAAGACGAGCCTCGTCACGACTTAGCTCGGAGAGAGCTTAGGGTTGCTGCACAACCAGAAAAGCAGAGTACATCCAGTCCAAAGACCTGTCAGCATGACAGGATGTTTTGAATTTTTCGAGTTAGAGACCCATCGATTTTTTTCTTAATCTCATTTTGCGGGGGAACGGTATCCAGCGTGGCCTTCCAGAGATTTCTTTTCTCATGAAAACACATCTCTTCTTCAAAGGCCCCACAGGTTCAGTGAAATTACAAGAGCAGAGGGGAACCTCTGACACAGAAGTGAGAGAAATAAAAACCTGATTATGTCATCTTTCTACTCTGGTTGGTGTGCAGGTGTATGATGAATAGAGGGCCACAGAATGTGTCAGAGCGGTGTGAAGATGTGAGTTAAAGAGAGACACAGAAGAGGCAAGAAAAAAAATCACTTCTTTTTCCTCGGTTGAACAAGCAAAAGATAAACTTTAACATGTTGAAGCAAAGCAAATCAGCTTATGAACTCAATATGTGATGTACTGTATATTGTGATGTTGAAAGTTGGCCGTTTCAAACTGTACCAGCAACATATTCCACCATATTTTTGCAAGTCATGATATATGACATGATCAAGGTTAGATTAGGACTGATATTTTGTTTAATATAAAGGATCCATGCAATTAATGAAACAGAAGGAAAAATGATATGCTTTGTGTGCGTAAATCACTGCTGTTTCACACCAGCACACCAGTCCTTGTAAACTACAGTTGGCCTGATGACAGTACATGAAGATACTTACATCTTGTCCAGTTGTTTGTTCACTTCCTCATCATTCTCGTAGTCTTTACAAAGCTGAGTGACCAGCGCCCCGTAAGTCAGAGTGAACAGCTCAGAGTTCTGCAAGAGAGAAAACAACAGAGGTATCATACTGTTTGTGCTGCTCAAAAAGAAATGGGCATCAAGAAATTACAACGATAGAGTGTGGCAAACTACGGGCTTCATGATATGGTACAAAACAATCATATTGTGATTATTTTTGACAGATGTCGCGACTGTGATATGATTCACTATTGGTGGGGATGAGATTTTTTGCATCACACTTTCCGTTTTCACTGAAAGAAGAACTACATGTGTACATCTTACACGTGGAGGACAAAATATGTTGTCCAGGGAATCTCTGCAGTAGCACAGTACTTCATTATGATGCTGTTTTGTCACACACTTTATCAAAAAATGGCAGCTTGATGGAAATCAAAATAGTATAAAAGCAGGCTTTCTTATTGCTATATGTGGAAAACTGTTTCCATTACCAAAAACATACATGTACGTCCGTAAAGATTCCTGAGGTTAGCAAGCTTTAACACAGACAGACGGAAAAAGGTCTAAGACCAATCTCTTAGATTTCTTCAAATATAAATTATACTGTATATTCATAACACATGAATAGTAGCCAGTAGACCCTGGTGGTATTGGCGTTACAATGATAGCAAGGGCCACGCTTTTTTTTACGCAGCGTAGCCAGTAACACAACCTCTCTCAAGCTTATAAAACACCCTGAGGTCTGTCATAGACAGATAATAAAACACGATCTTAACTTGCCACCTATCAGTTAATTATTCAATGTACAGAGAGGAGTGTAAACAGATACCGGCCTACTTCCTGCAACAGGAAGTCTCACAGGTCATGCTATGGACAGCTCCCGGTGCTGAAACGGTGACTGACATCAGTAACACAGAATAAAGGTTTTAATAAGTAAACACTACTTTATAGTGAATTAATGTAATGTATAAAGTCTTTACGTATTCGCAGGGAAGGTTTGGGGCTTCACTGCAGCTGGAAAATTGTAATGCTAACCATGTAACAGAGCTAATAAAACTGATCCATAACTGAATACGAGTACAGACCCCTTACATGGCACAGATGGTAAAGTCACCGGCTGACTTCTTATTGACTTAAGTGTTTACAATGTTTTTAGAGGAAACTGTGACTGACAGTGTAGCTCAACTGAGTAAATATGTTGAATTATTTAGTTTCATTTGCCCAGGTGAGGATGCATGACAGCAATAACTGTTACGCATATTACTAATTACATTCAGAAGTTTATCTTTAAAGTGAACGGGCTAGGAGGGGACCGTGTACGGCTACGAGGGCTAGCTAACTGTTTAGCTTGCGTGCTACAACGAACTAGCTACACTTCCTGTCAAAGTCAGTGACATTAAACAATGAATGAAATACGTATTCAACTGTTTAATACTGTTCGTGTATCTATCCAAACCTGTCTAGCAAAGATAAAAGGTTGACGAGTAGCGTCAGGCGTAGCGTTACAGTTGTCAGGTTAGCTATTTTGCTAGCCACGGTTATCATTCTGCTAGCTATGCTAGATAGGTTTGGCTAATGTTAATCCTGCGGGAGTCGCCTACCATCTTCTTGTTGTCTGTTGTTCGGTTGGATTGCCGGGACATTGTGGACAGTAATACGGGCTTACACAGGTGGCGAGTCGATATTAATCCTTTATTTATTTGATTCTGGCTAAGCAGTTATTTCCGTAATCAGCAGTTTAGCCATACACTTCCGCTAACCTCAAGCTAGTTGGATTGAAGGCGCTAACTTCCGGTCGTACTTTACAGTAAGAGAATTATTGAGAAGAAAATCTGAGTAATAGAAATTTAAGGGAAAAGTTAATTCGAGAAAATACAATCTTTAGATAAAAGCAACCTATTATTGCTATCGTGTGCCTGCATATAAGTTTTCGCCTTCTTGTAGAAACAAACTACACGCTTTATTTTGAAGACCAAATCGTGTGATTTCCGGTTTTGCTTCGGTGACTCTTTTCTAGCTTGACGCAGCTCCTCAGTCAGCTGTTTCTCCAGCCTTTCCTCGTCTGTTTTCCTCAAAGGCAGGTTGTTTTGTCGCCCTCTGGTGTCCCGGAGGGGAACAGAGGACCAGAGTGAGACCTGATTCTCACAAACTTCTTAGGATCGACCACAGGATGGCAGTATAAATAGTTAAGATACTGTCAATAAGGTAAGAAACTACCTGAGATTTTGTTTGTAACGCGGGGAATGCAGCTTTAAAATGTTTTTTGTTTATGACAGCTGTGTTTTCTGTTTTCTTTTAGAAGTGGATTTATCATTGTGCATGCGCGTGTGCTTGTGTGTGTGTGTGTGTGTGTGAGAGAGAGAGAGAGAGGGAGAGAGAGAGAGAGAGAGGATCACTCAGTACCAGTCAGTGATAGGTTACAGATGCTCTTTAAAGTCGCCATCACATTACATTTTGAATCACAGCGATCACATGGTGTGTTTGCCTTCATTAGGCTCTCTTCATCTCGAACAAGCCCGCATGCTGGTTGGCTGAGAGGCAATCATCCCATCGTTGTGAAACAAAACTCGCTCTGCTGCTTTAACACCGAGGAGGAGGAAGAGGAAGGGAGCGCTGCACACACACACACACACACACACACACACACACACTGCTTCAGTTTGGTGAAAGAAGAGGGCGATCAGACTACAGCCGGCACGGACTGTACAGGGGCTGTGGAGGAGGAGGACCGGTGCGATGATGACGGGCAAATCTGTGAAAGACGTTGACAGATACCAGACTGTCCTCAACTCTCTACTGGCGCTGGAGGAGAATAAATTCTGCGCTGACTGCGAATCCAAAGGTAAGGTGTTTGTCTTGATCCCGTCCATGCGTGAGGATGATGATGGTCGGTGCATGAATCGACCCGTCTTCCTCATTTACTACGCTGGAAAATGCGGCATTGCATTCATCACCCCCTCGACCAATTACATTGTACTATGGTGCAAGACACGGGGGCCACATCCTCACAAGGCTGGAGCGTGGCATGCTGCTTCATCATGCCAGCAACTAATACGGGGGGGGGGGGATCCATAATCACCTCCAGGTAGCTTCAATACATAACAGATTTGTTCCATCTGAGAAGGTTTTTGTTTATAATTAGTATTGGGCAGCTATATAACAGGATGAGATCATCAGTGAAATTGACTCCAACTGTTAGGAGCCCTTGCAAAGACACCTGAGGCTCCCTGAACCCCAGTATGGACACCACAGACAGAGATAGACACATGTATTGACTTTGAGTCACCCTGAACAGACTGTGCCTATGAGCTGGGTGCAGATGGGAACACAGAAGCTCTTAACACGAGGGCACCACAATATTTAAAGGCATTATAGGCACATGTCACAAGCCTGTCACCCTCAGTGAATAGGCTGCTGAGAGAGTACACACAGTGAGCTAAGGGATTGGTTCTGACGTCATGCTGTCCCTCATGTTTTATTAATGTTCTTGGGTGATGGTATAGTATCCTTCTGCATCACCATAGCGAGACGCTGACACAGTGTTGTGTGTTTGTCCCTCCGTCTGTTTGTAGCTTCAGCGAGGCCTTGGACTATGTCACCAGCTATTCGCTGAACCTGTTTTGCCACGCTGGTGTGTAAACACTGATGTTTTGGTCACAAATACACCGAGTTGGAGAGTGAATCAACAATCTGTAGCATTTTTGTCTGTTTAAACTGTCAATGACATCTTTTACTGTAAAGCACGGTGGTGATTACCAAGTAACATTTTTCCATTTCTTTGAAATAACCCCGCAATTACCAGAATAATTGCCTCAAAATGTATTGAAAACCACCCACAACATTGTTTAATAATAATGTTTTGCTATTTTCCAATAAGCATAGCTGGTATAAATTGCTGGTAATTTCTTTAATACATTTTCAGACTGGTTTTTGCTTGACATCTGCTGATCATGCCATGCCTAATTTCCTAATTTCCTACTTCCCCTCAGCAGGCGACTAAAATGAAGTGATTTGTTGCAGCTGAATTTCCACCTTGTTTCTGTCGAACTTCCCCTCAGTAGGCGACTTAATATGAGTGATTTGTTGCAGCTTAACTTCAAACTAGATTCTTTAGCAGCTCTTTATTAACACTTTTTTTGGAAAATATCAGAATATTATCATTAAATGATATTCAATCAATTTTGAGGTGATTATTGTGGTAATTTGGGGGTAATTTCAAAGAAATGTCAAATACATTGCGTGGTAATTACCGCGTACTTGCCGGGAAATTTCTAGGCCTCTAAAATGGAGGTGTTTTACCAAAACGCTCCGGCAGATAAAGTGTCATACACATGAAAACACTAAACTGCAAATGTCTATAAAACTATTTTGTCTCACTGAACAGTCAACATGTTTATTAGAAAGTTGTCTCATCCTTTTTTGACAAATGTCTTGTTTTCTTGCAAGTTATGTGAGGTTTTAAAGGCAACCCTGCTTTAGTATTAGCTTATTTGATACCAATACGTAGTGTTATTTCCTATGTTACGATTTCACACTGGCTCTGATGTAACTCGGCAACACTGCTGGTGTTGTAATTGATGAGAATGGCCTCTCCACACCTTGTCCGAGAAATGCCTCAACATGGCAGCTGCGTGTCACTGCTCTCAGCTCTGTCATAAATTCTCGAGTGAAGGCCTTGAATGTACATAAATCACTGCAGGCCGGGGGTTTTCTTATGAAAACTTGATGAATGGCATGAGTAAGCGGCTTCCCATACGTAACAGGGAGTGAGATGTGTTCTGTGGTGCTGCGTTCAAGTTCAGATCTGTGTTTGCTTCCTTGACAGACACAGAGATAGACAAACAATCAGACAAATAGGGGAAGTGTACAAAGCACTCTCGTATCTGAGTTGTGCCATGCATTAAAATCCTTTAATCTGTCTGTGCCTGCAAGTACTCTTTCTGCTTCATGACAGGAGGGGATGAAAGAGTAGAAATCATTGAGTTATGGTAGCTTTTCTCTCGATTTGTATACCAGAGGGGAAACATTTCTAACGGGAACATTCGGAGAGCTGGTGCAGGCAAACAGTCTGTTTTTTTGACCTCCAGTTGTTCGTTCGAGACGTCACGATCCAAGTGTTCTCTCTTTGTCTCTCTTTCTGGCTCTCCGTCTCTGTCTGCCTCTTCCTCCCCGTTCATTTACTGAGTCGGCATCTCTGTATCTATTTCAGGTAGCTGCCAAATTCAGGTAAAAACGATCTGCGGTGCTGATGCTGACATCACAAATATCTCACGTGAAAGACAAAGCGGCTCGAAAAGCTGCTGAGAAAGAAAGCGACTGTCAATACCTACAGTTAAAGCCCACGAAAAAGTTTAAGTTGAAGGAAAATGCATTTGCCACAATATGTAGTGATATATACTCATTTTTTTTCTGTTTTCTTGCTTGTTGGTAAGGTAGTAATACTGACGCTTTGGGATTGTAGGTCACGGTGGTCGCCATCCGAAAGCGTCAGTATTTTACGAGTTGGGAATGACGCTCAAAAATCAACTATCTTACCAACAGGAGCTTTAAGTTTGTCGTTACCTGGCTGACCAGGTAGTTGGATTTACACAATCATGTGAAACTCGCAAGATCACGCAAGAAAATCATGCATCCTATGAGAAACCACTGGCAGCTGTGGGTGAGGTTTAGGTGACAATGGCGGCTCCCAGAGAGGTTAGCGTAGATGCTGCTATAGCATCAGTAACATCAGAACTGCAGCGTATTCTTAATTGGAAGTATAGCAAAGGACGGCACTGAAAGCTTTTCTTGATGGAAAACGTGTTTCCGCTCTCCTCCTGACTGGCTTCAGCTACATCATGTGGTTCGTTGCTGTGATGGGTCGAAGTTAGCCCGAGATGGACCGTGATATCCAGATGGTTCATCCGATCTCCTGCCAAAGTGCCCGCCCCTTATAAAAGTAGTTTCCATGGACGACTTCTCAGATGGTACTGTGAAACAAACCATATGGCGCTTCAGGTTATAATTTCCCTGTCAGAACACAAAGGTGAAATGGAGTTTCATAAAATGTTGTCTCTCACACACAGAGAACAAAGACGATGGCAAGATTTGTAGAGAACTTGGTTGAGGTTCAGTTGACGTCACCAGGACACCATGAATGCTGAGTTTATCAATACAAGGTTTTGTTCCACTGCTTACGGCCTCTGGATGTTCTTTTTATTAAGGTATAAATAGAGCTACAGATGTTGTCCGACTTCAGGCAAAGACACTTGTGACTATCCAGAAGTCAAATTTAAAAAGGCAGACTGTGATCAGACTCTCGCTGCTCACTGTAGCTAAAGACGTGACTGTTCTAAGACAAAACGACAGCTGAGAAAAGCACAGAAAACAAACGGCAAGGCGTCATTTTTGTATTTGTGAAGCGGTAGACACGTGCAGAGGCCAAGTTCATTTTGATCTGTTTTCTTTTTCTCACATACTCAAACACGTGGTCATCAAACATGCCCGTGCAACGCTTTTTTTTGATTGGCGTGACTTCGCTGTGCAGCAGACTGATCTAATTAGACTGCAGATAAGATTACAGAAGGTGTAGGGGAGAAAATAGCAACCACACACACACACACACACAGCAGGGACGCTGAAGCTCTTGGTTTAATCTTTATGAAAGGGACATTTTTATGTATCCTCGACAGCTGCGGCCGGAGGCGAATTTGTTTTCGGGTTGTCCGTCTGTCCCATGCTTGTGAATGTGACAGCTCAGTAGCGCCTGGAGGGAATTTGTTCCAATTTGGCAGAAACGTCCACTTGCACTCAAGAATGAACTAATTCGATTTTGTTGATCAGGGGTTAAAGGTCAAGGTCACTGTGACTTCACAAAGCACATTTTTGACCATTATCTAAGAATTAATTTACTAATAATAACAAATTGTTTTTTAGTGGTCTTTAACTATAATCTAAAGCATGTTTTCTGTCAGTTCTGTAAAAGAAATATAATAATATAATATAAAATACACCACACTCCCACCTTTCTTCATGTGACAGTGCTAATAAATAAGCCAACGCTGTAATCTAGGTGGATGCTTGAAGAGAGGTATTTTACCTCCTACCTGATTAGCACATTTTCTTCAGTCTTGAAGGGTTACTCTTGTGCGTATTAGATGACAAGCGCACACTCTCACAAAACCACACACGTGCACACCTTAAACACTTTTGTCCCCTCCCCTTCCTTCTGTCAAGTCAGGCATTTGACCATATGGCAGCATGATGAGGTTTGGTTTAATCTTGTTTGCTTTGACAGAGATTACAGTGTGTTTCTCACCTGCCTCCTTCTGAGTGATTGAAGAGGAAGTGGCGAGATGTATGGAGCCAAGTGCGTGAACACCGGCACAGTTAAAAAACACACACAACAACACATCAGCGGTGCAATCAGGCCGTCCCTATCTTTGCTTACTGTACAGATACCGCAGCACTGAAACCATCTCTCTTGCTTTTTTACTGCCTGTGCTGCCCAACTTCCTGTCTCTCTTTTCCTCTGTACCGCATGACGTGCTGTATTATTTGTTTACCACTTCCTCACAGTGTGACACTTCTACTGTAACTCCTCAGTACTGCCAGGAAATAATGAAGAAATGGGGAAGAGAGGGCGAGGCAGGTGCATAATGTAGTCAACACTTCTACCTCTGGCCTCAGTCTCAAGGGGCTGTGTGTGTGTGTGTGTGTGTGCGTGCGTGCGTGCGTGCGTGCGTGCGCATGTGTGTGTGTGTGCATGTGTGCGTTTGCATGAAAGCCTTCCTCCTTTATTGTCTCCATTGTACTTGTGTTTACGCACACACCAAGCCACGGTTGCCGTGGAGATACTGTATCACCTGGCGATACCATGCCTTATCCCTCCACCACCACCACCTACTTCCCCTCCCCTCACACCCCTTAATCTCATCCAATCAGAAGCCAGGAGGGATTTCCAATGAAACAAGGAGGCGATTGGCTGTTTGCGTCCTTTAGCTGACATAGAGTTCAGAGTCCCACAGTACCAAGGGGAGGGCGGCACAGTGGTAGAGTCTACAGTATATGACTGTGTATTAAACAGGACCACGGCCAGATTAACCTGCTCAGGAAAAATAAGTTGCTGGGTCCCTGTTAGCAGCCCAGATCCACACGGCGTTAGGTGATGGTAATAAAAACTAGATCTTGATACAGAGCCCCTCTATAGAGAGATAATCCTTTATTGATCCCACAGCGGCTCCAGTTCAGGAAGTAAAATTATCTCTATTGACGTTTCAGAAAGTCATTTTAGAAATAGTTTTAACCTGCTGTTATTCCTTAAAAATGTGTGTTTATTTATCCTTTAAATGGCGATACCAGTCCAGCCCAAAGTAAATTGAAAGCTGTTATTGAACCATTTGAAGCACAGACGTGGTTTTGGGCTCTTTATATAAAAGCTGGATTCTTTTCACAAGCTGTTAGAAGCTCTGTAAGTGCTTCTGGCATTAATCTATAGGAGTTTGAACAAACTGAATTATTTATGTATTATTCTTGCCAAAATGTCTTAATGCAAAAAGAAGCCTGGAGATAACCTTAAACTGCCCCTATTAGCTGGGAAAACACAACGGGTCCACGTCATGTAGTCTTACATGGTCCACAAGTTATTTATTTCCTTATTTACACCAACTTGTGGAAAAAAGAGCAAAATGCATAAAACTACATAAACTTGCATCATTTCCAAGTTTACAGCTGTAGAAACTGATATAAATCATGTATTACTGGATTTGACATTCCATTGGCTACATGATGCATCAATCATCAGTTGACTGGCATGTAAGTGGCTCAGTCAGTGGCTCATTGGCTGTTGTAGGCTCTAGGGTGGGCATATAAGCTTAACAGGTTGGAACCAAGGCAACCAACTACAAGATGAATTGTGACCATAAAACTTGATGCCAAGCAAAAATCAATATAGAAAAACGTACAAGACGTATTTAACGTACAAGAATTATTTAAAGAGTGAGAGCTACTCATCCCATAATAAACACCAAGACTGAGCTCTGAGCAGAATCAGCTAGCAGAGCTAACTCACAGCTGCAGTTACAGGTTGCTTTCAGGGAAGTCCTTAAGTTACAGAGTTGAGGCAGAGCAGCTGGAGGACATCGGAGGGAAAACCAGAAATAATTTTCCCCATAAAACATGATCCAGTTTCACCAAAATCAGTGACAGTTGGTGTACTGCCGTAAAGCATTGCACACAGTGGTCCTACCCACGCATCGAAGTCACTGTACCATCAAAATGATTATGATAATGTTGCTTTAAGGTCCTCATCATGTCATTTGATATTGTTGCTTGGGAGAGTCATATTCCCATTCTTCTCGTTTGGCAGTCTGAGGCCACAAGGCAGTTGGTAATCCAGCCTTGTACAACTGTGTATGATAGAAAAACACATAAAAAGTGTGATAAGGTCAAACCAACATCTGCTATGCCCAGCTTACCTAGAAATTGCCTTGTCACTGCACACCAAGAAGACAAAATACTAAGAATAGCTTGCAAATAAATGTGACAACATCTTGAAAAATTACCATAGAGTTCAAACAATTCACATTCACAGAGGCGGGCAGGTATTTCAAGGCTATTATATTGTTACTGTTATGTTGCCCCCCCTTTTGTGTCACCAACAGGAGCTTTCAAGTGAAAAATAGGGCTCGAGGAGGAATTTAAATTCAGACTTGTAGGTAGTGTTTTTGTTGTAGGTGGCATCAGTTTATCTCTCATGTCTTGAATTACATAGATTTATAGTTGGATGAAACATTCTTATTGTTCTCCTAATAAGATTACAAAGTTCTCTGCAACATGACAGGAACAATAATCATATTAGCTTGAAGGAGTACAAGCAATAACAACAGTAATAGGATCAAATGACGCATAAAAGCTAAACATGTGTTTTGAGAAGAGCCTAAAGCTCACAGTGATGGAGTGTCTTACTCATCTTTTGATGTCTAACTCATTCAACCTCAGTGACTCACCTGCAGGAGCACAGTCGTGACACTCGCATTGACACACAGATGGTGGGTGTGTATTAGTAAATTATCAATAGGGGTCCATCTGTTTAGCTCAGACTGTGACTGGGTCACTGGGTGGCCTGAGGGTTTCTGGATCGCTTTAGATTCTTGAGAGGCCGGAGGATGGGACAAGTGTGTGTGTGTATACATGAGTGTGTGTTTGTGTGGTGGCAGCTCGGAGGGCGTAGGATCCACTGATGACTGAGGCTCTGTGGGATTAACTGGGTGCATGCAGAGCACCATTTATCCTTGTGGGATATAGGCTAATGAGCCATATGCACCTGCTCGTGCACGTGTGTGTATGTGTGTCAGTGTCGGTCAGTGGGTGTGTACATGAAAAAAATGTGTGCCTGTGTGTCATTAAGGGTGTAAATGACAAGTTCCATCATGAAACATTATTATATTGATTCTTTGGATGATGATGATAAAATACCCATTTGACTTAAAACTTGGCTTAACAACAACAACTTTGACTCTATAGAGACTATCAACGAAACAAATCAAATGCTTTTTGCTAGTCACCATTATTAGCTTCGGCTTATTGCATTTTACATTTCTTAATTCACCTAGCAGCTAGCAGACTTTTCCTCTACACATAGCTGAACATATTACATGTATTATTTATACTTTTATTCACTCACTGTTGGTTTAAGTCACTGCATCTCCCAACAGAACACCACGGCTGAATTTCAGCCTAACATTGTTTAAACAAAGCAGCTGATATTGCTGTAGCAAGAGTTAGCAGTTGACCTGTTTTTTTTTTGGTCTTTTTTTCAAAATCCAAAAATATTCCCACACTGCTGATTTATTCCCAAGAGGGGAGTCAATGTGCTCATTATCTTGTTTATTTTTATTTATTTATTTATTTATTTTTGGCTGCTTGCCATTACCTGCCTGGTGCTAGCACTGTTTTAATGTTTAGGAAGGCGGTGCTCTTGGACGAATGTGACAGACCTGTCCTGGGAATTTCAAAAGCTGTATTTTAAAAATGATGATCAATATTTTCACTTTGCATAGATGATATCGGATTAATCATTAAATCATTTTACCGACCCCATGTGACATGTTCACTGGTGTGTCACCTTGTCTGAAAAGCACATCTGGGAAATGGAGATGTTAATATTATGTGTGTCTAAGTATGAAGTATAATTTAGTTTTTTAGTTTAGTTTAGTTTATTTGACATCAGGACATCATTACGACTACAAAAATATCAATGACTACGCAATAAAGTCCTAGATTTTTTCTTTAATGTAAACATAGCAGAGATGCCTGGCTTCCCCCAAACTGGAGATTGTCTTTGAGATGGGGGGGCTTTACAATTAGGAGTGTGATGTACCACACTGAGTTGAGCTGTTGGACCTATTTGAATCGCTTGTTTTGTCAGATGTGCAAGTTTTGTTGTAAAAGTTTTGTAGTAAAAGCAACTCAAACTGTTTGCCAAGAGTCTTTGACTTCCTTTAACAATTAAATTAGCTTTTCTTGCTAAAAACCTAGTTCTGTTGTTCACGATCCCCAGGGTCTTTAATGCTATTCTCTCTCCACCCATTTACATTTAGATTTACATTTACATTTAGGGCATTTAGCAGACGCTTTTGTCCAAAGCGACTTACAGTAATTCATACACACAAATAATTTAGTGGTCTGTATTCTTCTATTTCCACATTTTAGATGATTTATATCCTCATAAGTTTGATAAATTAAAAAAATTCCTCCCAGTTTATGGTTACCTTCCAGCCAGCCACTGATTTCTATTTAATTACGTATGGTATGAAAATGTGTTGGCAGAATCTTGAAACTTGCCTGAGACGTGTAATTCATCATTGGGAACATTAAGTCTGTATTAGTTTTTGACAAATTTACACTGTCATTATGAGGTATTGACGTTCAGTGTTCCAATTTCCAGTTTTTCCACATTTTATTATTTTATTTATATTATTTTAAATGTATGCAGACTTAACATTAACTGTAGTGGATTACATAGTTCAAGTCAAGTTTATTTATGTAGCCTAAAATCCCTTTGATGGCTTACACTTAACAACTCAACAAGTTCCAAGAGTTTGCTAATTGATCTTCATACTGAATGAAAATTAATGGGAATCAATGGTTACCTAAAAGGTGGATAAAATGCGGACAAAATCTGGCTGAAACTGTATCGCATGCTTTTAAAAATGATCAGTAGGAAAGTAATTTATGTATATAGTAATAGTTATGTGCATAACACTGCAAATACACTGTTGCAGCCCTTTGATTGTAACATTTTATTGATGGGAAGTATCAAGAGTCTGGAGCGTGCTGGAGACATTTACAGCGAGGGATTACTAAATGAATGTAGCTCGTAAAGGTCCTCACAAGTGTTGTAATGCCGATAAGTGTGTATGTGGGTGAGTGACATGGAGGTTCATTATAGATCTGTGTTTGCACTCGCCGCTCGTCATACCCCCTGCACATCCCAGCGGGTCATCAAACAGCTAAAGTCCACCATTTGATGACTATAAAACCCCCTCTTGTTTGTCTCTGTTTTTGGCCCGCTCCCTGGCTCAGCCTTCTCCTCCCCTGATGTGCTTCAAGCTGCATGTATGACAACCACAACCACAGCCAGTTTTTGCCGGGATGACTCATTGGTCTTGCATGCGAACCCTCTACTTTTGGGTACTTTTCCCTGTAAAAAGTGAGGACATATTTATAAGTCAAACCTAGTAAATGTTTAATTACACCTCAAAGACAGCGTTGGCATTTGTTCTTGATTACAAAAAGAGAAGAGAGAGCTTGCTCACTGCTCTTACTCAACAGTGGAGAAATGGACACTGCAATGCAAAAGCTGTAACACCGACAATCGGATTTGTACAGATTGTTTGTTCAATCTTTCCTTCCTTTTTTAGATGTCTATTCCTCCTACTCTCTACTTACTATATCTGTTCAAAGTACCTGGAGGTGTGTGCATTGTTGCTGGACAGACACACTCCATACAGGCTCTTACTCAGGATTGGAACCAAAGAGGCTACTGTGGTGCAGTGTGCAGGTGTGATTCACTTAAATAACTAACCTTCAGCTCGTGATGAGACCTACACTTGTGCTTGCACCAATGGACACCTAAAAATATGGCCTTCGTGGAAACAAGACTAGAAGTCTGCAGTCATGCCAGCAGCTCTGTGAGGCTGTATTCAGCTGAATGCTAACATCAGCATGCTCGCAATGACAATATTTGTATGCTGATGTGTAGCAGGAATGATGTTTGCCATGTTCAACGTCTTAGTTTAGGCTGTCAGCATGCAAACATTTGCTAATTAGCATGAAACACTAAGCTGAGCTTCAGTATTCAGTAGTTGTTAAGACATTTAAGTCAAAACTACAAAGGCCAACCTCATTGTGGCCTCTATACAAGGAAGTGAAGGGATCAAGAAAGTCATGATGATACACTGTCTATCAACCCTTTAGCAATTATATTATATTTCACTGCAAAAAAAAGTTTGATCTACTTGTGATGAAAAGTCAAGGGAACATTTGAATTCATCCTCTGGGTGATATGGAGTTATCAGATTTTATGGCAGTGCAACAAGTAGTTGTTGAGACATTTCACTAATAAACCAAATATGTTAAACTCATTGTGGTACTTAAGGAAAAGTCAGTGGACCATCAAAATAGTATTCATCCTCTGGATACCATCGTTCTCTGTACCAAATGTCATACCAATCCATCCATTAGCTGTTGAGATATTTCACTTTGGACCAAAGCAGTGGATTAACGGTCCAACACTGCCATCCCTAAAGCCATGCCACTAGCATGGCTAAAGAGAGATATAAAGTCAGCACAATACGCAAAGAAATAAAAACACAACAGTGCCGGCAGTTGGGCCAAACCCCATAAACTAAGGGTGGAGAGGGCAACAGAAAGGGAGAATTATAACTGTGAGTGAGAGATATGGACAGACAGGGGAGAGGAGGAGGGAGGCAGCGGTGGTGAATGACAGAGATAAGAAATGGCGGCCAGGACACAGAGGAGCATTAGAATGAGGATGAGGAGAACAAACTAATTCCAGCGTGCAGGGAGTTCAAAACACAATAGACAATCTCTCTATTGCTCTCTGTCAGTGCCAGTGTTTACAGCGGTTAAGCAGGCTTTGCAGAGTAATTCTACTATTATTAGCCGGCGTGGCAGCTAATGCTGCAGCCAGACGGTCAGGATGATGGACATGCTCTGTCTGTCTGGTGACCCTCTGTTTATGTTTACTGCTTTACCCTCTGTGCTTTTGTTTTTCCCCATTTTCTCATTTGAAAATATAGCTCACAAACATAGGCAACCAAAAAAAAAACATGAAAACACAGAGCTTATGATTGCAAACCCTTTTAGCAGGATGCAGCCAAGACACATAGCTATTATTTGACTCAGCACCCAGACACTGTTTCCGCTGCTGCTGTTAGGATATAGCTTTTTTGCATGTTTTCCCTTCTGAAACTCAACTTCCTTCTTCATTTGCATAGAATGGCCTTTCTTAAACAGGGCACAATGACTCTGTCTGGCAGGAGAGTCCATTGAGAAACCCAAATCGAAAGCTGCTCTTCCACCTAGTGGCGTAAAGGCCGCGGTGCACCAACTTGTAGCAAGGTTGCAAGAAAGGAGACGAGTGGGAGAGGTGGAGACCGAGGCAGAGAGTGCTTCAGCCCCGGAGGGAGGGGTGAGCGGGAAGAGATGGAGGAGGAGGGGCAAGACGAGAGAGAAAGATGTAGGGAGGGATGGGGAGAGGAGCACCAGTATTCTCTTTGAAGCCGACTGTATTCTCTGAAGAGGTCGGTTGCATAATTTCAGCAGCAAAATAGCCTGAGAGTGTTGTTTTTATTTCCCCCCTTCTCACAGTTGTCTGGTTCATGACACATAGAAGACATATGGGGAACAATGCAGTACAGCCATTAAGACACATATGGCAGTAAGATGGACAAAATGGCCCACTCAGATAACCACGCAACCCACACACAGAGGCTCATGACCAAATGAGTAATCATCCCTGCAGGTATCCAGGCTCTGAGTGTGTGTGATTGCTTGTGTGTGTTACTTGCTACTCCCCCTCTCTCTGCTCAGTCCCAGCTATGTAGGCTAACTATTGGATCCCATTATGTGTCAGGACACCGTATGACTTACACAGGATTAGATGTGTTCCCAGCTGGATTCAAACTCATAATTGAATTTCAGGCTTGTCTCTCTATAATTGGACTAAAATTAATCAGAGCTTCTCTACCTTCTCTATTACACTTCCACCTTCACTCTCCATCCCCTTACTTAGTTTTTGCTCTGTTGCCCACTTATTTTACCAGGCTCCTAAAAACAATTAAACGTTAGCTTCCTCTCTCCGCCAGGTCCGCGATGGGCATCCTGGAATTTGGGCATCTTCATCTGCATCCGCTGTGCCGGTATCCATCGAAACCTGGGAGTCCACATCTCCAAGGTCAAGTCTGTCAATCTGGACCAGTGGACGCAGGAGCAGGTCCAGGTCAGAGGTCACACTGCAGAGCCAAACACCACATACATGTTTCAATATTACAGTACAATGTTAATGTGATGTAGTACATGATGATTGGCTTCACATATAACTAAGTTAGGGTAAGTTAGCTCACTGCAGAGGCAATACCAGCTTATGTTCTTTGGATTGAATACAATGTAGGTGCTGTTCCTTATAGTAATGAATGAAGTACAATAAAAACAAACACTTTTGCCCTTTGCTAATGGCAGTAATTAGGTAAGGCGCCCAAACAGAAAAGCTGCTAAAGAGATGTTACAGTTGTTACAGCAGAGAGCCCTGAACAGGTTTAGTGTCTTAATGAGTATAATTTATTTCTTCTTTCCTCTAAAATGCCCAGTTGTTTCTCCGTTGTTCCCCGTGGTCTTGTTTTCTTTCACACTGCATTTAAGTACCAGTAGGAGCCTGTTAGTGTTTAATTGGTATAAATGCCGCTGTTAAAGTGCTTTTCTTGTATTGAACCAACAGTTTTAAAACACAAAACCTTGTATAACAAACTTCTGACATCTTTCTGGTTTCTGGATCTGAAAGACATATCACATATAGTAGAGGAAGTAGATACTTTCTCATCAGTATCCAGTTCAGCTTGTCTGAAAGTCAGCATTATGCTTCCCAGTTTGATTGTTTTCCTATGGTCAGCATCTTGATTTTTCTCTTTCCCCCACAATAGGATTTCACACTGTTTTATTATGAGGACTCCACCACATGCAGCGTGAGAAGTACCCTGGATGTTGCGTCTTTGCTGTATTAGAACAATGTGACATGATTTGTTGTGCTTTGCTGCCACCAGTGTGTTCAGGAGATGGGAAACGCCAAAGCCAAACGTCTCTACGAGGCTTTCTTACCTGAGTGCTTCCAGAGGCCCGAGACAGACCAGTCTGCAGAGATCTTCATCAGGGACAAGTATGATAAGAAGAAGTACATGGATAAGGTCATTGACATACAGATGCTTAGGGTGAGTCCTCACACACAGACAGAAAAAAGCTCTGTGCTTCAAACAGGATCAGCAGACAGAAAATAATCTTGACAGGACAGTGAATCACACTTTTTTGTCTCGTCTCTCTTGAGGAAGGTCAGTCCACTTGAAGTGTCAGTAACGTTTGTTCTCTCTGTACAGAAAGAAAAGAGCTGTGACAATATACCCAAGGAGCCGGTTGTGTTTGAGAAGATGAAATTGGTGAGTACGTCATTTCATGTTCATACTTGTCCCTGAAGATTTTGAACGTTTAATCGATCTCTTTTGAGCTGAAGAAAGAGGGAAGAGGGTTTCCGTCAGTCAGTGACGAGAATGAGGTATGATGAGGTACATCTCGAAGAGAT
The DNA here is from genome assembly GCF_040436345.1 of Pagrus major. Taxonomy (NCBI): domain Eukaryota; kingdom Metazoa; phylum Chordata; class Actinopteri; order Spariformes; family Sparidae; genus Pagrus; species Pagrus major. The sequence goes on along the minus strand of NC_133217.1, from coordinate 12,318,016 downwards.
GAGTTTTCAGCCAGCAGGGGAAAATTGGGAGTAACTCTGCTGTTTTGGCATGAGTGGGAGGTCATTTCACTAACAGGGAGTGTGGAGAAAAAGATTCTGGATCCAAGCTCGTTTGTCAGTGCCGACATTTTGCATTAATTATATCGACTTTCTCTCTTGTGACAGAAAAAAGACATCAGCCCGAAGACAGATTCCCAGTCTGTTACAGACCTGCTTGGATTAGGTACTGCACACCCACATGCACACGCATACGCACGTTTACAGTATAGCACTTACGTATAATATACAGTAAATTGTGGGTCAAGTTGAAGGTTGATCATAATAGCCATGCCTCCATCTATCCTTTCCTAGATGCCCCTGCTCCAAGTCCTGCGGTGTCTAATGGTGGAGGATGTGTTCCAGACAGTAATGAGAGCCCAGCGGTGTCTCATCCAGCTCTGGCACACTCTGCACTGGATCTCTTTAGCTCACTGCCAGCACCCCCCTCTGCTTCCTCCACTAAAACCACGGTAGGAGAGATAGCACACTGTACACACTGCTCACTGTCTGCTCTCCACAGTTTTTTACCAAGCAAGCTGAAGAGATGTTGGTGTTGGTCGGTCTTTTAGACAGTCTACCACTCTGATCCAGACTGAAATCCAGACTGCTGTAATTTGTTTAGTGTTAATTAGCAAATGGTAGGATACTGTACATGGTAAACATACCTGCTAAACATCATCAGCATGTTAGCATTGTCACTGTGAGCACAGTAGCATGCTGAAGTTAGCGTAATAAGCCTAATACCACCTCTTTGTCCTTCCTCTCTAGCCTGTTTCCAGCTCCCTGCCTCAGAGCAGAGTGACTGCCTCTGTGCCTGAAAACCTCAGTCTGTTCCTGGATTCAGCACCCAAAGCAGAGGAGGGCGCTGTCAAGAAACTGTCCAAGGACTCAATTCTCTCCCTGTACGCCTCCACCCCGTCAGTGCACGCCAGCAGTATGGCTACTCAAGGTGAGAACTGGAAAACCCTTTCTCAGACGTGCCTTTTCCGATTTTGGAGAAAGATAGTTGATTGTTGAGTCTCATTCCCAGGTTGTCACATACACATTGGGTTGGCGTCCATCCAACCATATCCGCAAAGTTATATATTGTTGCTTTGAATCTTAATATAATTGGTGAGTTAGTTTCTTCAAAGAGACAAGAGCATGATTGATTGCTTACAGATTGCTGCTTTCTGACCTTCATTATTTTTCGCAGGCTTGTACATGAACCAAATGGGATACCTGACCCACCCATACGGTTCATACCATTCTTTAGCCCAGGCAGGGGGAATGGGAGGCACCATGATGACATCACAGATGGCCATGATGGCACAGCAACCAAGCAGCATGATTGGAGTTCAACAGAACAGCATGATGGGACAGCAGAATGGTTTAATGGCTGCACAGGGTGTCATGGCTCCACCTAGTGGAGCTATGGCATCACCTTACCTGACAGGGATGACCCAGGGCATGATGGGACAGCAGCAAAGCGGAATGATGCTACAGCAGCAGACTGGGATGATGGGACAGCAGCAGAATGGAATTATGGGACAGCAGCAGCCTGGGATAATGGGGCAGCAGCAGCCTGGGATGATGGGGCAGCAGCAGCCTGGGATGATGGGGCAGCAGCAGCCTGGGGTGATGGGACAGCAGCAGAATGGCATTATGGGACAGCAGCAGAGTGGGATGATGGTACAGCAGCAGGTTGGAGGTTTACCTCATCAGCAGGTGTATGGAGTGCAACATGCTCAGCAGCTACAGTGGAACATTACCCAGGTGTGTTTGGGGTTGTGTGCATATTTGTTTTCAACCATATGAATTTTGAAAGTAGTAACAATGTGTGTTTTGTGGCTTTCAGATGACTCAGCACGTGGCCGGCACGAATCTCTACAACACCAACAGCATGATGGGATACAGCAGTCAACACATGGGAAGCTCGACAACTCCGAGCTCATCGCATATGACAGCACACATTTGGAAATGATCTCATATATCCAAAAAGTGAAGTAATGCCAATAATCCACAAAAGAGAGGGGAACTGAGTTGTAGGAATCTGGATTAGACTCTCTGTGAGACATTTTCTAATGCAAGGGAGGAGGAGGAGGAGGAGGAGGAAGAGAAGACAGTTGTGAAGAAGATTAAGGTTTGGGAAACCACTACTACCTCTCTTTCTCTCTCCTCTCTGCCCATGCTTCCTCTTCTCGTCTCATCCATGGCCATGTTTTGCATATTTCCATGCTTGCCTTCAGAACATTTTCGTATGATAACCAAGACAACAGGGTTCAGAGTTTAATGGCTTAGGACTACAAATCTTTTTTCATACTTAGCCTGTATGTGAGTGTGTGTGTGTGCACACACATCTGCTGTATGTAGGTGTCAACTAACTGCTTGACTTAAACACTTTGGTTTCTGGAGACTTTTACAGTTTTTCTTAGTTGATCAGAATCAAGTTATAAAATGCAAAGGTTAGCCTAGCTTAACTCAAACGCACTGGAATTATATTTCACTTTTGCAAAGCTGATGTTTTCAGACAGAAAGCAAAGCAAACTTTCAGGACCATTTGTGTTGGTGTTACTCAAATGAGTTTGACTGAGGAATCATTCACGTTTATTCACACCAAACAACCAGAATATGTGACTACATTATCCGTAAACTAGAGAGCAAAGGCAGGCGCTGGCTCCACATCAGAGCAGAATCCGGTGTGACTTCAGGTGTTTATTCCTCCAGAAGTTCCAGCTCTGCCCCCCGACTCTCTCCTCCAGAGATCAGCGACTGCCCGTTGGCGAGCAGGGCTCCGTCCCTCCAGTCTGCCTGGTCCTCCCCACACGACACTGTGCAAAGCCTCAGGATACACACCGATGTTTCAGTTGAATACTTCACACTCCTGCAAATACGTGTATGACGCAAATTTTGCTCATTTGTGTCTATTTGCATCTTAGCATTGACTTCATATGTAATTGCACCTTGCAAAAAATCACTTTGCTTTCTGTCTGAAAACAACATGAGAGTTTAATGTTTCCTCATTTGTTCGAAATTTTCAGAAATGCACATATTTGCGAGAGTTAGATGAGGAGATTAATACTACTCTTGTGAGTGTATGTCAAATATGAAGTTAGTTAGTCTTAGCTTAGCATAAAGACTGGAAACGAGAGACAATTCACCTGTTTTTTCTAAAGGCAACAAAATCAACCTGCTAGCACCTCTAAAGCTTACTAATTAATACATTATATCTTGTTTGTTTAATCCACACAAAAAAAAAGTGCTAACGCATTGCGGTGTCAAGTGGGGACTATTTCCTGGCTATTTTAAGCCAATCAAGTTCCTGGAGGCTTGTTATCTTGTTAAAAAAATGAGATATGAAATGTTAGTGAGCTTTTGCTGTGCTGGTAGGCAGATTTTGTTACTTTGGACTACCTGTTTTCAGTCTTTGTGCTAAGCTAACCAGCTGCTGGCGTTAGCTTCATATGTACAGATATGGGAGTGGTATCGATCTACTCATCTAACGCTTGGCAAGAAAGTTAATAAGAGTTCAGATTATGTCAAACAAAAATGCTGAACTATTCTCTTAACCCAGCATTAGCAATGTCTCTTTACAAATCATTCCCGGCAGCAACAATTAGCTTCATTTTAGCCACAAACCACATTTGTGAAGCACCAACTATGATGAATGTTTTCCCAACCAGCTTTCAAGTTCACATGGATTAAGATCTCATTCTTTAGGTGACATATTTTTAAAGTTATACAACCCTTCCTGTCGGACGATTTAAGCTTGGTTAGGCTAGTCTCTTAATGTATCACACCTTCAAGCTGCAAGTAGACAGGACATGATTTTGTCTTGCTCTGTGTTAGTAGGAAAAACTGTAAAATCTTACAAACACCAATGTATCCCTTCCTAACCACTTAAGTTATCCTACCCGTCCAATAATATTAAAACTTAAGAAATCCCTTTACTTATTGATAAGTTCCTACTGTCTCACAAGTTAGAGTAGCTATGAAACCTACCTAAGCAACCCTTAATGATGATGTCTTCTGCTCAATTCAAAGAGGGCTTCTGTTAGAACCAATATCTAATCTCAACTTTTAAGTGTCAAAAGTCCTGAACTGGATTTTGGGAGACCAAAGATCAATGCTAGCTTTATTAAGGTTGTAAGGTATTCCGATGCTTTGTTACATCTGTATAGCCAAGTAACTAGTGATTATTAGAGACTTCAATTCAGCCGTCCTTTAACAGTATGTTCGGTCATACCTGCTCTTACACAATGAATGTTGGGATATATCAACTCACTGTGCTATTTCCTCAGCAAGGGTGGGACACTTAAAAAGTCACTACTTGCATGCCAAGTCATCATGTATAATGTCGAGTTAACGCACACACACCTCAAGTTAATCTACCTTGTACAATAGAGGCCTCAAACAATGTTGAATGTCCGTAAATAAGAGAGAAATAGAGAGAGAGGGGACACTTTAAGGTACAGGTCGGTCGTGTTTCAGATTCTTCCACTGAACTGCATGAGGAGAATGTTTTATCTAGCTCTGATTGTATGTACTGTATGTTTATCATGATATCCGAATGTGTCTCTGAATGTTTCTCTCTACATGTCGATCAGTCTCTGACCAAGACCAACAAAAAAAAAAAAATCTCAATGAATGTGCTGTCCTGAATGTGTTTCATGATTGTACCGGACTCATTGCGACTATACACACACCTGATTGTTGCCGCGGTGCGTTTGTTTTTGATATTCTATGATTCTGTCGAGCAACTTACACTTGTGTGTTCTGAATGTTCTGTGGTCAGCAGCGTCCTGTCCGTTTTTTGGTGTGTTGTTCAATTCAACCGAGTTTAAATGTTACCGTCAAGTTAGGAGCAAACTGTGACCGGGCTGACGCGTTATTTCAGGTCACTCGGGGGCGTTTACAATTTGGCCAAACCACATTGTGAAGCAAAAGGAAAAAAGCGGTTGTACGACCACAATCTGTCACCTCTCAACGTTCGAGTCAACCTCCCCAACACACGCTTACACAGACCATCTCTCTGTACTGATTTCTCTGAAAGTGTTTCTAAATATGTCCATTCTTATAAATGCATGAAGCCATTAGTGTAAATAATCTTTCCGTTTTTACATACAAGCATTTTTGTGTTAATTTGCCATTGTGAATGTGAGGGGTAAGAATGTAAAAGGAGCCGCTAAAAGAGAAATAAATGACGACACTCTGGCATAATAAGATTCCCATTAATAATAAACAAGCAGCCTTCGCAACTCAGAAACTAGTCTGTTCCTTCCAGGTATTTCTTTCACTTTTAGCTCTTTTTGTGGCAGCTGAGGCAACAGTGTGACAGCAGCAGTCACTTTCTCTGCTGGGAGCAATATCACCACAACACAATGTGTCGCCTGTGCACTGTAACAGCAGATCTTTCAGCTAGCGATGAGAAGTTTCCTGGAAGCAGTAACAATCCATCGCTGTGGGCGAGGAGGCTCCACCTGAGCAGCTTTTTCATTTGTAATTATCTCAGACTTTAGGTTGCTTGTGATCTGTTCCTTTGTTTTGTCTGGTATATTTTCTGTGAAATAAGAGCAAATGAAGGAATGTATCTTTTTATGTACTTGGCAATCAAGATATTGTGTATCTTATCCTTTATCAGATTTTCTCTGTATATTATGTTTCTGAAACAATATCGATGAACATGTACTGTATATGAGTTCTTTCCCTTTTTGATTTCATGTTGACACAAGGTAGTCACTTCAATTTGAGAATATATATGTAACATACAATACTTGTCTCTGTGAAAATATACAAAATAAATATTGTTTTGAATAATTTTGATACCTGGTATTGATTTAAAAAATGTTTAACCGATCTTGGGTCTGCTGTCATATCAGTCCCGTCTAAATGCTGACATTCTGCCGGCTGTTTGAGTAAAGCTTATGAATGGTGTATTTTGCTCAAGGTATTAATAATCCAGTTCCTTACAAGAAAGACTACCTATTATTCTTGATTGTGGCCTTGCTTGTTGGTATTGGCAATGTAAGCAGCATGGGCACATCAAGATTTGTTGTGAAGTAAGGAAACAGGCCGTAAGAAGTTCATTGTTGCCATGTAATTTGCTGACGTCATGAATTGGTTATGATGCGTTTGTGAACCCTGTTCAGTCAAACACATCAGTGACATGGTTTAAGTAAAAGCAAGGTAAAATGTTTATGTTTTAAATGCTAAACACCCATTGGATCACTACTATATCAGTCATATACATTTATATGTGGTAATTCATTTTCTTTCATTTTTTTAGGCAAGCTTTGATTCTACATACAGCCATAAATACTGAAAACAACTTTTCATAGAAAAAAACTGCAAAATATCCATATTTGAATGTAATGTCCATTTTTCAATGAAACAGTCAATGAAACAACTATGTGTAATCTCTCTTCATGGTAAACAGAATCATCACTCATCTATGCAGTTACTCTCAATGTTTCATAGAAACTTTCAGCTCATTGTATTAGTTTTTTGGTCTGCAGCTTTTGTTTATGGTCACTCTCATGGCTCTATTTTTGGCCAAAGAAGCTACAGCACAAAACAAAAGACAAAGTTAGCAGCTTCGTGAACGTAATGGAGCACCGAAGACTTAACTTTCTTCCTCAGGAGTTGGTGGAGGCCAAAAACAGAGCTAAAAGAGAGTGACCTTTGGAGTTACATTCATCAGTTGGCCTGAAACACAATTCTAAATAAATGCTAACGCTGAAAAGATTAAAATACACAGGACAACTGTTTGTGATTCAAATAAACTTTATTGACTTTGCGTCCAGATGTCAAAGGGCATGCAAATACAGGCTTCTGAATCCGAAATTGTTCTTTTTTTCCTCAGTTTGGTTCTATTTTCTTACAAAACTACGTGCACCTTAAGTAATCAATTCTGCAGCGTACAAACCACAAAAATACCAGTTTTACATTATCAAATACTGCACATAGAAAACATTTACAAAGCACAGGTATAAAATTACAGCTCCCTTTTTTCTTCTTTGCCATAAACTGCATCCTTTCCTCAGACCGTCTGCTATGCTTTGCCCTTTAAAACGTACTCTGTGAACACTCCTCGGTGGAAAGGTTAAGGCCGGTATAGAAAAGAGAACCGCTCTTTTACCAAGACCAGCAATCCAATTTAACTCGGCTGAATGTTTTGATGCTCCCATCCATCTTTACATTTGATTCCAAGATGGTAACATCGTTAAATATAATCAAATCGTCCCACATTCAGCCATTAGTTCAGGTTGTTTTAGTGCGGTTTGTGCTTTGCTGGGTTTGATAAAATGAAGGTTGTCTTGACAGTGGAGAGGGGAGCTACAGTGGCCTTAATATAGTCTAAGAGACAGCTAAAAGGACAAAAAATTCCTACTCAGGAAACTTGTGCTGTGATTACAGACGTTTATAGACGCGGATGAAGACGTACTGGCATATTCAGCAGCAAAAAACTTGCCCATCAGCTCAGGAATAATGTCTGTTTTGTTCTCATTGACAGCTGCTACATTGGCAAACAGACACGTGGAATGCATGCTTCATTAGAAAACAAGAGTCAAATAAAAAGTTAAAAAGATAGAAATTTGTTGCTCGTGGGGGCTATCATAAAATAGCAGTTATTCACAATGCATCGCATGCTCTGTTGAGTCTAAATTGCTTCTAGTGCTTGACAATGTGATTCAACTTGATATTCTATTTGTCATCATCAGCTGATACAGATTCAGCCTGAGGTTTGCTACGACCCAGATGAGTAAGAACGAGGCCGAGGCCAGAAGTGAAGTACAGTAGAGGCTACAGCCAGTGGTTATTGCCAGAAGAAGTAGTTCAGAAAATGGAAGGCTAAAGTCCATGCTACGTTAAGATACAGCATTTTTTTGACAATTCATTTGCATTTCAATTAATTTCCTTTGATTTCGTACTGGGTCTAATTGACATCCTCGTCACTTGTCACCTGTCATTAACATTATTATTATCATCAATATCATACCATCATGAAGATTAAATACAAGAAAATCATCAGAGTAACCATGCTGCAAACATTTCCTAGTTCAAAGTACAAAAATCATAACAATCCCATCAGCTTGATAGATAATCGATTAGTTCGTCGCTGCAGGAGGGGGAATAGCAATCCTTTCTGTTTGACACCCATCGTGGCGATTCAAATAAATAAAAATGTATTTCGCCAGACGGAGTTCATGCTTGTTTCAAACCACAAGAGCTGCTCTTTCAAATGAACACACACAAAGAATAAGACGTACAGTATACAGTACAGTAAAAGTAGGGGGATACCTGAACCAATGCAGGCGAGGTCCCTGGAAAGTCTTCAAAGAGACGGTATAGCAAACAAGATGACACAAAAATTACACTCAGTTCTGGTGTAAGGATAAGAAATACATTCATAAAACTATACATATACACATATATAACTTCAGTACAATATTTCAAGCAAAATACATTTGTCAAAACTTTCAGTTGTGTGCTACAATAGTGAAGCAATGTCTCCTACACAAAAATAAGGCCATTGTAAACTGAACAAGCCCTCATTTTTCGCGATAATCTAAAGGCAGGTTTTGCCCACACCTCCTCTCCACACCTGACTTCTCTCTCCTCCTCATTCTCAGAATAATACCTCTCTCCTTACAAAAATAAAATACATTTTCAACATAGCGCTCAAGAGACAACTCGGGTTGATTGAGGATACATTATAAAAGTTCTGCACAAAATAAAACTGATTCGGAGAATGTGGACTTTACAGGGAAGCAAGCAAGCGAGCGTATGGGTTTACATTCCAAGCATCCGCAACCTTTACATTCAAACCTCAGCTGAGTCGTGTTGAGATACTGTCTGACTCAAGCTAATGCTATCTTCATCTACCTGAAACACAAGCTCCACATGCTCCGTGCTGCTCAGCCCAGTCGCAGGAGTGAAATGTTGGCTTTGTACATTTCTGCAAACCACGTTCAAATTTCATCTGCATCATAACAACATTTCTACATTATGTGTCATATCACGTTCAGATTACATGTATATGAGCTGACTTTCATGCAAGGTGGTGGCGTCACGGCCCGTTCGAGAAGGCTTTTTAACATTTGTAAGCATGAAATCACTGGATATTTTTAACGAGAGACCACTGTTAGAGATTACATTAACATTTGTAGGTGCGTTTGAAAGCATTTTAACAGTTGTAAGAATGAAAACGCTGGATATTTTCTTACGGCAGATCACTGTTCGAGACCGCATTTTAGCATTTGTAAGTGCGTTTGATAACGTTCAACATTTGTAAACGTGAATGTAATGTTTGGTTTGCAGAAATGTACACTGCCAACTGTCATTCGGGCGATCGGGTTGTGTTTCCCATAAACTGCTCAGTGTCTAATCAACGCTTTGGTTTATCCAACATTTAGCTAACGTGCTTGAATGCATCTCCCTTCACATTTACAAAAATCTAAGCATCGCTTAGCTTCCCAAAACCATTCAGACTCTCTGACGACCTGCTGTAACTCTGCCCTGCTACCCGTGAGCCCTTAACCTCCCTTTCATCATCCTTTCTCGACTGACTTAAAAAAGTTGAGTGTTTGTCCAAATAAATAATGACCGTGTGATGAGACAATGCATCTTAATTACGTGATACTACAGTAAATTCTCTCTAATGTATAGAACGCTAAATGCTATGACGAGAGAAATAGGTGGTAATGTTCATATATGGAAACCCTGATCCTTAAATTCTCCTCACCGTGGTCCACAACTTGAGTTTACAGGTGGCTTTTTTAAAATATATCTACACATTTAGACCTCTCACTCGCATCTTGCCACCCTGCCACTCATTTTTATGCATCACGCAGTACGATAAAGACATACACCCTCACAACACTTGAAGAAAGGCAATGTTGCAACTTTCCTTTTGGTTGCAGGAATCAAAATTTGGCTAATGCTCTCAATAGAAATCACTTCTTATACAATAATTATACATCTCTTTGCATTGTCTCTCCCTCTACTTTCAATCAGTAGTACTGTTAATGTCTAGGGCTACTCAATGTACAGCAAAGTGGACACACATGGGTCTCTTATAAGCTCCAAAATATTGGAAATCACATGGAAAAATATTAACAGTATTTTTTTAGGAGTTTACCAAGGACTAAACATTCAGCAGGGATGTTATATAAGTCTAGAAATCTACTTTTAGATTTCTATTAATTTTTTTTTTTGTTTTATGTTCTCTCCATTAATTTTCTCTCTTGTCAACCAAGCTTTTTTTGTCTTCACAAAAGGCGCGCACTGAAGAGAATGTGAGCAATTACCAAGAGTATAAGTCCTTATTTTTACATCATGCCAGCTGTCCACAAAAATAGATACAAATTAATAAGGTACATAAAATTAATTCATATACATGACCATTACTGTAACAGATCCAACAAGGAATAGCTCCAAAACGTACAAAGAAATTGGAACCAGGACCTGATGGTTCATCTAAAAAGGGCTGTATACATGATGGGAGGGTCAAAAGTGACCGTCATCTTAATCCCAAAAAAATTCAAGAATGCCAGAGATCCCTTTATCCAAAGTTCAAAGAGCATCGAATGTGAATTCTGTTGGTCTGAGGTGCTGAGAAGATGAAATGCCTCAGAGTTTCCCTTTTTGCAGAAAGATGACAAGAGGAACAAGCGAAACAGTCCTTAGCAGACGATCGAACATGTGGTGGTGATAAAACGTAATGTGAGCTCGTAAACACACACAAGCTTTTAAGAGCCTATAGCTCGAGACAGTCTCATAACACTAGTGGAATAGGACAGTCTCAAATGTCTTCATCAACACACAAGGTTGGTGTTGGTCTCAGGACAGACAGATTCAAAGCACGCTCCAAAGAGAGAAAATATATTTTCATCTTAAAGAAAACGGTAAACACCATTAGCTTAGTTTGCCCTGCCACTCCTCTGCTATCAATGAACCATTGCACATTTTACTTGAACAGCCGACAGGTCAGTCTTACCTGGTTTGTGTTCTAAAACTCAAATAAAATGCTTCAAACAGAAAGAAAGTGGCATTGAGGGAAAAATAGACACAAAAAGCATCTGTTCTTGTTTTAAAGGTGCACTTTGTAAGAATTTGAGTTTAAAACATTCAATGATTAACACAAATTATCAACAGAATGTGAAGAAATAACAGTTTCTTAAGTTGTGTCCAAGAGGTCTGTGCATGTGTTGTGTTACATGCTAACTAGCTAGCCCCTAGACACTTTCTTCCAGTAGTAAACAACACCAGAACTCCCCCGGTGCTCCAAGCTCCCTGTCCGGGCAGAGGCAGCTAAAAGGTGTGCTAGCTGCATGGCTAACTGAGCTAACTAGCTTACAGCAGCTACATTTAGCAGCAGTTAGACTTTGCTCTGGTCATATGCTGCCCCCTGTTCGTTTGGAGGATGAATTCAACAAGTGGCAAATTCTTACATATTGCACCTTTAACAGAAGGTCAAAATTGTCAGTTGACTCATTTCTTTAAATGCAAAAGTTGTTTTTATAATTAAAGACATACATACATAAATGTACTCACTTGTGCAAGTCTATGCTGTAGAAGTTTTTTTGAAAACAAATGATTTTCTCAGACTTAAATCTAAAATCAGTGGCAGAACTGACCTGTTTCGGCTGTCCTAGTGAGCCCTCACGCTGAAATTCAAAATACACTCGAGTTACATTTCCATGCTGTTATTCCATTAAATGATTCACAGGCGCACACTGCAGTGTGTGTGACCTAATAACATTAAAAAAAAATAAGTAAACAGGTGTTCGACCATGTTCAAACATAATACATATTTTACAGTAAAGTGCCATCTTCATTACAAACAGCCTGACAGGAAATATGAAGAGTGACATATTGCACCTGAAACAAGTAAAATCACCATATATGGCAGGGTCACAATCACCCTGCTCGCAAAGTAATACTGGCGTAAAATAGTCAGATATCAAAAAGAAAAACTCGTCTTGAATCAAATACATGTTTACACATTTACAACAGGTTCAGTTACAGTCGGTGTGACAGAGACGAGGGTTGTAGTTGGTGCCAGCTGTGGCGAGAAAGACAGAGGCACGCTACCTCCTTCATCGATTTAGGAAGAGTGTGAAAAAAGATGACATCACGACAGGGGAAATCAACAGGAAGTTCGAACAAGTCTAGGTGCTGGTATAGAGTACACAGAGAGAGAGACTGTGGCACCCCCTGGATGTGGAACACAAGAACCCCAGACAGGAGCTGGACACATTTCCGACGATGCCTTTGTGCTGAGCGCCCTGTGTGCTACAACGGTCCTTTAGACTCTAAAGACGAAGGCAGGATCAGAAATGCGTTTCTGGGTAAAGCTGGCTGACTAATTTACTCTCTTCTTCTGCAGATGGCTGATGATAGCGCTCCCCCTGTCACCCCCGATCCTTCTCCTCCCTCGCTCAGTGCTCTTTTACTCGGATTGCAAAATAAAGCGCCACTATTCTCCCGTTACATCGGTCAAGCTAAATGAAAAAGATTGAAGCGCTTTAAAATGTCTCTACGAGGGTTGCAAGCAAACATGCAGAATGCAGCCGATACATACATAAACACAAATAAGTCTTTAACTATTTATTTATATATATATGTATATCTATATATAAACTCTGCCCTGTGAAAATTATAGAATAGCAGTGTTGCTACCTCACATAATAGCCATTATGTGAATATCCAAGCCTGTTGCCCAGGTATGTTTGTGTGTTTGGCCTACCGTTCTCAGCCCGTGTGTGTAGAATGTATCTTCTTTTTTTGCATTACATCTAAGTCATTGACTCTGCTACATATCCATACTTTATATTGTATACTACTTCACCTACTACTTATAGTAATAATAACAACAATAACAATTGCTTTGGTTTTAAAAAATAAAGTTTTTTTTCTTAGTTTGGCATAGAGAGTTTAGAAACTGGCATCGGGATGGCCCTGGGATGAGTCGTGCCACGGAGATCTGGTACTTTGGAATGCAGAATATGGCACCCGGTGGGTCATCGGCGTGTCGTGGTGGGAAATGTTGAAATGGGAGGGTGAGACATGTTCTGGTAAAATTATGTCTACTTCAAGCTGAGTTTGCTAAACGTTTTCTCGACTAAAAACACAGATCGGTGGGTGAGAATATGGACGTTGTAAAATAATGTCCAGTAAAGGATGTGTGTCGTCATGTGGATGAGATTCTTCCTGCACAGATGCACATGTATGTATATGTGTGTGTGTGTGTGTGTGTCTACCTGTCCTGCACTTCAAATACAGTCGTTGTGTATATACAGTACGTGTGTCCATGTCTGCATGACTCTGCCTGTGCCTGCGCATGTGGGTGTCTACGTGGGTGTCTAGGTGCACGAGGGGCTGGTGGCGCTCTCCAGGGAGGACTGGGAGAGGCGTCTGGTGAGGGGTCCGATGCTGGGATCTGCCAGAGAGGAGGTAGGGAACAGCTTGTACCAGCCGCTGACTGTGGCAGACAGGTCCAAGTCCTCCAGGAGGATCTGGGCCATTCCCATGAAGCACTTGTGGTCCATACGCCCGTAATCCCCCCACACTATTACCTACAGAGAAGAGGAGAATACATTAGGCTCATTGGCGCAGGAAGATTTTTTAACAGATAAAAGAACATATTTTAGGGTGGACATTTATCAGTGTTCAGATTGTGTGCCAGCAGGAATAAAAATGAATCCCATACCTGTAGGACTTTGCCCTGAGGACTCTCATCAAACAACAGAGCCTGCTGGTAGGTGGGGTCCAGATTCTTCTTCACTACTTTGGTTTTCTTCTTGGCCAAGCACACGCCGTTCTCCAGCACATACACCTTCACGTAGGTCGCTGCAGACAAATACAACACAGTGAAACTCCGACATGGGCACACGGATCGGACAAATGAGCCAAGTGAATAGACTTGTATTGCAGGAGGTGAAGTTAGTTCAGAGTACCTGGTATGTTCTTGGAGCCTGGTTTGGGGGTCAACCCTCTGGCCTGGTTGACCTCCACCTCCAGCTGCCCTCCTCTGTCCACCATGCCTACATGGACATCCCCTGTAGAGGTAAAGACAACACCATCTCTAACAGTCCAATAGAAATCTGTATAATCAGAATCCAGAACTTCAAATATGACTGAATCTGAAATGAGAGGGTTGTCAAAGTGTCATGGGGTCATCTTTTCCCTAATTGGAAAACAATAGGATTTATTAATCTATCTATTCCATTCATTGATTTTGGCAGTTTCAGTTCAACACTGAGGTGCTCAGTTAACCATGTTTTGCTGTAAGCTTGGGCCCACTGAGGCTGCAGTAGCAGATATCTAACTGCAGAGGGCGACACAGAGCTGTAAGTCTCTTGGTCTTCACAACCAGGTGCTGTGGACCACAGCTCTCTGTTCTGTTGTTTTTCACAAGCAATGACCTTTGCATGAAAGATTTATACCTCATGCAAGAATAACTTCATCCGTGCTGAGTGAATACACGAGTATTTTGAAGTATTTTTAGACGCTGCTGTGCATTGAACAGTTTGTAAGTTGGTTTAATATTGGTGGTGATTTTTGTTTTTGGTTCACCGTCATCCTACAGTCCAAGAATTCATATACTTTTGTGTTACAGCTTTAATTATCTCTGATTGTCTGGTTGCTTCTCATATGTGATACGCTCCAGTAAAGAATCTCATGTAATCTTAGAGAGAATCGAACACTGTTGGATGAGAATAAGATGGATTGAAGAGGAAAAAATGGCATTGTTAGTCTTCATTCTTGGCTTACCCATGGGGGGTGTAGCGAGTGTTTGCCGGCCTACGATCTGAGCGGGGCCTAGTCCGTCCAGGAAGTCACTGAACTGGCTCTCAGGCCCCAGGCGTGTTGTAGGGAAGACAAATCTGAGAGAGAACAAGCAGAATGATGATGGATGCATGGTTATCATGTACGGACAGTCGGGTGGGTGAGCTGCAGGTTGGATACTCACGTTCCGTCGGAGCTGTTGGAGTTGGTGCTGCCGTCGGTCGAGTCCTTGCTGCCCTGCCGTGTCACCCGGTTCCTCATCTCCACCGCGATGCCGGTCTCCGTGCTCCGTCTGATGGTGCTGCGAAGCTTCTTCGTCCCGCCGTCTGAGAAGCACAAAGGTCACCCTTATTTCAGCGGGATAATCCACTGAGCATAATAATCAGAGGGAGTCGTAGAGCTGTCTGATAAGGCAGTCAGGTATTACACCGCAGCAGCACCTGCATGATAAGCCTTTTGTTGAGATTTAGGCGGAAGTACAGTAGGTGTCCTGAAAAGATCTGAAGCCCTACATATCTTGCTCTGCAGACGCTAAATTAAAAGTAGACGTCTCTTTCCTTCAAGTGAAGCTCTCTTTGTTACCACTTTTTTGATGTTTCTGTCAAGGCTTTACAAGAAATATCCACAATGTCTGCTTTTTTAAAACAACTCTCTAGAAATAAGGATATATTCAGCTTGGCCCACCTCGCCACTATTTATTTTGAAGCAAGTTCACTCAGGCGAGAAGGCAATCTCACCTAATTTCCACTGAGACGTCCCAGCACTATTGGAAAATCTCTCCACTTCGCAGGGTTTACTACGGCACATTATAAACACAATGGCTCTTGTGAGTAGGGGGCAATAAGCTTTAAAGGGGCGACTCCGAACTTGCGAGGTAGAAACACACAAATTGGCAGCTTGAGGAATGTTGCGAGTGGCGGCGGGGTGGAAAGGAAGTCAGGGAGGCTGAGCTGAGAGGGGGGGGGGGTAAGGTATTTAGGCTTTGCAGCTCTGCTGACGCGGGGAGAACGGGAGCAAGCCGGAGAGCTGCTAACCCCAGAAGAAGCTTTCAGGGCATCATCCCCTGTAATGACACACTGTATCTCTGTGTGGCTTGACATGCTGAGTTCAAAGTCGTAGACCGCAGTCGAAGTGAGTCAGGATAGGACATGTGAGGCGGAGACAACTCTTCGCTCATCTTTTCTGTCACTCCAGTCTTTGTCTCGCTATCTTTCTCGCAACATTACCCAGAGTTCCAAGGGTCGGAAGAGGCAATGCAGGCTCTCAACAATGTACTCCAGGGCACAAACATAGAAAATAAACTACCTCCTTCATTTTCATTTTATTTCAACTGAATAAACAAAATGACCCTACAGGCCGACACAATTTGTTCCTGCTCTACTTTGTTTATATATATTTGTTTTACTTTGTTTATATTTGGCGGACCCTGCCACCTTTCTGCTGGCTGACCTTATTTTCCTCTGACAACAGCTTATTTATCCAGTTATAGAAAAGATATTTTTTTCTGAGTTAGTATTATTACCTCATTAATATTGTAAATATTAAAATTCTGAGATTGAATTTCTCTCCAAAACTACATGGTGACCCTTTACACATTAAGGGTTGGAGGCTGGTAGACGAGAGGAAGGAGGTGTAAAAGAAGAGAGACAAAAAGAAACACCTCCATTCTCACTGGGGTCCACACCTATAAACAATAAAGCAATAAAAAAAAAGAAGAAGCCCAAAGCCATTCAACAGAACGATCCACAGAGACACGTGCACACATTCACTGACAAACACCACGCTGACACTAGACAGCACTACTGTCTGTAAATTCACACCTCCGTGCAACACTTACTAACGCACTGTGTCTGCACGTGAGCGGCGAGGGCGACAGTTTAGTCGGATGGGAGGATGAAAAAGCTGCTGCGAGCCGTTGTGTCGGCAAAGCTCGCTTTTATAAAGACCTCGACAAAGTCTCTTTTCTAGGACTTCCCTTTGACAGTGGCTTTTCTAGGCTGGCAGATGTGTTTTTTAAATCCTGCTGCAGGAGTTTAAATTCTTAGAAATGTCTTAAACCTTTTAGAGACATCTCTAAGTTTTCCCCTTCAACTAGTTAATTTGGAGGTAAATCACCGCAAAGCAGGTCAAGGGGAACAAACTGATTAGCTTCCTGTTTCAGTACAGCATCTATGCAGCTCATTAGGAGTGCAGTTGCTGTAGGAACTCGTACATCTCCCCTCTATAGGAGCGCACATAGTCGAATGGTGCAGTGAAGTCACCAAAGGAGACTTTTAACACTCTTTGTTGCCAGTTAAGCGCACACACAGGAAGGTACAGCCGTCCCACTTCATTAGCCTGAGCAGCTCCGAGCTCATTAAGCATCCTCGCCGCGCCCATCCTAGTCGTCATGACAACCACAGACACCCTGCATCATCACCATCACTATGGAGATAAACAGACAGCAAACAAAGCCACTTGATGAGACTTTGGGGGGCTGAAAAGAGGAGATTTAATAAGGGGAGAGAGGGCTGAGAAAGAAGTGAGAGGACAAGTCAGAGTGAGTGTCGAGGAGAAACGGGTGAGGAGGAAGATGAGAATGATGGGGTCCCACGGGTGTCGGAGATGAAGAGAGGGGTGCTGCCTTCTGCTGCCTTCTATTTATAATCCTGCAGTCAAGAATATTTCCAACAGACAGAGAGAGAGGAAGAGTGTGTGTGGCGTGTGTGTGTGTGCATGTGTGTGCGTGTGCTTGCAGCATCACTCCCAGACAAACTCCATGGACTCCTGCTGCCATGACAACCCCCGCCCTCGGATCTGGACCCAGACAATGCCACCTGAGACAACTGGCGCCATTGCGATAGGCTCATCCTCCATCACTTTTTTTTTAATGAATCTATCGAGGTAACATTTCACAGAAACTCCTGCACTTTGGACTGAAACAAAGGACCAGCAGCATCACTGCAACAGTAACCTGAACTCCACCTCGTTCCTAATTGAAGCATATACGTACAGGCATATAAAAGTCAAGCAAGACCAGCTTTAATACAGATGCTTCCACTGTATATTTCATCCCATTTAACTCTGAACTCACATCATCTTGGCACTCACTCAGGGAATAGCTTCCAGTAATCAGAATTGAACTAGAAAAAATGTAATTCTCTTACAGTGCTCATTATACATGGAATGATCTGCAAAAGGCCTTAAAGGTGCAATGTGTAAAACTTGTCCAGCTGTCGAATTCATACTCAAAACAACAGGTGGCAGTATTTTTACCAGAGTAACAGCTAACTGTAGCTGGCGTTAGCTCATTAGCGTGATTAGCCATGCATCTAGTGGTCCAGACTGGGAGATTGGAGCACC
The DNA here is from genome assembly GCF_040436345.1 of Pagrus major. NCBI lineage: Eukaryota > Metazoa > Chordata > Actinopteri > Spariformes > Sparidae > Pagrus > Pagrus major. The sequence continues at coordinate 12,299,863 of NC_133217.1, read as the reverse complement.
AGGGGAGTGTCATCGTTTCCAACACTAGCACATAAATGTTTGACTAGGATGGGCTGTTGCTAGCTGGTTAGCATGCTAACTTCATTAATTTTAGTTGATAATTTTAGTTCATGTTTGAATGTTTTCAAGTAAAATTCTTAAATATTGCACCTTTAAAGGTCCCATATTGTAGAAAGGGAGTGTTCTATGTCTTTTTTGATTATAAAGCAGGTATACAGGTGCTATATAAATGTTTCTCTGTGTGAAAATTAAAAACGCTCAAGCGCTTATTCAGACACTGTGCCCACTGACGCGGAAACACAGTGGGCGGTGCCTACTCAGGCCTGTGAGGGCTGACCAATCAGAGCAGACCTGGCTTTTCAGGAGGGATGTCTTAAAGAGACAGGCACTCAAGTGGAGCGTTCAGACAGAGGGTGAATTGAGGTGCTGCAGAAATGTACAGTATAAGAAAAATATTTTTGAACATTAAATCATGTAAACATTTTCTAGTAGAAATCCAAAATAAAAGTATGAAAACGAAAATGAACACAACATGGGACCTTCTGTCATTGTATCTGTTTATAACTCTTGCATTTCTTGATTTTATAATGTATTTGTACTTCAACGTATTTATTTCTTCCATTTACTACTTAGAAAATATATTATCCCGTATTTAGCTTTTAGCTATCACACATTTTTGTTTTTAGGGGATGCACAATTAAGTGAAACAATATTGAAAAAGGAATATGGCCAAGGGCAACATCCAAATAGCAGCAGCTGCAACTTTTTAATAAAGGAAAAATGTGTGACAGAATAGCGTTATAATGAAGAACTGTAGCGCTGCAGAGGTGCCCTGTCCTACAAATCTTGTTCTCCAGATGTAAGAAAAAAAGTATTTTTTGTTAAAGTGAATAAAAAATCATTAATCATATCACAATCATTATATCTGTCAAAATAATCAGATTTTTTTTTTTTTAACGATATTTTGTTTGCAGTTGTTCTACATCTGGACACTACTGTAAATAACGATACCTCCTCAATGGTCTTACGAGGTAAAAATAAAGTTTTTTTAAAATAAAAAGTTAGTGTTAAAAGCATAATTGAACATAATTAGGTTACAAGTGTGTGGTCTGATCTACGTCTCAGCCAAGTGTGTCTATAATGATGATGAATCTGTCACAATAAAAGTGAGTGCAATCACACGAGTGGGGCCTCTCCACCACGCACCCATCTTTGAACCATCAAGTAGCCATCCATTTAACTTCAGAGCCGTACTTGTTACTCATTTGACAGCCGACCCCTCCCCTCCCATCAAAACATCCCCCCACCATCCCCCCATGGTGTGAAGCAGTGATCTCTTCCTTCCTTTCTAATCCCCTCCTCCTCGTCTGCGCTTTCCCTCCATTCGTTTCCATGGCAATGCCGTCTGCATTGCACCAAGAGCCCCGGCCGGCGTGTTCGCTCATAAGCCTTTCCCCTCTCTCTGTGTGTGTCTTTCTTTGCTCGTATTGTCCTCTCCACGAGTCTCACCCCTTAATCTGCCACCACTTCTCTTCTCTGTCTTTAAATCGTATCTCCCAACACTTTTCTTTCTTTTTTATTGCAGCTCTTTATCTCCAGCTCTTTGTTTCCTCGCTGTCTCTTTTCACGTCCCTGCTACCAAACACCCCTCATGCACTGATTCCTTCATTACACTGGCTTCATCTGCTTCATCAAATCACTCGCACTTTCCTTTTCTGGTAGTTCCCCAGTTCGTTTTGGCCTCTGTCCATCTCTATCACACAACTCTTATCTCTGCTCCCGGTCCATCCAATCTAAATTATTTAGAGCATTTTCTCCTCTAGCTCTGCTGAACTTACTTTGTTACACAGCGCTAACATCAAATGCACACACATCCTGGAGGAAGTAATTAGAGGTAGTCGCACATATACACTGTTTGAGCAGCTAGGATAACAACATTACATAAGCTGTTGGTGCTTTACCATGCTGGAGAGGGTTCTTTGTGTGCTACAGGGCTGTTAAAAGTGTCTCCTGTTGGCTCCGCTGTGATGAGTAATTCCTCGTCCCTCAAGACAAACTCATAGAAAGGTGCAGCCTGGGGAGCAATCACACTCAAAACTTTCTTTGAGTGCGTACAAACCAAGGTATTGGCTGAAGATACTTATGCAAGCCATGTTTGACAGTCACGATAAGGCAAGATCAAGTCACGGGGAAGAAGATTAGGACGGGAGAAGTGGCGGGGATGAAAAGAGCTAATAGCTTCAGTGGAGAGAATTAATAGCAGAGAGGGAAATAAAGAAAGGTGGGATTACTGAAAACGCCAACAATGCAGAAAAGAGCCACACACTACGACTGCACGCACACTCACACGATATATAGCTTCTAAGTGTGTGTGTGTGTGTGTGTGTGTGTGCGTGTGTTTGTGTGTGTGTGTGTGTGTGTGTGCATGCTCAGTAGATCATTAAAGCTGCTCTGACATTTGGAGAGAGCACTGATGAAGCCTCTCTCATTATATGCTGTAATATAGAATGCTGTTTTTAGACTCCCTGGCCGCGCCGACATGCCTATTGGATGCACCGGTGATGGCAACGCTCATGCATAGCAACAGTAACCAAGCATGAGTGCTGGAGATGAAAGATCTGTTTTGGTGTCTATACCGATGGACCCTTTCTAAATTTGGACGAAAGGAAAGACTTGAGGAAGAGGCTAAAGTAAGAAAAGAGACTGTATTTACGAATCTGTGATTCAGAGACGTGTTTATGTGTCATACAGTTACATAAGATCATAGCCGGTGAGCCAGAGGTTGACAGAGTATATATATAGTATACACATATATATATATATATATATATATATATATATATAATGCTATTATACAAACTTCATGTAACTTATAATAGATTTATTGTACTTTGGTACAACAATGTTTCATCCTGCAGGCTATCCCTGGTTAAAACTTGACATAGCTCCGTGCACACATTGGTGTGACAAATCAGCAGCTTTATTGTTTCAGTGCGCTGCTCAGGGGCACTTCAAAACAAAGTATCCTCCAGTTGAGAGAACACTAGTAGAACCCTACTGAAAATGTCTTTTCTCTGTCAAGTCTTTGGGTAATGGGATCCTACATTAACACACTTTTTTCTACCAAAGTTAAAACAGTTTTGCTTGTTTTACGTGATTTTTTTTCCATGTGCTCTTCTCACTCCTATGTGGGCTTAATTTAAAGAAAAAAAACAACAACTTATGAATCCACATCAGATGATAGTTGGGTTAATCCGGATGAAGCCAGAGTTTTAAAGAGCGAATGTGTGAAAGGAATAGTTAGACATCTTGTGCCTCGACGTGAGCTCCTTCTACACAGGGATCACACAATACTGTCACAACAAACGCTCTTCTTTACGCTGGCTTTGTTTTTCTAAGCATAATGCTTCCCAAGTGTGTGATTTTGGACAGCATGCCAGCGTTTCCCGAGCAAAAAAGGCATTGTGACATTCTACATACACGTTGGGTAGCACTTTCTAAAAGTCCGTCCTTGTATAGGTCGAAAAATGAAAGCAGCTTATTACATCCCCATATTTATGCTTGCTGTTAGGTGGCGACCTCTAACTGCTGTAGTTATTATTACAGCTGAAAACGTGGATTTAGATGAGCGGATTGATGCCACTCTCATGTCTATGTGCTGGTGACTGCAGAGGGTTAGCTTAGCTTAGCATAAGGACTGGACCTGAAGGTTATAAAATCCAAACACCAACTATCTCTAATGCTCAGTAATTAGCAGGTGCAGGTACGGGATTGATATCAAACCTCCTCATTTAACTCTGTAGGAAAGTGATGAAATGTATCTCCCTCATCTCCCGACTTGTGAATCTCTACGTGTGTCTCTTCAGTTGTATTTATGTCTGTGCTTTCTTCCCTGGCTGCTTCGTGTGTGTGTGTTTGTGTGTTTGTGCTCTTCCTAAAACATTGTTCTTGATAATTCAACCGTTTATGAGACACCGCCAGCCAGTCCACTTCTCTAAGCCAGTCATTTAACTCTAGCAGTGCGTGTAAAAGCAAATAAATGTGCCGAAGAGTTAAGTGTAGCCTACTTTGTGTTTAATGATAATGCATGAGCGTTAAACAAAACTAATCTCCTGTTTTGTTGTTGCGTGTGAGTCACATTAACAGCTCAGGCAGGGACATAAGCCAGGGAGTGGACATTGTGAGGCGATTAGCCTTTCTCAGCACCATGTTGCATCGGAAATGATTTCCTCAAATGTGAAACCTCCATGTATGGCAGGATGTCTGTCAGTGAGTTAATATGCCACACGGACTCCTGTCTAATGACAATTAATTACTATGAGGAAAGGAGTAATCTAATTCAGATGTAATTTCCTCTTGGTTACTCAACTGTTGACGGGCAAATGATGCAAGATGGCAGAACCATGTATAGGGAAGAAGATGAGACGAAACAGACATTTTAAACATTTCATAAAACCTTAAGTTGCACGTTAAACACTGAACATAAGATATGCACCGACGAAGAGAGAAAACATGTCTGGTACACTGCAGAAAAACTGTTCACCCAAATAAATGTGCTGTCTGACTTAAAGGGAAAAAAACATATTAAGTCTTAAAACCAAAGAAAATCTCTTAGTCGATGTTTCCTGCAGTGCAGCAGCAGCCTCCCTGTGCCATGACACAGATTTAGAAATCAAACATAAGTATGTGTGTGTGTGTGTGTGTGTGTGTTGCTCCTCTGCGCCAGTAGCTGCTCTCCAGTCCACCTTTTCTTTCCCAGCAGCAGGCTGGTGTATTTTCTGTGTAATTGTCTGTTTACAGCTCTCTATGCCGAGAGGAGTGGTAATGACACCCTGATTATAGGTATTTTACACACAGATATTCACACACACACACACACACACACACACACACACACACACACAACATGGTGACTCACCACACACACTCTTGAGCTCGGTGTCACTTGACTGCCTGGTAAAACCTTGCTGGGGTGCCACTAAGTGCTCTTGCTCATTTTCGATCCAGGTTGCTTAATCTGAGAGCTCTTACTCTATTGTTGCGGGGTTGCCAGATCAGCTAAAAGCCCCCAACATATAGGAACAACACCTCAGCTGGCTCTGCTGTGAGAGACATGGTGTGTAAGAGGAAATATTCCATGGTTTTCATCAACAAACCACATGCTCTGACTGAACTGAGTGGAGCTGCATTTTTGTTAAGGAAATTGATTGACATTTGGGAAAAACACCTGCATGATATGTTGAATTTATTAAACCAATATGATAACCAATAATTACCTGCATGTCATGGCCGATACCAAGAGTTTTACATTTTTCCATTTTAAAAAGAAGTTTCTAACCTGCAGTTTATGTAAACCAAAGAGTAAGAAAGAGAGCAGATACTTGTAAGACTTGTAGACTTGTTTTCCGTCCTCTCTGAACCCTTGTGGAACACGTATTGCAAATTATAATTGTGTTATCTTCCCCTGAAACTGTAAAAGCATCCACACCGGTGACAACGTGTCTCGTAGACTACACTGCTTGGCTTTACCCGGGTGCAGCAGTTTGATGTCATTAGCGTGACGGCTGTGCTTGTTCCATGTTTATTGGTGGATCGCAAACCAACTTTAAAGGGGCCACCTAATGTATCAGAGTGTGTAGATGCTGCGATTGTTAAGTCAATGCAAGCAATTTGGCTTTGTGTTGTCAGCTCTATTCATCAGGTAGAATTTCATTATCATCCAATAGCTGATAATATCATTTTCCCATTATTGGGCTGATAATGTATCTGTCCGATGCATATCATGCACCCCTACTTTCTCGAGAGTAAGTTGAGAAATCAGACTCATGTTTGTGCTTAAACATGTTTAATATGTTGCATTTTCCTATGTTGTGATTTTGTACAGCTGTTGCCTTGGCCAGGTTTCTATGGTAAAAAAAAGTCTTGATCTCAATCTTAACCTTCCGCATTGCGCAGCCCATAGAGCATGCATATTAGAGAGCCAGCTAACTTCTGGTCTAGCCCTCTGCTAACTGGAAAGGGGATAAAATGATTTAATTGCGTGGCTCTTCTCGACTTTCCAAATCTTGTTTGACCTGAGGGATTATACTCAGATAGTAAAATGAGTAATCTTGTTGTGACGCTCAGAAGATTTATCCACCATTTTACGTTTTTACAATCTAAACTTATGGGGAAAAAGTATTTTTCAACCACTGTGCATTACGACGTTGTAATTACGCAGTTAAGCTCTTCCTGTGGGCTTGAGCAAGTCCTGTCCATCATCTCCCTGTCTCATAACTGTCTGCCTCCTCTGTCAGAGAAGAACCAGATGCCGTGACACCGCTCATAAATTGCAATAACTTGCTCCATTTCGGACTCTGAAACCCTCCAATCCGTCAAAGGTCAGCTTATTATTGGTTAACAGCGCAAGTTTGTTCACTAAAAAAATGCAGGACTACTTTGCCCCTTTGCAAATCCACTCCATGTGGCCATTCCTTGGAACCCATTGGCTATCGCCTGATGAAAATTAAGCCTCTGGCGGCAACGGCCAATTTTTCTGTGCTTACAAATATCTAGAACATCTAGTGTTGCTGTAGTCGGCAAACATACAGATACATGGTAATGAACATAGACAGATCATTATTTATAATCCTATCAGCAAACTGAGATGCAAGAAGTGGAGTTGGGGTTGACAACATTTGGATTGTTTGATAAGAAGCCAGTTTTTAAAAAAGCTAATAAAGCTAAGTCATTGTCAGATGATAGCTGATGGGTTTCAAGATTGCATTTCAGACCATACACACCACCTCTTCAGCTCTCCACGAGGACTGTTTGCACGTGATTGGTTAATACTGCTCGGACTACAAACGGTAACAGCGAGACTTCCGATACCAAACTCTTGTCCCTTGCCTGCAGAATCTGCATTCATGCGCAGATATCTGTTGATAGCTACCTTATCTTCCTGGAGTCTCTGACAGCCTCACAGTGACACCACTGCCTCCGCTGATTTGTTACCTTTGGACGGAACCAGGATAGCCTTTGTCTTTGTGCCAACAGCTCAGCTACCTGCTGTTGGCGGCAGCTTCATATTTACATACAGACATCAGACTGGTATCAAAACTCTTATTTAACTCTCAGCAAGAAAGCAAACAAACGTATTCATATCAGAATGCAGGTGAAGTGCCTTACAACTGAGATCAGTTCACACTTGGTTGATGGGCATTGTTCCACGTGCAGAATCTAGCAAGGTTCGCAGGTATGGAGATACAAAGAAGGACAGATTCACAGATGAATGGCTGGCCAATCTGTCTGGCTAAGAATAGAGCACGGAGCAAGGAGGAGTCGGTGGGCGAGATTGAGAAAACATGATAGACGTTCTGAGTGAAAGCGAGAGCAAAAAAAGATGGAGATGAAGGGAGGAGAGATAAAGGAGAGGGAAAATTAAGACGTCAGCGAGCTGGAAGGAGCACAAAGAGGGCGACGAGGGAGTACGGCGAGTGGAGAGATGAGAGACAGAAAGGGGAGAGAAAGTGATTGCCGGTCAGCTTAGCTGGTGTTTTGTAGCCTCTAAAAGCACCGGTGGGGAAGGGAAAGCTTTTAGAGACACGAGTAAGGTTTCAGTTTGTGTGTGTCAGGAGAGCCAGTGACTCAATACGCTTCAAAAGAAAAATGAGACGGCGGAGCAGGCGTTGGAGTGAGGGAGACAACAGAACGGCAGTCTCACCTGAAGCACACAAGGACTATTTTTTCCATTAGTCATACTGAATATGAATAGCTATCATGTGTATTCATCCTGTGAAATGGCTATTATTATATAAGGGCAGTTCAAGTGTTACCACAGCACAGATGCTGCAGAGATTCAACAGCTTCCAGTGTTACTGTTCGAACAATTTGTAGCTTTGTATCCACTGTTGCTCATTTAGTTCACAATTCTTCTCCTCGGCGGTGAATTTTTCCCTCGATGGATATGATCACTGTAAGCTTTCCAAAATGTCTGCCAAAATTCCTGAAGTGTGTTTCCTAGCTGTGACTCAGAGACAGAGCTAGAAGTAGGGCACGAGTGAGTCACCCTGAAAACACCCCTGAGTACTAAAACGCCTGGTCTATTCTCTGGTAAATGTTTTTAACCAGCGGAGATGGTAATCTGTGACCTTTTGGTGTGTTATTGTTTTGTTTTTCCTTCTCTTGCCATAACAATCCTTGATCACTTTCACGTCCTCAAACATTCACAAAACCACCAATAGGATTGTTAAGACAGAGGAACATTTAAAACATGATACGCATCTTGAATTATGAGGGAGGAAAGAATCTGGAATTGAAAGAACGCTGACTGTCATCGGGGAAGGAGAGTTTCCGCTATAGTCTTCTACTGTTACATAAGTGACAATGAGGGAATATCTGCACACACACACACACAGGGCATACTTCTGTTTAGATGAAAGTGTTTTAGTTATTGGTTTTGAATTGTGTCTAGAGCTGATACACCAGACGAGAAACAGACTCCTAGAAAATGCTATCCATGGCTATCTCCCATCTGCATCACATCAGCCTGTCCTGCAGAGCTATCTCTGTGGGGGAGCACAACATTCTTTAGGAAACCATCAAACGATTTTTTATGTACACTGTAGTTCAGACGAACTGATTAAAGCAAAACTTTAGCAGAGCATTTTCCTGTCAACAGAGTTACACAGCATCAGCGCAGCTCTTTGCTTATCAGTAATAACCGGAAAAGTACACTAACATGTGTCCTAGTCTGCAGGCTATCCAACAGTAAGGGCAGTTTGAGAATAACGTTAGCCAGCAAACAGAATTATTAGCAAAAACCACCTAGTCTGGGATTGTCTTTGATGGACATTTATCCACATGTATGCTGACAGCCTTCACTGGGTTAGGGTTTGACCTTCAGTGGTCAAAATTTAGAAACAGCTGTACAGTATGCCGTGAATTTGAGCACAAGCTACATTAGCTGTTCTCATGTTGGAAAAAGGTAAGAATCCACAAAAATAGAGTTTTACTTTGAGTTTCCATAAACTTTCTAATGATCTAGTAGTAAATATGACATCTTTGTCTTGCTTCAGTCCTTCCTTTGGTTCTTTTGAGACAAAAAAAAAAAAATCTGCTCCTTTAAGTGGTTTCAAACTTGAAAACTCAAGCTAGTCACATTCATGATTTACGTTTCAAAGGGGCTCTATCCCAGATTGCAAAATTGTTGTGGCCAAGATCTGGCCCTCACCGGACACGTTCATCCGGCCCACATACCGTGTGGAATGATGGCACTTGCCAGATCTGAGCCACAAGCAGGCCGTAGCGTGGCCACATGTCAGCCAAGAGCAAACCGAATAAACCAGAACTGGTCCAAGTCTGAGCCAGATCCAGCCCACCAGAATAGAGATAAACTGTGGCCCAAAGCCCCGATAAAGAATATAATCTCGAGGACTGCCCAATGCTCTGAGGGCCCATTATTCAGACGCCTAAATGTCCCATTGGACCAAAAGCCCATTTGTCTGCCAGCCTGTTATCCCAAAAACAAAAATCCACTGCTCTAAAGGCTGTTGTTCAAAACATACACATCTGGAGTTCTCTGTCCTTGATATATTGCTGTATTTGGAAGTGCAGGAAAGGACCAAGTTAGGTGACCTTTGTCATTGAAACAATAATGAACACTTGGTTAAGGTTGTGAAACGGTTGCAGTTTGGTTAAGTTTAGGCACCAAAACCACATTTAGTTCAGGAAAACATCATGGTACGCTGGTTACGTGAGTTAAGTTAGTGATAGCAGAGTGTGTGTCTTTGGAACAACAGGTCTTCAGTGTGAGGGGCATTTTTTTTTTCAGAATAACGGGATGTTAAACAAACGGGCTTTTAGTCCAATGGGACTTTTTTCAGACTATTGGGGTTTTGGAATAATGGGCTGTCACAACAAAGGCGAGGCACCATACTGAAGCTGTTCAGGTAGAATTTCTGTTGGTGTGAAAGCTTTGTACCTTTAATTTCGCTCTACACTTGCAAACAAAGCTTGCAAAGGCTCTGATTCTAGTATTTTGGGTCATTGGCATTACACAATAACAAAACAAAATGCATCGAGGAGCACTGGCGATTAGACACTTAATCAGGCGGTTTGTATAGGCAGGGAAATGAAACAGAAACAGCAGTGTTATCTTATTGAAACAAAATAATACTGAGTCAGAAGCAAGGCAAATGGGATTCTTAACATAACTTGTAATGGTGAAAGCCTCTTCCTTGTTACAGTCAGCCAACTCCAGATGATTTGTGTGACAACAGCACACTCAGAAATGTGGCTGCTATTGGTCTCAGAACAAAGCTGGAATCAATTTAATAAGCAAACTAACAAATACCCCTCCTCCGTGTCAGATTTTTATTTTTTTTTTTACTTTTCTGTCTCTGTTTCTTTTCCTGAGTCTCTGGTGTTCTTCCAACAGCATCTACAGCCGCCACAGAAATAAACACGCAGAAGACAGGAAGATTTAAATAAAGGATATCTAAAGGAATTTGAAATGCGAGGTTGAGAAAAAAGAGGATAGGTGTTGAGTGGGTTGAGAGAGCTAAATGGAGCAGGAAGGAGCGAGGCGACTGAGTGTAAATGTACAGGAATACACAAATGTATATGCACTCCTCCGCATATGAAAGTGCATTTTTATCCTTCTTTTTTTCCGTTTTTCTAACGTATTTTAGGTGAACAGGTAAAGAATTTAACTGCATTGATATCTTGTTTATTTCTGCATGTGACAATAAAGCCTTTGAATGCTTTGGATCCACACACACATAAACATGAGGTACAAATTGGGAGGGAGAGAGTTGAAGCCTTTCGCTGGGACGCTCACCAAAAACACACTCAAACAGACACACACCCACGCCTGGTTTCCTTTAATCTAACTCTCCCGGTGCGCTGCATCTCATCAGAGGCGCGTGTTTCTCTGCGAGCCGCGTCCCCTCCGTGCAGACTCACAGTGTACCGGGACCTGCTCTGCTGGCTCTGTTTTCACAGTCATGGATAAACCTGCTCAGGAGATAAGACCATGTTGAGCGGAGGAGTGACTCACCCATTAAACCTGGGAAACCATTTGTGTCAGTGTCTGCGTGTGTGTGTGTTTCTCCTCACTGTTACTAATAATAGCAGGCAATACATGGAACACAGACAGAACCTAAATGCCATCCCCAACACTCGCCTGTTACAAAACCCAGAATAATGAGACAATGACACAGTGGGAGCCAGGGCTCAGCCTAGGCAGTGCTGGGAATGGAACGACATGAAGGAAACTGAGATACATTATGGGGGAAAAACATACAGTGTGATTGTAAGAATGCATGAATATAGTATCAAAGATTAAGATCTAAATCTGGAAGCACACCTTATGCAACTACACCAGTGTTGTGAACATTAATACAGAGATAAAAGATGGAATTTATCCAATTTAACTACAGATAATCTATATAATCCCTTTAACCTTGACACCTTTATTCAGATCGATAGCATGTACAGAAAGACGTGAGATCAGGACTACAGATGTGGCACCATATCACGCTATAAAAAGTGAAACTTTTGAGATGTTAACGTTAAATAAATCTGACGAGTTACGGCTCTTTAAAGTTACACGTCATTGTTTGACAACACCGGAGGGCACAATTAAATGTCATTCATTAACACTCAGAACTGTCTGAGGTCTCAGCTGCTGTCTGAAAATGTTGACAGGGCTGCAGTCATAATAAAAAATAAATAAATAAAAAAAATGTCCTTGTCCTACTTTCAGGCATCTAAAATGAGTGCATGTGAAGATGTTAAAATAACTGATGTGCAGAAGCAGGGCCGCAGATTTAAATCATCAATCTGGCGATTAATCGAGTAATAAGATAAGAAACATTGAGCACTCTGCAATTCTTTATCATTCAATTATTTTTGCTTTATTTAAGAGCAATAGTAAAATACAAAAGAGAAAATAAGACTCTTAACTGAACAACTAATTGATATCCTTTTTTGAAAAATCAACATTTTTATATCTTAAATTACAAGAACATCTGTCTCTGCAGTGCACGCTAAAACAGTTATAGACTCTGTGATAGTTTGTTTTCTTGTGCTGTTACCTGGTTGTGCTGGGGAAGCTTGTGTGTCTCAAAGACCTTGAGAGCTATGCTGGTGGGAGTTTTATTCCAGAGAGGATTCACGAGTTTGTTTTCACTTTAACTTTAAAACAAATATTGATAATGTATTGTCACACCACTAGTCATGACTACTGTAAAAGGCCTGATCTTTAAAGAGCAATCAAGCCAAAGTTCTGAAAGTTTAACCACCCGAGGGAAGATAACGGCTGCATTTTGAAAACAGTGATTATTATTTTCAAATAGAGGACACACCTTACAGTCTACAAATGATGCTGGAAATGAAGTTGTTGTGAAAATTGCATGCAATTCTTGCTTGAAAGCGTCTCCGAAAACACCTCCTCGCTTGCGTAAGAGTTTTACCAGAACAGATTCTACTGATAGTTGTAAATTGACTGGATCCAATTCACAAAATGGAGCACGGCTAGAACATACCCTGCAGAAACTCTGACACAATAACAACACCATAACCAAATTACCACCTAATAACGCTTTAATGGTGAGCCGCTGACATATTCGCTCACTGTCTCGGTTCACTTTGTTTTTTTTTGTCAAAGTGTACAGTGTACATGTGTCTCCTCAGTGTACATCACTTTGTATATTCCTATTTAAGCATCCCTTATAAATCTCATTATCGAATTAATTACTTAATTATTTAATTTAACAGAAACAGACAGAAGACTGGTGATATCATCTTAAAAGTCATAAAAAGGACGCAATACATTTAGGATAACTGGGAATACAGAATGAAGGCATTTAATGGATTTTGGGGAGGACTTTGCAAGCTGAATTTATCCAGGTTCTTGCTCCTTTTTTGCATCCTGAGTCCAAATTACTTCCCTCACACGTTCCCTCTTCTCTGGGGACCCGTTGAACCCGTGCCTTATCGGCTATTAGGTGACCAACCGAGCGAAGCAGGGGGCCGGGCACCTGGACTCTCCCCATCAGCCAGTCGATGCATGTGTCACTCGGAACATAGAGCAGTGACAGCTGACCAGACTGGGCCATTAATGATTGCCAGGAAGGAACACAAAGAGGACCCTAATCGAACTTGGCCAAGCGAGGGGGAATGTTTGCCCGTTAATCCGTCTGTGTGACCTTCGGTCAGTGTGACTGTCTGTGTGGGTCACCCATCTAATTACATGCACACATTTTTTGCTTCTAGCTGGTATGAATTATAATGCAGGGGCAACAACAGATTAGGGTAGCTCATTTCAGCCTCGCTGGGTCATCGAGTTAACAACCTTGTTTGTTGCGAGGAAACAGCAGATTCCTGGTAGAAGAGTGACATAATCTTGTTGTTGAGTGGATTTTACGTAAAGGAGTTTACGTAACATACCTGGATCTGGATTCTGTTTACACCCCAGTCAGTTTCTTGGGTCTACTTGAGGTTTTTTCAAACAGGTGTGCACCAATCCCACTTTTTCTCCCCTTATACCTACATTTATAGCATCTGCCAATAGTGAGTAGAGATAAAACCAGTGTTATTTACTATACTGAGCTAGTTTTTGTAACGTTAGCTTACCTCAAATTGCAGTGTAAACACTTCCACTTTCAAGTAAAGGTTTGCCACTGCTTCACCATGAAATGCACCTATTATGAGGACATTCAGGGTAGAATGAGCATCAGCAGTATCAGAATTAGCTCACCATAGCACATGAGCAGAGTCGAACAGAATAATTAAAGTATTTTAATGTGGATCGGTCACATTTGTCCCATACACAGTCCAGCCAAATAGGTATCAGGAGCCATCTGTTTAGTTATTACTCATACTCAAGCTCAGGCAGTCAAGAGGTTTGTTTTGGAAATGCATCTCAAAACCTGTTGTAGCCAACACAGCAAGAAAACTCCCATGCAGGAGCTGAGCTGTGGGAAGGAGAGCTGTGGTGTGGATGGAAGAGTAAGGAGCGGTGCCCGATACTGGGATTTTTTGTTCCAGGCGCGATGTGTTCCTCTGGCAGCTGAGAACATCTAAATTTAGACACACCCCTCGTCTCCCCTTCCTCTTCTCTACATCCTCAGCCCCTCCTAGCCTCCTCATCCACTTTCCCCTCCATTGTGCTCTCCTCGTCACCACGAACACAGAGACATGAAAGCCCCTGTGGTGAAAATATCGACAGCTCTGTCTGCGTCAGACAAGTGTCAGCTGTGCATGAGTGCGCCGTGCTCTTTGTGTGTGTGTGTGTGTGTGTGTGTGTGTGTGTGTGTGTGTGTAGCAACAGCCATCTCATCCTGATGGGTACTAAAAACAGGTAATGATACGATGATAAGACATTGATGCAGGATTTAGGTGTGTGTTCCTGTGTGCACTGCCCATTTGCCATATGGTGACCATGTCAGAGCTGGCATGAGAACACGTATGAAGTAAACCACCATCCCTCCGCATTTCCTCTCCTTCTTCCCACTTATCGCTCAGCGTTGGCCCATCACCTCACAGCAGAGAGTGAGAGAGAAATGTAAACCTGCCTGGTCTTTTAATATTTACTTAATACAACCATGGTCCGATGAAGAGGTGTTATCAAAGGACTGAAGTTATGTGAGTACAGATCACTGAGGGACAGAGGATGGATACCATTTGCTACATCATTGTGTGTCATTAGAGTAATGAATATTTGAACATCTGAGAACTAGATTTAGATGTCAAATGCTGGCCAAATTCTTTTCCATGAAGTAGAAAAAATGTTCAAGCATCGAAAGTTGGCGTTGAGCGCTTCATCAGATCCTAAGACTTGTTAACTATTCTTAATTTCTGATCTCAATCATAACTAGTACGAGTATTTTATTCGGGCATATTGTCTAAACTTTCCCGATTATTGATTAATCATTTGTGTTGTCTTAAAATGTTTGTCAGTCCAAAACCTAAAGATATTCAGATTAAAGGTGCTGTACGCAATATTTTTTCCATTTAATTAATAGTTTAATAGCTCTGTATTCCAACAGTTATCACTGTCATTGAGTGTTTGATCAGTTACCCATGTCTCTTCCTCCTCTTGCTCATTCAGGCAAAGAGAAAAGACATTTTCTGATATTCACTTTATCCAATCAGGACCAAGAACTGGTCCTGTCTGCTCTTGAATATGCAGAGAGCAGGATCCTCATGTTTGCTGCTATGTCTGGCTGATATGATATGACATGATATGATATGATATGATATGATATGATATGATATGATATGATATGATATGATATAAAGCAGAAAAAAAGCCCAAAAATTCTGAATATTGAGAAGCTAAAAATCCAATTTTCTGCCATTTTTGCATTAAAAATTATAAACTGCATCAATTAATCGATTACCAAAATAGTTGGTGATTATTTTTCTGTCAATGGACTTATCTCTGAGTCCACTAATCATTGCAGCTCTATTCTGATTATAATGTGTATGGCTCTATACTTATTTGTTCTTTTTGGGATCTTTTACTTGGACTAATAATGTGATCTGGACTTCTCCAAGTTCTCGAAGCCGAACACACACTGTTTGAACACACAAAGATCTTCAGTTTAATATCTCAGAAGACAATAAAACAGCAAATATTTACATTTGAAAAGCTGGAGCCAGTGTTTTTTTTTTGTTTTTTTGTCTTTTTTTACATTATTGCTTAGAACAACTAAAATGGTTAATCAGTTTAATTAAATTTTCACAGAAAGACGTTTTTCCACAGACCTCAAAATAAAAAGGTATGATTTTGACAGTGGTACAGACACTCGGGTATGCTATGATTAACGGAGCAGAAAGCAACCACGCTCAGCTCTTGCAATAAGACTCAGCGCTCTCACCGAATAACACGCACATACTGTACGACCACGAAGTGAGCAGGCAAAAGAAACATGCAGACCCTGTTCTCACAAGGTTACAGTTCAGTGTACTGGAAGGAGAGACAGAATGTTCTGAGAAGATGTGGGGACGGCGAATGACGCATTTGTTATCGACAGACAGAAGAATGAAAAAAAGAATTTAAGTGCATTGAAAGAGTTGCATCCCCTGCCCCTCCTGACCCAGCCTCTCAGCCTTTACAAAGCCTCGGAGCGGGACATGTTGTTCCTGCTTCCCACCAGGAGTGAGTGCGTTTGTATCTGACGCTGAGGCGCAAAATGAGAAATGCTTTTGTTGCCGCTTCACAATATCTGTAATTATACCCCACAGGACACTTACAAGAACATAGTGTCGCTATCATTACCATACAGCCACCATGCATACGAGCTGTCAGACCCACTTCGGAGTTCAGCACACAATGGTGCTCACAATAATATTAAAGGCTTTTTAAAAAGGGCTCATTACAATGATAATACGACAAAAGGTAAAGCCAGTGAGAGCTTGTTGAATAAGATATTATAGGTATTAGAACTGAGGCAGTGCGCCACCAAATACCCTTTGGAGTGGATTATGCTAATGTTATTGTGCACACTCAAACAATCACTCTTGTTAGATCAGTGTTTCGCTTCCCTCGAACTGTTTCACTGCATCAGGAAAGCATTTAATCATTATAAAGGCATGAGGAATATTTTGGAAATGTTAAAGACAAGCCAGGAGGGTAAAGGTGATTTAATGTCCCACCTATTAAAAATTCAGTACTCATTCAGGGAGAGGATTATGATTTGGATCTTTAAATCTAAACCAAAATTTAAAGTCCCCCTCCAGTCAGAAATATCTTTTTCTTCTTCTTGCTATAGTTGAATTTATAAGCTTCACTGTGTAGAATGATGTATGTGTAGAGTTTGATGCCAGAAGGCAGTTTTCACATTCATTGCTCAAAGTGTAAATTTTCAGTGCCCACTGAAAATCTGATTTTAAGAGGCGGGCCTACGAGCATGATTTGTCACATCGCAAATAGTTTGGAGGCCAATCCTGGGCCAGTATCAGGATACACAAGTGTAATGTGGAAACCTGATGTGCACATAGCCTGAAATGGACTTTACAGTGAAGTAGGAGATATCTTGTGTCCAGCAGTTAAACTTAAACACCTAATTTCCCTTCTGGGATTAACAAAGTTATCTATCTACCTATCTATCTATCTATCTATCTATCTATCTATCTATCTATCTATCTATCTATCCATCTATCTATGAAATGAAATGAAAAATATTTGCATGTTCATATGTTGTGGAATTTTGAATGATAGTGAAAGAATCAGTGCCCTTAAATAAAGAGATTTATATCCCTACACTTAGGGAAAATAGACAAAATAGAAAGAATGTAAAACAGATGTGGATGTAAAAAAGACAAGTGAAAGTAAAACTGTGAAGCTGATAATTGGAAGAATAGAAAAAGTGAAGAAAGCTTAAGATTAAATTGCACTGAACGAGCTGAAATGGTGCAAATGGTGGAAAAATTACACAAAAGAAAAATATCTTGAGATAGAGAGTCGGGGGAGAAAACTGCACTTCACTGGCACTGCCAGTGAAGCTTAATCTAAGAAAGTTTACATCCAACAGAAGCATTTCAAACTTGAAACTGACCTTGCTGGTTGAGCTGCTGTGTGCTCTTGCTCCACTGCGACAACCCCACGATGGCCACCATCTTGGCGCCCAGACTGGAGCGCCGCTTCTTGTTGCCAGCCAGTGACGTGGAGTCCGGGCCCCCGCTGCTGGGACTCTTCTCCAGGCTGTACATTGCCCCCGAGATGCTGGAGGAGCGCACCACGTTCCGGGCTGCCGCACTAAGTCCGCTAAGGCCGCTTATCCCGCCCGGGCTGGGCACCTCCACAGAGCTGCTGAGCATCATGGTCCCGCTGGACTGGAGGGCCGGAAAGTTGGAGCTGGGCTGAGAGAGGAAGATAGAAGAGGACGAAAAAGAGACAATAAGGTGAAGGTGGAAGTAGAGAGGAGAGGTTGAACAGCTCAAATAAAAGGACGTGTCAATGAGCGGCGTGTCTGATGAAATACAGAATAATAGCTTGTCTTACAGCTGCAGCAGCTCCCCGAGGCTGAAGGACACTGAGTTGAAATTTCAACCACAGTTTGGTTTTCAATTATTGCCCTTATTGCAGAGGCAGCAGAAACGACTTCCTGCCCCATAAAAGACAAAATAAAAAGTGAAAAGCTCGGAAAAGTCGCTCTGATCCCCAGTAGTTTTGCAAACTGAGAAAACAAAGAACACAAAGGTCAGCAGACGAGGACAGTGCAGATGGCAGCAGACTGTTCAAGTGAGTTAAAAAGTATCTCCAGGAACACACAAACACACACACACAAATGTCAAGGCTGGCCTGCTGTTGAGGGGTGACCCTGTCAGCTGGTATTTGTCTCGTGTGTTTTTTTGGATTCCCATTCTGTGTCTGACCTTAAACCGTGACAGATGATGAACTCTGCAGCTCAAGTCATCACTGGTTGGGTGAACCCTGGGAGGATAACCGTGTGTGTGCGCGCACTCTCATCATACTTCGATAAACTTTGTAATATCTAGCTGATGCATGCACCACTCTTTGCTTGCAGAGGTACAACTCTCACTACAGCCTTGTTGTTGTAGTAGGAAAAGCACAGGTGTCACTGATACCAATAGTCAGCCAGCATGAAAAATACCTGAAACCAGACAGTTTAAATAGTGGACGGAGCTTCCAGGCCTAAAAAGTGAAGCCGAAATTGCCTTAAACCTGCGTTCCAATTAATGGCCAGCAGGTGGTGACTTGACTGGTTTCAAAAAGAAGTCTGATTCTATGTAAGCTTATGAGAAAATGACCCTACTTCTCACTTGATTTATTACCTCAAAAGACAGTTTCTGAATTAGTTTATGGTCTCAAGTGCCACTTTCAAGCCTTCATCAACAGGACACTGCTATCATTTTACATGATAAAGGTTTATTGTTATTCTGTAAAATATCCCAACTTCATTACGTATCGTTGTCGCAAGTGTTTCATAACCACGTTTGAGGGATCACTGCAAAAGAAATTTGAGTATAACAGCCGATATATCCAAAAACTGCATATCGGTCAGGCTCTGGATATCTTCCCCAGCTCCACCCTCTGATCCAAATATCCTCACTTCTGGCTCCAAAGAACCAAGACAGTGACAGCCAGAATGCCAAACTTGAGGCTCCAATACAGAAATCCACAAACCAATGGGTGATGTCACAGTGGGTTTAATCATTTATACCTGTGCTTCCCCACATGTGACATGTCAAACATTCAGCGTCTCTCCGTTCCTTTCCTTCTCTCCTTTCCTTTCTCCTAACTTCAGAGCGATTATTCCGAGGCTAAAACGACAGCCCGTGGGCACATGAAATATGTAGATGCACTGTGGCCAACACCTCGATTTCACACTCCTTTATTAATATTTCTCTTTCTTCACTTCTCCGCTCCCATTTAACTTCTCTTTCCACCTGCTCTCTCACTTAATCATTACGACCCCTGCTGTTATTTCTTTTTTGTTACACAGAAAGTACAGCAATGCGGTCTTTTGCTGTCACAGAACCCATTTAATACTCGCCTTGTGAACTTCAGCTGGAGTTCAGCTCAGGTGGTTCACACGCTTCAGCACACCAACACAAGGCAGGGCCTCAGACTAACTGTTCAAACTGGCTACACTGGTGCGCCTTTTTCATTGAGGTGCACCAGCACATCATTTAGGTGCACGCAATTAGACATTTTAATTAAGTTTCTTAACACGTCATGTAAATGATTGTTACAGGAATAAAAGTGCACTTACACGTTTTTCTTCATTTGAATCACACGCAACAAGAAATTGCAATAACTTCAAAAGTATTTTGAGTTTATTACTAACATGAGCATGAAAATGACAAACACTCATATGCTTTTATTAGGCAGGTATAATGTGTGTAAGCATGGTCATATTTGCTAGGTAGCATTAGCATGAGTACAGCTGTGAATCCCATTAGTTCTGCAGGTATGTGACCATTAACCAAAGTATTGGAAAATGAAATTGTTGACCTGATGATAGCACCATAAGGAAAGTTATGGGACTCATAAAGACATTATAATCGGAACATAAATGTTTGTACCAAATTTATGGGAATTTTTTAGACGTTTCACTCAAAGGATCACCAGAAACAGTAGTCTTCAGCATCCGTACATTAAATGCAGACCCATCCAATAGTTGGATGAATAAAATGGTTCAGGGACCAAAGCAGCAGATCCAAGCAAGAGACCACCCAAGGTAAGTTTTCTAGCGTGACTAAAAGTCATCAGTTTTACATTCTCCATGACTGGTCGCATGCAGGGAATGATGCACAAATGCTTTATGCAACTTAAACTCTCACTCCCATGACTGGAAATCATAAATAATACATACACAGTACAGTGAATTTGCCCTTATTACGTCTTGGAATCGAGGACTCGAATGTAAACGTCCTGGGCTTCAGATGTCTCTGTAAATCATCATCATCGCCCCACTTTGTCACACCACTACAGTCATGATGCTTACAGCCTGAAAAATGCTGCTGACAGGCACTTTTTGCAGGGAGGTATTTAGTATAACCACAATAACCAAAGTGGGTGCTATTAGGGAACAATGAACTGACGTAGCAAAGGGCAAATTTTGGCATTTTGTAATGAAACTCCTAATAATAGCCCACTAGGAGGAGGTGGAAGACCGCACGCTTTGTGAAGATCTACTGCAGTGACATTTCTTATGACTGGAAAAGGGTAACGAAAGGGGGAGTAAGGGGAGTTGGTGGCTTAAAATCTAAAATGCAGGTGTGCGTTTAAGCCTTATTTCCTTCCCCCATCTTTTTCTCCCTCCTTCACCTCCTTCCTTTTCTATTCCAACCCATGCGCACTTCTCTCCGGCTCTCTGGGGGGCTTCTGTATACTTTGAGCACACAGCGAGCGGAGCAGGAGAAAATGAGCATAGGGGAGGGATGCTGAGAGATCATGAGCAGAATAAGTCTGTCTCTTTCAGAGAGCCATGAAGACAGAGAAGAAGAAGAAGTAGTGAGGGAAGACGAAGGACAGGGAGAGAAACGTGAGAGGAGAGGACGCCTCAAAATGAATGGACGAGGAGAAAAACACGGCGGGAAGCCGGGGCCTGATCTGTGAGGAAATAATGGAGTGAAAGCCAGAGAGGGAGGAGGAATATGACACTGATGGTGACAATGACTGAGACATGCATCCATTCCTCCTTTCCTCTTAATGATGAGATCTTCAGTCTCTCTCTCTCTGTGTATGGTGTGTGTGTGTGTGTGTGTGTGTGTGTGTGTGTGTGTGTGTGTGTGTGTGTGTGTGTGTGTGTGTGTGTGTGTGTGTGTGGCTGAAGACACACTCCACAGTGAAACAGGGTGAACTTCAGTACTGTATATATTATACTGTAGGCCTGTATATGTTTGCCCAGAGTACATTTACACTGACAAGTGACACTGGTGACTGTGTTGGTATCATAACGTATATTCTGTATGGAAGTTTCACAACTTCTTTGTGAGACTAACATGCTGAGATTCATTCAGTTAAAGGAATAAGTCAACATTTAGAGAAATATACATAGCAATACCATTAGGTAACCTCAAGGTTAGCTTAGCTTCGCATTTGATAAGACTGTTCTGTAGGCCATTTTGGGGGCTCCGAAGCTCCGATGAGAATAACTTGTACACATTCGAAGCTTCGACATTGTCGCGCGCAACACAGGCTAGCAGACTTACAGTCATTATTCACTGATATACTTTGTTATTATTGTGATTTACAGTCTAATGAGATGCAGGAACAGTAGCAGAGACATCAGCCACCATCCCCTTTCTCACTCTCTTCATGAGTCTTTTTGCCTCGATGCAGCCCAAGCCCCCAGGAATAGCACAATAGTGCAATTACAACATCACGTGATGCACACCAGCCCCAAAAGACTTCTTCCCATAAGCTTACATTGTGAAAGAAGCAGCTGTAAAACGGTGAATAATTTTGTTTTAATGTCCCAACCCCCTGCCCAATGACTCATTTCACCGTCATAACTTGATCCATTTGGGCTGATAACACTTGTAAAGTCTAGAGGAGCTGCATGACTAAAGGTTTTTTATTCCCCCATTTTTCCCATACCCTGGCTCTAAACCTGAGCATTAAAGGTGCTGGCAATTTTCTTAGCCTTAAGACTCTTTGCAGTGTTTTTCCCAAAACATGTTAAGAAAAAACAATTGGTTACCCATCATTCACAAAACACTCACAACCAATATTTTTGTAATGGTTATTTTTAAATTTTAAATCATTTATGTTGTAACAGTAGACAAAATGTTGACTCAAGGTCGACTTACTTGCTTGACAGACCAGTGTGGTACGGGCAAAAGCTCTGAAACAATGAGAAAGCAGCTCTGTTTTTCCAACAATAGCCTATTTAGCTTTTTGGGTATAAAGTTCTGAATTTATTTATGCGGTATCTATTTTTGGGGTAGCAGAGTCAGTTGAGAAAAATATCTAAAATACAACTTGAGTAGTGCAACGGCCTCATTATTAGGAAGCTGTTATGTGGTTACTTTGTGTCCTTTTGTCGTCGAAGCAGAACATTTCTCAGTTTTTAAAGAGTTTCTGATTTTGTGAACTCCGTAGCATATACGTGAACCACAGAAAATATTAATATTTTATTTAAAGCGGGACAAGAAGCAGCCTTGTGATATCAAGAAGAAATAAAGACACAGTTTCAGCACGTCATATTTATGCTGTTCATAAATAATGTATGATTTTCAACGAAAGAAAAAAAACACCTGATTTGAGGAGTCTTTCAATCTCTAATATCAGCAGTTGAAGATGCCACCATGTACACGTCCCCGCACAGTGTTTTTTGCTGGACCTAAAGGTACAACCGGAGCCCATCTATCTTCATGTTGAGGCCAGACAGCTCCCCTGCCATATGTGTCTGTGCTCTCTTAACTTCTCATCTCAGAGCTCATTTATTTCTCCTCCCGTCAGCAAATCGACCCCCTCCACCCAGCCCGGCGGCTGAAAGCCCCTCCCCCACACCCTGAGACCTCAGGTGTTCAGTTTTGTAACCATTAAAACTACGCAGACTCAAAATTTAATAAAACGTGTGAAGTTCTGAGCTTTGGACGATTTCTCAAACACTTCACAGATCCTTGTTGGTAGACATCAAGATTTCCCAGATCGAGTCTTCCTGGTTTAAAAACTGTCTGGATGAAAACTCTGTTGGCAAGCAACAATGTAAAAGACTGTCTGCTTTCAGTGTAAGTTGATGCAGAGAAAACATGAGTTAACACATGATCTCTCCTTTCAGTTTCTCCCATAAA
This sequence comes from Pagrus major, assembly GCF_040436345.1. Classification (NCBI taxonomy): domain Eukaryota; kingdom Metazoa; phylum Chordata; class Actinopteri; order Spariformes; family Sparidae; genus Pagrus; species Pagrus major. The sequence goes on along the minus strand of NC_133217.1, from coordinate 12,276,604 downwards.
CACAAATGCCACAACCTTGTAATTAGATATGGCTGAGTAATCCATTAATGGTCTCTTTAAAGTCGCTCTCTCGTATGAAGACCACACTCACTGCTAATGCCGGTCAGTTAATTAGCCTACAATTTAGCTGCAAAGTAGATGGTAAAGATACACTTCAGGTCAAAGTGTCTAAAAAACATATAAAGCCAAGCTAACTACAAAACAAATAAAAACAGTAAAATAAATCTGTGTTATTGTCTTATTTAACTTGTTTTTACTTATCTTACTTACTTTTTGCTTGAACTGTTGCGTGTTACTTTCTCTAATTGAGTGTTTTCTTGTGTTTGCTGTTGGAGTCTCTTTTCATGTGTTTTTGCCAAGTGTTTTTTTGGCGGCTACAACTCAATTTTCCCAAGTGGGACAGTAGCTGAGCTGAATCACAGCTAAATTAACATGGGAGAAAAACATATATATATCAGCAATGTGCTGTAATTAATAAGCAGTCAAATGTCCTCAGGCATTTAAATTATTTAAAAAATCAGCATCTTTATGCTATTTACTGAGAGCTATACTGACTCTTAAGTGGCCATGTGTGGTTGTTTGAATGCCAGCTGCCAGTGTTTACCACAAGGAGCCTTTGCCTCACTTTAATTAAAACATGTAAACATAAAAACATGATACAGTATTTTTAATTAAAGCAATAGTTGGGGTCTTTTGATGTGGGGTTGTGTGAGGTACTTATCTCTTGTCAGTGTATTACCTACAGTAGATGACCGTCAGTCAGTATTAAATATAAAGCGTAGATTTATATATTCTTATTTAGTTGTCCCTTCTTTTACGTACCTAAAATACGTCTTGCTGTCGGTCCTGTTTAGCAGCACAATGCTCTGCTTCCCTGTCGGTGCCATGCGCTGCTTCTCCACACAGGTAGAGAGCTGACGGTCATCTACAGCAGGTAATGCACTGACTAGGGATAAGTGCCCCACATCAAAAGCCCCAAACTGCCACTTTAAAGTGGATTGTTGCTTGTGCGGCCGCAAATACAACTGGATCATTTTGTTTTTTCCTACAAGCGACTACCAACAATACAGGACTTAACGTGAGTATAGACATTTCGGTATGCAGTAAATGTAATATGAACATATAAAGAAGGATAATACTCAAAATCATCAACAAAAGCAACTAAAGAGTAGGTGTAAATCTATAAAGAAAGAAGAGATATAATACTATGGAATCAAAAGAACATTTGGTAATTGATGGTATCGTATATATATATATATATATTATTGCATACTTCTACAGCATTATATACAACATTTTAACCTACACATGTTGTGTACATACACGTGAGTGAAAAACATCAAGAATTAAAATAAATACTCGACAAACAATCACACCGGTAGTGCAGAAGGACAGGCAGGAGCTGTAATGCACTTCCTGTTGAGGCAACCATGGAAACTTCCCAGGTTATGATACGGTGTGTGTCGGCCTGGCGCCTGCTGCCATTGTGTTTGGCCCGGCGTCCTGTTTGTGTGTGTGGTGTGTGTGTGGCTGATGTATCTCTCTGATCACAAGGGGTCTCTTAAGGCGAGAAAACAGAAGGTTGGTTTTGCAGCCATTCATACACACACACAGATACACACAGACACACACACACACAGAGAGCAGGAGTGCCAGGCTTGTGGGACGACTGTGAGCCAAATGGATCACACACAAAATCACACACAGAGAAACCCAGCATAGTGCACACACACATATGCTGCACTGATTGTGCGTGCCAGAGTGTGGCAGAAGAAAGAGCCGAATGACGAGGGGCACTGACACTGATGGGTCTTGGCTGGCGGACCTGAAGTAACATCCAAGTCTTCTGTAAAACACTCAGCTGTGACACAGATTTGATTTCTTCAGTAGCACATTGACCGAGAGACTACAGTGTATCAGAAACAAATTGTCCAGATACAGTCACAGCACCATTAAATATTCACAAATTTCCCATTTCACACTTTGCAAAGCAATAATATGCCTGGTGCACACACACACACACACACACACACACGTCAATTGAATTCTAACAGCCATGAAATGAACAGAAAAAGGAGCTCATGAAGAGCTTACGCCTCGCCTCTCCCATTGGCCCAATCAAATTTTTATCCAATAAAATCTTTAATGAGGTGAGTCATTGAGTCACTCGCTCTGCATCACCTTGTGACAGCAGACATAAATTCGATCCGTCACACCATGTTTTCGCACAGACTGGCTGAATCATGTTGAATCAGCCGTGGCAGGGGAGCAAAGGTTTACATTTTGTCTATCAGAGCAACAATTAAGGGGTAAAACTAGCCTGTCTGACGTTGTCTAACATTTTATATGGAACGTTAAATCAAAGCAAACAGCACACATCTGTGACTGGTGATAACAGCACGCACACGGATGGATAAGCCATCATGTTTTCTAAGCATTCAGCACATGACAACTCTATTTTCAGTAAAGCATGATCTGTTTTTTTTTTGTCAATATGTCATTATAAAGAACTGATTATAGGACTCATTTATTAATTGCATACCTGAATTACATAAAACACAATGACACTATAACCCCAATCTGATGCTCTACACTAAAATGGTACACTCAAATTGGTCACTTGTAGCGTAGCCAAACAACTTGAACTTGAACAAACAAATCAGCTAAATATGTCTGCTTGTCTAGCGTGACGTTAGCGTCCAATATCGCTAAGCTAACTTGAGAAAAACAAAATTACCTTTTTTCTTCACCAAACAGAAAAAGAGAACTTTATAACAACTACTCGTTGTGTTTACCTGCATCCACTCAGCAAAGACGGAGCGCAAAAACCTTGGCTAACACGTTAGCATGATAGATCTATAAAATGATGTCCTTACGGTGATATGCCAGGAAACTATTGTTGTTTTATTGCTGGTCAACTATTTAAGAACATCTTTTCTCAATTAAACAATTTTACAATGCTAATATTCACTGGCAAGTGTTTATATAAAATAGTGTGTAGCATAAATGTAAAATTAGCAGGCTTATTTGTTCACCCCATGCTAATATGCACATTTGTCTGCAGCTAACATGCTCACTTTACATCAGCTTGGTATAAACTGACATAAATAAATACCTTTAGGAGCTAACATTTGTTATCAAGCTAACACATTAAAAGATAAATGTGTTGGTTTTTTTTTACAACTTGGGTCATATTTTCATAGTTTCAGATATCATTACTGCTGGTTATGAAAATATGGAAGACTGCAAAATTTCTCCAACGGTGTAAAAACATGAGTAATCTAAAACCACCATATTGCACATAATAAACAACAAGTGAACTGAGCTTATGCAGCTTTACCCACTTGTGTGCTAGTTCATGAAGCAGTAAACAAACACATTTGGCAGGTAGATGGTTACCGGTTCATAACAATAGCAATTACATGAAAATACTTCTGGCATTAAGCCACATCAATAATCATCAAATCATGGTGGAGTATCATTTCAATCGTTCACTCACTCATCCCCTGCTTCCCCCACGTTCCCCGCTAATCCCTCCACAGCTGAGTTAGCAATACAATGTTTTCATCTCAGCGGTGAATCAAATACCTCGTCCAGGAGTCGTGCCAGCTGCCTTTTGGAGGAGTGAGACCTCTCTCATATCATCACTTATCAACCCCATAGCAGTTACACCAGCTCACAGGGTGTCTCTCTACACATCATTATGGGGAATCTGGTGTCAAAATGACACAGACTGAACAAATTGCCTTTAATTGTTCAATTAGGTTTCCTGAAATGCAAAAAAGTTGTTTGGGAGAAGAAAGTCTGTTTCCCTTTGTTGCACTCAAAAGGTTGACCTTAAACCTCGTCTTGCTCTCATCTCTCAATGCACCGTCACAAGACGGATCGCAAAGTTCCTCCGTCAGCAGCAGGGGGACGGACAGCTAACAGAAAATAGAAAAATAAAAAGCCTTAGTGGCTGGGCTGGAAGGAAAGTGGGTTAAGAGGGGCGTGATGGATGAGACCGGGAGCTTTCCTGACTCATGGCCTGCTTTCTCTGGTGACTAATGTGGTCAGTGACATCTCTCTCGCTGCCCCTCAGCCGCCCCCCTCCCATCTCTCCGTCCCACCTGGGATTGTGGTAGCCAGCCCGGGGCGGAGTAGCACACAGGATCTCACTCCCGCTTACCAAGTCTGGATCACACAGTCCCAGCTTAGACAGCATGGGTGGTGTGTGGGGCTGAGGTGGGGGGGTACAGCAGGCCTTTGGGGTCAACCAAAGCGTGCCTCCCTGTCTTATTTACTGCTAAACCTCTGGAAGGGACGTGTGCACTGGAACGTGGTCAGGTCCTGCGGGAGGACAAGATAAGAGCTGTATATTTATCTCTCTGCCCGCTTATGTTTTTAAGACTTCTATCACAGGCTTTTAATCCATTTGTCTCCCATCTTCCTTTTATATGTGACCTCATTTTTAAGGGTTGCTTGAAGGTTTGAGTGTTTGGCTGATCTGTCAGGCTGATAGTGGTCTTTTTCTACAAGCGGGTGTTATCTAGTCCTGTTTCCATTAATATGATACACTTCAAGGCTTTAAAAGTTGTACTTCATATTTTTGTCTTGATTATTAAAAAATCTGTTATATGCAATTAAATGTACATAATGTTCTTAAGTAATTTAAATGTATACTGGGTGCACCTAAATGAAAAAGTTAGGCGCACCAGTGCAACCAGTGTAAAATGTTCATCTGGAGCCCTGTCAGAGGTTTTCTTAGTATTGTTTTAATCTGATAAATTCAGTATGATTACATTGGTTATGAATGATTATGACCTATATAATTACCTACACCAAGGTGGTTATGTTTCTGCCCGCGTCTGGTTGTTATCATGTTGGTTTGTCGGCAGGATTACACAAAAACTACTAAACGAATTTTCACGAAACGTTGGTGGAGGATGGGTCTCAGCCCAGAATAGACCCCATTAACTTTTGGTGCGGATCCAGATAAAAGGACGGATTCAGGAATTTTGAATAATGCATGGATGTTGATGTAAAAAAATCAGGCGTATTTAGGTGGCTGGTATCTGTGAGTTAGTGACTTGGCGGAGGTATGCGCTCTATGGAGTGCCATTCTAGTTTTAATGTTTAATTGTATATATTAGTTTTACAGTAATGTGCATGAACTTCTTTTATTTATTCATCATGACAGCTCATTGTCTTGGCACATCGTTTTCTTGTGTGTTTTGTATAAATATGGCACAAGTCAATAAATAATTAATTTTCAGTAAAGATAAAAACATGTGGTAATTCAAACACACTGCCCCTTTTTTATATTGGTATATTTATTTTGTAGGAGGTAGTACAGAAGACTTTTGTCTCCTAGACTGGTGTTATATTAGTAACCCAGTAACTCACATGCATGCGATAGAGGTCACCTCTGCTCCTGCAGCAGCCTCAAACATGTATCAGGTGTTCGGGGGAATTGATTTTTTTCTGAGGTCTGTTGTTGCGGAGTCCCAGTATAGATTGGAAAAACTACATTGATATTCGACTGCATGATTAGCTGACATTTGCTCACGAAAAATATGACTTCAAAAATATAGGTCAAAACCCACATCCATATCTGTGTGAGTATGCAAAATAATCTCATACGTGCCTCATTAGCGAGTCCAGAATGGAGCGGGAGGTGAGGCGCGATACTGACCGACCATTCATTGGCAGCCAATCACAGCTGCCCTCTTTGATGATACATAACAGTTGGCCAGGGAATTGTGCCTTACAGAGGGTTGTCTACAAGTGTGTGGCCACATAAGATGCAACAACACACTCACACTGAAGCCTGCTCATTACAATGATAAGTGTCTGCTCTGCCCCTTGGTTGTTTTCATTTTATTTTCATTTCAAAGAAGAGCAGGACCAGCAGCTGCCAGCTACAGATCTGAAGTGTGGTCAGATGTGTCAAGGCGTGTGTGTGTCTCTGTGTTTGTGCGTGCTGCACTATACTTTGCCTTTGCCCTTTCTAGCTATAAATGTTGAGAAGTGTGTGTGAGTGAGTGTGTGTGCGTGCGTGTGAGCAGAGACTCTTTGATGGAGGATGATACAGTGGATATAACAGTCAGGCTGGCCTTTTGAATAGCCAGTTTATCCGGCACTATCTGATGCAACTCTCTCTACTACTCAAACACACACACTCATAGGCACTCACACACACACACACGTAGGGCTGCAGCCAACGATAACATTCATTGTTGGTTAATCTGTCGATTATTTTCTCCATTAATCGATCAGTTGTTTGGGCTATAAAATGTGGAGAAATGGTGAAAAATGGCGATCAGCGGAAATATTCACGTTTAAAGGTGCAATATGTGAGAAATTGAGTTTAAAGCATTCAAAAAGTAACAATATCAACAGAATGTGAAAAAATAAACAGTTTTGACATCTTAGCTAAGACGTCAATGTAGTGTTGCAGCGACATCTACTGGCGTTAGCATGCTAACCGCTAGCCCTGGCCTGTCCTTTTTTTATAATAGCCTATCACTTCAAGCTCCCAATCCTGACTGCTCGCTGCATGGCTGACTGAGCTAACTAGCTAGCAGCACCTACAGTTAGCAGCAGTTAGCGGTTGCTTGGTGTCATGCTGCCCCCCATTTGTATGAATTTGAGAGGACGCCAATTCTTACATATTGCACCTTTAAGAAGCTGTAATCAGAGAATTCTGCCTTTTTTCTTTCTTTAGATAATCGCTCAAAACCAATAATTGATTATCAAAATGGTTGGCGATTAATTGAATAGTCGACGTGATTGATTAATTATCGCAGCTCTGCACACATACAGTATATCATGTTGTCCAATACGGGCCAGCATGACATTTTCTTTTGGACATCGTAATGCAGAAAATATGCTTGGGTGCAAATGTTACTATAATTACTAAAGTCAGAGTGAAGTTTCCTCTTTCAGTGCACTGGTATTATTTAATAAACAATAAAGTTTATTGTTGAGCTGTAAAATAACCTGTCTCTGGTGTTCGATAACCCCATTTACACACCACATTCATTTACATTTACTTAATGCGTGTATGTAGGTCGATATATATCAATATTGGAATTTTTACTCCCACCAAAAATCAAGTATTGCTCAGGCTCTGAATATATTTCACCCTGGTGAACATTTCACAAAGACAGGGTTTGTTCCCTCAGAATTCGTGAGTGTGTCTCAAATCTGTTTGACAGCCACACCCATCCAAATGTGACACAAATACATCATAGAATACTTCACAGACAGTCATGTGAGCTGTTTGAGGACAGAAAATTGGACGACAGCCTCTTTTTCTCTTCGCTTTTGGACTAATAAAGAATGCAGAATTTGTGGAAAAATCTTTCTGGATTAAAATGTTGGAGTTAAATGGAGCTATAGAAACACGGCTTTCCACAGCAGAGTGAGTTGAATCTCCTTCCAGCTTTTACTGTCTCAATTCTGTCTCAATGGATTACTCAGAGGATCAAGTGTGAGTCAGGCGCGGATTTCAAGAGTTAAGCGCGAGGATAATTATTCTTTTCCCTTTAAAAGCGGCCAAGGAGGGCCCCGCTCCTTCAGTTAATGTACTCACTTCACACTCTGACAATTACACATGTCAGAAACATCAAACAGCTTTCAGCCTGCTCTTTGAAAAATTTAAAGAAAGACTCTGGGGCCCCGTCACGTGTCTCTGCCCCATCCACAGGTGGGGATCACAGTTTGAGCTCGGATCTGTGTGGCCATCTGATATAATCTCACACCTCAGCGTGCACTTGGCCTGACCTGAGAGCTGGCAGAGGACGGGGCATCTGAAAATATGCTTATTCTCTCCCCGTCACCCCCTTCCCCGCTCCCTTCCTGGCGCTTGAATGCGCTCACAAGCACAATCGGAAAAAAAAGAGGTAGCAGTGCATGTCTGACCTATCCTGAGGCTCCCGTGCACGTTTGACCCCACGAAACCCTGTCAGGGCACAGCAAAGTCGACCTCTGACATCTGCTCAGTGGATACAAAATTAGTTTCTCAGTTCTTCAGCAACAATCACACCAACACCTCATACGTTTGAGTTATTGGTGCTGAAAAAAAAATAAAAGAAGAGTATTTAGGTCACCTTACAATCACTCCCCTACAGTCCTGATGTGCATTATCTTCTCAATATCATCTCATATGATCATATTAATCCCTTCAGACAGTTAATGAGATTGGCTGAAGTGGCAGAGGGCATGAAACTGTCAGCTGTGAGCACATCTTGGGCATTGCTGGGCTTCTATTGCAACGAAGGTGAGAGCAGAAAAAGAAGAGAAGCAAGTGTTCATCATCTCATCCAGTGCACCTCCACAGCAGGCCTATACATTATAACAATAAAGACACATTCAGCTGACAGCGCCCAGTTTGAGCTGATCAGCGCTGGATCATCCTCTGTGCCATTAATTGCATTATTCAGTCTCATCAGCCCGTTGGCGCTATCACCACTGCCCTGTGCGGGAATTGAGCCCCGCAATTAAATAAATAAATATTTTTTTATTTTTTTTAAAAAAGGCACTTACCACTTACAGCAAGGAGCGGCGAAGGCAAGGTGCGGGCTCGGAAGTTGTCAAATGATGGTTTGCTTCTGTCGTATCTGTAAGAATGTCATCGTTTTGGGTTGTATTTTTGCAGTGCTGGTGCGCAGACGGCGGTGTGCAGGACGCTCTCTTCTCCGCTCTGTGCTGCTGATCACACGGCATCCAAGGCGCGGTGAGAGGCGCGCTGCTGTGGAGGGGAGAGGAGGGGAGGAGAGGAGAGGAGGAGAGGAGGGGAGGAGAGGGGAGGAGGAGAGGAGGGGAGGAGAGGGGAGATTAGGCCTGGTTGCTCTCAGCGGCGTGGCCAACAGCGACCACGTGTGGCCATGTGGAGGATAAACACTGTACATCAGTCCTGTATGAGACATGTCAGGTTAAAGGTCCAGTGTGTAGGATTTGAGGGACCTGACAGAAATATGTTATTCATAATGATGTTCTCATTAGTGTTAAATTGCCTGAAAATGCTTTTACGTAACTTCAGAGTGAGCCATCTACAGTCGAAGCGGGTCACGGCGGAGTCCGCCATGTTTCTACGGTAGTCGCATTTTTAGCGGCCACTTTACACGGGTAGATTTTCCCACAAGCGTAGAAGAGGCGTTGGTGTGTTGTTGTGGCGAGTGGTCTTTAACTGGTTGAAAATCTGAAACTTCACCACTAGGTGTTTTGGGGAAAAGACCACTTCAAGAATATGTTTTTTAAAAAGCAATTAATACAAGGTGTTTCTATTAAGTAAAAGAAATCTGCCAAAGGAAAAAGGCAAATTTGTCAAAAGTCCCATTTATCGGAAAATGAAAAAGTGTAATGTGTAAATCTGACACACTGGCCCTTTAAATCAAGTCGGCCACCACGGAGGTGCATGGCCGGATTAGCCTGCCAGGTGTGTCAGGGGTAAAAACTTTGTTGCAGGTCCCTGTTGACCCCCCTTGTGGTAATTTAAATACAAATGTATTCGGGAACGTGCATCATGTAAATGGGTTGTAAGAGGAATTGTTCGACATTTTTGGAGTAACAAGCTTAATTGGATGAGAAGAACGTTAAGTGTTTTTTACACATATGGCTTGCTCTACGTCTCACCTATTTTTTGCCAGCAGTGGCAAAAAAAAAAAAAAAGCCATTTTGTGGATATGTTTAATGATATTTTAGAGTAAGTTTCCTGGAAACACATTTAAACTGCAGGTGACTCATCGTGCACTCGGGGGTGTATATTAATTATTTGCCCAATAATCGCTTTCTTTATTGTATGAAGCTGCCATGGATGTATAAAAAGAACGTACGGTGCTTGGGACCGGACGTCAAAGATTAGTGTTTAAGTGTAACTTTAATGTGTTTGTATTTGTTTCCTTTTTTGTCATTCATCACATTTTTGTATTCAAAGTTACATTATTGTAGCTCGATCTTAAAGGTTCAATATGTAAGAACTGGCCACCTATCAAGTTCATACTCAAAACAAATAGGTGGCAGCATATCACCAACCACTCACTGCTGCTGACTGTAGCTGCCCTTGGCTAGTTAGCTCAGTTAGCCATGCAGCTAGCGCTATCAACTGGGAGCTCGGGGACCAGGGGTGTGTTGGTGTTTAAGCCGTAAGCACAGTAGCTTTGGACCGGGATGGGCCCAGGCTAGCTAGTTAGCATTCAGTAGATATCTCTTGAACACAATACAAATATATCATAATGTCAAAACTGCTATTTATTCACATTCAGAGGACAATTTTAGGTCATTTTTGAGTGCTCTCAACTGAATTTTTTATAGAGATTGAGTCATTTTAAAGTGCAAAACACACTCTTTTGTAGTTTGATGCAGAACGCAGACGCATTGTGTTTTGCATGTTCTCTTGGCTGAGGCAGCACCGTCTGCATGCACAGATGAAATGAATCTAATGAATGCAATCTAGTGTAATTTTCTGCTCGGCCTCTTCGTGCCACTCCGCTTCAAATGATCCTCACCCACTCTGGTCTCAAACTCAGCCCATATATCCTCTGCACTGACAGTGTTTACTCACACAGTGCGTTATTACTGTCTGTGAGCGGAAGGTATCCTGATATGAACCCATAAACATCTGCAGCACAGAAACCCAGGTCCAGAACCTCGCAGGTGAAATATGTGCCACTCAGTCAGCCATGCAGCAAGCCACTCAAATAGGCATAAATCACCGGCCTTGGATCAATGCCCTGCTTCCCATAGGCGAACCGCTGTGGCACAACACAATCAATTCTTGTTCTGTGCTGCAACAGTAAGGAGGGTCGACTGGAATCAGACCCCATCAAACATTAATACCAGCGCTGAATCCGAATCAGCTCATTGGCATTCTGTACTGAGCGGGGATTCAAGAGCATCTGTTGCTGTCATCAGGCGGTGTAGTGACCACAATCGCAGTGTAATAGCAATGAATACTATGTGCATTTTAAGTAGCGTGTGTCATTAAAGTCTGGAGAAGGCAGCCAGGGAGGAGGGATTGCAGTAGCCGCAGGCTAGAAAGTCATAATTCAAAGGATTGATCGGTTTAGAGCTCTGACATACATACACGGCTGCAGTGTATGGCTAAACAGGGAATTAGCAAGATAGATAACCCCAGTGTCCCAATGGAAAAGTGTGTCAAATATAATAGAGCACCATATACTACGTATGTCCGCTCCATGCTGCTGGAGTCAGGTCACAGTCGATTGAATCACAGTACACATCGTGGTCATGGCATTGGGTTTGTGTAATTTCACAGGAGGTTGGGGATTAAAGCAGGAGGAGGGGGAGTGTGTGTACAGTACACGATAGGTGTGTTTATGTGTGTGTGTCGTCTCTCAAAATCCTAGCTCCCCCTTGGGAATATTGAGCAATCCCCATGAGGGAAGGACGAGGAAATGACTGCATTCATAAATGATATCCCTCGCTATTGAACACAACAGGTCGGATGCGTAGAATTTAATAATTTCTTTATTATAATATAATTGCATCTTGCACCATAACCTTATATAGGTCTTAATGTACTCCAGAGTGATTAATTGCCACCAATAAAAAACATTCTGAGTCGGGCGGTGTGTGTGCACAGGCTCATCCCTCATCTTTAATATCGCCTTGATCCCACTCTGAGCAGCTCATGCATACATTACATAAACACAGGCAGGCTGGCAATTTGATGCCACAGCAGCAGTGAGTGATTAAATCTGCTTATTTGCTGTTGGGGAAACAAGGACGCACAAATGCTCATGTTTTTCAGTTAGATGTGTTTAAGAGTCACAGGATGGCAATTTGCACAAGTTTCAGTGAAAGGAGTGCGCAAGAGCCTTTTCATGAGATAGTCTCTTTTTCAATCGTTCATTAATCTGTTGAATTATTTATGTATTATCTGCTAGCAGGGGGTGGGTGGGAGGTTACTGCTGACAGACTGAGAAGTCGGAGAGGAGATTACTCTGTTGCATCCTGTTGCTGGCAGTCAGTCGTGTATTCAGAGCCTTTACACGAGTGAACGTACTAATAACGATACAATTAAAGTCCTGCATTTTGTATGTATAAATGCAAGTATAAAATCATTAAAGGAGACATATTACGCTCATTTTTGGTTTCATAATTTTATTTTGTGTTACTGATAGAATAAGTTTCCCCCTCTTCCCTGTCTGAAAGGCTCTGTTTAAGATCCTGTCTCTCTAAGCCAGTCTGCTCTGATTGGTCAGCTCACACACGCCCGAGCCAGCACTGCTAACAACAACAGATCAGCTGTGCTAAATCAATTCTTTGGTGCCAAATTAATTATGCAAATGTGTGACATGGTGTTGTAGTGTGATGTCACGGAATTAAAGGTGAGACCACTGACAAGGCGTTTCAGGAGCAGTGTTATCTGAGGGAGAAGAGCTTCCATTGGTGCAGACTTTGACCTTTTAAACTTTCAAGATCTTTTACATGCACAAGAACTCTTCAGGCTCTGTTGGTGTCGGTGTTCTTGCAGATAAGTCCTCCTCTGTGGCTTGTGTCCACTCCTCCTGCAGATGCACTTCTAGCTGGGTCTCCTCTCTCTTCGTCTCCTCTGTTTCCCGTCTTTTTATAGGAATGTTGAGGCTGTAAGGAGTCGTATCTCCAGGCCTGGTAAACGCTGCAAATCTCACAGTAGTCTCTGTAACTCCGTGGTGTCAGGCAGCATCCACACAGCGTGACTATGATTGGCTGGCACAGTTCTTATTAAACTGTATTAGTTATGTGTACAATGCCTTCGACCAGGCCATGATATATTGACTTGGGATGATTTCACACACACAATCTCACACTAAGACACACACTGGAGGCAGCTCCAGCTCAGCTTTACCCCTTGCCGTTATCACAAACTCCCCGTCAGCTGAAAATATGCTCCAGTCAGCAGAGCCGTGAGTCCTACAGCAGCAGAATAGCTTATTGCTGTCTCTTTGTCACTGTATTCCTCTTCTTGTGGTCCCACCGGGTGCTCAACATCTAATGAATACGTATTGAATAGCTTACTCACTCATTGTCATCTGTGCACTACCACACTTTCCTCTCTTTAGTGGGCCTGCAAGCTCGTGTTAATGGATGGATTTAGATACCTGGCTGTATTTATTTCAATGATGTCACATTACATTCTGAGAAAACAGAGGAGAATAGCAATAGAATAACAAACTACCTCTTCTTCCTAAAGTTAGTCCAAAGATATAAGTACCCATTTACACTTGCTGAGTATGTTTCAATAAAATGTTGGCTTGTATTCCGACACCCTCTCCAGGATGAGTAGTGCAATTACAACCTTTATAAATGCAGCTCAGTTGATCTGAGGAAATTCAATTACCATCCCTTTGAGTATTCAGTGAAATACATTCAGGTAAAATGACATTATGTCTGAATTGTTGCAGAGGTTTTGTGCAGGTAAAGGTTTTCTACCAAGTTGAAGGCATGTTTTGTTTTAGGTTCCACTGATAATATAGATTGTTTGCATCAGAAACTCTGCTGATCAAATGATTAGTTTATGTCAACAAACTGGAAGAAGTTAAATTGCAAAAAATTTATTCCGCACAATCCAACCTGCAAGACATTCGATCATTTCAAAAATGGCACTTTATATGAGAGAAGACACAATCTATAATATGTGGTGTGTATTGTGTAGGTGTACATTAAACATACATTGCCCATACACTAAAATCGTTGTAACCAAAGCAAATGTCTGTGCTAAATCGATCTGAAGTATCTAATCAAAGTCTAGTCAAAAGAAAATCTTTACTTCGTATAAATTATCTCTATTTAAAAAATCTTGACAACTTTTCCTACAGCATTATACCACCAGCATGTCTGCCGGGGGAGGCTTTAGAGGGATCTGGCCTAGAGTGAACCTCTTAGCCTTGAACTGATTCAGTTCATCTGGAGTTAGTTTGTCCTCAGGTGAAAACAGACTGTCCGATGCTCCACCGGCTGACACGGCTCCTGCTGCAGTCGGAGCAGCGGCTGTCCCGAACCCACCACTCGTCTGTCCAAAAATACTGCCGCTTCCAGCTGGAGCAGGTGCTGTTGCCCCGAAGCCGCTCCCGAATCCTCCTCCGGTGTTTGCTGTCGAGGAGAAACTGAACCCTGAGGCGGAGCCAAATCCAGAAGGGGCTGCTGGCGTGCTGGAGGTCGGAGCACTGAAGGAGAAAGAAGATGCCGCGGGGGAACCAAACCCAGAGGGGGGTTGTGTAGGAGCTGCTGAGGCACTGCCAAAACCTGTTGTGGATGATGGTGCCGCTGAGGAACCAAATCCACCACTTGCAGAAGCAAAGCTGAAAGAGCTGGCTTGGGCTGGTGCTGGTGCTGGAGCCCCAAAGCCTATAAAAGGCAAAAAGATTGTGAGTGATCACACAAGCAATGGCTCAATGGATCAGTTTATTCAGGAAAGACAAGCTAATTATAAATGTTTTGTTCTATAAATCCACAAACTTGAATTCAGATGGATTCATGTCCATGACACTACGTGTTGTAAAACCATCTGCTACAGCACAGTATTCAAGAGAGATGAGGGATTCTTCAAAGCAATAGTACATCCAGTTAGCTAAGCGTAGCACAAAGACTGGAAATGGGTAAACAGCTAGCAAGGCTCTGTCCAAAACTACCAACATCCATTCAAACAGAACATCTTAATTAGCACATTAATTTTAATCTCAAAGTGCTGAACTACTGCTTTACTGCCCTACTGTTAGGATTAAGTAATACTTAATGTTCACCTTTGCTTCCAAAGCTGGATGTAGAGGATCCAAATCCAGCTGCTGTCGTTGAACCAAAGCCACTTGAAGATGCCTGAGGTGCCGGGTTGTTTAACTCTGCAAGCTGCAAGGAAAATAATTATCATACCACGTTCACTGTATTTATAAAAAGTCCTCCATAAAAATAAATGGAGGCATTGATACCGTATTTGTGTGTCTTACCACAGCTGCGCGAGTCGATGGATTCATGACTTTCAGTTCCTGGATTCTGCTTCTCCACTGGTTGAGCAGCTGATTGATACCATTAATCTGAACACATGAAACAGGAGTTTTCTTATTCTTACTCTTTATAAAATTCAGCATTTTAAAACATTTTAACAGACAACACATAGACTAAGTCAACATCATGTGACTGGCTCCTGTTCACACAGACTTTTTAAAAACAAACAACTGGACAGTTTTGGTGATCGTCATCCTGCATCACAGGATCCACATGGGGAATATGTGTTACAGGGTAAGGAAATGATTTTCCTATCAATAAACATTGCTTATACAGATCCATTATACGATCGCTTCCTAAATAGATTTCACAATAAGCAGATGGATTTATTAGTAATTTAGTTCTTGAAATCGTGCTATAATCTACTCGTTTTCACAACAAAAACAAACCGTACTAGAGTCCACTTGGAGGCAGATCGAGACCACCTTTTCTTGGCAATATCTTCCCACTTTTTTTGTCCTGCATCAGAGTGCGATTTCTCTGTTCCCACATGCCCAAATGAACCAATCTTTCTTGGGAAAAGGCTCCCATTTAAAAAAAAAAAAAAAAACACACACTCCAAACTAGCCAGGTGTGAACAGATTCTCACTGAAGAAAGTCTTCTACTTTCTTATTGGCCTGAAGACAAATGTTAGAACATACATGAGCGACACTGCACTTACATAGCCCTGCAGATCTCCTGAAGCTTTAGTGTTATAATACTCCAGCCTGAGCTCTTCTGGAGAGAGCTCAGTGAAACCTGGAGACAAGAAATACCAAACATGCTCAAGGTTAGTGTCGTGGTGATCGGTATAATACACACGACATGTACATCTCTTGATGTGACGACAAATAACAACAAAAATCATGTTATTAAATGCGTATTTGATACAGACCAGATAAAGGCGTCTTGGAGTTAGAATAACAGGAGAAGCCCCACTGCCCTGAACTCTCCCATATGTCCATGTCCATCTGAATTATCTCCCTGTGTGACCATGAGACAGACATCACATGAATTAAGTCCTAATGACAACATTCATTTTAATGCTGCACAAAAAACAAAACAAAACTGAAAAAAAAATGGCAGACTCACAGTTTTTTGTCATCATCTTCATCACCAGCTGGCCCCTGATGTCCTCCTCCTCTTCCTCCCCTATCAAAGGTGCTTGGAGAATTAAGCTGTGAAAATCTGTTTTGACTGGAGAAACTGAATTCAGAGGACTTCACGTTATCTCTTCTCCCTCCACCTCCTCCTCGGCCCCAGTCATTCCCTCCACCTCCACCTCCTCCTCCTCCTCGTCCCCAGTCATTCCCTCCACCTCCACCTCCTCCTCCACCTCGACCCCAGTCATCACTTCCATGAGACGAGAAGGATGAAGGCTGGATGTAGGCTCCTTTTTGCTGAGAGGGATTCACCCAAACTCTGTTTCCAAACCCTAAAACATACAACATGCACACAAATACCAGTCAGTGTTGAGAACAAAAAGGTTTGGTGCTTGACAATTACAATCATTATACTATGCCCACATTGTTATTGTTATACAGCCACTTCTATAATCTACTCTGTATGTACAACACCTGTAACAGCTTTTAGCCCAATAACTATTTTTGTGTGTGTGTGTGTGTGTGTGTGTGTGTGTGTGTGTGTATCTAGTGTCACCTTATCAGATCTTCGATGAATACCATATGTTGTACAAATGGCAAAGGCCTTTCAGAAAAATGTATGATTTTGGCTTGTATAAATAAATCTGACTTGTCTTGAACTAGTCCCTCAAAGTGTAATGCTACCATTATATGTCCGTCAGCAAACACGGTTTTCTTCTACGTTATCGTTTTCCTTTCACATTGTGTTTAGCTGGCCTATAACGCTTGTTTACCTTTGTTTCCTGACAGTGTTTTCTGCACCCCCTTTCTTTAATTTATTTCGTAACAGCAGGGCTAAAAGTGCTCCAGTTATCAGACAAAACCTTAAGTTAAATCTAAAAAAAGGACCTAGAAGTGAGTTAATTCCTAACCCTTATGTTAAAGGGTAAGTCCCCTGTCACCCCCATGCAGATGGAAAGTACGGTGAAGATTTGTAGTTCACAAAACATTTCTACATAAGGTCAGTAACGTCTTTTGAAACTAATTTGGGATTCCAGAGACTTGGACTGCACTGGACAAGCTGTATGGACATTTTAAAACGAGTCCCCAACGACTTCAGTATTTCAGGAAAATGCTATAATGCTGTTTTGCTGTGACTCTCCAGAAATGTTTTGTGGACTAAGAAACTTCACTTTTGTCCGCGTGTGGGTGGAAACAATGACTGAATTTTCATTTTTAGGGGTAATGTTAAACTTTTTAAAATAAAGACAATTTTGAAAGACATGAAATTAGTGCTCTTGATCAATGTGATTGCTCTTAAATTTGCACTGAGATGTACC
The DNA here is from genome assembly GCF_040436345.1 of Pagrus major. Lineage (NCBI taxonomy): Eukaryota > Metazoa > Chordata > Actinopteri > Spariformes > Sparidae > Pagrus > Pagrus major. Next base: position 12,259,214 of record NC_133217.1, on the reverse strand, counting down.
TGTTTATGCATCATCAGTGTGCACTTGTATGTCTGTTTGTAGTGTGTTCAATGTTGTTGCTGCCCTTTCGACCAGGTCACTTTTGAAAGACATTTTAATCTTAACGAGGCTCTTACATGGTTAAATAAAGAATCGGTCTATATCCATAAAGATAAACGCTACCTTTCTGACAGTTATAATGGTGGATTTTAGTTTCCCATTGAAAAGTACTACGTTACGCTGAGATACGCTATGTTTCTACTGTTTTGTCTGTTGTTACAGGTTAGTTGAGTTTATATTCAAATAAATGCTAGCTAACGTTACCACCACAATTCTGCCTGTTAGTTAGTCTAAGGTTAGCTAGTTAACGCAGGAGACCTACCTACCTATTGTTACAAACTGAATTGACTTTGGGGATTTTAGGAGCTATGTTAAGTTTATTCCTGTTTGACGGTACCTCCACCTCCTCCTCTAGGCTGCTGCTGCTGCTGCTGCTGAGAAGAGCGGCTGTTGTAGTTGTTGTTGTAGCTGTTGTTGTAGCCTCCACCACCACCGCCTCCTCCTCCTCCTCCTCCTCCTCCACCTCCACCTCCTCTGTTTCCTCCCCTCGGGTGCTCGTTCCAGCACTTATCGCCGTAACGACAACGGCCCTGAAGAAAGAAATTACACACCGGCATGTCTACGCGGTGCTACGCAATGTTTCCTCTCTGACTCCCGCTCGGCAGTGTTTTCATGCGACCACAGGAAGAAGCCAGCTCGAGTTCGTGTCGCAGGAGATTTACGTCACCGGTTACTAGGCTTGCCTACCAGCGACAACAGCGACCTCACCTGGCAGCCGAGTTAGCTTGTGGCATGTCAAGGTCCCATCTGGTTGGACAGGGTTTACGTTTAATCACATCATGCACTGCTAAATATATCGAAATGTTTACTTGAAGACGAGTTATCTGTTTTATAAGCTCACCCACTAATATTTTTTAATGTCAGAAAGTGCCCAGCTACCAGGCATTATTAACATGTGCTTTGAGCTTAATTATAGGCCCTGCCCTCCACACACACAGGTGTTTGCAATTATTCTGCTTGATCAGACTTCTTAAATTGGGCTGTACAATGCTGGAAGTTTCCTGAGGCCAGTTTAGTAGTGAAGATACACTTTGTTAGCATGGCTGGACTGTCCTGTTAGTGGGCCCTGGGGCAAATATTCCCAAACAGCTTCGTTATGACTACCCCAGGTTTCCAATGTGTTCATTACTTTGTTGTGACTTGATTAAACATATCTTTCTTAAGTATTATTAATCATATGACAAATACGCAACGGTTTAGCTTGCCCCACCCTGCCAACAGGTGAGCAAACATTTTCAGAGATTCAAATCTGTCATGGCCTGTGAACACACACGCACACACACACACACGCACTGTACTGACATGTGAAAACCTGTGTGGGTGTACAAGAGCATAAAGCACACACACACTTGTACAGAGGTGAGTACGGTATGTCTTTTACAGTGTTTATATAAAACTTTGACTTAAACTGTCTCAGACTTGTCAAGATGAACCCTTTTCGACAGTCATACATGCATGATAATGAATATGTTGACAACATCAGACAAATGCTGTTGGATCTTAGTCATGGAAATATAAAAAAAAATGAGCTAAGATTTTCAATAAAATAGTATTTAATGGAAGTTTAATTGTTTACAGTTATTCAAAGAAGAGTACAAAGTAAACATTTTCCTTCAAGATTTCCAAGAAATCATCTCATTTTTTATTTCGTTTGACAAAATTATATAAATTGACAGAAGAAATGAAACAGACTTAAAAGCAATTGTTTTTCCAAAATGCAATACTAAGATATAAAGCAAAATGTTTCTTATGGACAATAAATTAGAACATTAAGTGACAGTTAACGGAAAGTGCCTGTAAGGCCATGGAAAAGGCAGCTTCATAAAACTGTATGGATCATGTAAAAATACACATAATCTAAATATCAATACTGTAGTTTGACATTATATAGCATGACAAGTGTTATATATTATAGTTTTCTTGATAAATAAAGCATATTTCTTGATTAAGAACAGTAGCAGCAATGAAATGCACATCCTGGCAAGAAGAGGCATGCAGCAGCTCTCAGCACATGTATAAATGTTATCAACTTTGTCACAGGCAAGCATCAAATCTGATATTTGTTTTTAATTAAAAAAATTCAAATCTGTAAACATTTCTCAAGCTAATCTGGTGACCTCAGGGGTCACTGTCTTTTCTCCTTTCAACGATGAACATGACAAAAACTTTATTGTGAGCTAAAAATGAAAAAAATATAAACAAAGAAACTTTATTTATACAAAACAATAAGAGCTCCGAGGACATACTTATTAAGGTGCCTCATCAAATACCTAAACTCCTTAAAGTTTTACAAGCAAGTGAGACAAATCTATGAGCCATTTCAGAGCTGTACCAAAGTATAATTCATCACATAAAATATATATTTATATTATATTATATTATCTATATATTTTTTTTACAAAAATATGAAGTGCTTGCTGAGTAATAAAATATATGTAGGAAAACATATGTAGAGACATCCAATGTTGTAACAAATGATATGAAAAAATAAATGATAATAGCACTTAGCTTAGTTCAAATAAGCTTGACAATAAAGAGAGAAATGGATAGACTATAATCCATGAAAAAGAAATAGTGCACATGTAGACATTACTACTTCTTTAGCCCTTTGCTCAGTAAGGACAAACCATGTGTGCTGAGACGGAGGACCAATGGGTGAACTTCTTTGGTACATCCTGTCTTTATCCACAGCCTGTCGCTGTCTCTCCTCAGCATCACATCGGTGGAGGCGAGCAGCTGTTCTGCCAGTTGGAAGGCCTGGCTGTCCTGCAGCAGGACTGCAGGACACTGGATGGAGTAAGGCTCGCTGCTCTCTTTCAGCCCGCACACCTGGTGAGATAGATGGATAGATTGATGAATAGGTCTTCATTGCAAAGTCTCGGTTTAAAGGTTTAAATCGTACTTTTCTTAAACAAATTGTCTGACGTTTTGGGAAATTCTGTATGCTTATTCACTTTATCCTTGAGAGTGAGATGAGAAGACTCATATTTTCACTACATGATGATGCTACAGTAGAGCAATCAGCCTGCTAGGTGACAGCAGCTTAGCATAAAGACTGGTACCAGGTGGAAATAGCTGGCTTGTCTGTCGTTGTGGCTTCGAGAAAGTTACAAAAGATGTTGTTTTTTGTACAAATTAAACAAACTACATATATTTTGGTCATTAAGCGAGCTTTAGAGATGTTGGTTAGTGAATTTTATTACCTTTAGACTGAGCAAAGCTAGCTTTTTCCCCCTTAATGCTAAGCTAAGCCAATCGGCTGCTGGTTGTAGCCTCATATTAAGTGTGTAGACACAAAAGTAGTATCAATTCGTACTGTATTAATATTTTTTTAACAGTTTTCGCACTGATTGAGTCAAATAAATAAGTCACAATAATAATATTTCGATTCTTGTGTAACATTCAACAGTGTGAAAATGTGCAGGAAAACAAGTAAACGAACCAGTGTGTCGAAGGCCTCCAGAAAATCAGGACAGCTCTCACTCAAGAAGCTCAGAGTTTCATCTGGCAACGCTACAAAAAACAATTAAACACACAAAATGATTAAACTGTGGGAAATGCATTTCTTGTTTTGCTCTGAACACTGTTTCTGTCGTTCAACCTCACCTTCCATGGCACTGACCAACAGGTGAGCTGCATTGAGGTGGGCAGGAATGGCACACAGGCTGTCCTCAGTGGGACTGTTGATGCAGAGCTGGTTCACTATAGCTATCACTAATTTACTCTGACTCTCTGACAACTCCTCTTGCCCGACCGTATCCAGCGTTTCCCCACAACACATGTCCTCCAGCTAACAGAGAGAGGTACAGGGAAGAAGGAAAATGAAAACAGTCAGAACAATTGATTTTTGCCCCAGTGTACTGTCTTTAAAAGAAATAAACTGTGTTTATCGGTGACTGTGTCCATGTATTGGTGTTGGGGTCATGTCACTCACCAGACACTGCAGATATGAAAGAGCAGTTCTGTCCTTCAGAGTGTCTTGGAGCTCCTTGAATAAGGCATGTCGAGTTGGCTGGGAGAGCTCGGCCAGAGGAGAAAGGTCCATCTCCTGTGATCCTGTAAGAGACCGAGAGATACTCCTGAAGTCCTGAACATATAGGCGTCTCTTTAGTTCGTAGTCGGTGGCAGCCTAAAAGCCCTATGGTGGTCACGGACACCCTATTGAGTGTCTTTCCTCTATGATATATTCATGTCATAAGTGTATTTTTGCTGTATTAATGCAGATTTTCATTTTATTTTATATACTGCCAGGTAGCTTGTGAATTTGCCCACCTGAGATCCATTAAGCTTTATGTTACTGTAACCTTTAATAATACTGTACATCATCATCATCATAATTTATTTGTTGATTATATTTTATTATTAATCTGAATTTGCAAAGTGACTTGAAACTAAAGTTTTCAAATAAATGTAGTGAAGTAAAATGTACAATATTCTGCCTGTGATGGAGGTAGACATAAAGTAGGAGGAAAAAAGGAAAAACTCATCTAAAGTAATAGTTCCTCAAAATTGTACTTAAGGGTGGCACTTCCCCACCACTGCTAGTCAGCTAATATTTTAGAAAAAATAACTTGTGAAGCTGTTGAAACAACAAATCAATTCATTCACAATGTTGTTTGTGTCTGAAAGAAAAGGGAACCAATGTCAGTTCCATTGTTTTACGGTTTTCTTTTACTTCCTTGTAAACGAAAATACAAATGATGTAATAAAAAAACAGTTAAACAGTCAGACATGTTATATCCCATTAATGAGTAACTGGCCAAATATACAAATGAATGGGAGCGCACCATTTTGCACCACACTGGGAAATACGGTCTCTGGACTCTTCTTCCCATTGCACTTGCCGTCCATCATATCCAAGGAATCGTGGGATGGCATGGATAGCATAGTTGAGTCTGACTCAAAGCCTCCTATTGTGCCAGGTTGTAGGCATATATCTGAAAATGCACACAACATCATGGATGAACACACAGAGGAGGAAGGGCAGGTATAGTAAACAACTAAGGTGCACAAGCTTATAGTAAATACAAAATGACATTTTTGACATTTCTTTGCCAACATACACACACAAAGACACACAAAGATACAAACCCGTCCTCAAACACACTCACCAAACTGTCCATTCTTTTTAATCTCCAGTTCCAGGATGCTGTATGCAATGACCGTACCAGAAGGGATCTCCAAGGAAACATTGCTGTTCGCCTCAATGTTGTTGCTTTCCTTCACACACACCTGAGAATACACGTACAGACACAAAGCGTTTTTTGGACCTGATGAATTAAAATATTTTTGGATGGATGAGCTGATGATTGTGCTGCTGAAAGAGAATTTAAATGAGAAACAGTTTTATGGAACAATTAACAAACATTGAATCTTTCCCCAGAATATGACACTAATGTTAAAACTACACTACTGTATGCTGGATTTCCCTAAAATAAAAATAACAGTAAAGTCTCATACAAACATAATCCCTTTAAATCATCACTTATGACTCATAGAAATGTGTGGCTGCATTTGTATCGAAATAATCCCACATTGCAGTCTCCGTCTCTCTCCTCTGCTCTAGGTCTGTCACAAAGAGCTGCCAGTCTGTGTGTCTGTTTGACTGAGGGCAGGGTGAGGCTACACGCACAGGCTGAGCAGAGTGGCAAACAGCAGACAGGATGAAGTGTGCACTTCACAAATTCTGGATGGTTGTGTGGAGGAGTGGGACTGTTTATTTGTCCTTTGTTCTCAATAACATCACTCCCTCTCTGTATGTACTCTACAGCTTCTCAACAGCTGTTGCTCTGTCTTTCTCTGTTTGTATTTGATTTCAATGTAGGGGACCTACCTTCACAGAGCTCCCCAGCATTAGCCCGAGCATGCCCCCGAAGCTGCACTGCTCCTTTTTCTTCTGGGTGACGTTGCACGAGCTGGTGGTGAAGATCCTGTCCTTCACCACTGCCAGCAATTCAGCTCGCTTCTGCATCTGCTTCACCAGCCTGTGCTGCATGTCCACCTGCCTGATGCAAAGAGATGCCGGTTTTTAATCTACAACAGCAATGCAGTACATGTGTACCATTTAGTTAATCTTATGTGTCAGTCATTAACAGTGATGATTGCATTCAGATGAAAAGACTGAGATAAGGAACAGATCACAAGAAACATAGTAAGATGACACTATTGATGGTGGTGATTAAGTCTCTTAATGTGTCTTGTCTGACGTCTAAATACATTTATAGTGCTCATCTCATTAATAATGAACTCATCAACCTGTCACCCTCTACTGACTATGTGCAAACAGTACAAAAAGGAACTATTCAGTACCTGTCACTGGAGTCACGTAGCAGCTTCTTCACATCAAGTTCTTCTTTCTTCAGCTTGCCAAAACATGATTGGAGCTTGGTGGAGCCCCGCCCCTCCAGTGTTAGGTTTACAGAGCCAGCCTCAGTGTCCAGCTTCCCAGAGAGTAAGTCCCCATACGTCCCCTCATAGGTCACAAAATCTTTCTCAGACACTCCTGAAAAGACATGTGGTGTAAGCATATATTATTTATTATATATATATATATATATATATATATATATATATAAATATATATATATATATATATATATATATATATATATATATATATATATATATATATATATATATATATATATATATATATATATTATTTACTTATTTGACATGTATGGATGAAACTTATAAACGTATGTATTTATTTGTGTTGTTATTGTATCACTATTGTCATATATGTATTTGTATGTCTTTCAAGCCTAATTCCAAAAAAGTTGGGACAATGTGTGGAAAAAAACAGAATGCAATGATTTGCAAATGCGTTTCTTTTTTAAAACTATTTTCATTTGAATGCAGTACAAATGGTGCGTTGCCAAGTCAGAGCTGGGAATAGAGTTGAACTGACCGCATTACAGCACAATAAGTTGGACTACCATTTCTAGCTAGGTTAGCCATCGTTCACAAACCTAGTTGATGACAACCCATTACCCAGTATTTTCTGCATATAAATACTGAATCAACATGTCTAAGGATAGAAATTGCACCGTTTACTGTGTGTAAGACTGATATAATTAGACACCACTAAGACAGAAGTGAAATGAACAGTATCTACGGCTTTCACCACTGTTGCTAAGTGGAGCGACCATCTTGGATTTTGAGGTCGGGGATTGGTGAGGTGCTAATCTGACCTCAGGTCAAACCTCAAACCTCAGAAAATTTCAGTTCAAGACAAGATATTTAATGTTCAAAGTGATAAACTTTAAGGCTTTTTGTAAATACACATCCAGCTGCATGGGAGCGTCCCAACATTTTTGGAATCAAGGTTGTATTTGTTTTGTTTTTTTAACTGAAGTTTTTTTTTTTTAACTTATCTACATACTGTTTATGTATTTCTATTCTACATTTTTTATTATAGCAAATTTAGCAACTTTAGCAATGTAAACCTCTCATTTCCATGCCAGTCAAGCTCATTTGAATTGAACTGCTTCATGCAATGTGAAACCGTTTGTCACACAAAAAGCTCAATCGCATGGAAATAAAATATCACAATCACATAACTTGAGCAATTTTTTATGTCTTTGCATGGTTTGAACGGTCTGCATGTCCACAACTACATACCCGGAGTGAGCACCTTGTCACCCTGCAACAAGTCGCTGAGGGTGAAATCTGTCGGTTGGTACTTTGGTTTCTGCCAGAACCAGACGCAGTTGCGCTTCACGACCAGCGCCATGGGAACCAGTTTGTGTGAGTCATTTATTCTGGAAACGTGGATGAGACTTCCCTCGGTGTCAATCTGACGTAGGAAGTTGGCAGTGGCTTTGGAAAACATGGCCTCAGCAGACGAGGACTGCAGACAGCTGGAACAGAGAGAGACGCTTAAGGCCTCAATTTGACCTCATTTTGGAAGAGCATAGAAGAGAAATGCTTTTATTCAAACCACGAGGGTAATTTCCAGTTGGTATTCTCCCCAGTTTTCCCCTTTTGACAAAGTTTACCCGAGTTTGAGAAGTCCCAGCAAAGCTGAGCAAACCCAGAGTGGGTGATTGTGAGTATCATGTAGCCCCACATGACTTGTCGAGCCCTGCAACAGTAGGCAATGACTCACTAGACTAAAAGGAAGTCCCCTGCACGTTGGTAACATATTAGTGTGACCACAAATGAACGCGTTCAAACATACATACACACCCCAGACTTGTTAATTCTGCTGGCTCAGCTTTCATACTTTGAATATTTAAAGTAATGAGGCGTGATGGGGATTTGTGCTGTGAGGGAAGAGAGGGGAGGAAGAATAGAGGAAAGGCTGCTGGTTTGGGGAATGTTAGAGTTAAACATAAGAAGGCGTCGTTGGCTGGAGGACAGAGAGAGGAGCCAGTGAGGGGAAATGAATGTTAAAACAGGAGAGAGCATTGACCTCTGGATCTTTCCCACTGAACAAAATCAAGAACACCAACACCTTCTCAGTATAAGTCAACTCCCCTCGACATGACATCTCAGCGTGTTGAGTCACTTGTTTTGAATTATTTAACAGTTGTCGTAACGTCAGTGGGGACCTTTCTCTCACCTTAAACTCTATTCCAAAAGCTCGAGTATGCTGTTTCTAAATATTTAATGTTTCTTTTGTTTAGTGTGAGGTGGACCAAGGAAACAAGGGAGAAAGAGAGAGAGGAGGACATGATAGCGTCTTGTTTAAAGGGGCACTGTGTAGTTTTATTATTTATAATATTAAAGGTGCTATTTGTATTTTTTTGTATTCTCATTCCCATAACTGACGCTTTGGGGTGGTGGCCGACCCGTCCTATAATCCCAAAGCTTCAGTAAGTTTTTGACAAGTTGGGAATGAGTCAACTGTTCTTATAAATAGCACCATTAATGAGGTAATAGTACAAACTCTTTTTCCCTAACTGAATAAACAAGCTGTTCTCAGAGGAAAATAAGGTCCCCGGAACACTGTTTGAAGCTAGAAAGGTGGCAGGGTCCGCCAAATATAAACAAAGTGAAACGGTATGAAATTGTGTTTGTTTTTTCAGTTTATTCAGTCGTGAAACGCAAGAGAGTTTCTTTATTTCGTTTGTTGTGGGCATAACAAAAACATTCAATGAAGATCTTTCTCTTCTGATTAATATGTCTTTCCCTAAAACTACATAATGCACCTTTTTATCACTTCTAAAGATAACGTGACCTCAAACAAACACTCTAAGGTCACTTTTGACCTGGAACTGAAGTCCATAATAGAATAAAGTTTCAAGAAAAGAAGAATGGACTACTATTTCCCAGTTGGTTTTGCGCCCCCACAACATTCCTGCCCCGTGTAAACAACTTACACACAGCCACACACACTTGCACGTGTGCCAGCGCGCGTGTGTATTTCCCGGCAGTACACTTCACTAATATAACCAGGCTGCAGTGGCTGGGAGCTGTGCGTGCCTTCGTGGTGATCTCAACATGAGCCTGAAAGGGCGCATGACTCGGATTATGAATGTAAAATCAGATGAATTCAGCGGAGAAAAGTATTCTGACTGTAAAAATCATAACAACCCGACCGCATTCATCTCACGTGTATCTCAAGCAGACAAGACTGACTCAGTGTAAACGAGCTTACCTTTCAACAGCTTATGGAAAACTCTTCAAGTTCAGGTTTTGGCGTCGTTCGGTGCGTCCACCGTGCGTAAAAGTGGACCAAGTTGTCCAAACGCGGGCAGAAACGGTCCCCTGGCTGTAACAATGACGCTTCCCTCAGAGTGTTGATACAGAACTAATAACAGCGGTGTTCAGTCAGAGCTGTGGCTGAATTGTTGGACAAGGTTTGACTGTAGCTGTCCTCTTCTCGGAGGAGGATAGAGACCGCCTCCTCCCACCCTCACTGCAGAGTTAATTATGATCATATGAACTCAGGAATCTGTGTGTGCGTGCGTGCGTGCGTGCGTGTGTGTGTGTGTGTGTGTGTGTGTGTGTGTGTGTGTATAGTGTAGTGTATTTGAGGACATGAGCGGACTTGCCCATTTCTTCTTTTCCCATTAAACTCAAAGTGAAAATTGTGCCTTATTGATTCATTCATTCATTCAGCTCTGCTGCAGACCTACACAGTAGTGGTTTTCAAACAAGTTGAACTGGTTGTGACAGGCTGCCGCCAGCTACACCAAATCCTTTCTAATTAAGAGCACCTCCTGTGAAGTTTAGTGAACGATTTCAAACTTTTTTTCCCACCGAGAAATAACAAAGAAGTTCTGTACCTCCTAAATGTAGGCTATGAGTGTCACAAAGATGACAAATTATCAAAATATCACACAAATAGCCCAATAATTGGTAGCCAATGTGCATTCCCTTCACATACAGAAGTGCCAGGTGTGAACATGATGCTGAAAGTGTGTTAAACCTCATTTAGGTTGAAAACGAGTGGAAATCCCCTTACGTGAGAAGAAAACCACTTCCAGTGTCAGTGCTGTTGTCAGAGGACAAACTAGTCTATGTCGTGGGACAGATTGACAATGAAATGGTGTAGGTACGGGGGTTGTGTGAATGAGTGGGTGTATTGCATTTTGGTTTGTGACATGCTTGCCAGTAGTGAGTAAGTAGTAACTTTGTAAAGGCTGACAGGGAGTTGTCACTCAGATGTAGAGATAATGGTCCTCTGTCCCCCTGAGCTATGAATAAACCAAGGTGCACACATGTAGTCACAGCCGGCTCAGACTCCTGTAACAGTTGCTCAGGGCCCTGTGGCCACTGGCAGCAGTGGTGGACGAACTTAAGTCAAAGAAGCAGTTTCACAATACTTAAAAGTGCTATGTGTGACACAAGATCCCTGCAACACAAGATGTATACGTCTTGTTGTGCAGGGATGTTTTTTTAAGTTAGCATGCTAACCAGCTAGCCACTCGCCGCATTGTACGTATAGAGAACGACACCAACACTACTCTGGTGCTCTGAGCTCCCAGTCTGGACAGACTCAGCTAATACGACTGCTAGCTGCACGGTTAACTGAGCTTACCGGCAGCTACAGTTAGCAGCAGTTAGCGGTTTCTCTGGTGATATGCTATTTGTTTGGAGTACGTTTCTCATATATTGCACCTTTAATCAAATCTATCCCATCAAAGTGTGCATTCGTATCAAAAGAAAAAGCACTGATCGTGTATTGCCACTTTTAAAGAGTTTATTTTAATTAGGTTAACTGTACCATTATGATTTTGCATTTTAACATTTGTATTAACAAAATTACAATGACGCTTCCCTCACAGTGCTAATACAGAGCTAATAACAACTCTGTCTGTGGTCAGAAATTAAACTATTAAATTGTGGTTACCCGTGGCAAACAGTCTGCTTGAGGTCTTCAGCACAACAGTTAAGCAAAGGGTTTGCCTGGTTTTTAAAGCGAAAAAACTCCTGAATGTTTTAATGAATTAATGAATGAATTAATCAAAAATAACCATTCCCCTGCTTGTCCTAGGATCTACGACTTTGTCAATAGAATCCTTTAGGATTGCCTTACATTTCTAAAAATCCTACACAAATTCTGTAAGAAATGTGGTTTCTTTAGGATTTTCACAGTCCTACTGGAAAACTTGTTTTTCCGATGAGTTCCAATACAATCTCTTAGGATTGCAATGAATTTCAAAAAAAGAATCCTATCAGACTTGTTCATCCCCTTTATGAAAAGAATGTTTTGTTCTTGTAGGATTTTCACACTCCTATTGTTATTTTTGCTATTGGATCTCACATACATTTTAAAGACTAGAAGAGACACATTTTGACAAGAATTACCAATAAAACTGTTATTTCTTATTCAGAATCTGACTTGATAATGGATTCTTGGAAAATCATGTTAAGGCACTGCACCACAAATAGCTTGTTGAAAATGCCCAAGAAAACATATTGCCTGTTTCAGCGTCATACTCTGCATGTTCCACCTCGTGTTTTCTGTTATTATTATTATTTATTCATTATTAAAATAACACCAAGTATCATGGTCAATGGATATTGCCTCCTCAACCCCTGAGTGTAACTGGAACATCCAGCTCAAAGTAAAGTGTTCATGGTTTCTCATGAGTTAGTAATACAGAGTAAGCCAACTTTCTAGCGATCATGTTTTCATGTTTTCATGTTAAGACCTGCCATCTTGACGCTGGGCAACCAATGACCAGCACGAATGACGACTAGTGATCGTGTTGTGGTACCAACAGACAACTAATCTAACTACTGCAAGATACAAGCATGGAGGAACCAATTTTACATTTGAATGTTTTATTGATTTTCATTTTATCTTTTTCATTTATCCAATGGATTGTGGGGGAAACCGAAGCACTCGGAGGAAACCCACACGGTCACAGGGAGGAAAACTCCACACAGAGAGAACTCAGCCATGTGGTCGAGCTCTCTCTGTGAGGCTGCATGCTGTCCCAGGATGGTGATGTCATGACCTGTCCTACTCTGCCTGTGACTGGCTAATCCTGATTTTCTTACTCTAAGCCTACCCAATCTCACTCCCCATGCCTGAACCTAACCAAACCAACCAATGAAGGCAACAAAGCAGAGGCAGAGTAGGACAGGTCATGACATCACCATCCTGGAAAGTAAAGTTTGGATTGTCTATATGCACTAAATGGTGTCACACAGCAGGTGTCCGGCTTTGTGCACCATGTGTAGTCAGTGCAAGAGTAAGATGATGTTGTTTTCAGTTTTCAGTTGCCCTCTGGTTAGGTTTAGGAAAGGGTCATGGTTGGGGGTCTACATAGCGTTTTCGGCTATGTATACCTGGGTGCTAAGAGTATCGCTGAAAAAAAAGGGTCCTGTGGTCTGTTACAGCCACTCAGAATGAAGTCTAGTCAGGTGTCACTGATGGACTTTGACTCCTGTTGCTTCTTTTTTCTTCCTCAAGAAGAACGCCTCTTTCTTTTCTCGACAGCCTGCTCCTCAGGGACTTCTGCCTCTTTCACACATTCTGGCTCCTGTACAACATAGAATATCCCCTCCATATGTTCGGGATCATGGGCAGCACAGAGGGTCCCATCCACAAGTTCTGGATCATGTGCAACACAGAGGAAATCCACTGCCACAGGTTCTGGTCCTGGAAGACACGGAGGGACTCCTCTTCCACAAGTTCTGGGTCCTGTAAGACATGGATGGACTCCTCTTCCACAAGTTCTGGGTCCTGTGGAACAGCAGAGGACACCTCCTCCTGCTGGCACACCTGGTCCTTCAGCTCTTGCATAAGTCGGACATTTTCTATTCTAAGGAACTGATTGGCCTCTTCCTCAGCCTTGAGCTTCACATCAAGCTCAGCGTTTTTTAAGGTTTGATCCTGAAGTTGGATTTTCAGATAAATGTTATCAGACTTCAGGTGGATGTCAAGAGACAGTTTGTAGTGCTCAACTTTCTGACAGTAAGCATTCTGCTCCAAAATCATATCCTGGACCTGCTTCTTGTGCTCTGACACCGTCCTGGCATGAGACTTCAGATGCATCTTGACCTTCTCCTGAAGGGTTGCATTCATCTCTTTCTCTGCCTTGATGTCAGTGTCATACCTTTGCTGGAGATTGTTGTGTGAAGCAGTGAGCTCCTCGAGCTCTCTCTTAACCGCCAACAACTCATCCTGGTTCTTCTGTGCAGCCAACTGTTGTTGCTGTATCTTGTGTGACTCACAGATAGCATTGTATGCCGTGTGAAGCTCATTGAATGATTTTGTGTATGAAGAAGTGAGATTGTTAATCCGTCTCTCAGATTCCCACTGCTTCTTCATCTGTTTATCCAACTTACTTTGCATTTCCTCCAGCTCTTGGCTAAGCTCGACAATCACCTTGTGCTGCATGTCACACTCGAGTCTTTCTTTCAGTAAAAGGTCTCTATTAATCTTTCTGCAGCTTTTCTCTCGATGGAGCTCAGTATTCAAATACAGAATCTGCTCCCAGACAGTATTGGTTTCATTTCTTTCTAATTCCAGGTCGGCAGAGAGCTCGGAATTGTGTTCCGTTGCTCTTCGGAGCTGAGTTTTCAGCTCCTCCACCTCTTTGACAAGAGCCTCCTTCTCTGTCCCGCTAACAAAGTTGGAGATCAGAGCCATGGTGCTGTTGTAGGTTGACTGAACTGTATGAAAAAGTGTCATCTTGTCTTGCTGTCTGGAGTTGTTGTCTGTCTCACAATGATCGCCTGTTGAACAGTTCTCAGATAAAACTACTGTCTAAACACTTGTGAAATATGTCAAGACCTGCAATGATCACCTGTTAAAGGTTTTCAAGTGAAATTAATTTGTATCAGCTCTGCTGTTAATATACTGCTGATGCACAGAATGGAAGTGCTTTAATGTCTGGAGATCAAAGTCCCGGAATTGTGTCTTTTTAAGTTGTTTCCTTTTTATGTTCTGTTGTTGTTGTTTTTCAAATGTTTAGATTTTTTATTTTTTTTAGAATTTTTATGTCCTCAGACAATTTCAATGAGATAAAAAATGAAAAATGAAAAAATAAATAAAATCATTATTATCGTTATGGAGAGCTATCAAATAAATATTTCTAATAAATGTATTTCTGGGTTTGTATTATTACCTTAATAATAATGTCATAGAATAATCACTTTTCCAAGTGGTAATTTCTTTTCCAAAACTGCACAGTGCACCTTTAAGTAGAGGCCAGAAAAGAGAGAAAAACAAGATGGCTGCTGTATTTTTTTGTCCCTACCGTGAGAATATCTGTCTGACTGGTGACACGCGGTACATCTCACCCATACTGGCCTCTCTTCACTGGCTCCCTGTACATTTTAAGATTGATTTTAAGATTTTATTGTTTGCCTACAAATCCCTTAACGGGCTAGCTCCAGCCTACCTTACTGACCTTTTATAACTTTATGTCCCATCAAGGTCACTCAGGTCCACCGACCAGCTGATCTTGGTTGTCCCAGGGTCAAAGCTGAGGCACAGGGGAGATCATGCTTTTGCATCTGTGGCTCCCAAACTCTGGAACGAGCTGCCTCTAGATGTTAGGCTGGCCCCCACACTGCCTGTTTTTAAATCTCGCCTCAAAACACATTTTTATTCTTTGGCTTTCTTAACTGGTCTTTGTGTTTTTACTATGTTAGCAATTTCGGTTTTATTGTACAGCACTTTGGTCAGCTGTTGTCGTTTTTAAATGTGATTTATAAATAAATTTTGATTGATTGATTTATTATAGCAACAATTTGTCAGAAAACAAAGTGAAATAATCTTCAGATTTAATCTAGTCAGGCTAGTTTCAAGTATAGACTGCAGTGCTGACTATGCGCGGGTGTTAATTAAATAAATAAATTAAGAAAATGTCACTCAATTTCATCTTATTCATCATGTATGTCTGCACTAAATGATGTCACCAAAGTCAGTGAGATTTATCCTCTGGAGACATTGAATAACTGTACAAAATGTCATTATTCAAATATATTGCCAATGCAGCAGTGCCAGATGTTAACACTATGGTGTCAGAAACCTCATTTTAAAAATGAGTTTCTAAAATTGGTGGAAACCCTGTTTTTTGTGAAAGGACAACATATTCTGGGGTCAGTGTTGTTTGTGCACAGAAATAATATGTGGGTGGGTGTATTGCATTTTGGTTTGTGACATGCTTGCCAGTGGTGATAAGTAGTAACTTTGTAAAGGCCAACAGGGAGTTGTCACTCAGATGTGGAGATAACAGTCCACAGCCCCCTGATGCACAAACACAATGTGGACATAATGGCGCTTTAAGGTGCAGTCTCTTTGAAGGAACCTCTGTAATAGTTAGGTATCCTGTCTGGTCTTCATAAACTCTTGAGAAAAATATTTGTGACCTTAACAGCTAAATGCGCCACTACCCAGAGATGGGCACAAATACATCTCATTACAAATGACAAATACTCACTCATCAGATATACCAAAATAAAATACAAAATACTAGTATGACAAAATTATTTAAAATACAAATAAAAATGTGTCTCTTTTAAAAATAAGAAGTATTAAATCATATGTTTTAGGTGTTTAAATATACAAATACAAGCTCTTATTTAGCTCTTTTTTTCTGCCCCCCGAAAAATACAAATTACAAACTTCTCAAATTTGAATAATTAAATAAATTTTATTGAAAAGCTGAACATCTCTGCTGGACGGCCCTGTGAAAACAGGCACGTGCCTTGCTTTGTGTGCCACAAGCAGGACAGCAAACTGCTTTTGACCGCAGTGAAAATGTTGTTTTTGACACAGCTAAACACCAACAAATATGGATCGAAGCAGAATCTTGAAAACATGTTGTGGATTTTTGAAATGACTACATCTATCTTTTTCATTAAGTGTTATAATAATAATAATAATAATATTAATGTAGTTATCTTTATCTGCAACTGTGCTGAAATGCCAGGTTTAAACAGAATGAATAGACATGCAAAAAAAGACAAACCAAAATGTGACACATTATAACTTGTCCATCCATTGTACAGTTTATTATCTTCTTTGAACATAGAGTATTATTGCTGTTTTCCTCATTGATAAACATTGTCCACAGTCTTTGACAGTCGTGATTCTAACAAGGCAGCAAGAAGTCTGAAGTCCCTCTTTTATTATTACAACCTCTGATCAGCCACTTGTTTAACTAATGAAAAACATCATGATGCTGACTGGATGGAGGAATACTTGAGCAGGTTTTGACCTTTTGAACAAGTTCATTTCCAACCCTGATCCTTTTCTCTCCACATATCATACTGACATCATCCACAAGATTTTTTAAAGTCTCTGAATAAAAGTGTTTTTGCATGACTGCTCCAGCAGTTGATTGAGTGAGGCACTGCAATAAAAAGGCACTTTGGTAAATGCTGAGATGAAACAGAACATAATGATACGAATCTATGGAAATGACAGTTTTGATAATGAGAGGAGGGAATGTAACCTGAAGGAGAAACATAATAAACAAGAGAAAACAAAATCATCACAAGTTCTACAGGCTCTGCTCAGTCCCGAAAGAGGAAGCAGGAAGTCCATTTAGGTTTGGGTTACCATGACATGAAGCAGCTTGTTTTAACCAGGTCAGGACACTTGGACACTGGTCTCAGTTCAGTTTTTAAACTTCCCTATCTATGATAAGTTGTAGTGGAGAGGTTTGGTTAAATCCAGAGGTCACCACAGCACAGGGAAGTCCATTTTAATGAAGCCAGGGTCTCTGCGCTGCTCCCAGTACGAGTTGTTGCTCACCCACGTGTCGTTTTTAGACTTCCTGCCAACACAACACAAATATAATCAATTTGATACACTTGATACATCTTGGATGAGTTCATCACTCACAATACCTGTCAAATGTTTAGCCTATTAAAGGGTCAATTCACTCCAACAGCGATGTCCCTTTCCAGAGGCTCGTGCTAATGACAGCGCAGGATGTAAACATTATATGCTGTCCTCCTTGGCAGAGCTTAAACATTAGCTTGCTAAGTTAGCTCAGTAAGCTAGCAACCTCACCCATCTCCAAAATATCTCCAAAACTCTGTAACTCACACCAAACTGATCTACACTGATTAATAGTACTACAGGTGAGGGGAAGAAATAGATATTTCTTTATTTTGGGGTGAACTGTGCCTTTAAATTACCACAACAGTTTCCAGAATAATCAATAAATGACTTGATTCATGCAAAAACAGTTCTATTTTAAGTTTTGGTTTCTTTATATGGTTCATTATCAGTATTTATTCTGCAATTTGTTTTGTAATAAAAGGGAGGATTAATAAAAGGGAGGATTAATAAAAGGGAGGAATAACTAAAAGTTAACAACGAATTGAGTCTGAGAAGTGATGAGACATTTTATTCCTCCTGAAATGGATGTGATGAAAAGGACAATGACAAAACAAACAAAAATAACTTTTTTTGTCACGATGAGCTCAACAGTTATTTTAACAACCCAGTTTGTTCATCCGAAGTCTGCAGACTGTGACAGTCACAGAGATTTACACCACATGACACTCTTGCTGCTATGGAGGTGATCTCTGATCATATGCAACAGGCCAATTACATGGAAAAACACATGCAAACCCTGTGGTTGGTTGCTCACAAAGACAATAAAACAGCAGCGTACTTGAAGAAGCGTGGCTGGTGTGTCATGTTGTTGTCCTGCAGCACTTTCCTCCTCTCCCTCTGGAGCTGCTCTATCCTCTGCTTCTGCTCCTCAGCTCCTTCTGTGTTCCCCTCCTCCAACAGCCTGGACAGAAAGGACAAAACTAGGGGGTTAGGATAGCCTTTTATAAACACCAAAACCACTAAAGTAGGCTGTAAGAGATTCAAGCTCTGTGGGAATTTTTAAACAACAATTAAAAACATTTCTTTTAACTAAATGGTGATGTCACAACTGTGCAATATCCAGTTATAGAACGTTTCATTTGTGGAGATGAGCTCAAAATGAAGTTTGAAGATGGGTGACCTCCAAGCAAGTATCAGAACAAGGGAGGTGGAAAGTAGGAAAGGGGCCATTGGTGCCCCAGTTTACGCCAATAGCCCACATTTGTTTAAAGTTGCAGATCACTGTAACCCAGTTCCAATCCCTTCTGTCTACTCTAGAACAGTTGGTATTGTCTTCACCTTGTCTGCCTGTCGACAGATTTTTTTCAGCTCGACAGCGTCACAGCGAACATGATGCAGACAGGAAACTTCACAGGTGACACCTATTGTGGTAGGAACTACCACAGAAGCAGCTCTGAGTATTCTGCCACAAGTGTAGTGGAGAATTTGGGTTGTTGCCATTTAATAACCTTTTATTTGACTGTTGTTCATCCAAGCTAATACATGTAGGAAATGATTTCTTAAAAAAAAAACACCATCTTGCTAAAATAAAATCTATATATGAGAAAAACAAAGATTCTCTCGATCTCATTCCCCTAGATCTAAATTTCCAAAGTCTGTTGCCATGGTTATGCTCATACTTCAGACATTTACTGCTTCACACCACATTGGCTCGACCAGACTTGGCCGACGAAACCATGTTTTGGGCCAAATGGTCTGATATGGCAGCTACAAATAAACATTGCAGATAGGTAAAGAGTGCCGACCTCTGGTCCGGCCTGAAGCGTGTGTCTGTGGGGGGCAGCAGAGGTCTCAGGGTGGAGTCCAGCTCATTCAACTCCACTGCAAACTGGGTGAAGCCATAGTACTGTTCTTGGTCCCCTGGCATGGGGTCTATACACACACACACACACACACACATTCCGAGAGAGAGAGAGAGAGTGAGAGAGTGAGAGAGAGAGAGAGAGAGAGAGAGAGACAGCTGTCATGTTGTGTCAAGCTCAGTTTTGTATGACTGCAGTGCTGTAGACTAAAAACTTAATCACTGAAATCTCCAGGGACCAAACACTCACTTGCTCTCCAGATACATGTGGCAGAAGGTGGGTGGCCTTGAAACACAGAGTCGTGCCATTTTCCAAAAATGGAGTGTACGACTTTCCCTTTTGAATCTGTAACCACGCCCTCTATCTCGTTCACTGTAGAGCTCCATGATTTTGCCTAGAGAAAACAAAAAGGTAGAAAGTTTGAAAGTCTTATATGGAAGAAACATATTACACAAAATAGGAGCAATCATCCTAAGTATCACATTTAACAGTTGTGTAATAAATACTGTATGATTTATGTCAGATCACGATGTGTAATTTTCCGTGCTCATGTTTTGAAAATTCAGTTCCTATCTTTGTCCACAAGATGGCGTGGATCACCTTGATAGTAAAGATACTGCAAGTAAGCATATGTTTCAGTAGGCAGCACCACATTTAAGAAAACTGCAGAATCTCTTTACAAATGAACAAATTTCAAGTGTCTGTTCAGTGGACGACAAAGTTTACTTGAGGCAACTGTGATACTAACAATAGTCTGAAAGAGGTTCATGTGGATATCACAAGACGTGCCATGAAACACATTTTACCCAATTTAAATTGTGGAACAAAGATCTGCTTCTGTCATCACAATTGGTGCACAGACATTTAAAATAAACACAGTGATTTGAATATCTACTCTTCCTGACCTTGACAAATGTGATTTTACACTGGCAGGCATCGCTGTTGATATTTTTGATGGACATCTCTCCGTAGTGTTCAATCCAGCGCTGGCCGCTCAGGATGTTATGGATGCAGGACGTCACTTTGTTCCATTCGTAGTGGTCCCCAAACCTGCAGATATCAAAAAAGAAATTTTAAGCTTAGTAGCACCACAATGTGGGTAGTAAATGCAAATGAACAATGTTTAGTTTTCCTCCATCACTTAGAAATACAGTGCTGTGGTTTGAACTACAGATTGCACTGCCACATTTCTTGTCTGCCCGCCTCCACAGACAGTCGGACTGAGAGAGGGTTGGCTCACGAAACTCAACAGATCAAACTGTCTGCCTAGGCGGTGCTGATCAAATAAGAATCAAGATTCTGTTACTGCACTATTCGTGTTTTCAGAAACATATTTTTGTGTACTGTGTAGCTGTAATACGAGAAAGTTTGTCACCAGGCCACCATTTATTCCTGCTTGAAATGGAGCAGCCTAAACCACAAAGCACTGGTCAACTGGCAGTACATCACACACCAGCAGAAGAGTTTTTTTGTCCAGCGCAACCCAGTGCGTTCCGGTTGTTGTAGGTTGTCTACATTTTGAGCAAAAGGGAATACCGCAGCCTTTTTTCCTCTATTTTCTCTGGTCATGTAGCATAGTTACAGCTCAGCTTCATGAAAAAAACATCTTTCCAGTGGTGAAATACCCCTTTAATAGGTCAACAATGCATGTTGTTTCATAATTTGTGCTTACACTTACAACCTTTTCTGTGTCCAATGACATGGGCACTCATATTAAACATAAAAGAGTGCAAACACTCATGCACATGCAAAAACACACCCACACACAATAAATAAAAGAGTAGAGGACTTACGCAGGTAGTGTGACATGGGTGGTTCCCATGGGAACAATTTCCATGGATTTGCCCCAGAATTTATTTTTCCATCGAACATCTAAAAGAAACACAAAATAACAGGTGAGATTTTTTTTTAATTTTTTTAGAGAAATTCAAACAAGGTGGTTCCTCTGACTAGCTATAGCTGTTGAGTTGTTTTAAACAGATTTCTAAGTGTGGGAGTTTACAAATGAGGTCATGTTATTATTATTATTACAGTGATTTGTCACAGTGTGTAGATATCAAGCACCTAATTGTCATGCAGATTGATCGCCAAGGCAACATGAGGTTACTTTACAATAATTTTCACCTTAAATATATCCTACAGCAAGTCACAAACACTCTGAAATAAAGGTGTGGCGGCTCTGATGCAATCTTCAAAAAAGCCCCAGACAAGCGGAGGGGAAATGGGACTCTTGTTTCAAACATGCTCACCTTGCCAAAAGCTGAAGTTCCTTGAATCAGAATGACATGCTGACACAGGTGGGTGATGACTCACCTGGGAAATGAAGAGCAGAGACAAAAGATGAGATAAAGGCACTTTATCAAAAGCTTTACCACAGCAGACAGCGTCGCCCAGGAAGTCGTATCATGAATCAGTCAAAAACAAAACATGGGAAAGTTGATACCAGCTTTAAACAATCACTACATGTATATTGAGGTATCATTATAATTACTGTAAACAGAAAAGACCACCACAGAGAAGAACGACAGGTTAGAGCACATTTCTGCTTTACATTGTAGGATGGATTTTGTGAGGAGTCTTGTAAATTGCTTAGCACGGGAAGAGGGCGCTGTTCTTCCAGTGTACAAGGACTTCATTGATACCTCTGACATGAGACAACCAGACCATTGTGCAGGGATGCAACCATGCAATGAAGGCCTGTGCTATACTCTTAAATAAATAGAGACATAAAATATACACAATCAGAAAGAGACGGTCATTGAATCGTTATGATTTTATCTCCATGTTAACCATACTCTCATTGGCCCAGTAATTCATAAATACTTTTACACCTCCCTTTTCATTACTAAAGAATTTGTTTGTTTGTTTTAAATGATAATTTAATTCAGAACAGGATTCAAATTGATAAATATTTTAAATGTAACTAAATATTGTTTATAGAACAGCAACAATAAAGTTTACAACAGCATTCTATTAAAAATATCTCACTGGAAACAAAACTAAAATTTAAGTCACTCACATAGAGATGCTGCATGCAAGACCTTTTATTTGCATAAAAATTAGTCTGTCTCATGATTTCAACCATGTGAGGTCTCACCTGTTCAGCTATAAACCTGAAGCCTTTATCAGGTCTGTCACACTCATACGTCTCTCCCAGGACAGGGTTAAAGGGTTTACTTCCAGCTCGATGGTAGGTGGATGCATACGCAGTTATTGCAAATGTAGCAACGTACACCTGCACAGAAAATGAGAGAGGATGAATCACACTTGTTACATGGTCGTGCTCAAGGTATTGGCATGTTTGTCTACATGAGGAACATGTGAACGTGACGTGTGCATGTGTAAGCGTGTGTGACACCATTCTGTGTCTCAGATTTGAAGTGTGTTTACATGGGACTTTTGTATGGATGTATAAACTATGTGTGTGTGTGTCTGCAGGTGCAGGTAAAGTGTGTTTGTGTACAAAATTTCTACATAGTATTGTGTGTTGCATATTCTGCAGTACGTAGGTGTGTTTGGGGAAAAAAAAGTCTTCCATACAGGCCCAGGAAGAAAAAAAAAGACAATTGAAAGCTTCTTTCTTGCAAATATGAAATATTTATCAAAGCCTCTAACAGAAGCGCTCACAAAGCAAAAGATGAACATCAGAGTAGCATTTAAAAGGCTGCCTGAGCATGAGCGCCGAGCTTGAAACACAGTTCCTATCTGTGTTTTTCTACCACAGCTAGTTTGACGTTCATCAGAAACATCATTGAAATTTTATAACGAGGTAACTTCCAAATGTCTTTTTCTTATGGTAACGTTTTTTACCAATGTTCGAGTGAGACTATTTTGTGCATGTGTGTAGGTGTAGGCTCCTCTCACCATGCGCTGGTAAGGGTCATTGGTCTGGTTGGCGGTGTCCAGCAGCTCACTGTACTCCAGCTCCTCACACAGCCTCTGCAGTGTGTTGAGCGGCTCATTTAGCTGCACCGGCATGGCCACTTTGGACAGGTCCTTGCCTATGTTGTTCCTCAGGATATTCCACAGGCTCACGCTGCTGTCGGGGCTTGGGGAGGGCAGCGTGGAGCGCCGACGAGCCAGGGTCACCACGCTGCTAACTAGAGGGGAGAAGAGAATAAATTGACAACTGAGAGCTGGAAACGGAGAGAGGTGGTGGCATGAATGTGTGATTTAACCAGATGAATCCAGACACAATTCTAATTGCAACTCAATTATGTCATTAAATTGCAACTTTTCTGTTTTGTGCTACCTGGAGGCAAACATTTATGCAGAGAAAATGTAAAACGAACACCATCTGCAGCAGTGAATTAATGATGCCTGAACACAGATCCTTTCTCATGCACTGTATAATTAAACACAGAGTTTATAAATACATCTGGAAGTTGGCGGTGGTCATGTTCAACACATTCTTAAAGGGCGAGTGAGTAATTTCTAAGAACCCAGACATTTAGGTGCCGACACTTTTCTGGAAAAATACACAAACGCAAACAGAGGCTGAGTTACAGTCACACTCAGGTGCATTAAACCAGACAAGACAGAATAAGGTCTCTTTGACTTTCTCTCTGTCCACACACACAGACGCACAACTTGCTACTGTATCGTGTACCAGAGTTGTGTCTCTCGCTGCCTCCCTCGTTGCTGTAGGTATCCATGGAGACGCTATCACTGACATCACTGATGTACGAGTCATCGTCAGACACCTGGCGACAGAAAATTGATGGAGAAAGGTCAGCGAGCGACCAGAGCGTAGAGTCAAGAGGACAAAAACATACAAACCCAAAAGTCTGCAGTCATCAGAAGAGAAAAATACCCCAGTGTCTGTTGTGACTTGAAGGAATTACACTCCAAAACTAATTACATTTCCTGTAAATTTTTATTTTGTTTTAGTGAGTTTAGTAAGGGTTAGGGTTCCAAAAGTCTTGTTATTATTTCTATTTTAGTTAACAAAAATATTTTTTCACACCTTAGTTTTAGTTTTTAGTTGTTTTAGTGAACTATAATAACCTTGTTGCAGATGTGACTTGTGATGTGTTGGATGAGGAAGAGGATAAGGTCGTACATAGTCTCTTACCTCATTTTCAGAGGAGGACGATGAGAGGAGGTACTCCTGAGCATCAAAAAACTCTGATATGGACTCTGGGATAGATGCTTTGCTCTCATTGGACGCCTGGTGGACCAATGAGTGAGAGCCGCCCGGACATTCCTGATGAGAATAAGAAGTCGGTTGAGTAGAATTAGACCTGTGGTGATAGGGGGATTTGTGGTGTAATCATGCGGAACAATGATTTTTGAGTCACGGAGACACTCACTGAGGCGTAGGCGGTTTTCAAGCCCATGACCTGCACCGGCTGTGGGGCCTGCAGGTCGATGGTGTGCCTCAGTCTGTCTCTCTCTGCTACCAGGGAGCTAAAAGTTGATTTCAGCGTGGCGTGGACTGGCGAGAAGCAATTAAAGAGGGAGAACAACAGGTACAGAGTTGTCACTGAACATAAAAAAAACACTTGGAAAAAAATCATCTTTTTCTATTTAAAAAAGGGACTCACTGTTGTTGGCCAGCCTGCAGAAGTCCTCCTGTAAACGGGACACATCTGTAGGTGAGTCTGGAGATTCGGGACAGACTTCCTGGGTGTTTGTCTCAGTGGTGGAGAGGTTGGGGTTTGAGGCGTGGAGACGAGGGGACTGGGAGGAGATGCAGCTCGGGACCTGGTGGACAAAAACAAAGAAAGGTCAAAAACAGTCCACCGTTAATTCACTGCCACTGCTGAATGATTGAGAACACATTTTTTAAATAATTATCAGCAGGAGAAAGAAAAGCTGACTGTGTACCTGTAGTGTGGCTTTGCTTTCTTTGCCATTATTTTTGGATCGCCATCGTCTTGGCCTCTTCTCTTTTTTGGGGATGTCATAAGTAGACGCCTGTGGTACCAAAAGAAACCGAGGCATTAAGGAAGGGGTAAACAAAATCACTTTCCTTTTTTTTGGGTGATCAGGTCAATACTGAAAGTTATTTTTAATCAGTCTTGCACAGTGTTCCTACACGTTCTTAAAAATCAAATTTAAGGACTAGTTTGAGACACAGATCATCATAGCTGACTTAATCTGTGTGCCTAATGTGCTCACCTGTAGTGCACTAATGGCCGGGGCTGAGTATGTGCGGTGAAGGACCTCCATGCTCTTCAGCAGCAGGTTGAGTTCCAGCAGGTACGACTCACATTCCTCCAAGTCTGAGTGAAAGAGAGATCATTATTAGTCAAAGTATTAGAAGTTTGGGTGCATGCAGGCACAATGATGAGAGATAAAAACATGAAAGATTCACTGCAGCGAGACACACTTTAAGACACTGTTGACAAGGCAGGGTGACACAGAGGCCAAGAGACAATAAGTCAGCGGACAGATATCGACAAAACTGCAACCAACCTTTGCAGCACTTGTCCATGTCCTCTGAGGAGTGGAGCCAAGAACTGACCTTTGCCTGGTGGATTGACGCCTGTTTGGTAAGAGTAGCCCTCTGTTGTTAAAGGAGAGACGGATGAGGATGTGTCATATGCAACCTCACAAAACATACATCATCAAAATCATTTTAAAAATTATTTCAAACAAACGAGCACCAGAACAACTTACTTTTCTCAGAGAGTCATTGAGGGAGGGGGAGGGCGAGGTGTGAGGGTGGAAGAGGTGCCTCTCGTGGGGATACATGGCGATCTCGTTCTGCCGAAACACACGGTGATGACGCAGCTTTGACACCCACTCCTCAAACAGCTCTGGAGACTTCACCTGGAGGACATGAAGTCAAATTAGGAGCCAAGACTTTGAGAGCGCTGCTGTTAGCATCTTTGTACAAAACAGAAACCATGTAGGCGTCGTTTATATGTACTGGGTATCTCTAACAGATGGCACTGACTCATGATGAATTCAACAAAACTTTGTAAATGGAGTTACCTTTAAGTGATAGATGTTATCCTCTGTGTCCAGGTCGATGCACATGGCTTTCTTCTTGATTGACATGACAGAGAGACCAACATCGATGCAGCCGTGAAGCTTTCCCTTCTTCAGCTGTGAAGCGAAACACTTTGTTAGCTTTTGTCTGTATGTGTGTGAATGCAAGAATGTGACAGACAGATGGCGCTGTTGATGCAATACTCACATCTGGTCCACGCTTTGCATACTTCAAGATGCCTTTTTCTAGCACAAAGTATCTCTGAATGGGAAGAAATCAAACTCAGTCATAAGACTTATTCTTTTTTCATCTCTTAACACACCTGAATTACAGGTTTAATGCACTCTTTGGTTATACAACAGCTAAACACAGCAGTTAAAAGAAAGGTATGCAGACATTACGCAGTTTTGCACCACTTTCCCTTGACCCTGCCATTCATGATGACCATGTATAGACATAAAAACAGCTTACAAGCGCACCTTGCTCACTTTATCTTTACAGGAGAAAGGAATACACGGATAAAACACTTTTAAAGGCCTCCTATTCTGATAAAATGTTGACTATGAAAAGTGGCAATCCCATCATGTTGCAAGGCTGAACTTTCCAGGTATGCATAAGCACACTCACACGCAGAGAAGAGGGGGAGGAAGATGAGTCAGGGCTACAGTGTAATCAGCTGGGACTGAAAGACTGGAAAGAAGGAAATACAGCGGACTATAATGGTGAAGAGGAGGAAATGTGGAAATAGACTGAGAGGTATTTAAAGACAGCAGGTCAGGACTCAAGTTAAACATTTAGGGAGGACTTAAAGCATCGCCGGTTCAATGCTGTTATCAGGAAAGAACAAAACGTTCATAATTGTAATATTTCTTTACCAAAATAGATATAAGGCTTTTTAGAACACCATCTGTGCTTTTAGAAAACACAGCTAAATGTGATGAATACAGTATAGAGTTTAAAAATACCATGAATGAAAACCAAGCCTTAAAGTCTCAAAATATAGGCAAACCCCTGTGGCTCGCTGTCTGACAGCCGTTGTATCAAAAGCAATCATGTTCAGAGTGAAAATAGGTCTTTGGTTCAATAAAGGGCAGCAGCAGTGTTCTATAATAAGAAGTGTTTCTGTCTGGGGCTTTAAAAGGCCTGCCGAGGTGCTCACCTTATGCCACCCCTTCATGGGCCACTTCCTCCTCTTGAGCAGCATGCCCTCCTGTCTGTCAGGCTCCTGCATGCTGGCAGGAACCCCCCTGAGCCCCTCCACAATCTCCCAGCTGTCCTGGAGGGAGACAAGGGAGCAATACTGTATGAGTTAGACAGAAATAACAGGAGTAGACCCAATCTAAACATGTAAACATTACACACATCATCATCATCATCTTCACAGATGCCATTTGAAGGATAAGTTCACCCAAAAATTCTAAAATTCAGCATTATCTACTCACTCCCAGGATGATGGAAAAATGTATCGAGCTACACAGCAGAGCAATGTTGCAGCATTCTCCTAAACAACTAATGTAGATAGGGACTTAAAAAACACCTGAACGAAAAAATAAAACGGCTCCATACAGGTCATCAGGCATTATCCAAGTCTCCGGAAGCCCCGAGAATCCAACTTCATTTTAAAAGACAGTATTTACTTCCTTGACGTGCGGTCCAGCTTGTGCACCCACTTCAGACAGGGTACACACTAACGCTTTCTAGCTTAGCAGCTACAGAGCAGATTTCTACTTTAAAAAATGATGTCTTTTTAAATCAATTTTGGAATTCATTTTGTAATATTCTCTATATTTTAAAACAAGTCCCCATCTATTTCAGTTGTTAAGGAGAATGATGCAACACTGTTTTGCTGTGAAGCTCCAGAAATGTTTTGCAGCCTACAAAATGTCACCCAACTTTACATTGACATTGGGTTGAGGAGATAAAGGCAAAATTTTGGGTGAACCTATCCTTTAAGTGCGATAGTGTCATCACTGCAATGCAGTTGATCTTAAACAAAGCGTTACTGTGCTTAAAGCAATTTTCAGTGTTTAAAGAGTGCGGCTTTGCAGTTCTAGGAAAGCTTAAATGTTTGGTCACAGAGAACAACCTTAACGAATTAAGTCAGTTTCAACTGTTTGATCTAGACAGCAAACACAAACACAAGCACATGCACAGTAATGATATGCCTCATAGCCTTAGGTGTGCCACACTGCATGGTGCATTTAAGTTCAGCTAATCTGAGGTCAGCTCATATTAACTGAGAAGAAGAACAAAATGCTGAAATGCTAACAGTGGCTGCAAGCACTAACAAAAACTCACATACTGTACATTAAAATTACCACACACACACAAACACACACCTGGTTACTGTCATGCTTGGAGGAGCCGCTGCTGTCACTGTGAGTGGGCGACGGCGATGTCATCTTTTTGCGACCAGACTGCCTTCTCCCCACCGTAGTCTCGTTTCTGTGGAAACCGCAGCAACAGAGATCACAGCAGAGCCGCCAGGAGCATCACTCTGACCTTTGAAGGCCACGCCAAAACAGTCCGCACTGCAGAGAAAGGTTGAAACGAACTGATGTCAGAGCCGCACAAAGGTTGCTTATTTTAAAGAGGACAGTAGCAGCACGCAGAAGCAGTCAGAGAGGAATCACTTACTCACTGTGTGAGTCTGACTAACTGTGAACAAGATAATTGAGGATATGAAATCCCCAAAGTAGCTTTGTTTTCAGGAAGCCAGACACAAATATCTTGGATAAAAACACATGAGAGGCAAATAATCTTTTATCATGAGCTGTCACAGCTCAGGGTTCAACTCCCATCATGTGACTTCAGACATGTTGTGACTGATGTCTGGCATTGTGTTGACTGAGATAAATTTGAGCTAGGTACAAATATAAACTTAAAGAAAACATCAGTGTTTATGATCATAACTGTACCATAAAAGATTTATGATCAAAGGCCTACATGTAAACAAGCACTTGAGCCTCAGGTAAACATTAAAAAAAATCCTATTAGAGCGTACAGAGCACCTTACAAACAAAACAATCTTTTTTTGTTTTAAATAAGTTAGGACTCTAGAGGTCACTTCTACTTCCTTGTGCCATATGTTACTACCACTCAAACTGAACACCAATAATGTGCAACACAGATACTGTACTTTCTTTTAGTATTATCTGATTAAAATGTGTAAATATCCGTACCCATGATGTAGGAAAATCCTCATTGGGTAGCTGACTGAAGGTTATTCATTCAAGATTATAAAAACTTCTTCTCCTGTAAATAGTTCCTTTGCTCTTGTGATCAAAAACACTCATCTGAAACTCAATTCTGACGCTGTTCTGTAAATAGTTTTCTAACAAATAATAAATGGTAGCAACTTCTGATCAACTCATATCAATTTCAGGCTTGGATGAACGACTTATGGGTTAGTCCAGGTTTAAGCCCATACATTCAGAGTACTGATACGAATACATAGATATAGTATTTTCTCCCCAGAAAATACTCTATCTCCCACTCAAAGAGATTTTAGAAATTAGTGACAAATTGAGTCTTTCACTAGTTCAGGCAGCTACAGTTGTTCTATAGTCACTTGTTCCTTATCAGTTTAAACAAATATGTCTAATACATATTTCTAACACTGATCAGCTGCCATTAGCAAACATTTAGTGCTCACTTCATCTGCATACTGCACAATCGAGAACTGGTTCCTTGCAGCTTCGTCACTGGGTTGTACTTCAAGCAAATATGACTTCCTCTGCTTCCCCTAGCCCTCTCCTCCCTTATCATCATTTTTAGATTTGAATACAAATTCATAATCAAATGTTGTGTATCTGAAGCCAGTTGGCTTGTGAAGTCAGGGACAGTGTATGTCGAATGAGTTATATAGGACTAAACTAGAATTATGTGTTATTTTTGCAATTCATTGTTAATTGAGTACCCTCAGTGATTGTGGCAATTCTGCGATTCCAGACTGGAGCTGCAAGTCGATCGAAAGAAAACTAATTTCAAACTCGATAAGCACTTAATCACCCAAGTTATTTTTCTAAATTTTCAAATGGCAAACAAATTTCTGGTTCCAGCTTCTTGAATGTAAAGATTTGCTGCTTTTCTTTGGCATCCATGATAGTATAGGAAGAGTCTTTGGGTTTTGGATTGTTGGTTTGACAAAAGAAACAATCTGAAGATGTCACTTTGGACTCTGGGACACTGTTAAGAGTATTTTTCACAATATTTTTGTTATTCTCATTAGTTCCAGCTCTTTTCTGAACCAAACTACAGTAAAAACAAACAACATGAGTTAACGCATCTGAAGATTTTTGCCTTTTGGCTGAGCAGGGAACACCACATTCTCACTGTGATGTAACATTCATTCCTCTCCTTGCCACAAATGACATGCCCCAACCTGGCTGCGTGTTTTATTATTCCCTCTCTGAGTTTTAATGCCACTCCCTTTGTACGCTGATCCCGTCAAAGACTGAACTCAGGTGTGTTTGTGTGGACGCTGTGTACTGTACATGTGAGCGGGGCACATCCCTGTCTGCTGGATTAACGTGGTGAGGGAAAGCCTGTGTGCTTTGTGTGTGCTGGGGATGCAAATTTTTGTAAACTATCCGATTTTAACTACGCTGCTGCTAACTATATCCTGTGCAAACGGTCCGGTGGTTTGAGTTTGTGTTTGTGTAGTTCCCCAAGGCCTCGCTTACAGTCAGTACCATGCCCAGGACATGAGTCATCGACAGGAAAGAATGTGCTCAGCGCTTCGATACCCCCGACACACCATAACACAGAGTCAACACTGGGCTAAAAGCAGACTGAAACACACAGCCATCCCACTTACTTCACAGGCTCTGGAGCACAGACAGAATATTTGAGTGGGCTTCAAATGATAAACTCTGGGAGCTGGAAATTAGCTTATCAAGCTGTTGTGTTTGCACTTTTCAGGCTGTGACTTGCCTGGCCTCTTCAGCTGCATCTGAAGCTTCTGAAGCTTCAGTTATAAATCAGGTTCAGGAATTCATTTCACATAACTTCTGAATATGTACATCGGTCTAAACTTTAAACCACAAAAGCTGCGTCCAACCATGAAACCTGTATTGTTGGCATGTAGTGTGGGAGCTCAGGTCCTCAATGGTAAATTTCCATCTCTGTCTGAATTCTTGGAAGAATACAATCATGATTACAAACACGATAAGTGGTGAGTAAGGGCATGAGCATTAAGCACAAGTTTACATAACACATTCAGCCCTGCTTT
This sequence comes from Pagrus major, assembly GCF_040436345.1. NCBI lineage: Eukaryota > Metazoa > Chordata > Actinopteri > Spariformes > Sparidae > Pagrus > Pagrus major. The sequence continues at coordinate 12,227,874 of NC_133217.1, read as the reverse complement.
CCATTCCTCAGCCCTTTCCCTCTCACACAACTCAGCAGCAAAGTTTGCAAAAAACACTTCCTTTGAGCAAAACCTCAAAAACTGCCACCGCATCTGCACCGATTTCAAGCGTCCCTACCTCACGACACGTCCTCACTTCAGTAGCTTAAAAGCTTGTATGAAAGCTGCGTATTAGTCCAAAGTACTATCTGCCACAGATGAACTGTAAAAATCTGCAAATGAAGCTGGGAGATGTCAGTCCCCGAACATCCCACTGAGTGCCCTACTTACCTCGGCTGAGTGATTACTGTAGTGTTGTACACCGCTGTACTGTAAGACTAGAAGTGCTGGGGTTTTGCCTTCAGTCTTACGTAATGGGAGTCAATCATTAATGGCCCAGCACCTTGTAAACGATCTGTTAAGATGGAAAGGGGTCATTCTAGCAGCGAGGGCCAATGTCGCAGAGTCACAAGGCCCATACGAGCGGACGACAGGTTTAAAGGTGAAGGAAGTGTGTGTTTCTTTCTTTTACGTGTCAGCATTCAGGAGATCAGCTGATGAGAGGGCGGAAGAGATAAAGCAGATGCAAATGAGACATGTAACGTAGTCGTTTCTGCTCTGTATCGTAAACCAATGGGTAACATTTTGCATAACATAAGTGCTGTGTGGTCTGACAACCAACCTATGCATAGTCAAATAATGTTATGTAGGCATGCTCTTCTTTTTTCCCCTCTAGCATGTTTTCTCTTTTGCTGCACTGAAGGAAAAAGTACCTACAACTACCTCAAAAGGAGAACAGGTATCTCCCCTAAACTTCCTTTTTTAAGACGGGACTTAAAAAACAGTTTCTTAACCACTGGTTAATTCACAAGACAGGATTTTAGCCCTGATTTTCCAGTTGCTGTAGTTTATGAAGATCACAACAAAAAGCCCATGATTAGAGGCAAATTAGTGCTCTCTCCTACGTGCGACGATCACAATGTGTGAACCCTTCAAAGACGTGATCCAGGAGCTCACTAAACTAAATATCTGGTTGTGTCTAGGGGTAGACCGATTATCTGGGCCGATATTCAGCATTTTTCCAATTATTGGTATTGATGATTTTTGTGTCTGATCGCTGATAAAATAGATACAATTTAGAAATGCAGTGCTTTGGCTCTGAGGCAGCATCCCTTTTCTGTAAGTGGTAACCACTGTGTGGTCTCTGTGTCTCCAACACTATCTGATGTCGTGAGTAATAGCCCATTAACACTGAAATTAATCTGAATTTGCAAAGTAACGAGTATCTTAATTTATCAAATAAATGTAGTGGAGTGAAAGTATTAAGTAGACTATGTATACATGTCTCAGAAATATGTATGTTATGTATATCAGTTCCAATTACTGGTTATTGGTCTACTGCATTACTATAAACAGTATCGGCCCTGAAAAAAACATATCAGTCAACCCCTAGCTGTGTCGCTGAAGGGTCGGGGAGCCAGGAAATGAGCCGAGAAACCAATGATGGTAGACACTCCCCTTATGGCTGCTTACAGGATCTGATATTCAGTATTTTTACGATTATGGGCATCTGTGGGTTTTTCTTGTCCAATCACCAATGAAATTATTTTGGCTCTGATTCAGATGCCTCTCTTTGTGTGTAGTCACCACTCTGTGGTCTCACTCAATATCCTGCCCACAACACTATCTGATTGGTTACATAACATGTTAATTACTCTTTTATTTATTTATTTATTCTATTCTACTTTATACGTTATTGTTTTTATTTCCTTATTTGTATTTATTCTATCCCTTTTTGTTTCTGTTGTCAACTGTTTTGTACTAGATCTTGACACCAATTTAAATGAGGATACATACCAAATGTTTTTTTTTTTCAAAGTAAAATAAATAAACTAAAACTGAATAACAGTCTATCAGCATTGAATAACCTGAATCTGCAGTGGAGAAAAAAAAAGTGCAATATTTGCCTATAAATGTAGTGGAGTGGAAGTATAAAGTAGCAGAAAATAGAAGTACAATACTTGATTTATTTGTACTGAGTTACATTGCATTACTGGTTATTATACATTTTGACACAAAGATTTTAATTTTTACTGCAAAAGTAACACATTGGCTCCAAATATTGGTTCTCAGCCCTGATAAAACGTAGCAGTCAGTCTGAAAAGCACTTTGAGTTGTTCAGGAATGCTGCTTTCAAAAGGCATCATTCAACTAAAATCCAAACAACAATGAATCAACAAGTCATTACGTCCACCATTACATCCTTTTTGTGTGGAGCATGGCTACAGGCAACACATACTGTGTGTTTACAGAAAGCCCTGTGGCTTTCATCAAGCAAAGCCTCATCTGTTGTTCACCAGTTGCCATGACAGGATCTCAAGACAACGAGGCTGAAGCCTGAGGAATTGTCAGGCTGGAGTTACCAGTCCTGGCATGACAAACACACAGACATTGACTTAGCAGCCAGTCCATCTGCTTTCTGCCTATACGCATTCTAGCAAACAGCAGAGCAGTCCACATAGTTGTAGGCTACATCCTCCCCATTACTGGCTGACTGGGACTGCAAAAAGGTCCTCACAGATGGCCCATCTGTGACTTTACCTCCACTCGAGCGTCAGAATCTTCCGGTAAAGCTTCTTCGTAGATTTATCTCGAGCTAAAGCTGTGCATGATCCTCTGATTATCAAACTGAGAGATGGCATAAGACGCTTTAAATAGATCACATCCGGCAAGATTATCTGACTGCTTCATACATCAACGCCCAAATTTCATAACGAAATAGAGAGACGGACATGTTGCAGCATATGCTCTAGACTGGCTGGTGGGAGTAGGACTAAGCTCACCTGACCTCTGACCTCATGTCTATGTGTTTTTAGCAACATTTTTCATCTGGAAGTGATACGGTGCCTGTGTTTCCTGTATACAGGCAGAGAAAAACTAAAGTGGGCATCAGCTCCCGATCAAAGAGATAAAAAGCAGCCCAGAAATGTCGTTCAGCAGTCAAGTTATTTTCATGTGCTCTCTTGACAGACAGAAAGAGAGCGAGCTTGAAAACCCGCAAGCTCACAGATTCTTGACCGATGCATTTTTGAAAAGCCGCATCACAAAAGATGTCTTTCTGTCCTTTTCCTGCTGAGACAAGCGACACTTTGTACTGCTGCTCAATCACGGGTTGCCATGGATACAAAAATAACAAGGCAAAGACGAGAATATGTTCAGTTAGTTTGTTCTTTATAGCAAATCTGAGGGCATAAAAAACATGGGGCTATTTATAGGACCCTGTGCCGTTACCAGCGGAAACATGATTTCACACGAGCATCAGTGGAAGTAGGGCACAACATCCTATAACCTTATAAAACCATAAGAGATGACAGGCAGGCTGTTCTCAGAGTGGCCACTTGGTATATTAGTCAAGGCAGGAGTGTTGTGTATTTACCAGCTTTAAAGTGGGTGTTGTGGAAAGGAGAGAGTGACACAGAGATAACTCAGTGAGTCACGTCAGCCACTGGGATGTTTACACCCAGAAATGTTGCAGCAGGAATAAACATTTTGGCTCAGCTGACTGATAGACTTAATTGATTCCTGTGGCGCTATCCTGTGTCGGCTTGAGATCACAAGAGTGCAGGGGGGGGGGGGCGGTCTGGAACAGCGCCACCTAAAGTCAGTAGAGAGTTCGTCTCAGTCTTGCTCAAGGGCACTTCAATAGGGCAGATAATAGGAACGTGTATGATTAGACAACTGGTTGATTAAAGGCTGCTACCTTTGCTCGTTGCCACCAGAAATATTAGTCGGTAAACGTATTACTTTTTATCAAAATACACATTTAAATTACATACGTTGTTATTTGAATCGCTAATTCATCTCGCGGTTATTTTCTAGGAAATCTGATTTATCATTTGGTCTATAAAATGTCAGAAACATCCGTTTCCAAAGCCCTCAACGACATCTTCAAATTTCTTATTTTGTATTAACAACAGCCGATCAATATTCTGATTCATCGATTAATCAGCTAATCTGCCAGTTAAATTAGACAGAACAACTGTCAGTAGTTTGTACAAAGGCAGTTATGATTAATTCTAATTAAACCCATTTTGTGTCTTTATCCTCCATTACTCTCTAATGTAGAAATCAAGACATCTTCTATAACATCATTACAGCTCTGTAAACCAGCCTCACCCTCAGTTGGGATATATTAACAGTATTGTTTACACCAGCTGAACTGGCGACGTGTGCCCGGAGGCAATCTGTGAATGGCACAGTGATAGTGATTCCATCACTGCTCATGAAAAACGATCCTGTCTGGACTAAGAGGTGCTAAGGCCAAGTATTGATTTACGGCAGTATAAAAACAAAGTCACTCAAGCACCACAAAAGCCTGGAGTGAGAACGCTGAACGGCTCATGATCATTTCACAAATTAAAGTTAATTAGTGATTTAAGATCAGAGTTTTCTCACCCATTATAAAGGATTAGGTGGAGCACCCAAGCCGTTTGGGCACCACCTAAATGAGATCAAAAGCAATGTGGAAAGGATCAAAACGAAATCATAGCTCTAATAGTTTTATTTAGAAAATTTCATCATTATGCTTTAAGGGTTTTAAATATGTATTATCTGATCTAGCTTTTTCAACTTTCTGTAAGTAGATGTGTGAAATGATGAATGAATCTTCTTCTTCAGGGAAGACCCTGAAACCTCTGACCACACAAATGCACCTAAGCCTTCCACAAATCTAGGTAAATACACTGCCAATAGCAGGGCTCCAGGGTGCAACTATTTTGGTCACACGTGCACCCAGAAATCTGTCCACACTTTCAGTGGTCGGACCAGTGCGCCTGAGATATGGTTCATTTTGTCAACAATCTCTTGATGCACGCGAGTTGAATGAAGAAAAACATGCATTTACACATTTTTCCTGCTTACAAGCAAAAGTATCCATGACAAGACCACAGGGACCCTTGTCACATCTTTATATGTCTATATTCACATTAGAGAAGCTGGTACCTTTGAACTTGTGGCACTGAAGAAATGACTGAAACGAATAACAATTGTGTCTGTTGATCGACTTATGAATTCATCCTCTAATAATATCAGCTCTAAAAAAAAAGGTTTGTGTGGGAAGTATGCTGTCCTATCAAAAATACAAAACACCAAACAGACACCAACTTTGAATGAATGACCATCAAATCAGACCAGACTAGCAGCACTCTGCTCACTAGAATCAGGCTATTTATTAAAACCACATTGTAAGAGAATACTAGTTTGCTTATGTTGGGGATTATATCAGCACAGTGAGCAATGTGGACAGGCTGAATTAAATAGTCATTAAAGGAGACAAACTCCGCGGGAAGACACCACAGGTGTCCCGTTTGAATTCTCAGCTCACAGCTCAGTTCCTGTTGCTAACAGCCAGCACAGCAATTCAAACTTGTCAGCGCAGACAAAATGTCCCATATATCCCATGTGGTCGTGACCCTGCGCTCACACACACACACACACACACACACACACCCTCCACAAACCCCCAAACATCAGTTTCGGACTGGTTAAAGGCTCTCGTGTACAAATTCGGCACCAACTGTCACGAAGAAGTCCATTAATAATTCTATCGAAAGCGGTATTTCACTTCAGCGCTGAGGCGACGAGCGAAAAAGACACGACAGGAGCGCTGTCAACTCTGGCGTTACATTCAAACGGAGAGCGGGACAACAGCAGCAGAAACACAGATAATTTCACATGAGTTATGAGTATAAATGAAAAGAGAAGCTTACGTTTCTGTGGCCGAAAGCTACAGCATCCCAACAGTGGAGAGATACAGTGCCTGGCTTTGAGTGGCTCCTCGCTTCAATGCCCGAGCTTCGTGGAGGAGGCGGGGCTCGCTCGTTGGGCAGGAGTGAGCGACGCGTCGCTGAGCCAATCGCGATGGAGGAAGAAGCAGAGGGGGCGGGGTAACGGGGGCTGGGCGGACACGTTTGTTTGAACGGACCAGAGAGTGACGTAGACAAAAAAATGTCAAAGATAGACAATCAAGGTGAGAGTTTAGGTCAGACAAAAGGAGTGTCAGGTGAGCCTCAGCTGTTTAAGTGACGTGAAGTCATGTAAATGAATGATTTAATGTGCTACTGTGTGTTAATTTGTTATTGTATGATTCTGTTTTTTGGTTTCAGTAATGATTTTCACACCAAATACACTCATTAGCCTACATTTTTCGCTAGCTAACAATAAGCTACTTGACTTCTATATTAAATGTAGGCTAAACAACTTTAAACAAGGGCACTTTCAAAGGGCAGACACAATGCTAGGCTAATTAGAAATGCACCTAATGGTTATTTTCTTTAATGAGTAAGGTGCCAATGACTGTATGATACTGTTTTTTGGTTTCAGTAATGATTTTCACACCAAATACACCCATTAGCATACAATTTTCATTCATTCAGCCTTGTTGCCAAAGAAGCTAACTTTAAGCTGCTTGATTTCTGTGTTAAATGTAGGCTAAACAACTTTAAACGAGGACACTTTCAAAGGGCAGACACAACGCTAGGCTAATTTTTTTAGCTACTTCACCAGTAGTTGTTTATTAGCTAACATAGCTAAACAATGAATGAACAAATTAAGCAAATAGAGGTAAGATAAAGTCAGTCTTCATCATGTAACCAGCTCCAGAAGTAGACCTCAAACAGATTAGAAATGTACCTAACTTATTTTTATTTTTGAGTAACGTAACTATTTTACAGCAACAACCACAACAACCAACACATGTTCCTAAAAGCCCAAGTGATGTCATTAAATTGCTCATTTTGTTTAGAAAACACTCTTAAACCTGATATGTTCAGTTTATTGTCACTAAACACAGAAAAGCAGCCAATAATTCTTTTGTAAATCGACCAGGCGTATATGGTTGATAAATTAATTGTTTCACCGTTGCTCTGAATTCCTTTAAACCTGTTGTGGAATGTAGGAAACAATTTGTTCATTGCTAAAAGAAAAGTAGGAGTACAGATACAGTATGTGTTAATAATCTGTCTGGTCCAGTGACAGATTGTTTGGTGCTTTTTCCTCAGACACTCTGCTTGCAAAAGATGGCTTTACCCACAAGTGCTGACTGTCTGCTGAAACGCTGAGTAAGTGAGAGAAGTCGTGTGATTGCACCCAGACGGATTGAGCGAGTGGGTGAAGCAATGAGCATGTGTTTATGTGTTTTTTTAAACTTAATATCCATCTTTCTCTGATTAAGTTTTGCTTTTCAAGCCCTGCTAAGTCAGTTCACCTCTATTGTCCTTGTAGCTCTCCGAACCACCTTCATGCCTTGGATTTGTTTACCCAACAAAGCAAATTTCCTCCTTTGCATGGGCATGAGGCTGTCACTTCCTGCCTCGGCTTATTTCTATGGCAACAGAGAGAAGGGAAAACATAAAATAGAGGAAAAAATGGCTTTGAAAGGGAGAGTTAGAGTTGGGTGTGTCCAGAAACTTAGAACCGACAAAACTAATCACAGCGTTTGGAGCTTAAAGGAATGTTGGCCTCCTGCGTCAGGACCGACTGAGGGAGAATAGGTATTAATTGCTGACATTGCTGTGGTGTGTTTTTGGAAGTGGAACACACAGATTGCTATCAGGGTTTGCATCACAGATCTTTTCATTGTTAAACTCAGGTGGATTCCCGTGTACTTGTACCTGAGCAGTGCACAATTGTAGCCCAGAGGGGACACTCCCTGGAATACCTGACGCTACACACACAGATACAGTGAGGTAGCAAACCTGAAAACACACCATTCACACACTTATAATGACTTCCAGACATGTTCTACTAATGGCACAATTTTAATCTTATTTTACAAAAGGGGAACGATGGACAGGAGACAATGATACAGTCATAAATAAGATAATGGAACGGAAGACGATACGTGACACTTCTAAGTCTGTGTATGCCAGTCTAGCTATTAATATCCCCTATCACCTTTCTGCTTCACATTCCTCACGAGCAGATAATGTATGATAGTGTCATCTGTAGGTCAGATATGGTTACTGCACACAGAGCAGCTCTGAAACTGAAAAGCTGCTCCCTGCACCACTGTGAGTGAGCTTATGAGGACTTTGGTTTAACAACGGCACAGAGGACATGAATTAGTGCTTTAACTGAAGGTCTGCCACTTGCTTGGCTCTGTGGAATTTGACCTTGTGTGTGTATGGGGGGGAAATGAAGAGAGACGACACCCTTCAACTAGAGGGCCTCAAGAAGTTGAAGTGCCCTTAAGCAAGAAGACACTGACTCGGGTCCCTGTTCTATAGCTAAACGAGACCTCTGGTGCTGGGTTATAACACGCTGGTGTGGGTCCATACCAACTCCTCTGTATCTTCCACTCTGTGTTTACATATTAGTTAGAGATCATTAACTCATTTAAGTTGATTAAGCACCATTTTTTAGTGAAATGCACCATGTAAGCACAAAATAATAATATCTCTTCCACTTCTGTAGGGTAAAAATAAAGATACAGCCAGTAGTGGGGTATTTTAGCTTAGCACAAAAACAGGAAACAGCTGTTTAATCCAGATTATCTGATGCAGGATCAAAACTACCAGCAACTCTAAAGCTCACTAATAAACACATTATTACTGGTTTGTCTAATCCCTTCAATAAACAAAGTGTAAAATTGGCACATTATATTTTTATTAGCTGGGCTTCAGGTTTTGTATGAATTAAACAAAGCCTTTCCCACACATCTTCCACCCCATTCTTGTTCAATAGATTGGTTTTAACAACAAAACTGCTAGCTTAGCTATTTATATATGCTAAGCCGACCTGCTGCTGGCGGTATCTTTGCCATTCAAGAATCAAGATTACATTTTATTATGATTATACAACCACGATTGTACAACAAAATGATAGTTGTATTTCTTTCAAGATACTCACAAAAAACAATTACATAAATGGATGAATAAATATAATAAAATAAAAACATAAAACTACAAGCTACTTATTTCAGGCGAGGTGTGTAGGATAAATCTCCCAACTTGAGGACAGAAGCTACTCCGTAGTCTGGTGGCATAGGTTTCATTTACAACGGGAATAAACTTTTCACCATTTAAAACCATAATTAGTTGAAACTGTGCTGAAAAATAGCACCCACCAACAAATGATTAAATACATTTTGATGGGCCATTATGCAATTTTTTCCCCTGCTTTAATTATCTACTCTTACCTCATTCAATCCCCTCATTACATTGCCTAAAATTGCATACACTGCAGACCGTTTCAAACAGCTTTTCTTCTCGTCTGAACCCTTATGTCCCCACCACTTTTCAACACAAAGTAACAGCCTTGTCTCTTGGTATGGCAGCGAATACTTCTGTATTGCTTGCCAGACGCAGCAGCGTGACATGAGATATTTCTCATCTAATTCAGCCAGAAAGAACATATGCATTTCCCAAAATGTCGAACCATTCCTTTAAAACTTCATTTTAACTTCAGGCCTCAAGATGCGGTCACTCTGTAGCTGCCGTTTCAAGGTTTTAAGATGATATTGTTCACTTTGCCCAGCTGGTTATCAAGCCTTAATCTGGCCTCTCTGTGAAGAAGGAGGCAAGCTTCCCAGAAGAGATCAGTAGCACTTTATTCTGCTATTACTGTACTTTTTACTGTTTTCTCCTCGTGCTATAATGTTCCATGTCTGCAGAGGGCGATGTTGCACAGAAACAATGCAGTGTGGGGACTTGAGTCGACAGCTGCAGATCAGATGTCTCAGCTCTCTAAATTACTGAGTGGCGACTTTGTTTTAATGACTCACAGAGCCCACAGTTTTTGTGCTCTTGTTTGTTACTTGTTTTGCATCGCGTTAGCTTGTATACGTGCGCTTTTGTGCTCGCTTTCATGTTTTGGTGTGCTCGTGCAGCCCTGAATAGCCCGAGTGTTATCTTCTGTGCAGCTCAGTGATCTTAAGATCTCGAGGCATTACATTCTTTTTGTGTCATTATGTGATTGAGGCTGATTATGTGCATGCAGACAGTTTCTATCAAACTCCGTAGATCAAAGGCCCTCCCAATACACACTCACACACTCTATCCTTTACACTACCCTCCTTATTCCTCCTACTTATCTCCCCCTCCACTCTCTCTCCACCCTTTCAACAGGGCAATAGCATGCTCTCTAATTTTTTCCAGATGTCAAGTACCTCCCTTCCTCCTTTTCCCCACTCCATTCCCTCTGTTTTAAACTCTCACAGGCACGCTCGACATATTGGTCTCAACGACAAAACATGACCCCGGGAGGGTCAAGCAGGAGAAGTTGGAGCGCTCCCAAAGGGGAGAGGAATGCCGAAGCGAATGCGTTTCCCACGTCGCATGATGTGTTTGCGTTGCCACGATCGGCCGAGCTGCATTTTCAGGGTGCCGGCTGTTTGTGACACGCTGTTTTGCTCTCACTCTGATGAGATCATCCGTATGTTCTTTAACAAGAGTAGTGATTAGCAGAGAAGTGTCTTGGACTCTTTCTCTCCATCTTGCCCTCCTTTTCTACTTCCTGTGATGGGAACCAACTGTTGGAGCCGAGCAGTGGGAATGTGGACGTTTTCAGGCATGGGGCCCAGGTGTTCCCTCCACTCTTTGTCGATCATTTATATTCATTTCCGTGCACATGAAATGTGGCTTTTTACACATCTTTTGTGTAACATACAGTATGCAAAGCAGCATTTCAGTGGAGCTGCAGTCTCACAAGGGGATCGGGTCTCTTTCGCTGTTTCCCCCTAAGTGCATAAACACTCACTCATCCTCTCACAAACATTCAGGCACACACACACTCACCGTTAATGCATGTGAGCATGGACGAGATCTATGATTCCCAGCTCTAGCTAAAGCCCTTAATGATCCCAGCAGCTGTTGCTCATGTAAACTCTCCTCTCTCTCTCTCTCTCTCACACACACACACACACACACACACACAACCCACCTCCCCATTGCCTATTTTTCCTTCCCTTTGCTTTGCTCTCCCTTCTTTGTCCTTTCATTTTGATTCTGTAAAGCAACAAAAGAAACACTTAAAATAGAGGACTTCACATACTGCTAAACAAACACTCACAGATAGACGCACGTACGCTTTCCATCTCTGCCACACACAGGGATAATCTGTTATGAGTTTGAACCATTTCCTATTGATTAGAGCCCTGATGGAGGGCTAATCTGAGAGACAAAGCTGCTGTTAATCTTCATTGTGGCCCATCCCTTACACTGATTACTATGATAAGCTCCAGATATGTGCTAGTTTCATGCAGGGTCATGTTACCAGGACGTACAGATTGTCTCTCTGATGCATGCTAGGCCCACAGGGAAAAGAGAGCCGCTGAAGCCCCTGCATTCTGACATACAATAGGATGCACATGTTTCCACTAGCGCAACTTCCTGTGAGTTTGTGACTTTGCGTGAGGCTCATTAGTCCCTTACACTGTCAGTCCTGCTGCGTTTGGAGCATTTTGGTATGTCTGTATGGGAGGTATTCATGAGAAATGATCACTTCAAGAGAACCACCTGCTGTGTTTAATTTGATTTAACCTCTTTTTCACATTCATTCACATTCTTAGCATTCACTTACTGCGAAAATACGATGCATTTCATTTGGTCGCCTATTGGAGGAACTTCGGGTGAAACATCAGACGATACATCAGAGAGTAAGGAAGGAAGTTGGCGAAAATGTGACGAAACATAACTTGAATACAACTTTAAAACTTTACCTCGTCCATGTACATTGTGTTTGATTCACGTCAGGTATATTTTCATCGCAAATGCCGGTTGTTTAACAATGAAGACTCCAATGGTCCCGCTACTCTTATTTTCATTGTTGCGATTGAGAGACCTCCTAGCGACACAAATTACATACTGCGATTTTAATAATTAATGCACCAATCTAAGCAGCATTCGTATGTGTTTGCTCCAAGTTAGTTCCAATACCAGCAACCATTTCCACTCGCGGTCTACTTAAAGGAACAGTTAACCCAAAAAATGAAAAATTCAGTCATTATCGACTCACCCTCATTCAGATGGAAAGTCAGGTGAAGTTTCATAGACACTTCTGGAGCTTCACAGTATAAAAGCGTTGCAGCATTATTCTAATCAACTGCATTTACTGGGGGCTTGTTTTAAAAGGTAAAAAACAACTGATAAAATAAACATAAAACGTCTCCATACAACTCGTTCGATGTAATCCAGGTCGCCAGAAGCCCGGAGATCCCAAATTGATTCGAAAAGACATTAATTACACCCTTGTTGCACCTTGTGCACCCACTTCATACAGGGTGCGTTCTAACGCTTCTAGCTTAGCAGCTACAGTGAAGATTTTGGCTACAAAAGGTTTCAAACACCATCTTTTCAAATCCTGGGATCCTGGGGCTTCTGGAGACATACACCAGACAAGCTGTGTGGAGCCTTTTTATTAAATTGTAATTTTTTGGGTGGATTTACAATATAATCACTTGTTCTGGAGCCTACAACTGGATCATGATATCATTTCTCGCTCGTCATCATTGAATCGTAGGTGCTCAAACTGTACGCTACTCTGAGCACTTCCATGTCTTCTCTTCCAGGCTAACATAAAAGTTAAGTTCTTGACATTGGAAACTGCAGTTGACAGAACAGTCTTCACTCAAGGTCCACTTACTCGGAAAGTTTGAACACCTACGGATCCATAACAAACAAGGAAAGGACACTTAATCATCATAAAGTTGTGTCTTGAGTAAATGTATTAAATGCTTTCCAACTATGCTGAGGATACAGACTATGAAATATAAACCATGATGATTAATGATTCTTACTGTTGCTTGTCCAACTGCACATCATAAAAAACTACTTTATTCTTCCCTCTACACACACACACACACACACTTACTCTCCCTCTCTGTCTCTCACTCTCATTCATTGAAAAATGCTGTTTCAACTTCTAAAGATCATGCAGGAGAAACGTAACACTCCTCGTCGACCTACATACGCTGCAGCATCAGCTCGTTTACATGCACACACAAACTTACCTGCGCTGACCTGGATATTCTCTATTTCATGCAGACATACATCTGCGCACACACATAATTTGTCAGTCCCATGAAACAGGCACGTTCAGGTGCAGACAAATATACAAGCCCTTCTCTCCACCGGTTGAATCAGGTTTCTCTCTCCCACACACACACACACACACACTCTTTCTCTCCGCTGAGAGGCTGAAATGTCACATGGCCGGTTGATTGGACAGTGAGAGGCCCGCTGGGAAGGGGAGAGAGGTGATGAAAGGATGGACTGGTGAAACCGTTCTGCTGCCTTTATTGTGTGAAGGCACAGTGGCAGACAGCTCTGTACAGGGTCCTCAATGCCGCCTATTGTGCCAACTTCTCTGTGAATCTGGGTCAACTCCAGCGCACTTTTTTCCCTCACAACAATCTCTGTCTACATTAGTCTAACATTGCACTCACTTCCCTTCTGCTCTGATCCCCTGCTCGCCGATTGTTTTATCTTTCCATATCTCATTTACACTCTTGGAAATGAGTCCTTCGCCCATGTCCTCCTTCAAACGTTACAATACAGTTATGGTCAATTTATTTCTGATTTTACAGTGAAAGCCTGTCTATGCTGATGAAATCAGTACTCCTTTCCACTCTGACACAGACCAGGCGACTGCCATAAAACAACTGGACCGTCCCTCTGTGTCTGAGGCCAGATCAGACAGAGTGTTTTCTCAATGTGTGGGTTCCTCAGAGAAAGAGAAAGAGAGACCAGAAAGACAGAGGGGGGAGAAGAGATGCAGAAATACTATGGAGAAATGGCCCGGCAGGAAATGACCTCCCGGAGAGAGGGGGCTTCCCCAAGGGTTGTATTTCTCTCTGTCTTTCATACACAGACACTCACTCACACACAGCTATAATGTCTGACTATGATGTCTAGCAACAGATATGCATGAGAACGAGGCTGATCTTGCAGCGTGTTTGAGGCTTTTGGTCTGTGCTGGTAATGCAAGGAGCTGTAAGAGTCATCCATTAGCTCGGCTCTGGAAACCATTGCATCACTTGCTTCTCAAGGGAGGCTGCACGTTGTGTATAGGCTACATGAATATGTGTGTGTGACTTTGTGTGCATGAGTAAGTTAACTGCTTATTTTTCCCATGTTTGACAAGTCTCTATTCATAGACATTAACATCATGTGTTGCAATTGAGCATGTGTGTAGTTAAAATACAGAGAAGTTAAAATACTTTTGTGAGCTTAAAGTGATGGAAAAACTGCTGAAATAGTTTAATGAAAATAATAGATAGCTGTTTAAATACTTCACATTGACATTGTTAGCTCGCTAAAATGAATACATACACAGTTAAAATAGTTAGCTTAAATTAATGAATAGTTCACCAAAAGTAGGCTAGTCCGGGCCTAATGGATGAATAGCCTAGTTGAAATAGTTAAAGCTAAAGCTAGCTAGCTAAAAAAGAACAGTTTTAAGTTAAAAGTAGCTGATAGATAAACATTTTAAATAGTTTGCTAGCTAAAAGTAATGGCCTGTTAGGCTAGCTCAACATAGCCGAGGCTTAACGAATAAACAGTTGAAATAGTTTTGTAAAAGTAGGCTAATGAATAAAACGTTGGAACAGTAGCCTCGTCTAAAAGTACACGTAATGGATAAACAATTGCTTATGTATAGTGAATAGCTCAACATAATGAACAAACAGTTGAAATACAATATTCAGCTAAAAATAAAAATACATTTTGAAATGTTTACCAACAATTCTGTTGTATGAAAAAACAAAAGACTCACAAATCATTCCACTTTTATATTATTAAAATAAGGCATACTATATATCATACAGTTAAAAAAACTATAGGCCACATGATAGTCAACCTAGTGTTGATAAAGGGGTACTTGAGCTCTGTTGGGGGAGCTAGCTACTTTGTAAGCATAGCTTTGCAAGCTAGCCTATAGCCTGGGCTACACTGAAAGAAGCTGAACTGCAGCAGGAATACGCTTGAGAAAAATGTAGTTTGGTTAGAAAAAGTAGTTCAAACTACTTTGTGTGAACTGAAGTTAACAATGTGCATGCAAACGTCACGTGCAATCTAAGATTTACACTCAGTTCATGCAAAAATGACCCACTTGTGCAGGTCATACATAAACCAAAAACATCTAAATACCACCTGTT
The DNA here is from genome assembly GCF_040436345.1 of Pagrus major. Lineage (NCBI taxonomy): Eukaryota > Metazoa > Chordata > Actinopteri > Spariformes > Sparidae > Pagrus > Pagrus major. The sequence goes on along the minus strand of NC_133217.1, from coordinate 12,212,744 downwards.
CTCTTGGAGACAGAGGGCAAGAAATGTCAGAGTGTAGTTGAGTCCAGGTGGGAATATTGCAGCAGCCAGGTAACTTCTCAATTAGCATGAACATTGTCAATTAACAGCAATAATAACTAGCACTTATGAGTAAATGGCACCTAATATATTCAAGTGATGAATGGATTGCCTGGGCATTGATAGACAGCGGTCAGGTTGAAGGACAAAGGGTTCAATTAGGTTATAGTAGAGAAGCAATGCTGAATTAGAAATAAAAAATAATTTCTTCACCAAAATAGCAACAAAGAAAAAAAGTAGGCTATAATTTCACTCATTGCATCACATGAAAATGTAGCTGACCTACTGCAAAATAGTTGAAATGTCGCTCACTGCTCTGTGTGACTGCTTGAGCTCATCTAACAGGGCTGCAGTCAGTAAAGGTTCTGATCTATAGATCAGACAGTGTGTATGTCAGCAATCGCTCTGCCTCATGTGCCATAAATGTGCAGATGTCTTGGCAGTAACGTGGCATTTTTGCTTTTCAAACCAGACTGGAACACAAACCTCCGTGCGCACTGCAGATAACCATCCCCTCTCTCTGCCGCACAGCTCTGTACAACACGCTCCATTCACCGCTGCATTTATTCCCCCGCTTTCAAGTTGGAGATCTTTAACTAAGATTTGGCACCTCTCTCCTCGTCGGTCTTAACACACGCTTCACGACCCGAATTCCTCATCTGCAAATGTGAACCATCTGTGCTCCTCGTGGCCCCATGCAGCAGCGCGGGGCGCGTTAATGAGAGGCTGGTAAACTGCAGTTTAGGCTGCGTGATGATGGTGATCCTACTGTACAGAGAGAGAGAGAGAGCGGACTGGTGTGTTGATTGTAGCTTAGAGTTACTTGTATGTATTCAGCGCTCAGATCTGATGTCCCACATCACTGTTCACCAGGCTGCAGCAGCTGTTTCGTGATTCCCACCCCACATCTTAACAAAACCAATGACAATATGAATTTTAAACATTTTTGCTGAGCTCGTTTTATGAGTGACTCTGCTTGGCTCTGTGTGCTCCCTGCTGCGAGGGAATCCAACTCTTCGGGTTTCTCTTGGGCTTCCGTGGGAAGGAGATCTTCCTGTCTGCTTTGTCCATACCAGGGATCCGATCCAGATCTCAGACCCCCGGTGGCTGCGGGGGCGCGCAGAAAACTCGGTCAAAGGGTTTCTCAACCTCTCTCTCCCTCCCTCTGTGTCGCTCTCTCTCTCTCTCTCACTGTAGAGTATCGTGTGTGTGTGTGTGTGTGTGTGTGTGTTTGATTACCTGCGTGAACGCGCAAAGTTCTGGGACTCGTGCGTCAAGGCTTGTGCACATCTGTTTTTGGCAGGGTCGCAGAGTTGCGTGGGAGGGACTATTTCAGTGTGTGTGTGTGTGTGTGTGTGTGTGTGTGTGTGTGTGTGTGTGTGTGTGTGTGTGAGCAGTCTGTAATTCGCAGCAGATGACCACTTGGGGGGATGGAGGCTTTACTGGGAGGTGAGCGTTTCCTCAGACAGCACCAGAGCGCGCTGCACAGATTAAGTCGCTGTGTGGATGATGCTGCTGAGTGATGGAGCCGTGTGCCTGATGTGTGCGCCACTTTTCAGAGCAACAAGTGGATTATGGACGAGTCGATCTCCAGCATGAGAGAGGAGAAGGGCGACTGCGCCTGAGCCACGCAAAGCGAATGTGCCAGCCTGCGCTGTCGGAATGGATAGCGGCAATTTCCCGACGGGGATCTGCTTTTTCCTCCTGGCGCTCAATGGATTTATCTCCTCCTCCTCCTCCTCCTCCTCCTCCTCCTCATCCTCACAAGTGACAAGCTTTTGTCCCGACCGCTGTGACTGTCAGCACCCGCAGCACCTCATGTGCACCAACCGCGGGCTGCGCGCCGTGCCCAAACCCGCCGCGCGTGTCTCCGAGGAGGCGCTCATCTTCAGCCTCGGGGGGAACTTCATCGGAAACATCTCTGCCTTCGACTTCACACGGTACAGTAACCTGGTGAGGTTGAATTTACAGTACAATCAAATCCAAACCATTCAGCCTAAAGCGTTTGAGAAGCTCTCCAAGTTGGAGGAGCTGTACCTGGGGCATAATCTTTTATCAAATATACCCGCCGGGACGTTACAACCCCTGAAGAAGTTAACTATCCTCTATGGGAATAATAATGACATGAAGAAAATCACTCCAGAACTGTTCGCCAATTTGGATAATCTGGTGAAACTGCGTCTGGACGGCAACTCACTAGAAGTCCTGCAGGACTCCGTTTTTAAAAGCTTGACCAGCCTACATTATCTCCACCTGGAATACAACAAGCTGCACCACATCCACAGAAACGCTTTCTCCAAACTCACCAACCTGCGCTTTCTAAACCTGGCGCACAACAAGCAGGCGGCCGTGCGCAGCGCCCTCACCTTCTCCCAGCTCAGAGCTCTGACAACCCTGCTGCTGTCCGAAAACGAGATCCAGCACGTCGGGAACCACGTCTTCCAAAATCTGAAAAAGCTGTCCACGCTGTCCCTCAGCAACAACAGGATCTCTCGCCTGGACAGCGAGGCTCTGAGGGGGCTGTCGAGCCTCAGGGAGCTTCTGATTGACGGCAACGAGCTGGAGGAAATCCCCGCCGGTCTCCTCGACTCCCTGGAGCGCGTCGAGGAGCTGGACTTCAGTCGCAACCGGATTTCCCAAGTGGACCCTTCTGCTTTTTCGCAGCTTAAGCATTTAAAGGTGCTGAAGCTGAAGAACAACATGCTCACCAGCCTGTCAGGAGACATTTTTGGACTCAACAACGCGCTTTACGACCTGGATCTCCATGGCAACAACTGGACGTGCGACTGTCGTCTGGAGGAGCTGAAGAGATGGATGACTGCTGCGCACTCTCAGGGCAAGTTGTTGACTGTTTTTGTGCAATGTCATCACCCGGCAACTCTGAGAGGGAAATATCTGGACTATGTGAATACTTCCCAGCTGCAGCCCCTCGGGAACTTGACCCACTTGTGCAGGAGCCAAGCTGGGCCTGAGGAGAGCCGGGGAGGGGGTGTGTTGGTAAAGGTCAAGGGGGAGGAGGCAAGAGGTGAGGAGAGAGGTGAAGAAGGCCAGGTGGAAGAGACAGAGTTGTTACAGGGAGACAGGGACGGGGTGATAATGAGGAAAGAGGGTGAGAAAACGAAAAGAGAGGGACAGGAGGAGGTGAGAATCCAGGGAGACCAAGGGGGTGTGGAGGTGGCAGCACTGGAAAGGAAGAAACCGAAGAAAGAGTCTCTCAGCCCAAGGTCACGACCTGCTACAGAGGCAACTAGGAAACGTGCCAAAGGCAGACAAAGGTCAAATGTCACTTCCAGAGCTGATCCACCATCTACTTCTTCACCAAGTCATGCTGGAATCCAGGAGAGAAACACCACAGATCCAAACACCGGGCCCACCACCACCACCACCACCATCTCTCCAGTCCAGTCCGGAGCAAGATTTGATCTCCTGAGGTCAGATCAGGACGAGGCTCTACCTGTAATCACAGATCCTTGTGTGTTCAACCGCCATTTCATCACTAATGTTTCAGTGGATCATGTGACATCGAGTACTGTCACCGTCTGCTGGACCACCAGGGATCATCACAGCTACGCACCAGGACCTGGGCCAGGCCTCGATGAAGTCCACTACCGGATTCTGTTCGACCGGTTCGGCACCCAAGATCGTTTCCCCCGCTACGTGTACACTCGTGGCACAGCTCGCTCCATAACCCTCAGAGAACTCAGCTCAGACGTGACCTACATGGTTTGTGTGGAAGGAGTAGTCGGAGGATCCGTGTGTCAAGTCGCACCCCGTGACCACTGCGCAGGGCTGGTCACTCTCCCTGGGGGGTTCAACCGAGGAGGTGTGCTGACCTCCGACCTCCAGCTGGTGACGGTGGCAACGCTGGCTGGGAACGCCGTGCTGCTGCTCGTCATTGGCAGCGTCTGGCTGGGCCGGAGCCTGAAGAGGAGGTTGCAGAAGAGGAAGTCGGCGGTGCACGTGAGGCACATGTACTCCACCAGACGACCATTTCGTCCGACCATGACGACGGCTTCGGTGTCCGCTGACTTCACCAGCTACCAAAGCAGCCGTCCGGCGCGGCTTGCACCCCTGGAGGAGGGGAACCTCATCGAGTTCCCTTGTGACCGCTTTCTGGACAGCAACAGTGTTCGCAGAGACAGTGACATGCAGAGATTCTCTGACTAGAGCCTTAAAAACTTGGGACTGTACAACAGGTTGTCCTCTCTCTTAAAGGAAGGGAGGCAGTTTTGGAGAAAGATAGTTGATTGTTGCATCTCATCCCAAGTTTGTCAAATACAGACAGTACAGTGCGACTCAACAATCAACTATCTTTCTCCAGAACCGTCTTCCCCACCTTTGGAAACATGGGTTTGTGTGGCTGTGAACAAACCAAGCCAACAATCCCACCACTTTGCGTTTCCTCTTTTCACTTGACCACAAGAAAACTTTTAAACGTGACAAAAGAACAGCTGAGCTCATCAGTGCCTTCTCAGACACCAGAGGAAGTCCAATCCCTCTGACTTCCTCTTCCTGCTTTGCGCCTTTCCGCTTTCATTTCCTTGCACCTGCGCTTGTGTTTTCTTGATTTGTTGCGATTGTTCAGTGTGTACGCATGAATAATTGATCACTGATTTCAACTATGGTGCTAATATTGAGTTCATAGACATCATATTGTCTCATATTTGTACAGCGTGTAATGATGGCTGCTGGTTGGCAGGAAAAAAAAGACACTTGTTTTGTATCACATCTATCACGTTTTATACTTTTACATATGATTTTGTATTACATGAAGAAGTAAAATCCCCAACAATGTGATTGATTCGTCTTCTGGATGATCTATTTTGGTGGCTTTTATATATATTTTACATGAGCAACTGATTACGTAAAGCACAAGAGAATTATATTTCTAGAGATGGGGGTAATGATGACGAAATCCTCATACGCCTCAGCTAAGCAGGCGAGACAGGTCAGGATGGACAGCAATATTATCATGTGAGCGAGTGGTACTATACATGTTTTAGGATACTTTATATCAAAAGGGGTCACTGGTAATATTAGCTTTAACATAATATTTTTCTTGCACTTTAAAATGAGGAGTGATTAATGGTATGAAGTGTGTTAAAGGGAGATCTAAACAGTGCGTGAGGGTGAGGAAGACAATAAAAATACTTATGTTAGAGAAGTGTGCATGAGCACCCATGCTTTTGCATGCGTGTCAAGATGAGGTCTGGCAATGGTTAAGCAGTTCCTTTGTTTGAGTAGACAGGGTGGAGTGCCTCCAACACCAAGTCCAAATCATAGACACAAACACACACTGACACACACACTTTCATGCACGTGAACTATTTTCATGTCACCAGTCGAGATGTCAGAATAGAAAGCTTTTGACATAAAAAAACATTCTGCATTGAAGAATTTGTCAAAGTTGGGTAACTTTGGGTAACTTGCGTTTACTGATGGTAAATACAGATGAATTATATATTTAATTAGATTAAATTATATACTGTATGTAATACACAACAAAAAGGCTGTAAATGTTTTGTTGTGTATTATATTAAGGATTTTTGCAAATACTTTTCCTTTCATAGTAGCGAAATATAAACAAGCTATGATGTACTTTGCTGACCACTCCAGTCATTATGGTCAACAGCCACTCACCAAACCAGTCACTAGATGGCAGACTAGACCATACTGTATGTACAGAAACTGACTGATAACTATAATCCTATTGGTTACAGCCAGAGGCTTACAAACAACAATTAAGAAACACAAGGAAATACCAGAATAATCTTTTCTTTTATTAACCCACAGGGATTGAGACAAGAGGTGCAGTTTCTATATGTATATACTGTCTTAGGGCAGTTAGAAAAAAGTGCCTGAAAGGAAATACTGTACAATCACGTTTTTAAATGGCTTTCAGAGACAGACATGGGCTTGATTTGAACAACATTTTTTTGTCTTCCTAGTATTAATTATTTGTAGAAAAATACATAGTTTTGATGAGCTGCTTCTGCATCGAAGAGAAGGCATAAGGTGTGCACTCGCAGATGCCCGGTTAGAAATATAAAACTAATATATATATAGGCTTTGTCAAAATTAGTGCAAGATATAAGAGCAAAAATACCGAAACAATGTGTTATGACTGTTTATGTGCATAGTCAGTGGGCAGCAGGCAATGGTTAGACATTTTCTGAATAAACACAGGATCCAGTTGCCATGTAACCATCACAGTTTTTAACAAGGCTTTCAGATAAGCTCATTTTCTGCACCTATTATGGAAATGTATCAGTATGTGGTTCTGGTCTCCTCTTGAACCAGAAAAGAAGATCGAAAAATACCTCAGTGTTCACATGGATTTATAAAGTCACCTAATCCAGTTCAGTATTTCATCTACAATGCAAAGATCCACAGCTGAGTGAGACTTTAGTGATGTTACGGCAGAAAGTTAATTCAGTCTGGTAGTATTCAGCCATCCAGTCCCCTCTCCCTCCTCTATACGGTTAGCGTCCAGGCTGGGGGTCGTGCCCTGTGTCGCCTCCGGCTGTCGAGGAGGTTGAGATGCTGTTGTGTTGGATGGCCTGCAGATGAGACCCGGACCTACAGGGGTAGGACTTCCTCCAGGGCTCATCCCTGCAGCTGGACACAGAGACAGCTGTCAATCAAAGTCCCTGATCCCTGTGTGGATCGTCCGTTTTTTGTGAGTGCGGTTTGTGAGCGTGCAGATGAATGAAAAGCCCACTACAGCTCAGATTACAGGAAAATATCTCTTTTATTTTAACAAATACAGGTAAAAAGACAACAATAGAAAATAGCACACATGCCAATATTGCATCCATCTTTGTTCTCTGAAGCTCAACACTTGGTTTAAACATAATGGCTGCTTCCATTTAAGCCACAAGGTGCAGTTTCTCTCAATCATTTTAAGTCACATACAGGTTCAGTTATTGTTGAAGGTTAGCTTTAGCCTGCCGGAGTGCAAGATGGGCATGGTCTGCATTTTGTTGCAAGCTAGCTTCATGCAAGGCAAAACAGCCAGTGCCAGAATTTTTAATTGCACTCCAGTATTTCAAACACCATCAAGGTCCGGTTCATTAAATGAGTATGAAAAATGACAAAGAAAAATAGATTCCTTTAAGTGGAGAGTTAAGAGTGCAGTGCTTTCCCCTGATTGGCTCTCCATAGGAATAAAAGTGCATGTACCAACATGTGGAGACAGTGGGGTTAAAAGCAGAGTTTTTACTCTTTAAGTGCTGTTTAGAATGAAACAGTTTAAGGTCCCTGTGTGTGCTGAGAGGTGGTTTGTCGTAACGAGACAAAAATGTAACCATGGCGTATTCCCTTATGTGCACATACAAGGTATCTGAATATACCCTCAGTGGTGGATGGAGATGATTGGTGTCTGGCGTCTGGAAAAGCTGGTGAGATTTCTAGAGAGAGGGTGCAGGGTAGAGGGGTTTTACTCACTGGGGTACCCCTGTGCCTCTCTCTGCCGGGCGGTGACAGGACAGTCCTTGTGGGTGAGCAGAATCTGCTTCAGTTGACCCACCTCCGACCTCAACGACGTCACCTCGTTCTGGAAAGACACAGAAACACTTAGTATCCTCTTAAGAGGTGTGGAGTGTGTCTGTGAGTGTGTGTGCTTGTCAGAGCGCGTCCCACCTGTAGCTGCAGGTTCGTGTGCGTCAGCTCTTCGGCTTTCTTCTCCAGCGATGACACCCATATTTTCCTTTTCTGTCGGCAGCGTGTGGCTGCAGCCCGGTTACGTTCCAGAAACTTTTGCCTGCGCTCGTCGGGGTCATGCTCTGTCGTCCTTCTGCGTCGTCCTCCTCCTGGACCGCTGCAGCTACCACCTGCCTGAAGTGCATGCTGGGAGTGGGAGGGCTGCATCTGCTGTGCAACAGGGGATAACTGCAAACAAAAAACAAACATTTAAAAAGTAAAATATGAAAAATCAGATCACTTGTAGCTTTTGACATTACCGAGTTGTTCAGTAAGTATAAAGTATCGCACCTGTGGTGGCACTGACAGGGGCGGTGCAGGAGGCGAGCCCTGGTGCAAGTGCGGAGGCGGTGATTGGTGAGCCGGTACATTCACATTCCCTGACTGGTGAAGCTGGTGGCTGTGGGCGCTTCCCGGATGCTGCGGAGGTGGAGGTGGAGCATGGCATCGCTGTTGGTTGTAGGTGAGGGGTGGAGCTGGAAGCTGTGAATGATGGTGATGAGGAGGATGAGGATGGTGTTGCAGCGGAGGTGCCTGATGACGCTGCAACATCATCTCCATCATGTGACCCACTGCCGTCGCGGGGTTGTTGATGGCAACCATTCCTGGGTGGTTCTGTTGGAAATGGTGATGGCTCAGTGTCTGTTTGGACCGCTGAGTTGAGATGAAGAGATCAAAAATATATATTAAGTTATGACATAAAACATAACACATTAAATACTACGTTCAGTGCTGGACTCAGAGACAGTGAGTTTTACTTGTCATTTCTTTAAGAACGATGGAGCCTCTAGGAATGTTACAGACAACAGAACTCAACTCTCAGATATGACAAGGACCTTGTATAAGAGGACATAGGAAGCTGAGTGATTGCATCCATCTTTCAAATCATGCTGAGTGCATGCTGAGATATGCAGGCCTAAGAAAGTCCCCACTTACACTAAATAGGAGCATGTTTTTGCAAGTAATGTCTTTACTGTTATTCATGGGAGGTTCAAATTTAAATGCTACACATTACTGGATTTTTTCATTATTAAATTATTATTACTGTTTATTATTGTTATTTGTTGTTAGATTCTGATTATTTTCACAGTTTTCTGCTACTGCTACCTACTAAACACACGGTATGTACTTTCTTCATTGTTAAACAACCACAAAAAAAATAAATAATAATAATTATCTGACATGACTCAGGTAGAAATTATTAGGTAATGTTTTATAGTCGTATTCACGTTGTGCTTAGTCACGTTCACTCCCTACCTCACTATCTCTGATGCATCATCTGGAGTTTCCACAGAAACAGTGAGAGCAACCAAACAAAACACTCTGTTACCCTGAGTAAAATGACCATATGAATAGAACTCAAGAAAATATAACAAGGTCTAGTACATTTAAATGCTGAAATGTTATATATTATATCTTCATTCACAGAATTTCTGGCTAAACTGAGAAAAAAGCTAACTCATGTCTATTTTCTCAAGTCCTTTTAGAAGTTCTTTCTTTAAAGTTTGAACATGAGGAGCAATATGAACATTTTTTACTTCAAAACATATTAAAAAAAAAAAAAGATTATCACCAGAAAGTGAAGAAACACCAGTGCAGACACCTATGTTAATATGCTAACCAGCTAGCCCCAGTTGTCCAAGGCTTCTGTGCTCATGGTGTAAACACCAACACTCTCCTACTGTCCTGAGCTCCTAGTCAAGTCAGTACCTCTACCAAACAGCACCTTTCAGGCCAGATTTACTATTTTAAGTATAAGTTGTAAAATTCAGGACCGTAATATATAACTTATTTCAAGTTATTCCCCTATTTATTGGAGAAAACTGAGAGAACACAAAACCCTGTTTCCAGAAATGTCTTATAAAACATAATATATTATAATATATCATAATATATTTTTGTATTTTACATACACGTATTTCATTTAGATCCTCCCTCTCACTGTCACTATGTTCTTCACAGAGCTATTAAACCATGTTTGAGTTGATATATTAAAACTAAACACTGTATATGAGGAGCTCCACATTAACCATAAATGAGCGGGTTTGACCCCCGATACCAGCTGAATTAGTAAGAGCAAATAAGCTCTGAACCTACAGGCCACTCCAGGTCAAACAACTTAAATAGCCACTTCCCACAGTATCTTATACGTCTATGTAACCAAATGTGTCAAAATTAAACTGATAACTGCTCTCAGACACAATCCAACACTCTGCCCATCACCACCATTTGTCCTAATGATCCACAACCATAAAGACAACTGCAGATAAGAGGGATAACGTGTTCCAATAAATGCTGCTGTCTGCAGCCTGATACCTTCACACTTTATCATTCCTGTGTATCATCTGACTAAACAGACTGTACAAGCTAAATTAAACCTCATCTCACCTTTCTCCTACGCTCAGCAGAGGAGAGGGAGAGGTCATGTTTAGAGCATGACATCACCCCCACCTCCCTGCCTGGCAATATTGCTATCTGTTCCCTGTTACACAATATTTCTTTAAGAGAAGAAGCAGATTTTTTCTCTCCCCCCTTCAACCATTCAGCGCCGAAAAAAAGGGAGTACATTTAGCGGGTGCCAAGGATGAGGTCACCGAGCTGTCTGCGCCAGCTTTACCAGCCAGCCAGGCTGCCAGTCAAACACGCACAGCTCCACACACACTGAACAGGACGGGACACGAGTATTTCAGCTCTGTTTACTACATAGAAACACCCTGACACTGGGGCCTGTGATTACATCATGGATCGCCTCGGACTGGATGACACACCACGTTGATATTTCTGTCTGGAGGGATCAGTGAATGAAGACACGAAACTGTACATGAAACACTGAGCCACTGTCAAACGTTTACTTTTCCACTAGAGCTGAGTGTGGAGTTACGGTACAACGGAGGGATGTTAATACACTGACAGTGGAGTTGTCTTTCACACCTTGGAAATGCAAAACACAACAGCTGATGAGAGTAAATGACAATAGAATAAAATAAAATTGGTCTGGAGAAAAAGAAGTGTATGTGTGTGCGGGTGTGAGAGAGTTTCAGATTTGAACCTGCGAGGCTCTGAAACCCGAAACCACTTTTCATTCGTCACTCTATATACAAGCTCTGCACATGAAGTCATAACCTGTGAGTGTGTGTGTGTGTGTGTGTGTGTGTGTGTGTGTGTGTGTGTGTGTGTGTGTGTTTGCGTGTGGACGCAGGGCAATTTCACAGTTTTCACTTTGAAGTTGCTTTTGATAGCACACATATATTTAACAATTCATACGACATGCCCCTAGAAAGAGGAAATGTAAAATTTACAAGGGGAGAGATTGAGAGCATGTTGACACAAGGAAAATAAAACAACCAAGAAAGCCAGAAAGAACGTGTACATTGTGACTTCCTGTGGCAGTGTATGCGTGTGTGTGTGTGAGTTCATGTGTGCTGAAGTGTAAAGTTACACTCTGTTTCCTGTCCATCCTGATTAGAAGGGAATAAGCCAGAGGCAGAGTGTGGTTTGTGGATTTCATTTAAGAGAAGAGATAACAATAGTGTAATCATAAAACGTTAAAGGGAAAGTTCAACTTTTTTTTGGAAATGCACTTATTTGCTTTCTGGCGCAGAGTTGGATAAGAAGTCTCTCTCATGCTGGTATGTTACATGTAATGCAAACGTGAAGCTACAGCCAGCAGATGGTTAGCTTAGCTTAGCCTAAAGACAGTGGGAAACAGCTAGCCTGGCTCTAAAGTTAACAAAGTCTGCCTGCATGAGTGGTTGTCAGCTGCCACCAGAAAGTTACTGCTCCTATCCAAGAAATAATCTGGCACGTAATCCCTAGTGAAACTGCAAATCATCGTTTTCACACTTTGCTTTTGAACAAATTTAACAAATTAAGTATAACATGTAAATCTGTGAGCTTTAAAGGTGCTGGTAGGCGGGTTTTGTCACCTTTGGCTAGCTGTTCCCCCTTGTTTCCAGTCTTTATGCTAAGCTTCTACTGGTAGCTTCAAGTTTACAGTACAAATATGACCTACATCTCAGCCAAAAAGCAGGTAAGTTCATTTCCCAAAATGTTAAACTATTTCTTTAAAGGGACAGCTCACCCCAAAAATCAAAAATTCATATTTTTCCTCCTACCTGTAGTGCTCTTTATCCATCTAAAATGTTTTGGGGTGAGTTACCGAGTTTTAGAGATACCTGCCGTAAAATGTCTTCCCTCTCTGATTATAATGTGTATAATGGAGCTAGATGGCACGTGGCTTTTGGTGCTCACCATACTTCACCATATCACCGCACAGAAGGAAGCGTGCATCTACTCGTGGATGAAATGCTTGAACTCCTGCAGACTGTAAACATTAATAAACACTTGGCTGAGCTGTAACGTCAGCCAGCTCTTTTTTAGCTTTGTTAGCTAGCCTCTCATCCACGAGTAGATTAACGCTTCCTTCTGCGTGGTGATACAGAAAGAAAATAGTTCCTCCTTCAAACAGCTCACAACATGGTCTGTAGATTATCTCAAGTTACTGGGTCATGACTTCTGGAAAGAGCGTTGCTGTTGAGTAAAATACATTTTTGCCGCTTTGAGCACCACAAGTCGAGTACCATCTAGTTCCGTCATATTTGAGAGAAGACAGACATCTCAACAGCTGATATCTCCATAACTCTGCAACTTGCACCAAAACAATCTAGACGAATGAATAGCAGTACGGTTAAGAGGAAAAATATGCAATTTGTATTTTTAAACTTTCCCTTTAAGACTCAGCTCTAGTTTAAAAACAGTAGCATTGGTATCAGTTTTCACAAAGCTGCAGTGTATGTGTACACAGTCTTTGGCAAGGCGTATTGTTATTCCCAGAGGAGAACGGAATAATCCAAAGACAGAGGAAGAAACTATCAGTGGTTCGAACTGACTGCTCCGTACCTGAGGCGAGGAACAGGAAGGGTTGTGTACAGGACCTGGTATACCCATTACACACGACATCTGCTTCTCTATCTGAAGGAGGGGAGAAAATTGACACAAAAATAACCTTTCAACCATAACAAGAAAAAGCTTCACCTCCGGTATAAAGAGCTCCACACAAGGTCACATCCATTTGGAGTTTGACACTTTTCATTAATTCATTCACAAGAGTGAAGTGAATTCTTCTGTCAGCCATGAATATTTCTAACTCACAGATCTTGACCACTTTCGGCCACTATACCTGCATCTATAAATCATAGTCCACGTGTGTCTGTATGTGAGTGAGGAACCGGTCTCCCATACTTACGGGCATGTGCTGAGCAGATGCCCCTTGCATGGCGGGGTCTGGCAGGGTGCCAGGTAAGGAGGCCGGCAGCGGTTGTCTGTGTCTGTTCCTCATGTGGAGGAGGGAGGACAGCGGCCCGGGAACCGGCCTGTGGTCAGCCACAAAGAGAGAGAGAGGGGCGAGTCATGCCAGAGAGCTATCCACAGCTACAGTTTCACTAATCCGGGTTCAGAGAGAGGTGCAAGTTGCAACATTTATAGCTGGGTCTTAATGGCAGATCGAGGTGAGACTGAGATAGATGGACATGGTTAAAAAAGGTCAATGTGGAAACCAGGGATGGATAAACAGATGACTTAAGTCAAACAGGTGAAAGAAGAGGGATAACTGACTTGATCTGTCACTTTAAATTTGCCCAAAATTTGCAGAACACCCCCTGCATTTTCTGAGTTACCCTAAGAGGTTACGTGTCTTGGAGATTTCTGCCGCAGAATTCTTTGTTTCGGGTGCTCAAAGCATGAAAAACAATGTAAGCTTTGTGTATTTTCAGAAACTATGTCCTATGATAATCCACAAATCTCAATGTGAACAGTTCTGTCTAACAAAAATATTCCCTATGAAAACTATGGTTCTTTGGATAATCCAGAATAACAGGGACATTGTTTTTAGAAAGAGTCGTTTCCAACTCAATGTTCTTTTCACCTGTTGTTCTGAGGTGAAGGCCGTGTTGCCAGGTTTGGTGGTTTACCTCCCAAATGGACTTCTTTTTATTTGATTGGTTGAGTAAGAAGTACTTTTGTGTATCATTTTGGTGTGCTTGAATCTGGATTATTTTCTTTCCCATTCAAATTATTTTTCATTCAGATAAATCTGTTCTATCTGATTAATGTGACAAAATATATTATTTTTAACTATTGTACCTGTGGTGGTTTTGGTTTGTCTGAATTTATACTATGAGAACTGAATACCGGAGGCCTGTCTTAAGAAACCGAATGCTTCATTTTTCTTATCACCTTCCTATTACGCCATAAAATTTAAGGTTAAGGTGAGGTGAAGTGATTAATGTTGTCTAGATGTAGGTATTTTTGCGACTAGGGCAAATAAATTGCACCATCCACCAGCCAAATGCTGGCTGCAAGTGGCTGATATTTTATTCATTTATTTAACCTTTTTTTTTTTTTTTTTTCATGAATGTTCCCATTGAGATTCAAAATCTCCCGGTCAAGACAGCAGCATACAATTTTCACATAAAGGAACAAACAAAAGGCAAAACAAACAGCAAAGACAATTTAAAGATCACTGGATGAAAAAGTTCATTTTGCACCTTGTACGCAAACCAAGCTGTGTGTGTATATGTGTGTGCCTGTTATTAAAAAAATTGCATTACACACCACTGGAGAAAAAAAAGGAGAAGAAAGGTTTGAGGTTCTTTTTGGGCTGTTTGGTGTCAGTCAAATCTGGCAACACTGGGTGGAGGATGTGTGAAATGTGGGCACATAAAACCAAAGCTACAAACCACTAGAAGCAAGTGAGAAAAAATGCTGTTTTATAATGTGGGTCGACAAACACTTCAAATCTGGACAAAAGAACCAACTGAATTAAAAATAGATAAATAAAAATGTTATTGTATGTGACCAAAAAGGCATAAACAGAGGTGTGAGGTGAAGCAATGACAATGGAAACTATGATGAGGTGACAAAAGAAAAAATAAACATAAATTTTGAGGAAAAGGCGACAGACTGAGAGGCAGCAGAGAAGCTCAGGGATCACAGCGGGGGACGTGGAGACCCGGGGTGCCATGTGCTGACCTAACCGCTCTGGCTCTCGTCCAATCGGACAGCGTGGGCCTCCGTGACCATGCTGAGGTCATCGGCAATGATGTCATCACTGAATCTGGGGTATGCGGCCCAACAAAGTACAGACAACAAAGTACAGGCAAACCAAAACAGCATTTCCTAACGTAACCACAACAAGTTCTGCTGGGCCCACAGCCAGACACTCAGAGACCAGGTCGCTATGGAAATCGGTGATAAACATGAGGGGAAACAGTCAGACACTCGATCCATGTTGTTCATGTAGCAACACTTAGCTGGTTTCACTGACCAACATGCTGTCTGGATTCAGCTGGCGCTGATTTACTGTACCATAACTGACTGTCAGCTCTCTCTCCTCTGACCCGTCATGTCCTATCAGGTCCTGGACAGATGTTCGGAGCCTATTATGTCACTGAACTTATTTGTACCTTGAGTCATCTAAACAACATCAGAGATTTGATAGATGCTTTGTTTGGCTTCAATATGTGTTGCGATCATAAGTCAGTTATAGGTCTGTTGATGGATGGTAAGAAGGCTTTAATTTTTTAAGACTGGGAATGAGAGAATGGTTATACAAAATATATATGTGAGGTGTACTGGTGACCTGGGGTGTTAAGGAACTTTGTCCACTGGTTTGAGACCTTTTTCTGGATGTTTATCCCTACCTCGCCTTATTTCCTGTCTGTCTCTACTGTCTACTCTCCAATAAAGGCATAAAATAGTACACAAAATAATAAAGAAAAACAAACAAAAATTTGCAGATGAAATGCTTCAAACAGTTATAATACTGAAAAAAGTTCAACAATTTGGCGATAGAAGCTGAAAAGGCAGAGGAAAATAGAAGAAGTTGATGTGTTAATTTGTGCGTATATATATACCAGTACTGGAAATGCTGCCGATAAGGCCTAAAATACTAGAATCAGTATCGGTATAAACAACCCTAATGATAAGCATGAATAAATTGTTTATTTTTATACAAAATTGATTTCTTTCTGCACAAGTAGTCCAACATTCATAGTCGACTAGCAACTTCAAACTTCAAACACATACTTAACTCACTAGTATATCCATACAGGGTAAGTAGTATACAGTTGCTTAAAAAAATAATCATATCATATCTATCATTAACTATCATAATCCAGTCACAGACATGCTGCCATTGGTGATCTTGCTTAAAATTTCAGATATTTCCAGTTGGAAAATTTGCACATTTCGGACAAAAACTGTGAAATATATAAATGTTGCAAAAGTGTTCTACACTTCTACAAAGTGTTTATTCTTACAGTTTAAAAACCTGCTCGTATTATCGTTAACAGTGCTACTATTTTCATTGCCTAAAGTCATGTGGAATTTTGATTAGTGAATAATTGAATACATTTAAATTCGACATGACTAAAATAGAAAAAAAAATTGTCAACAAACAGAAAGCTGCAAGTACAACTGGTGTGAAATCTTTCATTACACCCACAGTTTATCTAAAGGACATAAACCCAAATCCGAAGCTGAAATGTCAGGAAGAGAAAGAGCAGCTGTTGGTCAGATGAAAGACAGGAACTCCTCTAATCTAACTGGCTGATAACCAGGGAGCCGTGGAAGCTGCACGGGCTGCTGAGAGACTCCAGTCTGGTTCTGGGTCCTAACAGACATAACAGAGGCAGTGTTTGGGTGGCAGGGAGGGTAGTGTCAGTGGGTTTGAGTGGGTGTTGTGCATCTCTTTTGCAACGACTTTGTTCTCTCAGCAAATTGAAGTTAGATTTTTCCTCCTGCTTTCTCTCAGTTCATTAGTGCAGTGATAAATTATGCAGGGGGAAATGCCAGTCTGTGCGAGACAGAATGAGTTATAATACCTCCGAAACCGGATGGGCGAGACAGGGTAGAGGAGAGGAAGACAGAGTGAGAGAAGACAACATTAAAAGGAAATTTGTGTGCGTGTGCGATGAAGAGAATAAGTATCACTGTATACATTCAGATGGCTTTTGGTGAGTTTATATGCAGCCATGACTGTACTCACCCTGAGTGTGTGAGCATGGAAGGAGCCTGTGTGATGACTGAACCAGACTGGGAGGAGGACAGAGCTTGCTGGGCAGCCAGGCTGCAGCTGGAGGCCATCATGGTGCCATGAGACTGGGGATGCTGCAGCGGATGGGTCTGAGGATGGTGCAGCGGTGGCTGGGGGTGTGGGTGCTGGAGCTGAAGCTGGGGTTTGAGCTGGTTCATACAGGATGGCCCATTATGAGAAAGCGTCTGAGGGGGAGAAGTGGGTGGACAATCAGCTGGGAGCACTTAACACTGCTGTCAGTCAGTGTGGGATGTAACTAAGTACATTTACTCAAGTATTACACTTAGGTCCAATTTTGAGATACTTAACTTTAGTCCTTTCTTTTCGAACCACTTTATACTTTCTAATCCACTACATCTCGTGGGGAAATATTATACTTTTTACTCCACTACACTACATTTATCTGATAGCTTTTTGTTATTAGTTGCATTAGAAATTAAGATTTTAAACGCAAAACATATGAAGAGTTTTTAAAATTGTGATGTTTTGTTATAAAATGTACTGGCTACTAGGGACGCAAATTTTCAGCAATTTCTTTAATTGATAGTCGGCTGCTGTAACAATCAATTATTGGTTAATCATTACAAATATATTAACTATGTTGGATATTTTAAATTAGAAAAAACGTTTCAACCTCTGACTTGATCTCTGTTTGATGATAACCAGAGTAGGCTACATTGGGAGTCAAAATAAACAGCACCTCCATACTGAGGCGACAAAATGGCTAAAATGTGATAGCATCAGTTTGTATAAAATGTATTTTTGTGTTTCATAAATTAAAAATTACTTTTGTTTTGATTAAATGCATTTTCACATACCAGCATTGTATTTTATTTTTGATAAATTTGATAACCAAGTATTTGTAACAACATACATTTATGTGTTTGTGCCCATCTCTGACTGTCAGTTAATTCATTTGTAATCAGTTAAATTCTTAACACAGATTAATTAATTAATCATTAACATTCTTACTAGCAACTATTTTAAGTCATTTTCACGTGAAAACATTTCATGGTTCCAGCTTCTCAAATCTAAAAATTCTTTTTAATTATTTTAAATAATTTTTAGGTTATGACTGTTTGTTTGACAAGATAAATGTTTAATTATTTTCAGACTTTTTACAAAGCAAACACTCGATTAATGGCATTAATCAACTTGATTTTTTATACATGCGATTAATACCTGCATAAAAATAATCTAATGATATAATATATAAACGTTTAATCATCACAGAGATCATTTTTCTGCTTTGAGTACCTTTGTTATGTGTATATTTTCCTGATTATATTC
This sequence comes from Pagrus major, assembly GCF_040436345.1. Classification (NCBI taxonomy): domain Eukaryota; kingdom Metazoa; phylum Chordata; class Actinopteri; order Spariformes; family Sparidae; genus Pagrus; species Pagrus major. The sequence continues at coordinate 12,194,602 of NC_133217.1, read as the reverse complement.
ACATACTTTTACCTAAAGTGGCAACAGACAACTTTTCCAACCCTAGTGTTTCCAAGTGGTATTATTGTTGGCTGTGCTGTTGCCACAGTTAACAACAACAACACAGGACAAATCGTTTGAGTTTGTTCAGTAATTTAGTCTGTTATAGAAATAGATCACCTGTTAACCGTCCTTTCCCCAAAATTGTACAGTGATATCAGTGTTTATAAGGAACCAATGTAAACGCAGATAGTTTCATTATTCTACATCCATTACATTGTGCAATCAACATTAACTTGTTTTAGTACTTTTATTGAAGTAACGGATCTGAATACTTCTTCCATCACTGGTGTTCAGTGATCTGAGGTGATTTTCATGTGTGTGTGCATGCATGCATGCATTTGTTTAGGTGTGTGTGTGTCTGCGTGTGCATGTGATGTCTAGCTGTTTAATTTACAGGGGAGAATGTGATCGCCCGGTGTGTCTTTCCTTGCAGCAGGTCAGATATCTGTAGCCGTCTAATTGGGTCTGACTACATTAATCTCCATCACATTCAAGTGTCACTCAAAAAGCTGACGGATCTCAGAAGAAAAAACACACCTATCAGCAATACTGCATGTGTCGGGTTGTGTCTTGATTTATGCTTTTTATCCTTCTTTGGTGAAAAGATAAAGAAATTCTTCTTTATTTTCAATTCACCTGTTTGCTCTTTTCCTCTTCTTGTGCTTGAAGAAACTCCTCCTCTATCTCTTTGAACAGACCAACCTCTTCACAGTTCTGCAAAAATCGGGTTGGCGTCGGAGTCTGGTCTGGAAACATCACATACAAATACACACACACACAAGAAGGGAAGACATGTTTAAGGCACAGACAGGCTTATTTGCTTTCTAAGTCGCCCGAGTTGTAATGCTGAGTCTCCTCTTAGCCGTGCTCTCTGTCTCTCTCTGTGATAACATCAGTCTGTCTCTCTGAGCCGTCTAAACATGCAGGGGTCAAAGGTCAGCCGGGCTCTTTGTTTTGACATGAGATTTCCTGCAGGAGGCGTGACAGGCTGCAGAGACAGAGACGCAGAGAGAGAGACGCAGAGGGAGAGTCTGGAGAGGTTAGATGTCACGCTGATGTTTACGTCCAGACACACAGCTGTTGCTATGGTTACAGACTGTCACGTGAAACTGTTCTGATGGCGAGTCTGGATTAAGGTGGTGCTGTCAAAAAAATACTCAGCCACTATCATGCAGTTATCCAGCATCCTTCATTAGCATCATAGAGGCTTTTACGTTTATAACAATAAAGCTGTTACGTACAACTGGATTAGGACACTGAAGCAAAAACATGTCTCAAAGCTGGCTACAAGATCGCTTGTTTTGCCTTCAAATAGCTGCAAATCTGTTTTATTTAAAGTCTCAGAGGAGTTAAGAACCACAGCATTAATAATTTGTAGTTGCATGCGGTGCACTTAAGGGTAAGATTGAGGGTTTTGAAAGCCATTTTTTTGTCTTATTCTTATTTTTGTGATTGCAAAAATGATGCAAAGAAGCATTTATACCATCATGGGACACAAAGTCTCCCTCTAAATCCCGTGATAATTTGATTCTCTTTGGGTTAGCAGCTCTTTGAGCTGGTTGACCCATTTTCTATCCACTTGAAAGAAGTGGAAGAAGATGAGGAATTTACAAAACCGGGTGCAGTTTTTATGTTACTGTGTAATCAAGTGGAAGTGATTCATCTATTTACTGGCTATCGATCGACAAATTTGGAATTATTTTTCAAGTTTAATTTAAATTGTTCTTGTTATTTTTCAAGCAAAAATGCAAAAGATTCACTAGTTCCAGCTTGTCAAATGTGATTATTCGCTGCTTTTCTCTGTATTTCATGATTGTAACCTTTTTTATTTTATTTATTTATGACTCTTTCTGACAAAACAGTTATTCGATTGTTCAAGAAAGTAATCGAAACATGAATGGGTAGTGGAAATTCTGGCTGGTTGCGGCCCTACTGTACTATATTTACATACATTACATACTGTACATACTTACATACAATAAGCCACTGTTCAGTAATGAATTGCACTGACTATCCTTCTGATACTACGATAATCCAGCAAACTAATATACTGTTACATTCACATCCTGGTGCACTAAATGGTGTAGTAAAGTCCTCCTTACATCAATTCTCCCACTATATTGTCTCCTACACCTAACTGCACTCCTGTCCCAAAATCCAAATAAAGAGTAAAATATTTAAGTTGTGTATTTTTAAATCAATGTGGGCCTTCACTGATGACATTTACCAGTTTGTTTGCTCTAATCTGATGGAGTACACTCACTGTACATGTTGCAACATGAGCGGCTCTGTTTCACAGCACAGACTATCTGAGGGAAGGAAGCCTGTATCGAGCTTATCTGATTTCATACTGTATAACGTAGCGTCATCATTTTTTCATCAAGCGCTGATCCTGAAAGGAGGTCACCACACACACACACACACACACACACACACACACACTGCAACATATAGCATGTCTAAGTAGGGAAAGAAAGAGGAGGGATTTTATGGTGAGCTAAGGGGCAAAAACTGCTAATTAAGAGTAAAACATCCCCAGGGGAATGGAGAAACCACATACTGTACACAAACATCACATTACAATGCTCTGCTTAATGTTAAATCAGAGTGAGAATTGTCAGGTTTTTGTTTTTCTTTACATTTGCGCTCCCTCACCTGTGAAAGCCGTATCCGCCTTGATGGAAGAGAACTTGAGGGTCATCTCATGCTTGTGTCTGTGGATGATCAGATGCTCCTCTAACTGGAAGCGCTGCAGCACAACGACAGTGAGAAAGACATGAAGAGATGTGTGCAGCTGTACAACACGACACATGGGATGAGATGTTTAGTTAAATTAGCTGGTACCTCTTAAAGTTGCCTAATCAGAACCTTTTTTTGTTGAATATTATATCACTCCAGGTGAAAAAGGAATGAAAGGGACTGTTTGTAATGTATACAATGTATAGATATTTTAAAAACCTCTTTGGAGCTGCAAAAATCAATCAGTGAATCAATTAGTTGTTTACTATCAATTCAATCAGCAACTATTCTGATAATCGATTAATCGGTTTGAGTAATTTTTTAAGAAGAAAAGACAAAATTCTCTGATTCCAGCTTTTTAAATATAAAGATTTTCTATTTTCTTTACTCTTCTGACAGTAAACTGAATATCTTTGGGTTGTGGACTAAACAAGACAGTTGAGGACATCATCTTGGGCTTTGGGAAACACTTATCGACATTTCTGACTATTTTCTGACATTTTATGGATCAAACAACTAATCAATCGAGAGAGTAATTGAAAAATGAATTGACAATGAAAATAATCATTAGATTCAGCCCTAAACCTCTTTATCTTTTCATTTCATCCCTTGGATCTTTTTCATTTTATCCTTTGGATTTCTTTTTCAGATTCTTATTTCTACTTTTATTCCAATTATAATTCTTTATGACACATCAGTCTTGAGGGTATGCCACCTTGCATTTCATCAAAAAATAAAATGTTAAATTTTGTGAATCCTATAATTATCAGCCAGGAAATATATTGCATCCAGTCTCTTTTCTACCAGTATAAAAAGACCAAGGCTACATGTTGTTCAGTTATACTTTCCACAGTTAATAATCATGTCATAATGACTTTTCTGCTATGTTAAATTATTTTATTTCACTTACAATATACTTTTTTTATTCTGTCAGGATTTATAATCTAGTTTGATAATGATAATCATCTATTTGCCTGCAAAACAATGTATTGCTATTATATTGTTATCATGGTATGAGAATATATATCGCCTTAGATTCTGAATATCAGTTTTATAAGCATTGTCTTTTCCTGGTTTTAAAGGCTGCTTTACAGTAAAGCAATGTCTTTTTCTGAACTTAAGAGACTGTTCTACTTATTCTAATTCTTGCCCTTACTGATTATTTAAAGGTGCACTACGTAGTTTTGGGGAAGAAATTTTAATCAGAAAATAAAAATCTTCATTGATTGATTTTCAAGACTTAGTAAAGTGAATAAACAAACTGTCCTGAAAGGACAACACAATTTCATACTGTTTTACTTTGTTTATATTTGGCGGACCCTGCCACCCTTCTAGCTTCAAACAGTGTTCTAGGGGCCTTATTTTCCTCTGAGGACAGCTTGATTATTCAGTTATAGACACACTGTATATTTATCAGATGAATACTTCTGAGTTAGTATAATTATCTTATTAATGTTGTAAATATTATCTTTGTGGGTTTGAATTACTTTTCCAAAACCACAGAGTGCACCTTTAAAAGAAATCTCATTGTGTTGAAGACCAGTAGTCACCCCTGTAACATTGTTGCAATGTTGATATCAAGGTATTTGGTCAAAAATATTGTGATATTTGGTTTTGTTGCTCACTCGTAGCACTTATGAAGAGCTTGTGAGGAGATTTCAAAGTATCAAGTTATATTATGTATTGCAATATAGCCTAAAATATTGCAATATTATTTTAAGGCCACATCACCCAGCCCTGAGATATAACACACACATATTGTATCCAACTGACCTGAGAGCAGCCCGGGGCGCCGCACACATAAGGCCTGTCCTGTTTGTCATTCATGTCATACACAAGCCTGCAACACAGAAGAAGCAAGAACAACACATTAACCTGCAGCCTCATCATGCTGTATGTAGGGAAGTCTTTCTTTGGTCACAGTTACTGTGCAATGATATCATTCAGCAGGAAGCCAGCAGTTCTCTGTTCTGTATTTTTATTTTCACAGAGACAATGCCCTCAGATACAGTTATCATCCTATTATTATGTCTTTATTGTGGAAGCGGTGTGTAATGAGGTAGATGCCAAAGCTGATGGATGTTTCACCCTGAGACACAACGTTATCTCGAGGAAAATGATCCCTTTGGTGCCAGCGGGAGCGCAGCAGTCATGGCTTCTGACAGCACCGCTATACAACTGCAGGCAGTCGTTTTATTAGGACAAGTGCTATAATACAAGTTGTTTGTGCGTTTCTCTAACTGGTTACTACACATTACTGAAAACATGCCAGCACCAGAAGGGCATCGAGATCTTACAGAGTCAGGATCATCACTCTTTTAGTCGTTGTTATGTAGCGAAGTGTAGTGTGATTGTTTCAGGCTACAATTAGGCTTTCATCTGGGCATCAGTTAATAATACGAGGGTGATGAGAGGATGCATGCTTTCCATGCATAACATAAAGTCATCATGAGGTAAAAATATCAACACAAACACAGAACAGAGCACACATGCGGCGCTAACCCAGGCTTGACCCACTCAGATCCTCACTGGAGATATTAAGCCAGTGATGGGGAGTAATTAGGACTAATTTGAAGTGAGAGCAAAGGAAGAAGCCTTCAACTCCCTGACCTCGGGCATTCCTCTGAGCTGAGTGTCACCAAAACAAGATTCACACACTTGTAGAGAGGACGCAGAGGTCAACAGTGTGACCCTTCCTTGACTTTTCATCCACCGACAACTGCCCAGAGGAGGAAGTGATCGAGAATTGATAAAGGAGGATGAGAACACTTATTCACAGGTACACACACACACACAAACACACACACACACGCTTTGAAACTTTGCGTGAGAGGAAAGCGCTGAGAAGACGCTAAAGTGGGTCCTGATGTTATGGGAAAGAGTGAGAGCGAGGGGAGAGAGAGGGAGAGGGCAAAAGTACACGCTTCCATAAGAAATGGAAAGTGTGTGCGGGGTGGAGGTGGGGGGGGTGGAGAGTGACATCAAGGTGATGGAGAGGGGAATGGAAAGGGCAAGTGGCAGTGTGAGAGAGAGAGAGAGAGAGAGAGAGAGAGAGACAGAGAGAGAAGGAGGGAGGAGGACACAATGGAAGAGAGGAGGAATGAGAGTGGGAGGCGGCAGAGGGAGGGAGGGCTGCACTGTATAGGCCTACTCCTCCTGACAGGTTTGAACCTGCCTCGGCCCCCATTTTCCAACCCCTGGCAAGTAGAGGTGACTTCATAGGTGTGTGTGAGAGTGTGTGTGTGTGTGTTTGTGTGCTAGGAAAAGGGAATGAGCAAGCGAACAAGTGTCCACAACACTACAATTAAAGACAGATAGAGGGATGTAGTTCACAAAAATCAGCTGAACAAAGGTATAAAAGTTTGATAGTTTTATATTTTTTTATGTAAGTGCAATGTACAGTGTGTAGCATTTGCAGTATGATTGACAGTGGCGGTATGAAGTGATATTTCAGAGATAAATGAGATAATTTAAAGACTGCCATCATTATCTTCAACAGTTTTTTTTTTTTTTTTTTTTACCTCTCTGTCCTCCTTTCAGTTGTACGAGATAAGCAGACTCAGCACTTTTCCAGCAAAACCGTCTGTCAGAGCGGTTACATCAATGCAGAGTGACGTCATCCTTAATACATAAATCCAACAACAGAGCGGACAACATGTTGCCAATTCAACACGGATTAATATCTTTGTGGCGACCGAATTAGAAGACTTTTTCCCGCTTTCTTCTCTGTCTGCTCGACACTTTATATCACAGCAGAAGTCGAATGACACAAAACACGCAGAACTTTAACTTAAAGAGAAAAAAAACAACCCAAGTTCAGCTTTTAAAAACGAGCCGACTTCAGCTACTCACTACTCCTCAAAGTTGCCATGTTTGATGGATGAATGTCAACAAAACGCCGCACCGCTCGCGCCGGCTCCGGGGCTCATTCAGCTCAAATGAGGCAGCGGTTCCGACCAGAAAAACTCCTCCGTCAGCGTCTCTGTGTGTCGCAAAAAAACACGCCGGTGCGTATCCTGTCCTTTACCGCTCCGGAGAACAACCTGTTCAACTCATAAACAAGCCCGGCACAGCTGTATGAAGAGTGCTGTCACACCCCCCAAATAGACGCTCTCGCTCAGCCCGTCCGCCGTGTGATGAGACTTCACCGGGACAGCTAGCCATACAAATTTTTTTTTAAAAAACTTCCCCCGTTAACTTTTCTAGCAGCGTGAAATAAATAAAATAACAGCGTGTGGGACACTGTGGTTAGCGTCAGTAAGCGTAAAGTTTTTTGTGAATGAAAGTAAATTGCGGAGGCTTACCTACAAGTAGAGAGGGACGAGCGGCGCTCCAGAGAGGAACCACGTTGGACTGGAGCGGGATTACAATACGATCTATTTACAGAAGCATTACATCACCCTCCCGGTGACGTCACGTGGGATTCCTGAACTTCTAAATCATTGCGGTCCCGTACGGAGAGAGGGGTTGAGAGGGGGGGGGGCGGGGTTATGACACCGGCCGGTAGGGGGATGAAACGGACGGGACAGCGACATGGTGGAGGTGGAGGTGGTGAAGGACCAGGACCAGTACCAGGACAGACGAGCAGAGTCAGACACACCAACCGCAACGTGACGGGACACGGGGCAGACCGGGTGGGCGGATGAAACCCAGGGATTTTTTTCCCCCCTCTCTCCCCACTTTCAGTGTCTGACTGTAAACGGGACGTCCCAGCGTCTGAATCGAGCCTGTATGCGTCAAAATGAGCAATAGCCCCCGAGGTTTTTTTTCTCTTTTTTTCAAAACTTTACACAGGGTGTTGATGTAGTTATATTATTCTTGGAGTAAAACTGGTAGCCTATTGTGAAACATAAACAAGCAATCTGCTGTGTAGAAAATAGGCCACGCTTTGTCCCAAACTGATCCTGATAAAAAAAGAAACTCAGAACATGAAAATGTTACTGCTACTGGTAATGCTAGAATGCAAATAATAATAATAATAATAATAACGTTTCATTATTGCTATTAAATATTCATGTATTATTAATAATAAATAGCTCAATTAGCCCTCTCTTTTAATCTCTGATGACCCCAAAAATTGTTTTGCCCACCTACCTCAAAACTCATTATTTATCTAATTGCGATCAAGATGTAACATTAAAACATTCATTTACCTACAAATTCTAAAAGAAATATTTACAGTTTAAAATGCACACTGTTCTTTAATATAATTATTTTTTATATATATTTCTATATACGTATAGGCCTACATATCATCCATCATTGTGACTGAAATGTCCTGCATGCTGTAGGCCTATACAATCATATAGTGTGCATAACGTCATGTATATAAAGTAATATACTAATTTATCCATTCAATATTAATTCTGTTGTACTATTTGTGTTTGTTTACAATTTACAGGAACATTTTGTATATAGACACTGTGTTATTAATCATTGTTGCTTTTTCATATAGCCTATATGTATATATACACCTACTTTTTATTTTAACCTATTTTATGGATGTAATATTTCCATGTTCATTTACATTTATCCTTATCAGCTTTAGCACCTTGTTTTTAGCTTTATGTCTACTTCTTCCTAGATACTTCTTGGATCTGTCTTTTAGGAACATTGAGAGTCAAATTACTTGTGCACTTATATAGCTGATTCCGATCTCTTTTTCAAAAGAAACCTGAGAATTAAAAAAAACCAAACATTTATTATTAGACAACCAAGCAACCAGCAGACAAGAAATAAACACATTTTATGTCAGGCAACCATCAATCAAGCAACTGAACTGAATTAACAGACATAATTATTCTACATATAGGGATTATAACACTTTAACATCTCCACAGGAGAGAGAATCTTTTTCCAAAGCCGCTTGTAGTTAATTCAGTTTGAAAGATGCATTTACCTGAATGTAGCGTATAGTCTTACTAAGGTTAGAGCAACCATGTGGGATATCTACAGTAACATCAGCTTATTATTGGATCATACATACTGTTGTTACAAGATTTATATGAGAGAAGCTACTTCAAAAGTGTCAGCAGTGGAGCGCCAGTGAGAAAGTGTAACACGTTGTGATAGACTGGGTCTATTGTTACCATCAGTACATCCACAGTCAGTACACACTGGCTGCTATTGTGTGTTTGATATGATGTCATAAGTCATCATCAGGGCAAGGAGTCTCACTTCTTCCTGACACAAGTTTGTGTCATATTTTATAGGAGCAGCTTCACAGTTAAGAAGTTGATTTCCATTGTATTTTGTATTAAAATATGAACTTTTCATACTTTGTATGGTTTGGTGGTTTTGATAGAGATGAGAAACAGATATGATTTGAAACATTCAGGCTTACATGCTTTTGGTTGTCAGTTAAGTGACACCAAAATCAACAATTGTTTTCAAAAACAACTAAATGCCCACTGTTATGAAATTTGATCAGATTGTTAACATGATGCCATGAAATCTCGACAAACTAAAAGGAGGGACTTTGGTCATTCACATCTCCACTGAGCTAATCCATGGAGTAATATCTCTGCCATGTTTGGTCAGCTTTCCGGTGAACAGAGGGATTTGGTTTTGTTGTGGTTGAAGTGCAGAATGGGACCCACCCAACCCTACTGACTCATCGTCCACCAATCGCCTAAGGTATTCAAATCCCAGCAGCCATGGCAACAAGAAGAAACAGGAAGTTGTGATGATGTCACTCTGTGTTTTGAGCTCTTCCCCCGTGTGGATGTGAATCACTGAGATTTGTTTTCAGTGAAGATAAGGGATGTTTTACAGCACGTGTGTGCGCAGAGTCACACTGAAGTGAAGTGTATGACGGCAGCCAGGAAGTCTCCGGCCGTTACCCAGGAGCAGACAATGCCACTGAGATTACAACTGCCTCCATAACTCAGTGGTTATACCAGCCATTACCATCTGGCATCTTTGCCTCGGTATAGCTTTTAACAGCCAGACTGGGAGCTTTAGAGCTGCCTGCCCAGAACCTGATGTCACCTTGTCTGTAAAAATATGGCGTTTCAGGTCAAAGGTCAAACAAACTTACTGACCTGAATCCCCATGTAGCATGATCCTCTCTGCACCTACATCTGGCTCAGCTGCCAAACTGTTAATTTGATGCATGGTGGTTTATGACTATTTCTATCGGTGAGGTGCAGAGTAATGTGGCACTAATGCGTGGCTTAATAAGTAACTGGAAACAGATACTTTAAGCAGCATCCATGTGTACGAGTTATATTCATCTGATTATATAATGAGATGGTTGGTGTTAAATTTGCATCCAGCTCTGCCCTCACATGCAGATCCACGCAAGAGCTGACCAAAAACTGAACATATATGTAAACAGAAATTGTTCGCCTGTCATTGCAATTTTTTTTTTTTTTATCCGAAAGCAGCTGATAATCAGAATATCTGTGCTAGTCTGAAATCAATCCCAAACTGTTACACTGTGCGCCACCCACAGACCTCAGATCAGATGATGTCATGCACCATAAACTCCTCTCTGTATCTCTCCTTCTCTCTCTTGCATTTCACAACACATGCTACCACTTCTCATTTACGTAATGGTGTCAGGAACTGCGTCACTGTCAGAGTTCTGATACAACATGTGTGCGTAATGAGTGTGTTTATGTTGAGTGTGTGTCTGCATGTTTGTGTGTAAGAGAGAACATCTGTGTTGGGCCAATGAAGTCACTGGATTTCTATACTGTACATGTGTAGACGCCGGTGATGTCATGTTGTTTGTGTAAGTGTATGTGTTTGGACTTACTTGAATCTGTGAATTGGAGTTTATTTAATGTTTTAATGTGTGTGTATGTGTTTCATTAGGTTGGGTAGAAAGAGGGCAGTCAGGAAAAGAGCGAGTGTGTTCCCAGGTCTTAAGGCTGTTTGCTGAAGTCACCAGCCAGTGGTTTATGACAGGCCGTTTTAACGCTCGATTAACAGGTCCAACACAGGCCAGCCGGCCCTGGTTAGCCAACCCCAGTGATTTAAGGACATTCTCCTCTCTCTGGGAGCCACACACACACACACACACACACATTACAAAGTCCTCTCCTCACCACTGAGCCATTACAGGGTAACATTAATCCGTTAACTTTATGGATGTAATAGATGCTGTTGTCAATGGGTTATGCAACCACTATAACTTAAACACACACACACACGCACACACACACACACACACACACACACACACACACACACAGGGATAGCTCTACATGAGGAGTTGTGCTGTAATGACACCAATTTATTTAGGGTTATCTGTGTGACTTTCCCAGGGATGGAAAAAGAAGCAACAATAATTTAAAATGCCACAAACACTCTGTATTTTCTGTTTTGGAGTGGTTGCAAGCTAAAGCGCTGACATGTTTTATAAACGTAAAAAGGATGGATCCTGACCATAACATGGCAATAATTTAATCTATTCCGTTAAAACAAAAACAAAAAAGCAAAGCAAGGAATGTATTTATATTGCACATTTCAAAGTGATTATGTAAAAGATATTTTAAAAGAAATACACCAGCGGGTATTTTTGCTAAGCACAAAATGAATGTTTGGAAAAATTGTAATCCACCAGCTATTTACCATCATGACTGTAAAGAGAAGAATGCAGATTGTCAGCAAATGTCCAGCTCACAACCAGTCATTATTCTGGGACTATGATGCTGCCACTCCTGAACTCTCGGTGACTCTGATCCTCCTCACAGTATCTGGATGACAGCTCAGACATGTTTATTAGCAAGCTCTCAGATCCTAATATGACTAATTGGCGCAAGTTAAGCATCAACTTTAAGACAAATGAACAGTATTTTAACTGCTGCCACTGATCTACAGTTAAAGGGGCTCCATGTAATAATTTGCAGCAATTTACATGTATTAATCACATTTTTATTGGCCAAAAGTGAGCAGATTGTAAGGTGACGTGAAAAATAAGAACTCGGACTGTGGATTTCTTTGTGAAGGACTCGGGCTGGATTTTCCGTGAGAGTCCAAAGTATGTGACTTTATGCACGTACTTGAGTGCCTCGTCTCAGTGCCTTTTTCTGTTCAGCTAACAGAGAGCAACCGTAGCTAACGTTAGTTTAGAAATGGAGTCTGCTAACATAAACTAACAACTGGCTTCCAGCACAACACAGAAGCTCCACAGAGCCCCTTTAAATACAATTTTACAGACCTTTGTGAATGTTCTGATACATATATTACTTATATTTAATTTGGATGAATGTAATATATCAAATAACACAGGATTAAATTAATTTACTTTAGTAAATACTGAAATCTTTCTATATTTGCAGGCCTAACTGGCTGGCTCTGATGCTATTAAAGGCTGTTTCACCATAAAGTAGGTCAACATAGTTAAGAAAAGTATGGTGTAATACAAATATAGAGATAAAGGAAAATCAATAAGAAAATATTGCACATCTTTGAATTCACTGACATATACGGAAGCCCTAAAGGGCCATGCATTCATACATTTTATTTCCTCCGTTTTCCAATGATAACGAGTTAATTTCATTTGTTTTCTAGAGATCTCGAGTTATTATCTCGAAATAACAACTGCTGTTTTCCCGAGACAATGGGATAACTTTCTCGAGATCTCGAGTTATTATCTCGAAATAACAACTGCCGTTTTCCCGAGATAACGGGATAATTTTCTCTAGATCTCGAGATAACGAAACTTTGTTTTCCCGAGATAACAATATAATTAATTCGAGATCTCGAGATAATGACTGTGATACGATAGGCCTGAGATTATGGAGATGCCCGGGACCTCGTAGCTGGTCAGCTACGTAGTTAATGACGAAATCAGGCTCACTTAGATTGCACCGTCGATATAGCTGAAGCCTTGCTAACCACCTTTTTAGATTACGCACACTAATGTGTATATTATCTGTAATAGCAAGGCATAATGCTATTTCAGCCTGTGTCAGGCCTTGATTGAAAAGATATGTGACGCGGTGAAAGATATGCTCCTCCTCTGACATTGCTACACTGAATGATGTTTTCTGCAATGATTTAATATACTACACTATGGTTTTGTTTTCTCAAGATCTCAAATTAATTATATCGTTATCTCAGGAAAACAAAGTTTCGTTATCTCGAGATCTAGAGAAAATTATCCCATTATCTCGGGAAAACAAAGTTTCGTTATCTCGAGATCTAGAGAAAATAATCCCGTTATCTCAGGAAAACAGCAGATATTTCAAGATAATATCTCGATAATATCTTGTTATTTCGAGATAATATCTCGATAATATCTTGTTATTTCGAGATAATATCTCGAAATAACAACTGCCGTTTTCTAACTCGAGATCTCGAGAAAACAAATGCAATTAACTCGTTATCACGGGAAAACGGAGGAAATAAAATGTATGAACGCATGGCCCTTTAGGGCTTCCGTAGACATATACAAATTGTGGAATGTATCATTAATTGAGATGTGAGGTATAAAGAAAACACTGAAAAACACATTTTGTTATTAAATTAATATATGTTAACAAACTACATTAGTGCTGCTTGATCAATATAAGCAAGAACACAATAATAGAAAAAAAATCAATAAGTCAGATTATGTTCTTAGCATCTTCCTGCACACTCTTGTTTACTCTGTTTTGCATATGTGTCAGTGTTTATTTGTATAATACATGCAAATGTGCTCAGATTTATTATTTATTATTTGAAATATATTCAAGTATATCTGATGTCATCTATAATGTCACAGGGCACAGATCCAGATCCCAACAGGTAGGCAGGTCGTGACGTAGGCTGCCACCAGCCAGCCCTCCCCCATCCCCACCCCCACCGTCCCGCCTGCCTCCCAGCTGCGTCCGCCGCTGTCCTGTCTGGCCGCCCGGTGTCTGCTCCGCCGCTCCGCGCTCTGCGGCGCTCCCACCCCGAACCCGAAGACTCTGCCTCCGCCTCGTTCACCGCCCCGGTCCCCCCCTCTATCCACCCGGTGAATGCACCAGCGCCGCAAACATGACGGGCATCGCCGCCGCTTCTTTCTTCTCCAATTCCTGCAGGTTCGGGGGCTGCGGTCTCCAGTTCGAGTCTCTCGCCGAGCTCATCGTCCACATCGAGGACAATCACATCGGTGAGTCGGGCCAGAGGGGGGAGACGGAGCTAGGCAGCTAGCTGGTGTTAGCTAGCGTCCTAGCTAGTTAGCCGCACGCATAGAGAGGCTCGGGGTTTGCATTCCGCTATTCCTGCCGCTCGCTCTCCGTCGAGGCTCGTCGGAGTGCGAGTTATATTCAGCAGCACGACTTTAATTGTCTTGGAAAACACTCTTTTCTCATGGAAATGAGTGACCGGCTTGTTTTACGCTGCAGTAGCCGTGATAGTTACCTTTTGCAGCGGTAACTCGAGGGCCGCGTAGGTCTCATAGGTGTAACTAGCATTCCGAGCAGGCAGCGGTTCCACGGCTAACATCGCAGAGCAGCCTGTGTGTGTTTACGTCTCCAGGCCTGATGCAGAGCAGCCGGGCTCCTCTCTCTCTCTCTCTCTCTCTCTCTCCCTCTCACACACACACACACACACATACACACACCGTTTGTGTATTGAGCTGCCAAAAGGTCTGTCAATTTTGTCACCTCAACGCGTTCAGACACCACCTTTTGTAACGCTTTCAGATAATGTCTGTGTCACTTAATTATCACTGACGCCTTTTCTATTCAGTGAAGTTGTGTCAGACGTTCATTGAGATGGTTATTTTCCTCCCACATGCACAAGCTTCAACTTGTTGCTCCGCTTAGTTCAGTAAAGCATGGCACCCGGCTTGTTATTATCACATTGTTAATGTGGAATAGTACAAAATCAGTCATTAAAGCAGCCTAATAAACATATTAGTGGTACTTTATTGAGAAACATAGTGTCTATGTTGGTGATAATTGAATGACAAATGTGGCTCCTCAAGAAAAACAGAGCAAATATTTTATTCGCACTGTTAACTAATGTCTTTACCGTACCTGTATGCCTCTTTTAGATGCACGCACAGTAAATAAATTGTTATTTTGTTATGTCAATTGCATTAGATGCACATTTAATCAAAAATACTACAGAAATTGCAAGAGCAAAACAAAAAACTGCAATTTTTGCCTAAATTTTGCCAGTGTGGTGCTGCAGAAATGCCCTGGACTATAAATCTCATTCTCCAGATGTAAGAAAACATGTTTGTTTGGTACAGACTCCAACAAACGTAGACTTTTCAGTGAAATTGAAAAGTCTAATGCCAAAACGATGATTCCCACTAATTGCGAATCATATCTCAACTGCAATATCTGTAAAAAAAAAAAAATCACACAGTCATTATTTTGTGTACTATACTCTGCAGCCCTAATTAGTATTGCCTAGTTTTGGATGAGGGACTGCTGCTGATTGCCCCCGAAAAGAACATTCAGATGTAGTCTCATTAGTACCCTGCAATGTTATGCTTGTTAAATATTTAACACTTTTTCCAAGCACAGTTCAAATGCTCACTTCTGCGACACACTCTGATAGATTGACCTATAATCCACTGTAGCAAATGACACTGAGGAAGAATCTCGGGAGTCGTGAACCACCAAAACACTCAATAATCGCTAACAAAGTTGATGTGGGCTAATCATTATTTGTGGTGTGTATCCATCCTCAGGAGGCTGTTTGGAGCGGTGGGGGTGAGAGGGGGTAGAATGGGATGCTTCATTGAGCCAGTCTCCATGGCAACGGGCCGTCTCTAAAGGGGTTGGGGGGCAGTATGTTTGGCTGAGTTATTGCACACCTGCTGTCTCGCTAACAAAGCGGCCCCAGAGCAGCCAGCTGTGGTGAGGACGATGTCACATCACATGTGAAGCAGGACTGATGTGCTGCTGAGGTTTAAAAAACGGGGGTTTAAGTTTGTGGGCGAGGAGAAAGTGGAGCAGTGTGGGTGGTGGCAGTGCTGTGGGCCACTCTTGGTCCTACCATATGCTCCATGGATAGCTTGCAAATGAGCCAAAAAAGGCGGGGGGAACATCATTGTGAATGGCCATTTTATTCTTACCTGTGGCAGTGTAGACCCCGATGTTTCCCCAAATCAGCCAGTAAACAAATTAAAGGATGCTAGCTGACTGAAAGGCATGAATAGATTTAGTCTTTTCACCCATGCAGCCAAAACCCCACAGACGCTGATATATGACCCATCTGGCTATTTGACCTTTGACCCCAACCGCCAGCTGAGCAGAATGGCGGTTTCCCACTCAGATCACTTGGATTAATGAGTTTCCCCTCTGCTCGCTTCAAGATCAGTCTAATCAATACCGCTCACAGATCAGTTACCACAGGGATAAATGTGACAGATGGAGGGGATTGAGGTGAGAGTAAGGGAGAGGAGGAGGGGAGGAGGGGTATTGGCATTTAGCTTTGATTTCCCCACTTTTACTTTTGAAATTGCGCAGCAGTGTGTGATCAACAATCAATCAAAAGATAAGTGAATTTGATCTTCTGAGCTGCTCCACATGAGACGTCAGATAAGCAGTTTGAGGCTTTGCAGATAACAGATTGCCGTGATTGTGGTCCGTCCTGCAGTGTGCAAATAGATTATAAAAAAGCAGCAGCTCGCAATGAATCAACTCATCCAGTGGTGACAACAGGCTTGTGGTGTCAGACATAAATAGCGGTGAAAAGTGAGTCAGTGGATCTCAGGTCAGGGTGCAGAAATCAGTGCGGGCCTGTGCTAGAAACAGATTAACATAGACTGTGCTGCCCTCTTGTGGTAGGACCTCCTATGTGCTGCACAGTCGAAAAATGTCTAGTTTTTTGCTCTGACTCTGGTTTGGCACACTGTATATTGTTGTTGTAGGGCTCCAAGTGACGATTATCAGGCCGATTATTTTCGAGATTTATAGTTTAGTCTATAAAATGTCTAAAAATTGTGAATAATGCCAACCAACTCTTCATTTACTGTCATAAATGACAAAGAAAAGAAGCAAGACTTTACATTTAGAAACTGGAACCAGCAAATGTTTGACTTTTTTGCTTGAAAAGTGACACAAATAATAAATCAGTTATCAAAACCAAAATGGAATAATATTCTTTTGAATGACTAATCGACTAAACAACTCACCTCTAGTTTCTTGTATCTTATTTGAAGCACAAAATAGCTGTCAGAAAACAGACCAGTTAACCCTTCGCTGTCTCTTTCATGAGAAAATCAGATAATATGCAAATCCTCATCGCTGACCTCATCCTACAAGAAAAGATAGCAGCCTTCCAATAACATACCTGTAATGTTTAGATTACAGCTGAACACAAAAGGAAGTGGGTTCGGTGAACTGTGTTTAGTGCGATGTTTGGTTGTTGACGAAGTCTTTGTGCGGTGGCTTTAGGTAAGGTCTGAGGAATGTAATGATGTCAGCCTGGCCTGCCCGTGTGCATGGCTGCGCTGCGCTGCACAAGCACATACCTGCCTCTTACCTCACCGAACAGGAGCCGAGAGGGAGGGGGAAAGGTCGAAAGAGATCAAAAGTGGGGAAGAGGTTTGAAAGAGAAGTTCAGAAAGGAAAAATACGGGTGTGAGCGCAGGGAAATCCCAAACACCTCAGCTTTGTTTGGACAGAATTAATGTGTCTTCATTTATTTTTTCCTCTGTATTTTTGGTTTTACAGATGTAATCAAAGGCTGAGGTGTGACCTGACATGAGGAGTCAGGTCATCATCAGGTTGTGATAATGTAGGCTCTGCTGAAGCATGCAGATAATTAACCTACAGTAACTTTTAAAGATGTTATCATTCAGCCCACAGGCAATGCTTGGCTGTGTTCCTCTATCTGCTCAGGAGAAAAGACAAACACAAATACAATATGGTGAAGCAGTTTTGACCTGTCTGTCACTAACAGGATTCTTCCTGTTGAACCTGGTGTTGTGAGGTTTTTTCAATCACAACATAATTGCATAGTTAAGGGGGTTTGGGTGAATTCCCAGAATTTGTCTGTGCACAGTTCCTTGGTTGGTGCCAGTAGGGATGAGTAATTACTGAATATTATTTTTTATTGACTGTATTGACAGGTGAAATCATTTTGTGGGGATTAGATCTTCAAAGCTGAGATGTTTAGTCAATAAATCAAGGAGATGACAAAAAATGACGCGTCAACATCTTTGATAAATGTTCATTGAAGTAATATTTCAAGTAAAAAGTTTCCCCGGTTCCTGTTCTCTCTTGTGAAGTAGAGCCTGACCGATATATTGGTTGGCTGATATTATCAGCTGATATTGGCCTATCACAGATATATTAGAATTCTTTACTCCTTAATACCAGTATCAGCATTGGCCACAAAAATCAAGTATCAGTCAAGCTTGACTGTGAAGATTTGCTGCTTTGTCTTACATTATAGTAAAATCTTTAATTTTGGGAAGGTTCTTAAGAGAAAACAAGGCAGTCGTAGTTGCCACCTTTGACTCTGGGAAGCTGTGGTATTTTAGGAGTGCCTGATATGGATTGCTTTCAGTCTATGCTAATAACTGATAATTACCTGCTTCTCATAGCCGATGTCGACAACCGATAATTAAAGTAAAACTTCCTAACCTGTGGTTTATGAACTCCTGAGGGTAAGAAAGACTAAGATGTAGTGAGCAAAGATGGATGATTTAATATTCCATAGCTCGGATTAGATTTGTTGTTTTAAAACACATTAATGAATCCAAGCCAACTTTAGATATTTAAGTTTAATATAATACGTTTTTTGCCTTTTACAATGGTTTGGCTTCTTGTAATGCATAACATTGGAGTAAGCGCAGGTCATACAAACATATGCTTGATTTTTTTTAATATAAGGCTGCATTATTAATTATTGTTTGGATTGAATGATTCATATATAAGTTGTTTGGTCTATAAAAAGTCATAAAAACCATTATGACAGTCGAGGGTGACGTCTTTAGATTTCTTTTCCGTCTGACCAGCGGTCTAAAATCTCAATTATTCAGTTTACAATCATATATAACAGAGAAAAGCAGCAAAATCCTCCCAATTTAGGAGATATTGTATCTTCAGCAAAAAAATACTTCAATTATTAATTGATAATCAGAATATTTGCTGATATATTATCTGTCAGTGGACTTGTTTATCGGACAACTTATTGTTTCATACATTTACTATATTTTGATTCCTTAAGTCTGTAAAATACCCTTAATACTGACTAAAACCATGTAGTCCAGCCCAAGATTCCAGATTGTTTCCCATCCTACTTTGAGAGGTGTGACACAGGAAGGGGTGTGTGTGTGTGTTTGTGCATGTGAGAGAGTGTGTTCACCATACTTCCCAAATGACCTGTCAGGGTGTAGCGGAGCAATTAGTGGATTGGCATCCCAAACTGGAAACTGCAGACCCTCTCTTTTCACGCTACACATACACACAGTCACACAGTTTGCCTTTCGGAAGTCGCAGGGCCCGAGCGCCCCACCAAGCCCTGGGAAGTGTAATTACAGAGAAGTTTGCCTTTTCCCCCACCCATATCCCCCCTGCTCCTCCTCCGCCTCTCCTCTCTTCTCCTCTCCCTCCATCCGGTTGCCTGCTGCTCTAGAAACACGTTAAAATGCTCTCTGTGGCTTAATTAGCAGGCTGCAAAACAAGCCATGCATTCTTGGCCTGGTTTCCACACATACACACGGACCTATACACATGTGTACATACATGCGGACTTCATGCACACGGTGTGTATTCAGCAGGGGGCAGCAGTGCACTGCTGGTCAGAGATGGATGTCTGTGTTGAAGGGAGTGGAGCGGCTGTTGATTGGTCCCCGCTTTTAATGACAGGAATGCTAATTAGAGAGATATTTATAGACCCCGGAGACCCTGCAATGTCTCAGACATGCAGCACACGTGCACAGAAACATGCACACAGACACACACATGCGGATGGAAAGAGTAGGCTGCTGTCAATGCACTGTGTACTGTAGGTTAAATGCAAAACTTGCGAACTAGACCGGTTAAAATTGGTATTCATGTAGCTTACTCTGTGTGTGTGTGTGTGTGTGTGTGTGTGTGTGTGTGTGTGTTTGTGTGTGGGATCAGCAGTGTGTTAGCTTCCTGTCCTGCTAGGTGAGCGGAAGTCGTAAAGCCGGTGAACATTTACTGCAGCTCTCTCTCTGCACCTGGCTTACTCCATTTCCATCAACACCCCGCCTCCCCTCTTCTCCACACACACGTGCACACACTTACCTCACCTTCAAGCAAAAAACCTGAGCTCCTTGTACATCCCGAGTTATTGACTCTGGCATTGTTTCTTCCTTCTTCTTCCTGCTAATACCTGGCCGTCAGACATTCACCTAAATGACATTTAGCTGACTCCAGCTGGAGTTACAGTGCTCTTGTATGTGTGTACTTACGAATATATCCTATGATTTATAAGGTGGACTCCTGGTTTTTGATTGCAGATATGATGATTACAATGAGTTGAAGATTAGTTGATAAATTAATTGATCAGTCACTGTAATAGATCTGATAACCAATTGTTGAAGTGGCTTATGAAGGAAAAATGGCGGAAATTCAGTGGATCCAGCTATGAGTTGCAACGATTAGTCGTTCTATTCTATTCAATCTACTAGTTGATTGAAAGAAAATGAATTGCCAACTATTTTGTTCTGTTATAATTGATGAATCATTCAGTCATTTTTCAAGCAAAAGAGTCAAACATTTGCTGATTCCAGCTTCTTAAATGAATGAATTTGCTGTTTTTCTTTGTCATTTAAGACAGTAAATGAAGAGTCTTTGGGTTTTGGACAGTTTGTTATACAGAAGAAGCGATTTGAAGACGTCACTGTGGGCTCATGTAAATTGCGACGAGCATTTTTCACATTTCTTTGGTCATTTTATTGAATAAATGATTGACCATGAACATAATCAGCAGAATAATCAATAATGAAAATAATGGCTGGTTGTAGTTGTTGTTGTTATAGTTCTGGCTTCTCAAATGGGATGTCCTGCTTTCCTCTGAGTAATGTGATTCTGAGTTAAACATGTTTGGGATATATACTTTTACTTGGACAAAACAAGCAATTTAAAGATGCCAAGTTAGGCTCTGTTTAAAGATGCACTGATCAACCGGGCAGGGACCAGAACCGGACAGTTTTCGGCATGGGCCCGTGATGACCGACAACCTGCAAATACTGTCAGATAGATCCGATTCTGTGCCGGTCACATTTTTCTGTGCCTGCCCCCCAACTGAACCACCAGCCCTAACTGAAAGAAAGAAAAATAATATGTTATGTTATTGACCCAAAATATGTGCACTTGTTTCATTGTCAGCTCAGCTTGAAGGTCTTCTTCCGTTTTGACCTTTCAAAATAAGAGTCCCAGAATACAAAGTGTAAATGCTTAGGAGAGGAAGTTAATTTTCACTTAAACATTTCAGTTACAGGCCATTCATACAGACTTCAATGTCATGTCTCGTGCCTCGACAGTGATGTAGGTCGATGAGTGTATGTGTGTGTGTGTGTTGTGTGTGTGTGTGCACGTGTACTAATGCATTTGCAGAGAGCTCTGGTCTCTACATCAGAGCAGCAGGTAGGATTATTAAGGCTCAGCTATAAAAGACTGTCAAAGACCTCCTCTGTGGACCACCTCAGTGTGTGTGAGCCTGTGTGTGTGTGTATGTGTTTATTGATGCATTCCCCTGCTATCTTTTTTCATCTCCCTGCCTTTTCCATGTTTTCACGTATATATTCACATGTATAGGAGGACTTGGCGGCAGCAGCAGTGCACATTTTCCTCAAGGTTGTTTTCCTGTTTGCTGTTCTCCTCGGTGTTCTCCTGCGCTGTGGGAAGTCTGCATTCTTTTTTAATTATGAGGTGTGAAAACCTAAAAAAAAACCAAAGGGCTAAGAAGGCCAACACACACTTGGGATTAGCTGGAAGGGAGCGTCCAGGAGTGTGTTGTTAATTGTACAGAGATGATCCAGTTCTTGGATGTGAATTGCAATACATCTGCCAGCTATTACATATAAAGCTGCAATTATACACACACACACACACACACACACACAGTCATAGCCATGCACGCCATGGCCGACTAGTTTTTGAGTGTGTCTCCCCCCTGAATGTTCACTCGTTGAACACTTGATGGCACTGGTACTTCACAGATGCACCCACCCGCAGTGTTTTCATGCACACTTGCCCCTGTTTTCCAGGGGGTGGGAGGTGGGGCTTTGAAGTTAACACTGCTCCCCTCAGGCACTGGAAGTCGCCTACTGTAGTGTGACTGACTTAGCAAGTCAACTGGAAAAAAGCACGTGTGTGTTTCGAGTAATACACTGTGCACATTCATCACGGCGTCCAAGTTGCTCTTTCACTCTCGGACAAGTTTCTCCTTTGCCACATTCAGACTCCAGCAATGATTAAGTAGTCTTGGGAAAGGCATTGGTAGTAAATTACAGAGAGGCTTGGCGCTGGCGTAATAATGCGCTGCTTATGAAAGTATCCGAAATGTATCTGCAGGCTCACGCATACTATGGAGTAATACAGAGGAGGCAGTGTGAGAAACATGCAGTAATCTATCAGCCAGTCTGGCAGGAAGAATAGATCTATGAGTCAGCTCCTTACTGCGAGCATTCACACAATATTTTCCCTCCACACGAAGCAGTGATTAATCTGAATGTCTCTCTCTCTTTCTTTCTCTCTCAGACACAGATCCGCGGGTCCTGGAGAAGCAGGAGCAACAGCAGCCCACCTATCTGGCCCTAAGCTACATCAACAGGTACGCACACATTCACACACACAAGCAAAGGTTTCCGTCCATAGAGGGCAGCATCGCTCCACCAGTGAAAGGCGCGTTTCTGTGTGAGAGTGTGCACATGTGGCTTGCGGAGAGCAGCTCGAATGACTGATGCCTTCCCATAGACACAGCTGTGACTCATCCACAGACCAGCACAGAAAACCACACAAGACAATCACTCCTGACTCCACGCTAATGGCACAGCCAAAGGCGCCTTTTCAGGATTACAGCATATGTGTGTTTTTTGTGCGGTGAACCGATGTGTCACTTGTCACTCAGTCCCCTGCTAAATCACACCAAAGTTGAGAATAATAACGGTAAAACAGAGAGAGCAAGAGAGGACGAGGTTTGTTTTCTGTGGTTATTGTTCAAGTGGCGAGCTTGTAAATGTCAGAGGCATTCGCTGCACAATGTTGTGATGACTGTGTGTATAACTGACTGGTTCATTCGGCAGCTCAGTTATGTCTTGTCCAACCTCAGGCTTCCCACTCAAAGTGTTCAGAACAGCCATAATCAGATGACATAAAACCTTAAATGCTCCCGTTAGAGCAACAAATAACACCATAGAAAGTGAGACAGCAGGGCTTGACAGGGACCAAAAAAAAAAATCAGCCCAGGTTATCAGGTGGCTGTGGAGTACACAATATTTAAACTCGAGCTATTTAGCTGTTCATCAAGTACAAGTAATTAATAAAAAAAAAGCTCTGAAGTCCGAGTATCATTTTAAACTACTTAGCGTGGAAGTAGCCCTGTATAAGCTTAAATTTACTGAAGTCTACAATGTTGTTCAATTCAATGCAAAGAGTAACAATCTAACGTAAAAGTATTATTTCATATTATTCTGTAAAAAGCTTCCAACTGTCTTTTTATACATTCAGGGGTAAAGAAAACAGGACACACATTTGCAGTTAAGGTTTAAATATCAGTAACGACATATATGACTGCATATTTGGACTTTATAATATTACAAAATAAAATTATAGTGGCCCCAAGTTGCGTCAGTCCACTGGGCAAATGTCCTAAATGCCAGTTTAGAAGTCCAGGACTGTTAGAAAGCGCATAAAAAAAGTAGAATATAAAAATACCACAGTAAAAAGGCTTAATTAATTAAAAAACTCTAAATTAGGCTTTAGTATAATGCCAGTTAACAACTGAACTGGGGCCTCATTTTGTAGTTTGGACCTTTATTCCTTTTTTAATAATAATACCAAAGTAATGGCTGAGATCTAGACAGGGCAGGAGACACCTGCAGTCAGCTGATCAGACAGGTTTTTAAACAAACCTGAACTCATTCGGGAGGCAAAACAAACTTGTTTTGTATCCAAACTGTCCGTCGTAAACATCCATCACAGCCTAAGACTGGCTTACTGGTTCAGTTTTCTCTGATCACACTTGCTGTAATTGTAGGTGCATAGTTTTCTTGTGCAGTAAGGGATCGTTACTGTCATCTTTTTCAGCTTTCTGGCATATTTGCAATCCCTCTGATTGTCTCACTGCTTGTTTATTGCCCAATTAGACTCTGCTGTAGCAGCGTCCGTGTGTTCCAAGATCTCAGCATTACAACTAATGATTATTTTCATTTTCGATTAATCTCTTGGTTATTTTCTTGAATAATCGATTAGTTGTTTGGTCTGTAGCATGTCAAAAAGTGGTTGATTAGACCAAAGCCCAAGATGACGCCCTCAAATGTCAAATGTTTTGTCCACAACCCAAAGATATTCAGTTTACTGTCACAGAGGAGTACAGAAACCCAGATGGAATCAGAGAATTTTGACAATTTTTCTTCAAAAATGACTCAAACCCATCAATCAATCATCAGGATATTTGGTGATTAATTTAATAGCTGACAGCTCATTGGTTAATTGATTAATTGTTGTAGCTCCAAAAACAGACATCATGACAGAAACAATGGCCAATGTAAATAAGACCCAATAATTATCCTTTAAGTTATAAATGATGATAATGGATTAAAATATTAAATATATTTTTTGGATAAAGTTTGGCACTGCAGTTGGTTCACTAGCATTGCCACCCTAGCATAAGCTACCCAAGCTGACATCAACATGGTGGTCAGATGGGAGCTTTGTTGTCTTTGCTGATGACTCCAACTTCTGTGTCATCAGGTTCATGACAGATGCGGCGCGCCGGGAACAGGAGACCATGAAGAAGAAGGCCACGCCCAAACTGTCCCTGTCCATCACTGGCGGAGTATCCAGGAACAGCACGGCCACGCCTCCTCGCCACACCAGCGGTAACCTGACGCCTCCCGTCACGCCCCCAATCACCCCCTCCTCCTCCTTCCGCAGCAGCACACCCACAGGTACGACAGGTGTGTGTGTTGAAATGTGTGCTTGAGACGAAGAAAGACGGATTGCTTATACCTGTGGAGTGAATGGGGGTGGTGGAACTGACTAATGCAAATTAAGCCTACTGGCGGTAACAGAAAAGGGCTTCCAGTTGTGATTGCCCCACCAGAAGCACATTTGTCAAATTCATACAGCGTACAGATGAGCAACAGATGAAGATATTTGTAAGGTGAATGGAATGCAGCTTATTTCCCAGCTGGTGACTGAGCAGAAATATTCACAACATAACTGAGAGCACGAGCCAGCTCACCTTTAACTCAGCAACGCAAGCTGGAACTGCTCACTTTAACTTTACTTTTCGTAATAGGTTAAAATATTTCGTCAAATATTTGAATCGAGAAGAGAACCAGAGTCAGGAGTGGATAGTGGAGAAACTTTAAACCCCAGCCCCTCTCTACTGCTGTTTGTGTGTGTGCGTGTGTGTTTGTGTGTTGTTTGTGTGTTGGGTTTGGTGGCCCCTGCAGTGAGCAGACCAGTCAACACTCTGCTAATTACATAGCAGCTGTCACACGGTGTGTTCATTGGGGCCGTGTGTTGCACAGCCCAGAAGCAGATGTCCAATTCCAGCCCAAATGGTTCCAAACGTAGTGTTAGGTCTGGGTACGCACACACACACACACACACGCACACACACTCACACGCACACGCCCTCTTTTGACATGTGCCAGGGTGCCATCCATTTCCTCATGCTGAGGTGCAGCATTTCCTGTGAGATGGTGGGGGGTCAGTGTGGCCTGTGTGTGTGTGTGTGTGTGTGTGTGTGTGTGTGTGTGTGTGTGTGTGTGTGTGTGTGTGTGTGTGTGTGTGTGTGTCTGTGTGTGTGCATACATGCGAGTGGAAAATGTTCTGCACTTAGCAAAGCACTTTTTCCAGGCTGAGCAATGGGGATCACTCCCACTTAATGATCTCTTTCTGAGTGCCAATCCCTGGGTTTTGACTCACAGGCACACACACACACGCTCGCACACACACGCACACCACTGCTGTTTTATCAGAGCCGTGCTTTCAGTGACATGTGGTCTGCTAATGAATCAAAGCCAGAGCAGAATATAGAGAAAACTATTAATAAAAGTCCCATATTGTTTCTGTTTGGTAAATTCCCAAGCCATGATGTGCTACTGGGTATGTCCCCATCCATATTTCATCCGGGCTGACTAGTGGATTTTTTGTTCTGCGTGTCTCCATCGTGCCTCCAGGCAGTGAGTATGATGAGGAGGAGGTAGACTACGAGGAGTCGGACAGTGACGAGTCGTGGACCACAGAAAGCGCCATCAGCTCCGAGTCCATCCTCAGCTCAATGTGCATGAACGGGGGAGAGGAGAAGCCGTTCGCCTGCCCCGTCCCCGGCTGTAAGAAGAGATACAAGGTAAGGCCACTCCGGAGTCAGGAGACGAGGTTTCAGATGAGCCCGCCCAAGTCCACACTGAAGCTTTTGTCTGAGTGTCACATGTTTGCACATAATATTTGGCAAAGTGCAATATAAATCCAGAAAGTCGTGATTAGAAGCAGTGATAAATGTATCAAAGTATATTTGCTTTGGTTGAATTATACTACAGCTGGTAACAAAAGCCTCATTCAGCTTGAAGTCCCCACTCTTTGATGAATGGACACTGTGGGAACATTACTCTCTTCTGCCCTTTTCAGACCAGAACAGTGACGTAGGATAAAGCCGTATTTGTTGTCGATCTGAGTCCACATCAACCGGACTTTTAAATGTGCTTTGTGAGAGTTTTTACTAAATTACAGAAGGATAGTTACCAGTGAAATCAGCAAACAGATACAGGGATGATTAAAAGCTACCACAGATAAAACAAATGGAGATTTAATAAAATTAACAGTCATCCTAAACAGCATAATGATTGTTACCCTACGGTCACACTGTTCTGGATGTTTACAGATCATAAATTCTGCTCCTCTTAAATGTGTCGTTTGAATGTGACTTGTCTGATTTATTTTTCATAAAGTTTTGGTGACCAAAAACTTTGGAAAGCCCCCGTCACACTGTCATGTTTTCTATTGTTAACATTGCAATGACCATTTTAAGTTTCCGAATCCTAATCAGTGTTAAGGCTACTGCACGTTAGCTTAGCTTAGCATGAAGATTAGAAACTGCTAGCCTGGTTCAGTCCAAAAGTAGCAAAATCTGCCCAGCAGCACCTCTAAAGTTCACGAAAAACGTAGCTTGTTTGTTCAGTCCATACAAAAATCAGTGTAACTGGCTATGACAGGCTATGTACTAGACTAACAAGAGCAGCAGGGATGACCTTTGATAGGCTTAGTTGAGGTTAGCAGCAGCCTGGTTCCCTGCCGATGAGGGTTAGCTCTGTGGCAAACACAAGCTCATGATACTTGTTTTTAACATTTTGTTCAGCAAGATAATCTACTGACTGGAACGGCACTATTATGGATTTTGAAGTGTAACTGACGTTTAGTGTCCCCGCCGACCTCTGTCTTCTCATTTAGCCACTTGTTGGGAACCGCCTTTTTAAAGACATAAATGCTTTATAATTCACATGTAGGGTATCTACTGACATACTTAATGTCTGCAGCTGTGTCTCAATTCGGGCGGTGCATCCTTCGAAAGATGCGGTCTACGAATTTGTTGCATTCATATACGGCAGACGAACTGAGCGTTGTAAAATGAGACGGTATAGTTTATGGGGAATTTCCGAATATACGTCACCAGCTCTCCCTGACCTTACCCTTGCTGTTGCCTAGCAAGCTTGACACTTTATGCTAAGCTAACCATCTTATTTGAGAGTGGATTGGGACACCTCAATGTAAAAGATTTGGTTTAATGCTCTGGTTTAGCAGTGTAGACCTGGGTTAATAAAAGATCATCTTGTGACTGCAGTCTGGTATGAAATGGTCAAACAAAGGTCATATTGGTGCTTGTGTGTAAGAAGTGTACTTACAACCCTTCCCTCCTCTCATGATCTGTCTCCTCATCCCCGTCTCTTCAGAATGTGAATGGTATCAAGTACCACGCCAAGAACGGCCACCGCACACAGATCCGTGTGAGGAAACCCTTCAAATGTCGCTGCGGCAAGAGCTACAAGACCTCGCAGGGCCTGAGACACCACACCATCAACTTCCACCCGCCCGTCTCCACCGAGATCCTGCGCAAGATTCAAGGCTAGAGGCCGTGGTCACACAGGTCAACGACCCCAAACATAGCCCTATCCTGACTTTCCTTACCCGACCCTTTTATATACCCATCCCACACACTAAAGGATCAAGTGCATGCTTTAAGTTGTTCTCATTTAGTTATTTTTTTTCCTCATCTTTTTGTTTGTTTTATATATTTTTTTTCTATCCATGTTATATCACTTGTATTTTTGAAAAACAAATGTATCTTTGTAGTATTTTTAATGTTGTACATTTGCACATTCGTATATGCTATCACGTTACTTTTTTTCTATTGTTTGACTTACATAAGGTGCTAACTGTAAAAAACAACAGAAAGAAAAGATAAAAAAACAAACGATATGAAAGAAGAGCGGGGGAAACTTAAAAGAAGGAGATGTGAAACAGGAAGTGCAAACAAGCCCTGCCCCTTTTTGAAGTTGACGACAGCGCTGATCTGAGCTCAGTAGCCGTTACACTCCCTTTCTACTCGCTGAGTTCGCCGAGCTTAGATCTGTTCCTTCGCAGTAACTTCTGGGGCCTAAGCGCAAGAGTTAAGTTATACTTTAAATAGATATATTGATATATAAACAATAGATATGTATGTGTACATAAAAATATATAAAAGTATTCATGAGCATATACATAAATAGTTACACTTTATTTTCAAGCTTTATTTTATATATTTTTGTCAGTGTTTTTAGATAGTGTTTTTTTCTATGTATCAATAAGTGTTCCTTTCATTCCTTTATTTGCTGAGAGGGCCAGTTTCGTCACCTCAGAGGTCAAACAGCTGGCTGACTTTAGGTTCAGAGAGTCACCACTTCCTAGAGATAAGGAGCCTTTAGGTTTTGACCCACTCTGGATCGATATTTTTGCTGTTGATCAGGAAGGGGACGCTCAACGCTGAACGTATTTGAACTCGGCCCAGGCCAGTAATCCAGATCTTCAACATTTCATCCCCACGGGAAGCCATCCATGTATTTCATATCTCCAGTGTTTCCTCATTCAGAGTGCCAGAGCTGTGAGACTTAGCTGTGAAAGCAGGTTAAGCATCATACTGTATTCCAGTTGCCAAGATCTTTGTTTTTGTTTATCCATGATTGTTGCCAACAGCTCTCCACTGCCAAACATTGACCATACCATGTGCCTGATGGGGAGGGAGGGGTGGGTGGGAGGGTAGGGAGGTCGCCAAACGCGCGGCAAAGATTTTCTTCTTCAGTGCGCGTCCAAAACGTGCGGATGTACTTCGACGGAATGTTTTCATGCATGCTTTCTGTGTCGTGTGTGAGAGAAGAGGGTGGATTTGTATTTGAAAGAGATTACCATCTACAACCTGTCATTTGTGTGTGTTGTAGACAAGAGCATTCCAGTTCATTGTGTGTATGTGTGTGTGAGAGCCGTGTATGTGTGCGTGTTTTCAGCAGTATCCAATTCATCAGCCTATAGAGTGTTACTGTATTCTGTGTTTCAGTGCTCAGATCTGTTACGTTTTCAGCACCAGGCCGCCGGTTCGACTCCTGTGGAGCAGGACGACCCGCCGGCTGGTTGCATCATGTAGAGTAGCGCTGGCCAGCGTGTTGCTCCAATCACTGGGGTTTCATCATTCATTGCCTCTAGAAAAACAAAAGCGGTGCAGTGCAGCACCGCGTGCCAAGACACATTGATTCATGACATGATTTCCATCATCATGCACAATGTTTCTTTTTATTCTGCAGAAGGCTCGAAGCCAGAGCTTTTCCTCTTTTGTTCATTTGATGGGTACAGTGATCTCTGACATGCACACACCCTCCTGTCCTCCAAGCTGCTGTTGCCAGGACATCTTTACAAGGCAGATTCCATTTTTTTCTGGCATTTGTTCATTTTAAAGGTGCAGGATGAAGAAATGTTGTTTAAAACGTTAAAAAAGTAACTAACACTATCAAGAGAATGTGAAAAAAAGACATCTGTGTAGTGCTGCAGAGATATCTACTGAAGTTAGCATGCTAACCAGCTAGCCCCGGACTGTACTTTTTCATAATGCCACTCTAAGATCCAGTCTGGACAGCTAGCTGCATGGCTAACTGAGCTGACTAGCAAACAGCATCTACAGTTAGCAGCAGTTAGCGGTTACTCTGGTGATATGCTGCCCCCTATTTGTATGAATTTGAGAGAACACCAATTCTTACATGTAGCACCTTTAAACCTGCAGTCGGTTAATCTACCAGTCGATCACAAGGAATCTACTTGCCAACTATTTTTTGATAATCGATTAATCGTTTTTCAAGCAAAAATGTCAAACATTTGCTAATTCCACCTTCTTAAATGTGAGGATTTGCTGCTTTTCTTTGTCATTTATGATAGTAAATGTAGTGTTGACGGGTTTTTGACTGTTGATTGGACAAAAGAAGCAATTTAAAAATGACACTTCAGACTCTGGTAAACTCTGATTAGCATAATTCACAATTCTTTCACATTTCATAGACCAAAAGATGATGAATAAATGAAAATGAAAATAAATAAATAATATGCAGATTAATGAAAATTAATCATAAGATGATTGCAGCCCCAGTTTACCTCACCCTACCAGTGCTACATAACAAATAAGCACAAATGTTGCCTGAAAGACATCCACGTCATGTTCTGAAGTGAACCAAGATCTCTAAAATCCCAGTATCAGTTTCAAAGTGTGGATGCACTCCCCTGAAAGTAAACCCAGAGATAATGGTTTGTGCGTGTGATAGAAAAGCTTCATTCCTGCCTCTCAGCGTAGGGGAAGTGTTTCCGTGGCTGGGATCAGAGCTGAGATGTGGATGGAGACTGAGAGTCTCCCGTCGTTGGGGAGTTCTGTCAAACACTCGTAAAAACCATCCCCGCTTCACAGACACCGCCGTCGCCATGGCAATAGTTTCAGCGTTTTTTTTTCTTTCAAACAGGGGGCCAATTGCAGTATTACACATATGGGAGAGGAGGAGCGGAGGCTGTGTGCACAAGGAGGAGTTATGTGAGGGCGGGGGTGTCAGTATACCGTGTACAGTGAATGTATTGTAACGTGCATCTGTTGTCAAGTGCTTTTAAATTATATTTTCGTATGTAACGTGGAGACCGAAGTTTCCTTTTTGTATGGGGGGACGACAGGTTCTGAGCAGAGTAACTTGTAAATGATGTCAAACTGTCTTTCTATATAAAAGAGAAGCTGCTTAAATGTAAACAGGAAATGACTGAAAAAAAAAAGAAAAATAAAGTAAAAAGCTCTGCAGCTCTGACTGAAGCTTGTGTTATTTCTTCCCTTCTCCACCCAAATAAAGACTGTATAGCTGAATGCATTTAGACAAGCTTACTTTATTCATAAAGATCTTTGCAATACACACCGTCCTGACATTCTCACATGAAAAGGGCTGCATTGGACACATGACACACACACATTTGCCTTGTGATTACTGGGCATGTGCAATTTTTAAAGCCTGAATACAACACTGTCAGGGGTCACTTTGTAATGACGGAAAATAGACAAGCAGTGGAGCCCTGTGGACACACATAGAAATGACACTCACTCGTGATGTGGACCTGCACACAAAGCATTGACTTTCTCTTCACAAGTCTAGTTTTAAAACGTGGAAGTACATAACAATAAAAGTGTCTGTTACTTTAGTGTCCTGCAGTCTTATTTGCCCAGCTTCTTACCGTCATTCTGTCATCACTAAAACATGAGGGAAGTTACAATGAGGGGGGGAGGCAGGGTCACGACAGTAACTCACAGGTCTCTCCACAACTTATACTCATTTTTCATATGTACAGTACATTCAGAATAAAGCCTTATTTAGTGCAGATACATGAAAACGTAGTGCTGTTTTTTGTTTCAACCATCTGACGTCTTTGCAAAACATCATCATACGTACAGTTGGACTGTAGTTTGGGAGAAATCACTTCCCATTCAAGTCAAAAAAATCTCCACCGCCGCCACCTTTCTTCGATGATATATACACACTTTTTAAGACATCGCATATTAAGATTTCGCTCTTCATTTACACTTAAAAAAATCTTTTTCTTATCTCTTCTGCCTTTCCATGCTCTTTGAATCATGGGGGGGAATTAAAAGATGAAGAAGTGTTGGCTGCTTTATCACAAGAAAATCCTACTTGTAAAGAAATATTCAGGGTTGTTAAAGAAAAGAGACATTAAATGTTTTCCCTTCAAATCCCTGGTTCCGGGGTCCTGCAATTTTGAACTGTTTTGAACAAAGAATAAATGCATGCACTACTAATGGTGCTTTTTGCCTGTTGAAGCAGAAGGATGAGCATGAAAATGATACAAAAACGTAAAGGACCATGGCACTATTCCAGAGTGTTAATGATCCTTTTACACATTGTGTATTAAGGTGAAATCTACCCTACTTCATAAACACCTTGGTGGAGTCACCGCCAAAGGATGAACTTCCTTTCAAAAGTGGACTACATTCTTTCTAACCTTTGTTAAGATTGCAAAAAAGTGCTCATGATTGTATATTAATAAGACGACTTAACCGAACCCCGATCAAAACGAACTAATAGCTGACGACACACATTTACCCATACAGCATATCTTGGTTCGCCCTCTGCGTCCTTCACTCGATCTGGTCGAAGTTGAGCACGTGGCCGTCGAAGTGCGTGAGGACGTGCCTCTCGAAGAGCTGCTGCTGGCAGTTTAGGGGGAACTGCTCGGAGCAGACGGGGCACACCTTCCAGTGGCTCTCCACGTGCTGCTCGAAGCTGCGCTGCTCGAAGTGCGGCGGGAAGATCACCTCGCATAACGGGCAGCGCTTGTGAACGCTGTCGGTCCTGGAGAAAGAAAAGGAGAGGATAAAGGCAGGTGAAACAGGGTAGATATAAATATATTTCCCTTCTTTTGTTACTATCAATCCAGGACTTCTATCCTTTTTTATGTTAAAAATAAAGAAGATCTTAACACTTACTGTGTCTGGGTTAGCACATACCTGGAGTCAAAGCAGAAGCTGCCCCTGGATTCACTACGTCTACTGGCCTGATGATCACAGGGTGGCTGAGCCCCGTCAGCAGCCTAGGAAACACAACACAACACAAACACACATAAAAGGATGGAAAATGATGGCCATCTGTTCACTCAAAGAGCTGTATGTAGGCACAAACAAAACCTCCAAAGATTTTACTAAAAAGGGAGAAAATCAGTTGAAAGGGGTAAGATATGGGTGAGTGGGAACGTGTTATGTTTCCATTTAAAGAACAATGTCACTCTTCAGTTTACTCCCACGCAACCAAAGATATAATCTGACAGACACAAACTGATCTTAGGTCTGTCCCTTTCGCAAAATCTCCCCTAATTACTCTCCAAGCCCTTGTTATCCTCGTCTCTCTTGAGCTCTGAGGGAGTGACGTTAATTAGAGCTTTATGCAAATTAGTTCAAAGCTTCATCTTTTAAGGGCAAGCTACTAATTCCCTTCATGCAGCGAGGAGGAGCACTCCAGAGACGAAGAGGGATTACAGTGACAGCAATTCTTTGGATGCTAAAAATGCAAAGCGAGGGTGGGAAGGCAAATGCTGGGATCACAGCTCGTCATTTCTCTTGCTTTAAAATGTGGATTAAGACCAATATGAGAATTTCCAAACATACTGCTGTACTGAGATCAAACTGATGCTGTGATGACTACTGTTATACTTGAGCATAGAACTTGAGAAAAAACACTAATTTGTTTGTAAGCGCTTACATTTTGTGGCTCCTGCGGTGGATGCTCAGTGCTCTCAGGGGGTGTCGTGGTGCGGGAGGGCTGGATGCAGACCACCTCTTGGTCCCAGCCTGGTGCCCCTGGGCCGGGACTCGGGGGCGTGATTGGGGGTGCACAGGGAGGGGCACAGGGTGGGGCCTCAGGCGGAGGACGGGACATGTGCTCAGGAGATAGCGCAACATCCACCCGGTCTAGAAGGACAGTAAGGCATGGAAGTGATGGAACAGCAGCTAATATAAACTTCCATATTTTTCAACCTGGAACCTATTTTCCCATGTTTTTGTGTCTAAGTGACTAATGGGGACAGCACATTTAGCAAGACCTCTGCAGCAAGCAGCCGCAAACGAGCTGCAAAGACATTTCAGACAGTCAATGTCGAGGTAGTATTTGCCACTGACAGGTTTGGATTGTTTTTTAAGTGTCTGGGAACATTACGAAAAGGATTCAGAGATAGACCTGTTTCTTAAAGAATAAGATCCATTTTGTTTAACCAGACACAGCTGCTGTTGCTCTCGCCAAAGCCACCAGACTCCATTTGCAGAAACAGTAATTTTATCATCGTAAAAAAACACACTTCGTTAAAACTTGACAGAAAAACAAAATTAAACTCACCAAAACCGTCTCGGTTCGTCTTTCCAATGTTCCAACAATCACCAACTCTGGTTTGGTCAAAATAAACCCTTAATTCATTGTGTTAGACTGGAAAATATCGAGGGAGAGTCTGAGCCTGTCAGTGGCAAAAACAAGTACCTAAAGTCGACATACTGTACTTTGACAGTCCACAATTGCCTGCAGGGATTAGATAAAAAAACAGGAAAATAGTATACAGGTTGAAAAATTCCAACGTCACCCTTTACGGAGAACAAACAGATGCAGAGGAAGGAATAATTTATCAGTGTTTTAATCCCTCCCACCTCTCGTAGTGTCAGTGGAGTAGGGATTCCCGTACTGCAGTTCGGCAGGCCTCTGTGGCACCAGCGGCGGAGGAGAGGGGTCCTGGGGGTACGGCAGTGGGTAGCGCAGCACCATCGGCTGCCTCATCTCAGCACACTGAACCCCAGCTTCCTGCTCCCTCTGCCTGGACACAAAGCGCTGCAGCTCCTGGAGGGGGAGACCAGACCCACCCCTGAGTGTCGCGGTACCTCAGAGGTATAAACTACATAAAGCCCTTTTCCATACATTTATCCATTACAACAGGGCTACCTGATTGAAGGTGTGTCTTTAACTGATGACGCGATTGCCTTGAGTCGATGGCGTTTAAAAGCAGCAGCCTACATCTTGCATACACACTTTCCATATCCTCATATGTTCTTACAAAAGATACACTGCAGCTTTAAATTTTCACACTCAACATATTTGTCATTATTTTCTTTATTTCAGATCGATGTCTACCTTTATATAGGCTGTAATTACTTTGTTTTCCAAGAGAAAGGGACTGATGAGAATAGCTGTGTAAAAGAAAGAAAGTCAGCCAGTGTTTCCATGCCACAGTTCCACTGTTGGAACCAGTATTTTCAGCTCAGAGTTAAGTTTCCCTCTACATTGTTCCTGCCCTTTGTGATTATATCTGAAGCAAGAGCATTAGTACCCTACTCATTACTGTAATGGGTGTCAGACTCTGGCTCCCTCTGCTCTGGCTTCGCTGATGGAGGCACTCGCCCTCTCCCTCTTTTTACCTCCCTCCTTCCTCTCGCTACCCCCCCCAACCCGACCTCCTCTTTTGATGACTTCATTAGTGCGATGCTATCAGGTTTAACATTTAAACCAGGGTTGGGAAGGTGAAACAGACACGTCGCTTGGCATTTGCACTGTCTAATGGCACTGTACCGATGGGCGACAGAAGCAAGTATAGATGTATTAATTAGCGGGTGGTGGGGAGTATGGAGAAGGGTAGGAATGGCTACAGAAAGAGTTCAAACGCTGCACTGAGGCACTCATAATTGAATGTGAAGATATTGCCATGGACTTCAATAGAGAGCCTACATTATCTACATTTCTACCATCAGAAGCTGTAAGTTGAGATGCAAATTTTATGTCTTTAAAACCAGATGGCTTTTCTTAAATAAAAACTATATCCTTAACTCACATTTATTGTAAAAACCTGCACGGTTTCAATTGTGCAGAGCTAATAAATCAATAGTGTTCACTCTGTGCTGCTGCTTTACCTCCTGTAGCTGCTCCTTGTCTCTGAGGGCCTGAGCCAGGTTGCGTTTCAGCTCCGTCACCTCGCTGGCTCGCTCTGCCATCTGCACCTACAGACGTGCATGGAAAAGAAAAGAAACACACAGTGACATCAGGGCAGAATTATAACAATGCACCCTGGAATTACTGTCTGTACAACAAATGACATTCATATCAATAATCAAATTCACAATCTGAAGAGGAGGCATGCCAGTAACTATGCCCGAGCTGCATCCATTTTTTTCAGTATTGATTAAAGATATCATATGTAACATTTCTGCATTTAAATGACTAAAAGCGACTTGACCTTTGTCAAATATTATAAGCCAAAGATATTCACTTTACAATGATGTACAACAGAGAAAACCTGCAAATTCTCACATTCTCACACTGAAGTAACTTTAGGATTATCAGCCCTGGCCGATTATCGGGGCTGATTTTCAGCATTTGTCAGATTATCGGTAACAGTCATTTTAAAAATATGCTACTGTGGCTCTGATGCAGCATCACAATTAATAATTTATAAACACTGAATAATATAATTCTGAAGTATATAGTAACAAAATCTATCAAATAAATGTGGTAGTCCACAATGCAAAAATATTCAGTTTATTGTCAAAGAGGAGTAATGAACAAGAATATATTCACATTTAAGCAGCTGGAATCAGAGAATTTGGTCTTTTTTTCCTAAAAATTACTCAAACAGATTAATCAATTATCAAAATATTTGGCAATTAATTTGATAGTTGACAACTAATCGATTAGATGTTACAGAATGTCTCTCTAGAATGTCAGAAAAAGTTGAAATATGCCCATTACTTTCACAAGGCGACGTCTTCAAATGTCTTGTTTTCCAGTCGACAGTACAAAACCAAAGACATTTAATTTTCTTTTATGTTGCCAGTTATTTTTTTTGTCAAATGATTAATGAATTAATAAACTCATGGTTTTAACTCATAACATAACTAAAATAACTCACTATAGCCTCACTCTTGCCTTCTTTTCCCTGCTTGGATTGGATTTTCAGGAAGACGAAGACGAATATCACTAGGCATACACACAGGCAAGCAAGTGAACATAATATTTGGTCAGTTGAGTTTTATTTAAGCTGGAGCGGTGTCAAATGTGTGGTGCTTACTGTAAAACACACAGCGAAAGCCACAGAACCAGGGCAGGCTGGAGGAGCGCTGCAGTCTGGAGTGGAGCGGGGGATCGTAGTAAATCTCTGACTCTCTAACAGGACTGACCCTGTGGGAGAGTTTACATGACTAGTTGCCTGCTCTTCTCTCATTTCATCCCATTACAAAGGTTCCAAATCCCCTCCTCTCTTGGTTTTTCTTTCTGCTTCATGTCTGTCTGTCTATTCTACTTTCTTCCCTCATAAATTCTCCTCCCGTCACTCTCTTTCATCTCCTTTTGTCCTCTCTCGCTCTCCCCTCTTTCATAAATTTACGGCGCAGCATTAGAGGGTTAAGTTCAGGTGAAAGGATTCTGCAACAGTGTATTTCTGTGCCCACCGCTCCCCTCCCACTCCTCTCTCCCTGTCTATTCCCCTCCCTGCTCCATCCTCTGGGTGGCTGATGTAAACAGCCGTAAAGCATGGCGTTCTGCGGCTGCCTCTCCTGTCAGTCTCCCGGGCCATTAAGAGCAGCTCGGGGGCCGGGGCACTCGCCTCAGACAGGAGACTCTATCAAAGACAGGGGAGAGCCTTATTTACAGCGCAGATAAACACACACTCACTCACGGAGATTAAAAGCCGGTAGGAACTTTGGCGGACTTTCGCACGCAAAATGCAACAGACCCAGAAAGACGCACATACCACACACATTGGCTCATGTGTGGCACGGATACGCTGGTTATGTGAGCACGCATGGAGTAACCCGGTAACTCTGGTACAGTAAATGCATGCTCAAGTAAACATTAAGAACATTCACTACTCTGTGATCAACTGCTATACTCAGTACCTTCAAAAAGCAACAGTAACTCTTTTTCAACAGATTTATCTCATTGTTTTTCTGCTTTGTTATAATTATTTGTACCATGTAACACTTATTTAACATTAATTTGCTATTTAACTGATTGAGTGATTTATTGCTGGTTCCAGCCATCAAATGCGAGGACATTGGTGGAAAGTAGCTAGGGACATTTACTTAAGTAGTGTACTTAACTACAATTTTGATGTAATTTACTTGAGTAGTTCCGTTTTCAGCTACTTTATACATAAATAATATGTACATAAATATTTTACTTTTTGTTCTACTACTTTTATCTGACAGTTACTAGTAACTTTACAAATCTGGGGCGACTGCTGGGCAACAAGAGAGAGGGAGATTGGTGGGACCCACTGTCCTCCCTTGCCACACCCCCACTGGGTGCCCTGGTAGTCCTGCTGTACAACCAGAGGGAGGGAGGGATTGCTACTGGCTGCTGTATTGTTTTGCAATTGTACATAGTCCAATCATTCATTGCCAAAGACATGAATTATTTTACAACAGAAGGAAAGCAGAAGTAACTCAAGTAAAAACAAATTGTATATGAATAATAGATGATGTACACATCTGATGTATTGATAACAGACACTGTTCACATCATCTTTTTCTTTGTTTTTTTTTAATATCGTGATAAATATCGTATTGTGGATTATTTATTGATACATGATCATGAGCCATTCAGCCACCTAACCAGTTTTAATACAATACAATACTTTTTGTTGCTAATACTTTTGTACTTTTGCTTAAGTATATTTTTTAAATGCAGGACTTTTACTTGTAAGAGAGTATGATAGTGGTACTGCTACCTTAACTCTGAATATCTTTCACCACTGGGATTTGCTGCATTTTCTCTGTTTTGTCTTATTGTAAATGTAATATCTTTGGTTTTTACACAGTTGTTTGGACATAATAACCTTTTTGAAGATGGCACCCTGGGTTTTGGGAATTTAGGATTAGCATTTCTTGCATCTGTTTTGTGACATATTATGGACTAAATGGACTACATCTAAATAAAAAAAATGGAGGTGAATCAATAATGGAAATAATTAGAATTCAAAGCCCTAATTTTGTATACACTGTTCATAAACATATGTCCTAACAGTGATTGCCACTGTGTACCTTTCACGACAAAATGTATTTATAAATGGAGTCAGAGGGACAAAATAACCTGTTAGGTAAGAAAAAGCTCCAAAACTAGTCCATTCTGGTTGGATTACAGCCTCACCACTTAATTCAAAACACTGGATTTTTTTGTGTATGTAATTACACTCAGTGATGGAAAATATCAAAATCAAATGGAGTGGAAAATTGACTTGTGAAATGGGAGAATGGGGATTACAGAACACTCTGATTCACTAAAAGTGTGTGAGAGTTACTATGTGCAATGAGGATAATAAGGAAAATTAATTTGTGCAGTCTCCTCTCACACTGTAGCATACGTGTAGATTTAACCTATAATCACTATGAAAATGCTGTGCTGCACTAGGGGTACAGTAACTGCCTTGCCTAAGGGCTCATACACAACAGTTGAGGAGCACTGATCCTTCATATTTCCAGCCTTTCTGTGTAAGTGTGTCTCTTACTCTGAACCGCTCCTCCTCATCAGCCAGCCGCTGTTTGAGCGTCTCATTGATCGCACACTGCTCCCTCCATTTCTCCTCCATCATCGCCAGCTCCTCCTCTACCGAGCGAGTCTGTTCCTTCTCTGCCTCCCCCATGCTCCTCCCCTCCAGATTATCCTTCTCCTCCTCGACACCCTCTTTCCCTGACATTTCCTCCTCACTGTTCTCTCGGGCGCTCTGCCCCTCATTCTCCACCTCAACCCAGCTCGTCATCCTCAGGCTCTCCTCCGGCAGGCTGTCCTTCTTCTCCTCCATCTCTTTGTCTTCTCTCTGTCTGTCCTCTCCTTGGTTTGCTTCTACCTCTACCTCTGCCTCCACCTCGGCCCTCTCCTTCTCTGTCTGCCTCTCTTCCTTCTCTGTGCTGATGTATAAATCGGCATGTGTGGATTCCCTGTTATTAAGTTCTGGAGTGATTGTCATCTCGGCGGCTTCTTGTAGGACTGCAGCGGCTATATTCCCTGTAGAGTAAGATTAGAGCACATAACATTACATAGTGAGCAGGACAGTCTTTGATTCAGGTAGTGACACTCAAAATCTAGTACTTTTTAACGATATTTCAGTACAATCACTTTTTGTGATTAGCATATAATATTGGTAATACATTTTTATTAAGAAGAAAATAACTGCGTTTTTTTTTCACTTGAAATAATAGGTTGCGTAATCACTATCCGTCACCAAGGCTCATCTACTTCTGCTTTGATTTACTTCCAACACTTCAAAGAAAGATCTTTGCTTATTTATCACCTTGTGGTTTTAAGATGTGCATGTTGGCATGTCTAGGTGATAAGCGATAGTGACAGCAAAGAAAGAGATTTGTTCAGTCAAGTGAAAGTGAGTCACAACATTTGCTGTTAATGATGTCATGCGACTGCATCGCATCACTGTCAACTGACGATACTGTTAGCAGAATTTCTTGTATTTCTACCTTTTTAATTGCATGATGCTTGATGTTTATCATTACACAACTGTTTTAAATGAGCTCAACTGTTTTTGAAAATATGTAATTACAGTTAACTTATAAGCATAACAACTTTACTACGTTGGTATGTGTGCGTGTACCTGCTGTTGGTGACTCTGGACTCGGGGTCAGTGGCTCCTGTGTTGTCTCGGTGGATGCATTTCTCTTTGGCTCCTGCAGAAAGAAACAATGTATCAACAGCATGTCTATTTCTATTTCTATTATTCAGGCATAAATTGCCACGTGTGTAATATTTCTTTTTATGAGTTTTACTACGCAGTACTCACCCCCTGTGACTCAGTTGTGTTTAGTTTGGCCACCTGCCTGCGGAGGCGCTGACACTCCCGGTACTTCTCCTTGTAGTGCTCAGCCGCCATGTGAAGACGCAGCTTCAGCTCCTCCACCTCTCTCTGCAGCTCGGCCTCAGCCTCTGACACCACCAAAATGCTAGGTGTCACCTCCCCACTGGTCCCAACACCCTAAGACAGAAGGAGAGCGCATTTTGAATATTAATATGAAAATTCCCTCAAGAAAATCCTGTTTCCATAGTTTACTTCAGAATTCCCACAGCATAGAAAATTAAAGACACAGATTCAGAATAAGGAGGTCGGACACTGACCACTTCCTTCTGTGCAGCGCTCCTCATCCGGTCTAGCTGGCTCTCCATGCGCTGGCACTCGGCCTGAGCATCGGCCAGACTGGCACGGAGCTTGTCGGCTTCTAAGCGGGCACGGTACAGCTCAGTCATCGTGTGGTCGCGGGCGCTGGCTGAGTCACGGAGCTCCGAGGCCAGCAGAGAGGCCTGCTGCCGGGATGCCTGGAGCTGCTCCTCTGCCTG
Source organism: Pagrus major (assembly GCF_040436345.1). Taxonomy (NCBI): domain Eukaryota; kingdom Metazoa; phylum Chordata; class Actinopteri; order Spariformes; family Sparidae; genus Pagrus; species Pagrus major. Next base: position 12,153,309 of record NC_133217.1, on the reverse strand, counting down.
ACGGAGGAGCTCACGCACACGGGCCAGCTCTGCCTGAAGACAGAGAGGGAAATGATATGAATAGATAAACTGATTTCACCAAACAGACAGATAGAGAAACTTTTTTTTCGTGTGTTTCAATCAACCACTACTACCTTGTCAGCCTTGTGTGTCAGCAGCTCTTTCTCCAGGCTGTCCCGCTGGGCAACACAGGCCCTGAGCCTATCCAGCTCCTCCTGGAACTGGGCGATGGTCACCTCCCGGTTCAGCTCCACTGCCTTCAGCATCTGCAGCTCTGCACTCAGCTTAGTGTTCTCCAGCTCGGTGCTGCGAAGGTGGGCCTACACCCATGAGACAGCAAATAAAAAGAGAAAGAAGGACACACAGAAGAAGGACACACAGGCTTTGTTGATCAGAATGCACCTTTTCATTTTTCCACCCTTAAGAGCTTTTCCCCACCTTGTAGAGGTCTCTCTCATCCTTCTCGTTCTTCAGCTGGCTCTCCAGGCTGTCTCTCTCTGCTGTCAGCTTCTTCAGGCGGTCACGCAAACTGTGACATAAAGTGACGAAAATGCAGCTTCGTTCTTCAAACATATTTATCAACATTATTATATTACCCTGATTCTGTTTAGTAACTAAGTCAGAAGACCTTTATAATTAAACTAATTATACTAATAAAAGAGGGAGAGGCAAGCCAATAAAGCAATGCATGATAATATCTGTGGAATAAATATCCCCTTTGTTAAGCTTATTGAATTTGTACAGCGTCAGGGAGAAGCTGACTCAATTTAATCCTTCTTTTTGAGTCCATGGTATGTGCTTTGCATTATGTTGTCCACCCAGTGCAGACGAGTGGAATGAAGATGTTGAGGAACCAGAAGGCAGACAACTCCTCCGCAAAAGCAGTTATTTTAACAATCATGTCCTTACAGAAATGGATGACTCTGGATGACTGATGCTCACGTGTCCATTTGCACCACTCACCAATCGAGCTCCGTCTCCTTCTGCAGGCCTCTCTGGGTGACTCCCAGCAGGTCCTCCTCCAGCTGGCGGACCCGGTCCGTGGCCTCCGTCAGCCTCCTCCTCACCTCCTCCCTCTCCTCCGACAGGCCCTGCGATGAGCGCAGCAGATCCTGTGGGAGAGAGAAGCAGCTGTGGATCGCGGTGACAGGCGTGATAGCCAATCACAGCCGCTGAATAAGCGGGCTGAGCTCGGAAGAGGAGAAAGAGTGCTGGACAAAGTCAGGAGCTTATGTAATACTCATGATTTATCACAGATGGGAAGATTTAATGGGATGTGTGATGGTCATGTTCACATATGCTGTATGCATTTGTTTTTTATGTTTTATCCACATTGTATTTATCATGTACGTACACTGCCATTTTTTATGTACACCATTATTAAACCAAAGCAGTCTACTTCTTCAACAGCTGTAATGAAGGTCTTAGGTCCAGTTTTGATGATTTTGAATTGTACTGAAAATCTGAACTCAAGTAGAGTACAATCACATTTCTGAAATATTACTAAATTACAAGTAAAACTACTGGTATTGAAATAATACTTATTGTATTCTTCTAAGACACTACTCAGAGTTAAATGTTGATATTTAATTCATTATCAATAACAGGCATTCAGTCAAGTCTTCTCCTGCTGCAGAGTTTTACAGATTCCTTGTACATTAAAACATACTTTGCATTAAAAAAAACTCTGATTCTCATTTTTGTTGAAACTGTTTAGGATTTGCAGAATAATGCATACATTTGTGTAAATAGTGTATGATTTGTAGCTTCTAAATTTTGTTTAATTCATTTTTCATTTAGTTTCATTTTAAATGTCTCTGTTTCCTGCCTCTACAGCCTGTTTCTAGAGCAGCTGTAACGTGTGAATTTTCCCTCTGGCGAACAGTAAAGTCTTATCTCATCAATAACAAACACCAGTTACAAATTATGACTCCTGTGAGCCTTTTGATGGATGCAAAACACAAACAGCACCTGAAATTACTGAAATGTTCAAATCTTTGAGCGAACAGTAATGGTATGTTGTGAATGCATGCAGGAATAACCCGTCTAGTATATGTGAAGTCCTGCAAACAAATTCCTGCTAGCGCCCAACAGATCGTATAAGGTCTGTTTTCTCCATGTGGTTGGCCTGCGAAAGAAAAATGCCCTGTTTGAACTTGCTGCTAATCAGCAGCGAGGGACATTAAATCATCCACAGCTAATATTGGTTGTGACAGAACAACATACCTCTACACACACCCTTCTTTCTATTTGTAGAGCGCACACTCACTCACTCACTCACTCACTCAAGCACATGACAGCTACAGAAAGACAGACCCACAGGTCCACGTTCAAGGACATATGAAGACAGACAGACAGCAGAGTACAGCAATGAATCAGACTGAATGAATCAGTGCACATGCACACACCAATGCATACTCCGGCCTGTCTCCCTCTGGGCTTGGCTCTGCGCAGATTACTGTATGATTTTTACGGCTGGTGTTCGGGAAGCACTTTAGCAGTGCATAAAGACCTTATAAAAAGTGTAGTCGTAAAATTAGCAGCCACAAAATATGTACTTATGTTTTCATGTTAAACTGGAGATATTTTCATCAGCGGAGCAGGGGCTGACGCACCTATTGTAACTGCTCCTCAAAGAGAGACACACACCTACTCACACAAGTCATATATCTGCAGATGGACATGCCTGCTGAATGAAAAGCAGCACGGTAATAACAGTGTGTGAGTGCGTATTACCAGGTAATTTATGGCGATTTTGTCCTTCATAAAAGAAAAAGGAAAAAAAAAAAAAAAGCAGAGCAGCGAACTAACTCAAAGCAGCCTGCTCTTACTCTGAGCCAAGACCGCAGAGCTGCACTAGGGGGCGATAAGAGACTGGATTCAAACCCACCAACCCCTTGGCAAGTTTCACCTCTCCCCCCCTCTCTGATCTCATTGAGATTCCTTCTCATTGAGTTGACTGTTTGTAGGCATGTGTGCCAAGTTACTTCTTATCAAATGAGCAACTCATAAAACAATGAAATCCAAAATGTGACTCATCCTGGTGAATGAGTGAATCAGCAGGAAATAGAGCCAAAAAAGTTGATGAAATAACAAAAAAGATTTAATTCTGATCATGTAAATAATAATGAATGTATTTTGTTTACCTTGCTTTAGCAAAATAACTCATTGAAAATTGAGAGAGAGAAAGAGAGGGACAGACAGACAGACGGAGGAGAAAATAGACAGTGAGAAAGCAGTGGCCACTGAATCGCGTGACTGAGTGGTGTTTGTCCCTGAGGCTGGGCAGGGCTCTTTTTTCAGGCAGGCGGTTTTTGCGGACTACCCTCCTCTCATTCCACACACAGACTAAAAGGGTTTGCGAGCGGGTGGCATAATGAGTGTGTTTGTGTGCGCGCTTGTGCATGTGTGAATGCACATTAGAGGGGGGCCCTGTGGTGTGGAACCTGAATGTGAATGTGAGAGCGAAGGGGGGAGGCGAGTTTGTGTGCGCGTACAAGCGTGTGTGTGTGTTTGTGTGTTTGACGTCATGTTTGTTCACTCTGTGGTCGCGATGGCATCGTCCCTGACGCCAGATGCCCGAGAAAACTGTGTCCCAATTCCGTTCAGGCCCACTGAGCCAGGTCGTTAAAGAGGGAGAGAAAGACTGGCATGCACTGACACACACACACACACACACACACACACACACGGTGCGACTCTTTGTGTGTCTCTCAAACATAGTCACAGATTATTCATAAATTCGGCCCTTTGAAGTTTTCAGACCTGTGATCAATGGTGGGGAACTGGCTCCGCACTCACGTGCAAATAGAAACTGTCTGTTTATGTACAAACACACCCCGAGACATTTGCTTACAAATACACAGAAACTGATCTTGAACTCTTTAACTTTTTTCTGTTAACTGCAAAGTATATTTTTTTCCTAATTTGCTGAATTACTGAAGAATATATATATATATATATTTTTTTTTTACTTCTTTTGGATTAATAACAATTTATTTTTGTCATTTTTCAATCTATTTTGGAGATGATGCGGATTTGGAAGGGCTGGGACAAAGTTTCAAAAGCTGTACATCTCAATTTTGCACACGCTTTTGATTAGTAAGACTAAACCTTTATTTAATTATATTAATGTATTCACAAACTTCATCTACTTCCTGGCGTCACTCTCTCTAACCTGGTTGTGTGTCCGCAGCAGACAGCACGTCTCCCTCTCCTGCTCCCTCTCTCTAGCCAGTCGTTTCTGCTCCTCCTGCAGCTGCTGCTTCTCCTCCTGGAGGAGACGCATGGCCTTCATCAGCTCCCTGCGCTCCTGCTGCGCCTCCTCCACATGCTGCCGGCACAGAGGTAAGTATTGGTTAGAAACACAGAAAAGTAGAGATTTTTTTGGTCATATCTCTCCATTAAGTGTCATTTTAAAAACACCAGAAAAAAAGTTTATCCAAAGTCTCATATAAAATTCAATTTGAGTTGTATGATATGTGTGTGTTGGTCAGAGGTCACAGTTGGGTACAGAACAGAGCCTCTGGATCTGGTTTGCTATAGGAACCTTTCATGAGGGCCCAAGAACCAAAAAGATGGAAAACAAAACAAGAAATATCTTCATCTGGCGGGGTGTACCTCTAGCAGGCCAGTTTTGGTGGTGACGACCAGTATGTCAGAGTTGCTGTCGTCCTCGGTAACAGTCAGCAGCTCTTCGGTGGGTGTGGCTGACCTGAACTGGAAGGGCGTGCTGGCACCCCGAATGTCACCAGCATGCGTGACATAACAAAACTGGTAGAACTCTCCATCAGATTTCGGAACATAATAACCTGCAAAGAGATAAGAATGTGTGTTTGTGCGTTTGTGAAGCACCATTGGGTAGTATTTGAAGTAGGTCTGGCCAAAACATTTCTACAATATATCGACAATTATTATGCTTCAAAATGGAAAAAAGGTAGCGCTCTTAAAGTGGAAACTAGTGTTTCCAAGGGGGCATTATTGCTGCCGTTGTTACCATAAAGACAACTATATAGTTTTCTTTTTCTTCAGTGTAGTAACTACCAACAACACAGAACAAAACGTGGATTTATTCATTCATTTAGTTGTTAATTGAGATATGAAAGCCTGACTGGCCCAGTCAGCCCTTTCCCAGGAAATTTCGTGCCCAGTGGCAGACAAAATTGTATAGTGAAAGCGAAGTTTATGGGGAACCAATCTAATGCCAGTAGTGTCATTATTCAATTGCCATTACAAGGGACCACATGTATTAATTCTTCAACAGAGCGTTGTACATGAAAATGTAAGTGGTAGTCCCTTTATGCTACATAAGAAAAAATATTTTTGATGGTTGAGTGCAGAGTGAGGATGAGTTAAGGAGTTTCTCAGCTTTGTTTTTCAAAAAACAACATTCAATATTTGCATAGATGTCACATCATTTGTCACATGGTAATAAATCAAACAGCCCAAAGCCAAACTGTGAGACCTCACTAGAGCACATCATTCACATGTTAGGCCTGGGTCTCTGGGACGACCAAGGAGTAAGTGCAGAACATCCGGCAGCCAACCGGTTTTACTGACTACTGACACACCACAGCACGCTCTCATATTTTCACTGTGTAATATCTGACCGTTCCAGGCCCAGTAAAACCAGTTTGCAGGCCCTCAACCTGTAAGCGTGTGTGTGTGTGGTTTGAGAGGTGCTCAGGTCCCAGGCCGCCGTTTGCGGTTGTGTTCCCTTATTAAATAAAAGTGCTGGTTTTTATACGCGCCGTAAAATGGAGGAGTTACTTTGGAATACCCTGGGCCTGTAGAGTGGTTTACGTAGCTTGTGTGTGCATGTGTGAGAGTATGTGAGGTTGTGTGTGTGAGTGTGCGTACCTTGAAACACCACAGTCCTGTGCACAGTACTTCCTGGTTCATAGTTTTCAGGCATAGGAGACCAAAGGAAGGTGTAGTAATCTCTGGCTGTGCTCCAACCCACCTGAAGACATAATCCACAACGAAATGTTGATCCACGACAAAAAATAGTGCCCAACTGGACAGTGTAAAATAAGATATTTTGTGGAAAAAACATCATAAATTTCACATTTCCCTTTGCATTAACATAAATTGTTTATAACCAGATGACATTTTATTATTTTTCTTAATCCCGGAGTTTTAGAAACACGCTTAATGAAGAAAAGCTGGAGGATTACATACATGTTCAAGGCAAGAATGGAAACATTTAAACCATGCCCCCTCATTCTTCCACACACCTCCTCTTCCTCCTCTCTGCTTCCCCTCAGTTCCTGCCCCTTTCGGGCTCACACAAAAGAGGGGCAGCGAAGGTGTGAGAATGGGGTGGGGAGGGCACGGGTGTATGTGGCTTTGCGTGCGTGTGTGCACACATGCGCAGACTCGTGAGACGGCCGAGAACGACCCACGAGGAAACGAGAAGACGGGGGGGGGGGGAAAATGAGGGAAGAAAAGGTGAAAATTTTACACGAAATGGCAAGGGAGATGTAATTCCATGGATTTCATGTGTTGTTAGGTGACAGATGATGAAAGGGTGTAGTGAACATCATAACTCAGGTCCAGCGTCGTAAATCTGTCGCACACAACCGCACGCTCACGCACATACACACACCTCGTTTTAACTCACATGTGCCATACATGTTTGTGATGTTGCATAACTGCACTTCAGCTGTGGAGAACTCAACCACCTGTGGGACTTTTTTACGCTTTAAAAACGGAGAAAAAGCGGGCGCAAGAGAAAGTGTCTCGCTTGGACAGCTGCCACATAGTAATCATATTATATTACATGTTTAGACAGTTGGTTGACTGAGCTATACTGAAAATTATAGGATGCACCAGACACTGGGAGGGGCTACTAACGTTTGTTGAATTTTAAATGAGCCATAACTTTCAAAGATTAAATGATAACATGCCTGTAAATGTTTACCATGTTCACATAAAACTGTTTCTGCAGTTAAATATTTAAATAAACAATGATCAAATTGAAAGTTAGATGAATTTGAGAAAGAAAAGATGAAGAAGAATCAAGAAAAAAATAAGAATAGGCTGATAACGCATTTGGAAGCAACAGTAAATCAAATGAGCTACTCAAAACATTTGTCAAAGTGTATGTTTTGATAATGCTGTTGCACGATACATAATTGTAGTGTTTGCCTTATCAACCCATTACGCTGAGTATAATGCTATTCCAAACAAATGGGAGGTGTCAGCATGAAAACCCAGGCCAAGAACATTCTTTCCACATCCAGCAGCATCTCAGTGTGAGAGGTACGGCTGCGATGGCCTCCTGCCAAGTTGTGCTTGTGCTCACGTGTGTTTGCTTAAGACAGAAAAGACATAAATTATTTTGCTAATTGCAGAGTGAAGTTGACTGACATTTGGTTAGGTATGGTGTGGCATTCCAGCACGGTAGTGATGTTATAAAATAATCACAGGCAAGGCAGCTATCAATCATTCAGCCAAGGTGTGAGGGAACAGCATGATGACACGTTAATTATACACTCACACAACGGGTTTCTCCCTGCTGCCTCAACAAACATGCCACAACCAAAAAACCTCCACGGGGCTTTTTTAGGGAGTTGTGTGCGTGTGTGCATGTGTCCGCCATCAAACGCAAACTAACCAAGCTTTCAGTGGACAAACAAAGGAAATCAACAGAGCAGTTTACTGGTAATATGTGGAAAACAAAGAAAACTTGTCTAGCTTGATTAGTGTATACTCTGTTGAAGTTTACTGTGTATACACTGCATGCAAGCACTGTATGAGTGCACTACCATCTATGAGCAAGTTTGTTGTATCAGTATTCTTAATAATGGACTATGAACATTTTTAGCCACTAGGGGGTGTCTGTGCACAACTCAAATGAGCAGTGTCTGTCTGTGCAGTCTGAGTCATCCTCATAGCGAGTCAGCTCTGTTGCTCAGTTTCTCTCTGAGACAGGTAACGCCTATAGATGTACGGTAAGGTAAGAGGGGGAAAATGCTCTCTCCCTGAGTCATCTCTGCACAAAGGTTTTGCCTCCGGGAGGCAAAAAGACTCGCATGACAGAAGAGTAACATTTTCATCAACGTGTTGAACGTCAGTGATCAGTGGGAGAGTCAAATCTAATAAATTATTTTTAATGACACACCAACCTGTTGATTTTGACATTACCATCACCAAGCAGCCTGACAAACTTCAAGCCAAAACAAAGATTGATTAGATGATTATTATTTGTAAAGCAAACATAAATACTGAGCTCTTGACGCATGCCCAACAGACAAAAAATCATGAAATGAATGATGTTTTCTGATAAAATATATACATATAAGGCTGCAAAGATTAGTTGATTAATGGATTAGCCGATTGAAAGAAAGCTAATCACCAACTGTTTTGAAAATCAATTAATCACTTAATAAATCACATTTTTCAAGCAAAAATGTCCAACATTCTCTCATTACAGCTTGTTAAATGTAAGGATTTGCTGCCAGTCTTTTTTCATTTATTAAATCAAATTAAGAGCCTTTGGATGGTTGACTGGACAAAAGAAACAATTTGAACACATCACTTTGAGCTTTAGGAAAGTCTGATAAGCCATTTGCAATTGTTTGTCATTTTATAGACTAAACAATTAATCATGAAAATAATCAGCAGATTAACAGATAATTAAAATAACTGTTAGTTGCAACCCTGTATACACATTACCATGATTTTGCCAGAGATAAAGATCTCTGTGACAACAAAAAAGACAGACAAGTACGTCAAAAGAAGCACAGTCTGCTTGTTCCCTGACATTAAGCACCAACCATCAAACAGGTTTCATTAGCGCGGATTACAACAATTAAATTTTCCAATTGACTTTTTTCCACATAAACCCAGCGTCTTTATTCCTTTTTAATTGAGCTGGTGGATTTGAAGTCAGTTCTTAAACAACAATAAAATGTTTGTCTTTTGACTTTACGAGACATTAAGTTTCCTCGTTCACATTTCCTGTTAATTACGTGTGAGATTTGATGGCCTTGATAAAAGAGTGGAGCGGAGGTTGGTTAGCAGGAAGCAGAGAAAAGACTGATGGAAAGACAGAGGGCAACGAACAAGTGAAGTGGGGGGGGAAAGAGGTCCTAATAAGAATCAGAGTGGTTCGTAAAGAGCACCAAATGTTTGCCCCCCAGCGAGACCTACTGCAACCAGCCCACCATGTACACTCTTCCTCTTTCTGCATGCAGAGCAACCACACCAAAGCTTGTGGTGAGGCATTAGGCATGTAGGGAAGAGATGAACCATTAGTGTCAAGGCGGAAGTATGTGTTAATGTGCCAACTGCAAACCTATGGCCAATTAATAAAACCCTAACACATAATCCATGTTACAAACACTTATGTAATGGGCTGGGAATATTTCCAATCTATAATTATCTCTTAGTAACAAAAATGATTCAGATTAATAAAAGTCTGGTCCTTCATTGATCGTGCTGGACGATGTCTTTGAAGCCGCTGTGCTGTGCGTGACCTACCTTGAAGATGCCCACCCAGTCTTTCGGGTGGGGAGCGATGTAAGGGGTCAGGGTGTAGCGACACTCCAGGGGTGCCTGGGGCAGGAAACTCTTCCCCACATTCTGGAAGATGACGTGGGCAAAGTTGGACGTTTCCATGATGCTGACACTGCTGCCCGGTGATGAGTCCACCACCTGGAACGACGACATTGTTTCCTGTTGGTCACTTCATTTGTCTGTAAGACAAAGGAGATGGATAGACATAAAATTTCAGTATCACAAACACGCACAGCAGAAAGACAAATTGCGTAAAAAATATTAAAAAAGCAGGCTTCCAATAGCAAAGTCTGTAGATTGAGTTTCTATATGTTCTCTAAAAAATTTATATGGATTAAGTAAAGACCAAGTAGAGAAGGGGAACATGTATGCATGTGACAGCATACATCAACCTCCAGGGGGGTACTCCTATTTAAAAACAAGGCTCTAAGGTCTAAGGTGTTGTAAAGCCCTCTGTGGCAACTGACCTAAAATAGATCCATCCACCTGAAGCCGATCATATTACTGTATATCTTGTAATCTGCATTGTTACTGTACAAAGAAAACTTGTTTCACAGCTTCGCCTTTTAAGATAGTGCTCTCACCCAAGCAAGTGGTGCACTGTCCTTATATGCCACCAGGCCTGGGAAGAAGCGCTATGTTAGAGATGATTGATGAGCTTTGTGAAGTGCTGGAAAACAGATGAGTACTTAGATGATTCTGAATTCAAGAATTTAACTTCTAAGGGAGTATTTTTGGTTTTGTTCTTTTATCAAAAAAGGGAAGGACTTTACTTGTGAAAGTCAACTGACTAGTCATAATGACAAAGAATAATTCCAGGTTTCTCTCTACCAACTAAGTTTTTTATGGCACCACCACCTGAGCAAAATGAATGTAAAATCAATGTGGAGAGCATCAAAACTAAAAAATGGAAGATACCCCGTGCACAACACTGCTTTTCTTCTGGGTGTAACTAGCACTGGGCAAACCACAGAGGACCAATAAAGTCTTTATTTCATTCGCACCAGGATACGACTGACACAATTTGATTACCAATTACATTGAAAACAACATGAAGTGAACTACATGTTTTGCATGTTGCTTCATCAGATTCGCTCTGTACTTAATTGCCAACAGGTGTTTCTTTAAATAATCAGCAGAGAATCCAGTAAAGACACATTCAACAACAGGCAATAGCCACCACAATTCCACTGTACAAAACTACAAACGTACATTATTTCGTATTTTACATAAGATGAGGTCCCCAATTTAAAAAAAAAAAATCAAAACTAGATGACTTTTCCCAGATCTAATGGATGTAGTTAGTCCCAAGTAGATTCCTTCAGTAAGTTATCATTAAACTTTTTCATGTGTTATTTATCTGCTCTAGTTTTTCAAATGTTTTGTATACAGAAATAACAATGGTTAAAAATGGTGTGCAATTTCATATTACTATTAAAAAAGGTAACATTTTCTTGGTTTCTTCCACAAACCTAAGGAAAACACTGAGCTCAGCTTGTGACAACAGTGGTATTATGTGGCTCTTGTGGCTCTGGAGGAGCTTTGTCAAGTCAGAGTGACCGGGCAGCGACAATGTTGGGAAAGCTGCTTTATAGGACATAAAATGTCCAGTGTGTTTGGAGCCTGGCACATATTAGAGACTAAAAGGCTGGACATTTCTGCAGCATCACTTGCAAGTCATCCAGTGTTATGAAAATGCAGTACTAAATAGCTAGAGTACCCCTTTCAGTAAAGGATATTCTTCACCAAATTGAGATTGGCCACATCATCATGATTATGTTTGGTACAGATGCCAACAAATGTCACATCGTCATGACGTGAATCATACTGTAACATCTGTCAAAATAATCACAGTATGATGTTTTTTACCTGCCACAGTTGACATACTTAGATGCAGGTACTAAGCAGGTTATAATACTATCATAATAAATATATATTTTATAGATAAATGATAAATAGATAAACCACTAAACAAATCACCAGACTACTGAATGCCTCCAGTGATCTTATACTTCAAAGCTTTAAAGTGCATTTATCCGTGGCACAGTGAACCAGTCCTCCATGACACCACCACACCTCTGTGACTTGTCAGCTTACAGCAAGGCATCTGACTTTTCAGACCACAAACTGAGCCTTTAACGTTGTCAGGAGTATAGAAAGAGCATTTGTGAGTGTGTGTATCTTCTTGCTTTTTATTCAATCTCCCCGTATCACTGTCATGCATTCATATAATCCTGGCTGAGAGTAAAGCTAACACAACACATCCTCCTGCCCTAAATTACCATGTAGACCAACGCTGGACTCCTCAGTGAGACAAGTGAAAGTGAAAGTGACCAAGTCACAGCTGATGCTCGATTCAGCTAACCAGCTAACACAACATCGTCTGTACACCGAGCCACAGCGACCAACACTTAGCATGCGTATCACCAAATAGCTAACACACCGCTACGTCGTATAATACCACCCCAGTTAGCCAGAGGATAATCTTATTTACGGTGGCTAGGCAGCTAACATTAGCTCGTGAACAGGCCATGTCGTGTCAAGTCACTGGCTAGCTAAACATTATTCCAGTCGGTCAGCTAGCTGAGACAAGACACGGACATTACAGGCGTTAGTTTAGCTTGAAATTAAAAGAGTACCCTTTTCTTATGAATTCCACTTGCGAAAAAGAGTGAATTTCTGCCGGACAGGTCGATGTTTTTGCCACTGTCCCCGTTGTTGTCAAAGCTCTGACGATGATGCGTCTTCCTGAAGGAGCAAATGATGCTGAACTTCCGGGATGCTGAGCAGCACCAGTGATGCTGAGGAGGATGCTGAGGGGGGAGCAAGCAGTTGTTTTTATTGCTGGAGGAAACTCTATTAATTACTTAAGCTATTTAAATCAGTTTACCAATACAATTCCCTTGCTTTATAGATGTGTATCCCTGCTGATTTAAAACAACATAGCACGGTTCTTGTGAAGATCTTTTGCAGTCTGTAACTGTATACAATTCACTGCAAAACAAAATGCATACTGTACAGCTATTTTTATTCTGGTCAAGTATATAAATGCTACGGTTTTTGTTCATTTAGAGTGAATACTGTACTCACAGAAGCGGCTAAAGGGCATTAAGTAAAAGCACAGGATGTCCCGCCTTTGCCTCGTTCCCATTGGCTGCGAGAACTCACGGAGCGCTGCGATTGGCGGAAATCACAGGCAATCATAACAGTTCCGTTTGGCTTTCCTGGCTTGACAGCTGTCACTGTACGCCGAGGTCAAGGGGAAAGAAGCATGGCTGCGTTGTTTAGAGGGTCGCGAAATTTATTGCTAAGGTGGAATAAGCATGTCGACCTCGCCTTCGGTAACGTATTAGCTCATGTTGTCAGCCTCCTTGTGTCGTTTCTGTCCGTCAATGAATGCGTGTTCAGAGGGAAAAGCAAGCGGAACAGTCTCTGCTGCAGCCTGTTAGCTAGCTTGTTAGCCCTTTGAAGAAAGTGTGAATACTTGCTGTCCGTGCTTGTTAAGTGTTACAGGCTGGACACAGTGTCCCAGAGGTGGTCACCTGCTGTGTGCTGTTCACTCATGCAGTACATTAGGACAGACTAGACGTGAGCATTGTGAAATTTGGAGCAGTAGCCTGTGACAGCTAATTGTACCTGACAATGACATCTTTATAGACCTCTATGTGACTGTGTAACATCTATACTTGGTTCTGATTGTGTTTGTCTGCTTTAGGTGTTGCTAATGTCAATACAACATTTTGTTTCACACCACACAGCTTCATGGATTAGCCTTACATTGCATCACAGCCACAGCGCCCACACTATCCACTCCTCCCTGCCCATCCTACAAAACCAGACACAACAATGCTTTCTGAATCAGCAGCAGGGATGTTGATCTGACTGATCCGAGTTAAGATGCTACTTGAAATGTAGGGACCACTGACAGGATGCACTGCATGTAACTCTGGTATTGATATAGTCAGTGGTGCTGGTGGTCCACTATATTTTTTAATGTATCCTGGCATTACATTGCATTGTTTAGTTGAGCTAGAGGGAATCATTTATGTGAAGGTCCTTTCTCTAAAGGCCCCATTAGAGTGCTTGACCTTTTCCCTGTAAAACCTTAACAAAGTAGATAAACAGCCAGTTTCAAAGTCCACTGTGAGGTAATGCCAAACGCAGCTTCGAATGGGTTGACATACATGTTTAAAGGTATTAAGCATGGTTATTGTAATGTAAAAATAAATAGATATTTTGTGGATCTCTAGTAGCCAAGTAGTTTGTAATGAACTGATTAAAGGGTAGAAATTGATAAGTCATTGACTGCTTAATGCCTCCAATTGCCTTACACTTCAAAGCTAAGATTTCAAGTTAAATTATCTGTGGCAAAGATAGTTATTTTATTCTTAGCATGTAATGATAGTAAAAGTGCTAAAATGATTGAATTATCAATGGAAAAGGAATGAACAAGAAATCAATTGGTCTATTAATACAAATATTTTCCTGGTTTAGTGTTTTCAAATGTGAGGGTTTTCTCAGTTTTCTAAGTGTAAAATGATTACAATTTAAGTTTTAGACGTTCTCTAACAAAATACAAGATTTGAATACGTTACCTTGGATCTGGACAAATTGTAGAAAAGATAGACAAAACAATTAATCATGTTTTCTGAAACATGTTGTTAGCAGTAGTGTTATTGTCAAAGCTCCCTTTTTTCATCTTGGAAAAGGAAGCATTAGATCCAGACATGTTACAGTTCATGGAAGGCATGTATGTTTTGTAAAGATGATAAGCTAAACTCCTTAAACTCAGTTTAGGGAAAAATTGGTGTGATGACAAATTTTGGCCGCAATATGTCTGTCTGGAGGAGACAATTATTATTTTAATGTCATAGATCTTTGCATTATGGTAGGTACTCATCTTACTAGATGTCATTAACACATAACTTATTCCAAGCAAAGGAAGCAGCACCTGAACAAAATCTTTTTGTTTAACTACTTTTGGGCTAGTAGAGAATACAGTATCTTCCTAATGGTATTTTTTTATCATCTCCAAAACATAAGTAGTGTCAGTGTGGTATCTACCGTATAAGTTGAAGGGTTGAATTGAAGGTAAGGCTATGTGTTTGAGCTTCACAATCCAGGCTTAATCCTGTTGTTTTAGTCTGGTAGCTTCTAGCTCTGTTTAGTCTCTGTTCACCTGGATGGACCTTGGCTGAGCCAGCAGTGTTTAATAGCTTGGCCAGACTTCCCCAAAAGCTGGATACAAGTTAAAGCAGTGAGATTTGCTCTGTTGTTATCGATTCTAATTAAAGCATTTCCTTCTTCAAAATATTAGGATAGCAGCTTTTAACAGTCATTAACCATAGGAACTCAAGTTTTTCATAGCACTACTGATGGTGGAAAGTAGTTTTACTTTGAATTTCATCTGCTCTACAAATAATCTTACCTTGCCTTTATCTAGTAACCAGAATCAAACTAATCAACTGCACTGTCGAGAGTAAAATTACATTATTGATTGTACAAATTTTGTCTGAAATGTTTGTAATGTGTTTGTATTGCTCTGGACAGCAAAACAAAATGCCTCATGTTTTTTTATCACACCTCTAATGGCGTCTTTCTATCCTCCCTCAGTGTCGTCACGATCAATGGCCTCAAAAACCCCCGTGGGGTTTGTTGGTCTGGGAAACATGGGCAGTCCCATGGCCAAAAACCTGTTAAAGAACGGATATCCCGTTATTGCCACTGATGTCTTTCCTGGGTCTTGCAAGGAGCTGCAGGACATTGGTGCCCAGGTAACACTCTGTCAATAAGACAACACATATGGACATATGAACATTTAATAGAATATACTATATAACATATACAAATTATGATGAGTGTTAGCAAGGTTTTGGGGACCCATTCATTGAAATTACTGCAGTTTCTTTAGAGCAGTTAGTAAGTGAACATGTGTGTATAGTTGTTCATTAAGGTGTTTATTTTGTGACTTCTCCAACACTCAGGTAGTAGACTCTCCAGCAGAGGTGGCAGAGAAGGCAGACCGCATTATCACAATGCTTCCCTCTAGTCCCAACGTCATAGAAGTCTACACAGGCCCTAATGGCATCCTCAAGTAAGCAGACTTAAAAACCCCTCATGATAACTTTTTAAAAAGGGAGCAGTTTCAAGGTGTCTTACAAACACAACAGCTTGACGGGACTAAATGCTTTAATGCATTTAATTTGGCTTACTTTAGGAAGGTGAAGAAAGGAACGCTGTTGATTGACTCCTCTACCATCGACCCTTCGGTCTCAAAAGAGATGGCACTCGCGGCGGAGAAGATGGGGGCCGTGTTCATGGATGCTCCAGTGTCAGGAGGTAATGTGTCACCCAAAGAAAGAAAGCCTGCATGTGATTTTATAGCTCGGCTATTATAATTTGCTTTTCATAGTGCCCAACACTTAAGATCAACAAAAGTGAAAGATGATGTGCCTCATGCAAGCTGTATAGACAGTCTTTATTTCTCTCTTGAGGACCTTTGCCACTGGTCAGGGATTATATAAAGGGAGAGTAGGGTGAAGTGGCAGTATCAGAAGCAGGATCATACTGGCTAGTTTGTCCATTTACCAATAGTAGTGTTCGGCCTGTGACCCCTCAGCTTTACTTCTGAACTGTCTAACACTCTTTTGTATATCTAAACTATGGGACCTTTTGGGTTAGTGCTAGGACATGGGTTGTAATTACTGAGCAGGCCAGCCAGTAGGTGCCCTCTTGAGGTTTTATTGCTGCTTTTGACCAGGGGTCTTAAAGGCAAGGTTAAGGTTTGAAGTCCTCATTATGTCGGCGCTGTCTGCTTGTGACGGCTTCTTGACAGAGCACAGGATCGCCAGTCGTCCTTAATGGGCTGAGCCGCGGCGGAGAATCCCGTGTCAGAGCTTTTCATGTTGATGGAGCCGTAATGGCGGGTATCCCATGTTAGTGCCTTTCATGTCAGATAAAGAGTCATAAAGAGGAGAGAAACTGCCCTCACATGGAGTGCAGAAGAGGAGAGGAGAGAGATAAGACATGAAGGAGACACATCGCAGTAAAACTGTCCATCTCCCCGTCTTTCTCTTTCTGCCTTTTTAACTCTCTCATCCACACAATTCCTTCCATTCAGGTATGCAGGTGAGGTATGCTACATCCTGACACTCCTCCACATCTGACTACTACCTGTGATCATACTCTATTTGCTTTTTATTACACAATTCACACACAATGCACACTGTAGTCCCCGCACTCTCCCATACAAACACAGACTTGGCCCACACTGGCATGTTTACCAGCTGGCGTCTGGAGAACAGGCCGAGTGCAGTCAGCGAGATCAGAGCCTTAAGCCTGTTACTCTCTCTTAACACACACACTGTTTACATACTATAGACAGCGCACAGTTTGTGTGTGCAGTCCTCTGTGAAGGTTCTTCCTCTCCTGTCTCTTAACTAAGCCTCTTTTACTAGCCTGAGATGACCAATGATTTACCTGCTACCTCTGGCCTCTGCAACCAGCAGACACTCATGTGCATGTGCCCGCCCACCCAGCGTCACCTCGAGACAGCCATAAGTCATATCCATAAGTGCACTAGTTTCGCGCAGACAATTACACTTATTCAAAAGCAAGAATCAGTTATAATCAATTTATGTCATTTGTGGAGCAGAAATCTCAAACCTTGACTAGCTCCATCCCCTTCTATGTTTTATGTTATTTTAAATGGAAAAATGGGTTTGGACTGTGGGTCAGACAGAATAAGCATTTAAAAGATGTCCCCTAGTTCTTTAGGAACTTGAGATGGGCATTTTTCAATATTTCCTGACATTTTATCGACAAAACAGTAGACCCATTAATCTAGAAATAAGAATCAACTGATTGGTGAATAGATAAAGAAGTAGTCAGTTGCAGCTCTAAATTGCACACAGCAAGATAACAGCCCCACTCTGAGATAAGGAGTGGAAGTTGGTGGTGATGGTGTGACCTTGATAAGCCAGGCTAAACCTGTGGAAGTATCCAGGTCATGACAGAGGACAGCAACCTCATGGGAAATAGCAGAGACCGGATCCCCCCCACCCCCCCACCCCTCTTTCCACATCTCTGGTTGGGATATGAAGTAACATGCTCTCTTCCAACCAGGAGATGGCACCCTCCCCAAATAGGGCATTGTCATACTCATGAGGTTTGTGAGTGTGTGTGTATGAGTTACATCAGCACTTAATAGTTTTCATATTAATACTTCATGTAGCCAAATTAAATACAATATAACTTAAAAGTAAAATAGAAAATACTTCAAAACAGTAGCCGTTGTCTCAGATGGACTCCAGAGACGCACAGTAATCTAACTAAGCATGGCATTTGATAAGATTTTATTGATGCAGATATCATTATCAGTTCTGCTTATCAGTCCAATTCTTTATCGGTAATCTTATTGATTCCTGATCAATTTTTGTACAGTTGGCTGTAGCCTGAGAGCTAGGTGCTGCAGCATCTGTCTGCCATTATCTATAATGGATGAAAACAAATCTGCTGAGCCTGCCTGTGTGTCACTAACGTTATTATAACATAGGATATTTACCCTCAGTAATGTACATGCTGCAGGGAATTGATATGATTTTATTGATACCAGTGGCATTATCAATTGTGCTTATCAGTCTATCATCTATCTTTGTGAAATTAAGCCACACATTGGACCCTTCCTTTGTGTCTGCCATGACTCCTTATTGTTACAAGTTTACAGCGGTGTCGACACACGAGTTTGAAGTCATTGCTTTACAATGTGCAAGTGTCAGTAAATCATGCCAGCATTGATAAAAGGAACTGATTCTGACGGACTGGACAATTTGGAAATGGTTCTTAATGGTTACGGCTCTCCATTCCAATCCCTAAAAATGACAACATAATTCTATTCGATTTTTTCATATTATTTGTTACATCTTTAATGAACTGACTTAAGAAAGGCATCATCCAATTTAAATATTTTTTTCTTCGCTGAGGATAACAATACACTTAGCACAGACTTGTTGTGATCTCTCATACTCTTAAACATTTGCAGACACAGCCTGCTCTTTTTGTGGTTTCTGTATTTGTTCTTATTTTTAATTCAGATTTTTCTTTTGATATAAACTCAATCCTTTTGTGTGTGTGTGTGTGTGTGTGTGTGTGTGTGTGTGTGTGTGTGTGTGTGTGTGTGTGTGTGTGTGTGTGTGTGTGGTGTGAGGTGGCGTTTTTTACTCAGAAATGTCTGCGTGTGTGTGTGTGTGTGCGCGTGTGCGCGTGTGTATGTTGTGTGCGTCACCAGAGGTTTGGCAGCCAACCTTGGGATCTGTACAGCGGAGTCATAACCCTTTTTAAAAAGAGCAATCAAAAAAAACTTTCACTTTCTTCTCATGGGCATCCTGCTGCCTTTCGTTCTTGCACATTGACCAGTGTCTTGGCTTTAATCCTGCATGACCCAGCTGTGTCCTGGTATAAAACACACACACACA
This sequence comes from Pagrus major, assembly GCF_040436345.1. Taxonomy (NCBI): domain Eukaryota; kingdom Metazoa; phylum Chordata; class Actinopteri; order Spariformes; family Sparidae; genus Pagrus; species Pagrus major. Next base: position 12,134,314 of record NC_133217.1, on the reverse strand, counting down.
CACACACACACACACACACATATCCACACATCCACACAGAGTTGTGATCTTTATGCAAACACTTTGCTGCGTAGACACAGTTATATTAACTTAGACACTGGTTCTTCAGGCATGCTAACATTTGCTTGCACACACACACTTCTACCACTGTCTGGTGTCATTAAAAGCGTCCGCATGCAAAGTTGACCCACAACAAAACAAGCTCTGATGTCACAGGCCCAGGGTGTTGGCACAGCGATGGCAAAAATAGGAGGTCTGGCTAGCAAGCGGCGGGGTCGTTAGCAGTAATTACCCAGAATGCATGTGTTTGTGTCTGTGTGCCCATGGTGGGCTGCCACATTGCTAACGGACGATGGCTTTAAAAAAGCCCTAAAAAACCTTTCATTGTGTTTTTCCCAGCGCTGGGAAAGTCAGCTATCGCTGCAAATAAAAGCAAGAAGGAGCCTAGCTGTTGTGGGACCATGGGTACTCAGGCTAATGTTGCTTGTTTGTGAGGTCTTATAATCCTCAGCTAACTACCTACTTAGGCTGAGTCTCAACACCACTCTAATCATATCCATACCACATGAAGTGAAGCCTGAGTGTTGCAGTGTGTCATTTGCCGACAGTTTGAACGTCATCCTCCAGCCTGTAGGAGCTTGTTCAAGCCAAGGCTGGCACCAGTTTGTTTATCAGACAACGCTGCCAATCCACTCCTCTGCCGACTGATAGGCGCTCTATTTCTCCCTCCAGACCCACAGGACCTGGGGCTTCTTTGACAACGATCAACTTTGACTCCAGCTTAAACTAACATTGCAAAGTCATTATTAGTTTTTAGTTCACTGCTTGCCCCAAGCAGTTTAGTTTATCTTTGAAGCTCTAAGTTAATTGTTGGATTAGAACTGATTGTCTGACAAAACAATCCTTTTTCTGGAGAGTTCAAATATTTCACACAGTCTTCACACTATTGTTTCTTAGATTAAGCCTGAACTCTGACGCTTAAAGTCCCCCCTGCATTCCAAAAATGTATTTTACTGCGTGTTCCTACAGTTGAATGTTTTAGTGTGCAGAATGATGTTTGTGCAGAGTTTGATATTAGACGGCTTTTTTATGTGCTCACTTTAAATCTAAAAAAATGTCAGATGTGGGTGTATAAGCAGATTTTTGTGATATCACAACTAGTTTGGAAGCCAATGGATGTCTAGTATACAACTAAACACAAGCATCATTTGGAGACTTGAAGCCTCCAGTGCACATCATGAATGCATTATTTAGAACTGGATACACCTGCACCGCCCAGCCTTGCTTATAATTTTGCCCAGTGGTCACTCATAATATCACAGCAAAAGATTCCCCTGTGGCCCAAAAAGGATTTTCCCCGTAGACTACTATTATAAAAGAGACGTCTGCAAAACTTTTTCCTTGCACCAGTGTGTGCATTACTACTGTTTTTTTGCCATGTGAACCAGGCAAGCAATTCTTATCGGACTGAATAGGAGCCATGTTTGGGTCTGGTTTCCTGTTTTAATTAATGCATCCATGCTCACATGCACTGAAACGTTTTTAGTGAAGTAGGAAACATTTATGTCCAGTATAGGTTTTGAAATGAAATATATTTGTAGATTCTGGATGCAACTTTTGGTGCAGATCCAGGATTTTTTTTTCTCACTATCTTTAACATTGCAAGTATTTCAACTTTTTTGGTAATTTCTCAGGGAATAATGCGTTGATCTAGATTTTTTCTTTTAAATCAGCCATATATAGGTGCCTGGTATCTGTGAGTGAATACAATTTGATGCAGATCCAAATAAAAATGAGAATCTAGTGGATTTAAATATTTTTTTGTTGATATTGGCTTAGGCTTAATTGAATTAAAGGGGACTGTTGGGTTCCATTCTAGCTTTCTCAATTAATATATTTGTTTGGTCTAAAAATGTCTGAAAATTGTCAAAAAAAGGTCTATCATAATTTCCTTAACTCCAAAGTGATACATTAAATTGTTTATTTTGTCAAACCAAATATCCAGAACTCGAAGATATCCAGATAATTATCACAGAACAAGACTAAAAGCAACAAATTCTCACTTTGGAGAACCTGGAACAAGGTAATGGTATTTTTGCTTAAACAGTTAATGGATAGTCTAAATAGTTGCCGATTAACTTCACTAATAGATTAATTGACTTGTCGTTGCAGCTCTAGTATGAACAATGTTCTCTCTTTCCCTCATTCTTCTATTCCATTTTTTCGCTCTATAGTGACCAGTGACATGAGATTTTGGGACTTTAATTGTGGGCTCTCGCAAAAAGTAGTGGACTTGCTATGGTTCCATTGTGGGAATTTTTGACAGGAAGATATAAAACAAGATATAAAACATAAGAAATTTCCCCATTTGCGGGACAAATAAAGGAATTCTGATTCTGATTCTGATAAATTTGACACTGGGCAACTAAATATAGTGGAGTGGTTGTCATAAGTCCAAAGAAAATCCTGCCATGGTACGTCTGGCCATAGGAAGGACCAGGAGAGCACTCAGGCCAACCTAATCCAGTCTGAGAATGGGATTAATTGAGAAGATGAGTCTGAGAGTCTGGAGGCCATTTAGTGAAGGCTGGTGATGATTCTCTGACACTGAGTTAAGGAATCAGGTTGGATGGGCAGAGGGTGGTGCTGTCGCAGTCTGTCATGTTGATGGCTTACCACTACTAGAGAGCGTCAGTGGTCCAAAGACTAGATTAGCATAACAAGCCTCTCACTGACGGGTCTTGGTGACATAGAGGGGGAAGGGGGGAACGAGTGGGAGGGAGGGAGGGAGGAAGGGTGCAGGGCGGTAAAGTGACCAGGGCTGGTGATGATGGAGGGCTGGTGACGGGGGCCTCTAGCTCATGCTCCAGATGGAGTTAGACCCACAGCAGCTGGGGACTGGCTCTCACATCCCTGCCCCATGTCATCTGCTGTGTATGAGTGTGTGTGCAGACAAATAGTCAGCTGGTGTATGAGTCAAGTAAAAGTCTCTGTCCGTCAAACAGAGACCAAACGTCACACTGCATGTCACTCAAACTTAAAGCAAATAAACGCTCTGTCTGTATGAAGGACAGTTTCTGCAACCACATGAGTGTGTGTGTGTGTGTGTGTGTGTGTGTGTGTGTGTGTGTCCGTCCCTTCCTGCTAACAGCCTAATTGGGGATCATTATTAACTTGCTCTATCCTAGATGAGTCTCATTGGACCAGGAAAAGGATTGATTGTGGATCTCTCCTGCTCCCTCCAGCCTCTGTCACCTACCATTGACCAGCCTCTCCCCTACAGAATAGAGCAGTTACTGATGATGATGATGATAATGATGATGATGAGGCCTGGCCTGGTGGTCAATGGACAGACATAGCAAACTAAACCCTTAAAGGGACACTTCACCCCAAAATCAAAAATACATATTTTTTCCTCTTACCTGTTGTGCTGTTTACCCACCTAGATTGTTTTGGTTTGAGATATCAGCCGTGGAGATGTCTGCCTTCTCTTGAATATAATGGAGTAAGATGGCACTCAGATTGCGGTGCTCAAACTGCCAAAAAACTCAACAGCAGTGTCTCTTTTCAGAAATCATGCCCCGGTTACTCAAGATAATCCACAGACCTTGTTGTGAGAAGTTTCATGTAGGATTTTTTAAAATTTCTATTTAACTACACCCGCCAAAAGTATCACTGCATGGGAGAAAGCGTACATCCACTCATGGACGAGAGGCTCATGCTTGTGGCAGTGCAGGATGTAAACATGATACAGCGATGGGTAAAGTTCGGTACATGAAAGCATGTGAATCCAAACAGGCCCTTCAAAATCCTCCACAGTTGTCTTGTTGGTCAAATTTTATTCATTTATTTATTTTATTTGACCTTTATTTGACCAGACAAGTCATTAAGAACAAATTCTTATTTACAATGGCAGCCTGGAGAGTAGCTGTCCTTACTCTCCTCATGTAATAAATGAAATGTGACTCTGGCAACTCTGTGACTCTGTTGCTGCTATACATGTAGGTAAGAGAAATGATATGTATTTCTGATTTTGGAGTGAACTGTCCCTTTAAAGCTGTTTTAACATTTATATACAAGAAACTATGTCGACATCTGTAAACTGAGCTTACTCTTCAACTGGCCTGACACCAAACCTAAACTTTCTCCAGTCGCCTTCTAACTCGAGGTTCTCATGGAGTATTTGTGTGCGGGAGTTCAGTTCTCATGGCTCTGCGCTTGTTAACTGGAGCCGATAAAGAGTCTGTTTTTAACATAACAGCGGAGCATTAGCAAAGTTGGCAGATAAACTGTTGAAAGTGCGCTTTTTAAAAAAAAAAATGTGTGTGTGAGCGATTTTGGTTAACGCGCGCTCTCGTACCGTTTCTCACTCTGTATCCGTTACGCTTTTTACAGGGCCTGTTTGGGTTTTTAATTTGTTTTAGAAAAAGATCTGCCCTTGGGTGTAATTATAATGGTGGACCACATGAGGCTGCGTTGTTGGCCTGTTAACATCCTACCCCCACTGGCTCACACTGCAGGCAGTCATCTCCCATTGACTCAAGGGGTGTTGCACTATGAAGTGTGAGGGCTCTTTTCAGCCTGAATTATAGATGAGTGCAGCCCAGCCAAAACTTTAACCTTACATGTGCATGTAGTTAAAAACCTAGTTGCAAACAGTGTAGTATATTGCCAGAGTTTGTTTACACCAACTGCATTTGGACATGGAAGGTATGACGTGAAATCTGGCGTATCCCTGAATCTCTGAGTAGTTACATTATCATTTTAGGAAATTAGGTGTTTGGAGGAGCTCTACTGTTTTTGAAGGTGTTGCTTAGCTCCAAGTGTTTTTCCGAACGCTCTCTGGGGGAAAAAGCAGGGTTGTGGCATGTTGTCAAATGCGTCATTCATTACCAAACTCTGGGAACATCCCCTTTTTCGTGTGTGTGTGTGTCTGCAACTGTGTGTGTTGTTTGCGTAGCCTCATATTCACAAATGTAGTTTAATTTAAACCCACCGCCAATAAAAAGTGCCTACTGGTTTACATGCGGCTCGTAACTCCGAGACACGGCCTCAGAAGCTCTAACTGACGTCTTATTGGCGGCCGCCTCTGGGATCTGCACCTGTCCCTGGTACACACACACAGATACTGCATGCACATGTACACAGACATTCTCACTTACTCTTTACATACACACACCACTTCAAACAGAGCCACTAGTTTAAAAGGTTATAAGGCTGTCATGAATTGCTTTGGTTGATGCTTTTTGTGAGTAATGAAAGAAGTGCTAATGAATTTAGTGTTCACTACAAACAGGCCAAACCAAAGTTGTTTCTCTGATCTTCCTTTGCCTTCACACCACCAGCTTCACCCTCTTATGTTCATGGTTAATGCCTGTCGTCGAAGCCTGCTGTTAAGCATCTGTCCTAATAGTGCTTGATTGCCTGCTTATTAACTTGAAACTTGTCAATAGCGGAGATCAGATGAAGGAGATGTCTGTGTGTGTCTGCAATAGGATGGAAGCTAACTTGCACACGGACCACACACAACTACACACACTCACAGGCACAAATATACACACTGTGCGGTACCTCCCCATACGTCATACAACATACTGCAGGAGTCACTTTGATTCTCCTCCTAATCCTTGCAACCAACACAGAAAAAGCCACAGAGTAGCTCATTAATGGTTCATCCAGCTTCATTATGCTCTGAGAATATTTGCGTTGAGGACGTGGGCACCCACTTCTCAGCCAATCAAAACTTGTCCTAAACCCTGGAGTTGGATGAGAGAAAGTGACCGAAGAGAGTTCCCAAGGGAATATTTCCTGTGAAAGCTTTGCCTGCTAGACATTGGAGTCTTCTGTCTTTCCTTTGTCTTTATTCCAAATCTACTCTTTCCCTGAAAGAGGTGGCAGTATGAAGTGTTTTAGCCCTTTGGAATAATTATATTTGACTCACTTTATTAATAGTATCTTGTGTGGCATTATATACATAACTTTTCCTCTTGTGGTTACCTTTTTAGTATTTTCATTCCTCCTTTACTCTCTCCTCTCCATCTCTCAACCCTGTATCTTCTATCATAGGTGCCCCCCACCCCTCTCTTTCTCTCTCTCACACACACACACACACCTTGTCTCCCCCCCTAGGGGGCGGTGTGTAGTTGTGCAGTGCTAACGATCCAGGACTGTCACTCCCGCTGGGATGGATGAGCCGGGCGGACCCGGCGCTCAGGAAGCCTCATTAGGATTCCTCTTTAATCCGTCTCTGACAGGACCAGTCCGGGAACGGGATGTCCCCCTCACACACACATACGCACACACACACACAAAAAAATACACGGTAGAAGCGTACACACTACATAGACATTATCATAGAATTATGACGTCGCCGCACAAACACATGTGTACTTTCGCTCAATGAACAGACTCACTGATACCCCCAACACACGCACACACACACATGCACACACACAAACACACACACACACACACACAGACACACAGACACACATTGTTATGCTAATGATGTGTTATTCTTCCACCAACAAGGATCTTCCATCATCCTGGTGTCACTGCCTATAGAAATCCACTACAGATCATAAGAGCTTATTATGGGTGATTAGTTAATTTGAGGGAGGGAGAGTTGGGAGGGATGCTGGGAGGTAGGAAGAGAAGGATCGTTCTCTGCTGTCGTCTCTACTTCTCTCTCTCTCTCTCTCTCTCTCTCATTCTCTCTCTTTCTGGCTTTCTCTCTTTGTCTCACTCTCCTTGCTCTCCTTAGTGAGATATATTGATCAGCACGTTGACTGTGTTATCAATAATCTCCTCTTTAGTCGTCCGCGAACAGTGATCTCCACTAATGAACCAGCGCAGTTGTCACACTGCTCTTTATTGTGTGTGTGTGTCTGTGTGTGTGTGCGGGTGTTTGCATTAGTCTTTAAAAGAGAGAAGCTCATCCTGAAGCTTGAAAACTAATAAATGAAATGTTTGAAAAAAGTTTCACCCTGAGTTAAACTTATACAACTCTTTGTATTTAAAGCAAACTCTACTTGAGTTATTTATTTATTTTTATCCGCAAAGTTATAATGACAGCATTGTCAAGAAAAGTTTGATGACTACTTAAGACATATACAATGTCATCAATCTCCTCACTAGTCTGACATTTAATAAAATCTTCATTATATCAAACTAAATTAGACTCAAACAAATTACTTCAGACGTGTAAGTGAGATAGAAAGGCCAACATTAAGTAACAAGAAGGGAACTAAATCTATCATGTCCGTGGTCTGTGGACCATATGTGTGTATGATTGGTGTGTGTGGTGGTCGTATGTTGAGCGTGTGTCCATAGGCAGCTGCCGCAGCGTGGGCTTTGGGCTTCATTATGTGGCCCTAATGACCTGCTGACAGCTCGACACTGACACACACACACACACACACACACACATATACAGTGTCGTGGTATCATCATACACTTGACAACCGTACAGCCAATTAAAGAAGGGGGAGGGGAATGAGATGTATATTTATGTTTATAGGGGATTATAAATATACAGTAAGTCTCCTCTCCTCTCCTCTCCTCTCCTCTCCTCTCCTCTCCTCTCCTCTCCTCTCCTCTCCTCTCCTCTCCTCTCCTCTCCTCTTCTCCCCTGTCCTCTCCTCTCCTCTGCAGTAAAGCCTGATAATGTGATTTCAGCTGTTTTGTCCCCAGCAATTCCCTTTTAATTATTAACACTGACATTATTAGGCTTTCACTATTAAGAGGCCTTTCATTAGGGCCAGACGACACCCTAAAGACACATATTCTGTCTCTCCCTCGCTCTCCTTCTCTGTCTTTCTTTCCTTTTTTGGGAGAATGGAAAAGTCTCTCCCTTTGCATGCATTAATGCAGCCTTTTGACTTCTAGAGTACTTTTCTACATATTGTGTACGTGTAAGATGTGCATTCTATGACGTTATTAAGTTATTGAACAAATGCCACATTTGTGATTATGTTGATATCTGTGCAGCCTTGGTTTGAAAATCTGGTTGTAGATCTGTTTTTTTTTATATAGCTTTCGGTAATTTGATACAATCGATTGTGGAAAAAGTATCATTTAAACATGCGGTATCAAAAAAGTATCGAAGTACCGATACTTTTGACAACCTTTGTATACAGTATGTGTCTACCAGATATCAATGTTTGAGGCTATTCAGTGAAGCACTTCAGGGACATTTCAGGGGAGACTCAGGCCGGCTGGGTCCATCCCACTCTGAAAAGGGGTTATTTCTGCATTAAGGACCCTGTGGAGTGGCTGAGGGGGGGTGAGGTTGCCTCCTACAACATGGCACGCTCCTTAAGCCATCAGGCATGGGGAGGGACGCCTAATTGAACATGATAAAGTGTAAAGTTAATTACCCCTCACGCCTGTCACTGATACCCCCATGAGGGGGGCTGGCCTCAGGCACAGCTGTTGGTGTGTGTGTGTGTGTGTGTGTGTGTGTGTGTGTGTGTGTGTGTGTGTGTGTGTGTGTGTGTGTGTGTGTGTGTGTGTGTGTGTGTGTGTGTGTGTGAGAGAGAGAGAGAGAGAGTAAGGGTGACAGGACAAAAGGCAAGGGCTCCCATGAGGGTTGTGCAGTGGATGATGGCAACAATCGGCTTTTAAAGATACCTCTGTCCCTCTGGTGCACCACTACTTAACACGCCTGTCCCACTATGAGTCTAACACACACACAGACACCCACAGAAAAGTACACAGCTGACCTTTTATACACAGTTGGTGGTGTGGAAACAGTCAAGTAGTTGATATATTGTGATCTTTTGTGTTGCAAATCCATATATTTTAGTTGGATTGTGCTCAGTAATGACTTATTTGTACATATTTAGAGTTTGGTAAAAATACAACTAATCAACCTTGTGTAGTTGCACAAGTTTGCAGTTTGTATAGTTGGGACAGACCGGATATATCGATTAAATGTTTGTACTATCAGGAACGGTATGTCTTCTCCTCAGTTAACCTCAGCACACTGTGTGTTCAGGTGTCGGGGCTGCCAGCTTAGCCAAACTGACCTTCATGGTAGGTGGAGTGGAGGAGGAATACAACGCCGCACAAGAGCTGCTCACCTGCATGGGAGCCAATGTTGTGTACTGTGGACAGGTCGGCACTGGACAGGTAAAGACATGCAATAATACACACACACACACATACAAAGGGGTACATACCTTCCTGCTTTTTAAACTGCATTTTCGCTCACATACTCAAAATGTCCTTTATTAAATAACTTAAATACAGACGGTATACGCACCTACTGTAGATTAGTCTATTTCATTGAAAGAAAAGCAAGTTTTTTTTTAGAAGTACCCATCCAGAAGAACTTATCAGAAACGAAGGACATCTTACTAAAAAAAAACAGATTTTGTCTTCAGTTTCATCTAAATGAAAAGTCAAAGCATTTCCTTTCAGTGAGACCATTAAACCTACCTCCTTCTATAGCTAATGTTTATGTACGTGAACATATAGAAATATTTAACTTCTGATGCTGAATGTTAAACTTGTTTTGAAAAATAAATCAATCATAAAAAAGAAAGATTTTACCTACTAATCCAGGAATGATCATCTTTCTAGGGAGTCTGTTCCAAAGCTGGATGTATGATTTAAATGTTCTTATATTTATGTATTTCATGTTGCCTTTCAAACCTCCTCATACTATATACATACACAGTAAAAGTGCCCTTTCCACTTTCTGGTCAACCCTCTGTAGGCCGCTAAGATCTGCAACAACATGCTCCTGGCCATTGGGATGATTGGGACCGCAGAGACCATGAACCTCGGCATCAGGTACTGTCAGCCAACGCTTTGCTAAGCTGCTTCCTACCTGTTATCCTAAAGGGGAAATGCAAGGATGAAAACCTGATTAACATTAGCAAGGCCAAGGTAGCTGTAACAGTTAATGGTAGAGCATAGAAATTCTGACACAAGGAAAGTTGTGAGTGAGATATTAAAAGTGTATATACAAAGAGTGGGCGATATGACCTAAACGTTTGTTTCACGGTATTTTTTGTTTCTGTTTTTTGCAATGACAGTATTATATAACGCTATTACAAAATTTAATGGAATACTACACTCAAACATAATTCTACCACTATATCTTAAAAAAGAAAAAAGATTTATTGAAAAAAGTTGTTTGTTTATTGGCTTCAAATAGGAATAAAAATGAGATATAGGCATACATATTATGGAGGAGTATCCTGCCTGATAAAGTAGGTTAACTCATGGAGTTAGATAAGGGACAGGATTAGGCATCTCAACATTTTTTTGGCAGAAACCCAAAGTATATTTATGTAAATAAGTACAATAGTCAGTCTACTTCAGGGCTTGTCTATCAAGGACATTTACACACAGCACAGAGCAGAGCTTTAATGTAACGTTAGCAACAAAGCCAGCTGAGCTTGCACTGCAGTATTAAATTCCAGAAAGAGCAACATGACAAAACAGTTTCCTATGTCTTACCTACTACTCTGGTAAAGGTAAAAATGTACAGGTTCGTTTGAACTGGGTAACGATCCATCCTCGAGCTTGAGTTTTGAAGCGAATCCTGCTTTTTATGTTTACAAGTTGTTGTTTTTATTTGGATCTGCTTCAGATTGTACTCACTTATAGATACTGGCCAACTAAAAAAAATGTTGAAAATCTCCCTAGCACACGTTAAAGAAATTGAAAAAAAAAAATGTTGGTCCCTTTATTCAGAGCCACAACAAAAGTTAGAGGGGTCTATTCTGGGCCGAGACCCATCCTCCATCCAAGTTTCATAGAAATCCATTCAGTAGTTTTTGTTTAAACCTGCTGACCAACCAACCAACCAACAAATGGACACACATGAAAATATAACCTCCTAGGCGGAGGTAATAAATAAAGACGTTCATTGGTTCTTGCAGACAACAACTGAGAATTTGGAGTGACTTGCTTGTACGTCCCACATGTTTGTGTTCCCGAAGTCGTCGTTACTGAATGCAACTCTATGAGTACTTGTTTAGCCCTCTAAGAGTATATTGACACAGCCAAAGTAAGCACATGAAGTACAGTATGCTATAACATTTATATCACAGTAATGATGGTATCGCAAAATTCATGTTATAGCAGAACATGACACCAGTGACACTGAAGAAACTGCCCATCCCTATTTTCCTGACTAAAACCTAAACCAACTAGGCCCTTAACGCAAATATGAGCTAGTAATCAAAACATGTTGTTGGCATACACAGTACGGTGAAGCCACATGTGAATGTGAAAATGTTGAAGTTTCCCAATGTTTGATTATAAGAAGCACAAGAACCATGAACTTAAAGGTGGCACGTTTGAGGCTTCCACGTTTTAGCCACGTATAAATTTGGCTTCAACCTCGCCCTTTGATATAGCCGTCACTATAAAAGCAATTACTATACCAGTGATATGGCTGTAACTGTGGCAATAATTTACTGCTTCAATACAGGTTTGGAAATGTATTGTGTGTATAGTGTGTGTGTAGTGTGTGTGTAAGTGTGTGTGTGTGTGTGTGTGTGTGTGTGTGTGTGTGTGTGTGTGTGTGTGTGTGTGTGTGTGTGTGTGTGTGTGTGTGTGTGGTTTATGGAAGTGTGAAGGGGTCAGCCCAGCCCCGAGTCAGGGAGATGGATGAGGGGGCGGAGCCAAAGACTCTGATTTACATCTGCTGATTGAGCTCTCACCAGCATCCTGCCACAACCCTGTCTCTGAGCACCGCCTAGAAATCCCATCATTCATCATGCCTCGTCCTGGCACAGAGCCTCTTTAGTCAGGACGCTGATGGGATATGAAGTCTTTTGAGTTAAACTGAAGCATTTTTGTATGATGTGAAATATTCAGCTCAACCAAAGATGTTGGACAGACTGTGAAACAAGTGTCTTAGCATCCAAATCTCATCATAGTACAAATTTCCCTTCAGTATCTCCCTTTTTTGGAAGTTGGGGTTCTTAAATTAGATTTCCCTCACATAAATTACCTTACCTGAGCTATTAAATTAGTTTTTCACCTTATTATCCAATCTAATTATACATATCCCCTGCCAATAATATGCTGTTTCCTCTGCTCTCCCTGTTATTATTATGTATTTTAATGGGTTTTGCAGCCTTAAAGGTGTGTGCGCCCAGTTGTGTGCGTGCATGTACGCGAATTGCTCTTCTCACAGTGCAGCTGTGTTAGTGCAGCTGATTTATCTGCGCTGAGACAGAGGAGGAAAATTGGCATGAGCAGTCGCACATAAATCCCCCCACTAGGCCTCTGAAATATGGAGGCATTAAGGGAGCAACACAGATTTACACATTGCCACACTGTCTCTGGTGCACACACACACACACACACACACACACTTGGACACACAGATTTACATCCACAGTCACTGAAGACAGCAGTTTTCTACCAAACTACAACAACTTCTACTCACCGTGCACATCATTATAATGTATGCCTATGAAACTACAGCATCCCTTCACTTTGAATGTGAATTATATTTTATATCTTTGCAAAACTGACCCATATTCAGTCTTGATTGTGTGTGCGTACATGCAAGTGTGTGTATGTGTGTGTGTTTCCATGTCTCCCCCCTATCTTACTAGCCAATCTCAGGGGCTTTATTATCGGGTTTGACAAAGACTGTCATCGTTTAGAGAGAGCCCACACCCGTAAATCTCCCATGCTGCATTGCGGCCCAGTCTCTTATGCAGAGAGGACGCTCTCTTAGGCGTATGTGTACGGACGCACACACTCACGCACACACACGACACACAGCCGACACAAAGGAGACTGAGCACTCACAGCCAATTTACAGGAAAACGGCAATAACATTTTATCATGCTGGACTTGGGCCTGATAGAGCTGCCCTTTCTTCAAATATGTGTGTGTGCTAGTGTTTCTCCTTACCTGTATATGGAGGCGAACTCACACACACACACACAGCTCTGTTCGTGGAGCTAATTTGTTGATCTCAGATGGAGGCTCGGGCCGTCTCCAACAGAGCGTGACGTTCTCTTAGTGCAAGGAATGGCCACGCATGACAATTATGAACACGCACACACACACACCCTGCCTTTCTGTCATCCTTTCGCTCCCTCTCTTTTGGCTTTTCTTTCCCATCCCTATTTGCTTTACCTCCTCATTTTATCCTTTTTCTTTTAATCCCTTCATCTCTTCTCTCTGCCTCCCTTCCACTCGCTGTAATTTCTGCACGCAGCCAACCAGTCAGTGGAAGAGGGGGATGAGAAGCTGTGGAGAGAGAGGCAGCGTTGATTTTAATGATGCACATGAAGATGAAAGGAGAGGAAGAAGAGGAGAGAGGCGACTGGCCCAAGAAGGGATATGAGGCTTTTACAGCTCACCTTGCACGCCTGTCTACCTGCACTCGTTCATGCATACGAGGCATGAAGTCACTGTCATTGAGGCACTTGCAGACAGGCACATATTTGCCCCGTTATTCATTTTATTGGGAGAACGACGGGCGAATCAAAGGGTATAACAAGACACGAGCCTTTGTGTTGAGCGACAGAAACCACACACATGAACACAGACACACATCTCTCCCCCTTTTAAATGAGTTGTGAGCATATGTTCCGATGAAGATTAAAGTTGGGTGATAAACGCGCTTGTTGCCTCTATAAATGGGACAGTAAATGCTTGTGTGTGTATATGTGCTCGTTAGCTCTTTAATGTAATAATAAATGGGGAACGGGCCAGGCTTCCTCTCCTGTGGCATCAGACGAGGACGAGGAGCTAATCGCAGTGAAACAGACAGTTAATATCAGCGCTGCAAATGAACTCCACCTGCTCGAGCTCCCCCAGCACGTAAACACATAAACACCCTCCCCACCTTATTTCCATCTCCATCCCTCTCACATTACTTTAATCTGCGGCGGCATCGCACAGCAACACGTTCGTCTCACCGTCCACGTCTTTGTGTGTTTATCCATGTCAATCTTGTTAAAGCGTGACATGTCCTCTTCTCCACGCAAATTACCGCAGGCGAGGAACAACACCACTGCGTCAGCTAATAACCACGGCCATGCGGGTGTGAGTGGTTATGTGTGTGTGTGCGTGATGGGAGCAGGAGGGGAACTTCATTGATTTATCGTTAACAGAGGACAACAGCTCCCCGTCAGCGTCTCTGGTCGCTATAACAAACGATCTGCGCGCTCGGACGCGCTTTATTGTAGCTCAGCCAGTAACCTTTTCAGCTGCTGACCCAGAACGCAGGGAGGGGCTGCCTGCTTGTGTGTGTGTGTGTGTGTGTGCATGTGCGCAGAGAAATGGGGGGTTTGTGCACGATGTCAAACATATGTCCCCCAGAGTCCTCAGACAGGGAGGTGTCAGCGGGGAAGACGAGGGGGTGGAAGAGGAGAGAGGCAGGATGGCGAAGGGTTGCTTGCAGACATAGAATAAAAAAGCCATCATCAGAGAGACTGCGAGCTAAAACACATGTTTACACACACACGCACGCACGCACGTAGTGTCACTTATGCCACATTTCCAAAACAGTCTGTTAAAAAAAACCAAGGGAGGGTTGAGAGAACACAAAAGAGACGAAGGGTAAGGGAGGAGGGAGAGACATGGAGAGAGTGTAAATGCAATTCCCATTCTTAATTAGTTAGTAGACAGCTAATAAAAACTGTGGTAGTAATGGCAGAATGAGAGCCAGGTGGAGGGAGGGAGAGGAGGGAAGGGAGGGAGGCTGCTGGCCTTAAGGACCTATGATGGTTTAATAGTCATATTGAGAGCAGAATAGAGTTACAGGCCCGTAAGTAACAGTGAGCTGAGGCAGCCAGGGCTTGATGTGGTCAGCTTTACACTGGCCTTAACCGTTAATATACAAAAGCTGCACTACACAGACGCTATAGTTACACCCTGCCTACTGTAATGGCTTGCTTCACTCCCTGCTTCTGTCTGCCCTGCGCTCTCTTTGTCTCATTTGCTTCTTCTCATCATAGCCAGGAGATTTGTCCTCTTGCATATGAAAGTGGGTTGCTGCTGCAAAATGGGGCAGCAAGGAGAAAGTGTACTTCTATACGTTGACAGCCAGGTTTATGGCTCCCCTGTGCTGCTTAACCACTTCTCCTCCTCCTCCTCCTCTACTTTCGTTTTTCATGAAAGAAGGATGATGAAGGATAGATGTGCTGGTAAACATCAATACTGCATTAGCCAGCATTACAAAGCCTTCAGCCATTAACACTGAGGAATGGTCACAGCCTAGCACGAGGTTCAATGGGGGTCACTGCAATCACCAGCCGCCCCACACCCATCTTTTTCCATCTTCTTCTCTTGCGTTTTGAGAATTAATTCCATAATCAGCGCCGATATCCCTCCCATCTCGCCTGTCCCATTTCCTACATCTTCCAGCAGAAATCTTTCTTTTTCTGTCACTACCAGCAGTTTTCCACCTCACGCTAAGTCGCTCTGGATTAGAACATTAGCTAAAATACTCAAAAATAACATGGACATGAAATCATCTTCGACACAAGTTGTTCTACGGGCTTACAATGGCTAATTTTGTCCAAAGTTTACCTGCTGCAGTAAGTGTGGCAGTAAACCTAATCCTTCAGACCTGGACATACACTCTACACCAGCAGATCTAGTGTGAAACAAAGACTCAGGTCTCAACCCTGATCTTGACAAGAGAATGTTGCAGGACTCATGTACCTAATCTGACCGTTGTACACTAATGTTTCTCCCTGTTACTAAGTCTGAAGGAGAATACTGACCTCCATCTTCTCCCTTTTTTCCCAGACTCGGTTTGGACCCCAAGCTGCTGGCAAAGATCCTCAACATGTCCTCAGGTCGTTGCTGGTCCAGCGACACGTACAATCCAGTTCCCGGCGTCATGGAGGGAGTCCCCTCAGCCAACAACTACCAGGGCGGCTTTGGAACCACGCTAATGGCCAAGGTACAACCTGCTCTCTGTGACTCTTTTTTTAAGAATGTAATACATTTTTATTTATTGAATTATTTCCTTTGGTTTTGTTTTGCTTAATTGATTGTTAAGGTTTTCTTTTATTCTTTCTGTTTAGCCTCAATAAATAATATAATTACTCTGAGGGCCAAATTGACTTCACGTCTTGTTCAGTCCATCCAACCATCGCTTAAGATATTCACAATAAAACAGAAAAGCAGCAAATCCTCACATCTGAGAAACTGTAAACACCAACTGATCGGTATTTTTCCCGGGATACATCACATCCATAATTCACCTAAATTATTCCCATTAAATCTTCTTGTATTTTCTGCAGATCAACTAGTCGAATCATCGCTTCAGCTACTACTCGTTCTCTTTTTCTTTTCTTTTCGTCCCTTTTTCAGTCAGTCTCTCAACCCTGTCATTTGCTTTGTCTCACTTTTAACTGTTCTTTTGTCTCTGTGATACTGCTGCTCTCCTCTTCACCATCCCATCTGTGACTTATTGTGTGCCACTTCAATTTACTGTCTCTGCATTAGCTGGTTCAGCCTGTGCCTGTGTGTATTATTTAGGGTGTCTGGGTGTCTATTAATTCACTTGCAATGTGTGCTCTGCATTAGCCTGGCTAGTTCTATCACACTCAACCAAACTTAAGAAAATCTAATAGAATTGTCTGCTGTTAGCCAAGCAAAAGGCATAACAATGTTAGTCTGCCTGTCTGACACTCTTCCTCTGTTTCTCTCTGTGTCTAGGATCTGGGTTTGGCTCAGAACACTGCCACCAACACTAAGACACCCATCCCTCTGGGCTCCCTCGCCCACCAGATCTTTCGAGTCATGTGCTCCCGCGGCTACGCTAACAAGGACTTCTCATCCGTCTTCCAATTCCTACGTGAGGAGGAAGGCCAGTGAATGGAGGGGGATGTTACCACACACACACACACACACACACATACATATACGCACCACAACCACACACCCCAGTGCCCCTTATCCCACTATGCTCAGGAGAGACTAAGGCCTTGCCCTCAGGCACAGATCTGTGATCCAATTAACATACTGTATGTCGACGCATGTCCCCTCATTGCATTAGCCGAATCATATTTTCAGTTCACCGCCCCCCCCTTGCATGGGGGAAATGCTAAAACTGACCTTAGATCAGTATCTAGAGACAAAGCAACTCTCTTCGCAGTCTGAGGGGCCAGAGTGGAAAATGAGAAGTAGGATGAGGCACTGCCGGTTTACATGTAACGATGCAAATAATATGTGGTTTTCAAGGATGATTGATGAGTAATAAGTGCATGGTTGTTCAAGGTTTTGCTTTTTGCCTGGTACCCAAATGGCTCAGACCTGTCCCTGTCAAACGAAAGAGGACAAGAAAAAAATAAAATAAAATAAAAACAAGCTACAGTAAGGATTCACATATTGATGGAAATGTCATTGAAGAGACAGTGTAAGAGAGTGCAGAGTTAGATTACCCTTTCTCCAAAAGAATACAAAATCCCATATTCACAGCACTACATAAAATGCTGCTTTTCCACTGCAGGTTACGGCTCAACTCACCTGTAACAGGTACTTCTGTCTACCTCCTTTTCCACCACAGGTACTTTTGCCTTGACGTAGGCGTGATTCTTACCTGATCATCATAGCAGCGTTGCGACCCCCTTCACTTTTCCAACATTTAGGGAACAACTCTTACTATGGTCATGCGAAGCCTTTATTCAGTGAGAAATTGTCCCCTACACTGCACATTTACTGTTAAACTAACAACTTCACTGTTAATCTGTTCCTCTGCCCACACTGACCGTCACTCTCTGCCACTCGCTCTCTCTCACTCAACACACACTCACTGAGCACACACAAAGGACCTACACTACTCTGATCATGTTTTCACATCACTTTTTAGTATTGGGTCAGCTAATTTGAAACCACAACTGAGGTGATACAAAAAAGTACCTGTTAACAGGTACAGTACATTTCACAATGGAAAAAGAAAAGAAGAGGTTGAGAGAGTCAAGTCGAGTTGAGTTGTGCCGTAGCCTGTAGTGAATTAACAGCTCAAGGTAACCAAAACTGGCCACAGTGTGGGCTCAAAGTTTGCTTGTTTGTTACATTTGTCAGTTTTTGGCAGGAAGCTGTTTGATTCAGTCATCCTGCCAGCATACGTATTTTCATTTGTTGATTTCCAATCATTCAGTTTGTTGTTTACCTTGTGAATACACTTCAGTTACAATAGTTTCAGTCCTTTGGTGCATGTAGGTCACCACTCACTGAATCACCAGTTCTGCTTCGGTTTAAATGCTGTGATATACTATATCCTGTTATTTTTGCACTGTGTGCATCGCAGAGCGATGTGCCGGGCCATTTTGATACAGTTACAGAATATCTTTAAACTTACCTCTCTTCTCTATAGTCTTCATCTGCTTATCGAGCCACTGGAGTATTATTCGTGACCAACACTGTTTAAATTTTATACTGTTCACTACAAAATGTTGTTCTCACTGTCAAGCACTTTCTCTTGGCCGTTTTTACTTTATTAAAGTGTCCGCAGATATTTCTCCTCTCTCTCTCTCTCTCTTCCTCTCTCTGTCTTTGTCTCTCTCCCAGCTTGCAAGACATCTGTGTAAAGTGTAAGTGAGGAACGGTTCCTCCCTGCTCTGAGCAAATGTACATATTGTATATTTCATATTGTTGTGTAGTATTGAAGAGGAATATAAATGGACTGTCACTTTTTTTTAGTAAAATTCATTAATAGTGTCTACAGTTTGTCTTTGCTCTGTGAAGCAGATCCTCAGTCACACTGTAGCCTAAAATAAAAGATGTTCTGTGTATTTCGTGTTTGTCTGGTTTTGTCAGATTAAGTACAGTATGTTGCTGAAGATGTAACACCTGTCGTTCAAAGTATAATTCTTTATAGCACATACTCATCTCTCAGTGTTGAAGTTATTGACATAGGTGCACAATGAAAATAGAGCTTACAAATAACACTTGGTGGTGATTAGGTCAGTAAATACAGAGCTTTTGAGAGGGTGGTGCACTGGTCTATTGAACTGATAAGAACACAGATACCAAAAATGCTTCATAGTCCCACTACTGAAATACTTAAACAATACTTAAACTGGCAATAGACCAGTTTTTGCTTTAACCTATCATTATGAAGTAAATGTTGACTATAGAATAATTACACCATCTGCGTTTAGATTGGTTCCCTCTAAACCTTGTTATTTACTGTGCAATTTTGTCTGCCAGCGGGCACAAAATCTCCCGGGAAAAATGGCTGACTGGTGAACCAGTCAGGCTGGCAGCTAGGCACCATTTCCATCTGCTGTCACGTCTCCATTATAGACTAAATAAGTAAATAAACTCTGTTGTTGGTAGTTTCCACTCTGAAGAAATCTGAGCGCAATCTGGTTATCTTTCAAACAGTGGCACCAAAAATAATCCCACATGGGGTGCAGAGGGGTTGTTGTCAGTTATATACAACATTTTAAACATATTGTGTGTGTTCTTGTACAAAGTCAATAGTATAAAAATAGTGTATTAGCAACTCAAGATCTGGTGTAGCCATGTTTACTTAAAAATGGAGCCATATGAAGAAACAAGTATAATGCACCCACTTCTGTTTATTCACTACCTACAGTAGTGTCTACAAGTATCTAGCTAGCAGTTCCTTGCTAACATGAAAATGAGTAGAGTCACGACTGAGCAGTTGATTCAAATTAATATTCTACTTATTTTTTTAACTTAGTTTCAAGTTCAGTGAACTCGTTTTGGTCTGCTTAACATTTTCAGCACACACAAGAAGACTTTGAACTGATCACAGTTTTTTAAAGCAGCAGGGAAACTTAGGTTTTTAAAGTTTAACCAGATTGAAACTGTACCGTGTAGTGCCAGAGGCAAGGTTCAGAGGGATTTATCCTCTGGAGACCCTGAATGTCTCTCCAACATTTGGTGGCAATAATTGTTGAGATATTTCCTTAAGTCAGTGGGTTAGGGTCATAAATCAGCAGCCTATTTCTATTTTGCTCATGCGTTAAGCTTTACTTAGCTTTAATTTCTACTTAAAGTTGCAATATGTCAAATTCATACTCCGAACAAACAGCGGGCAACATTTCACCAGAGTAACTGTTAATTGCTGCTAATTGTTGCTGCTGTTTGCTAATAAACTCAGTTAGCCATGCAGCTAGCGGTCCAAACTGGGAGGTTAGAGTGGTACTATAAACATGACAGGGCCAGGGCTAGCTAGTTATCATGCTAACGTCCGATATCTCTGCAACACATTACATAGATTTCGTCAACACTCTTATTTCTTCATATTCTGTTGTTAGTTTTAACTAATTTTTGGATGCTTTAAACTAAAATGCTTACATATTGCACCTAACATCAACTGTGACTGCATTTAGTGTTCGCAGAAAAGTTAACATTTGTTATCTACCCTATGTGCTCATTACTTCCATCCCGGGATCCCCTCTTAGTTGCTCTCCCTGAAGTTTCTTCCATTTTTACTGATAAGGTTTTATTAAGTGATGTTTTTCCTCATTCAGGTCAAGGTTTTAGGGTCAAGGGATAAATTATGTCATATGTTGTCCAGATTGTGAAGCCCCCCCCACGGCCAAGCTTGTGTTTTGTACTATAGAAACAAACTTGGTGTCTAAACAGGTAAGGTGAACAACAGCACAAACTCAAAATACTGTGAAATCTCTTGGTATTTCTACTGTATTTGTCTCATCATACGTGTACAGTGTCTCAGAGGCTGTTACACCAGTCTTCTTTAGCTTGGAGTTTGATCCAGCCATCCAGCTCTTCAGTGGGCTGTTGTTCCACTGTTCCTCCAAAGCTCTTCAGCAGGCGCTCACATAACACTTAACGTCAGTCGGGGAGAAATAGCAGCACTAATCTCAGAATGATGCCCTTATTTCCATCATTACAATGAAATGAGAGGAAAAAAACAAATGTGGTTTTGTTTTTATTTTACTCCCCTTTTTTTCTGAGGGCTGGTGTTTCTTCGCGACATTTTATGGAGCTGCTGTCGTCTAAGTGGCAGCCACAGTTGTTGCAGACTGCGGCGAGCCGTTGGTGGCAGGGGTTGTGTCGTGGGCTTGTGACTCACTCTGTTATTGTTCTTTGGGAAGTATGCACTTGCCTCAGCTGTGTGCTTTAAAGGTTGTGCTCATCTGATTAAAAAAAGTGAAGTACCTCTAGGTTTAGATGAAGTAGCAACAGATGTCACATATCTATTCCAATGAAAAACCATGTGAGGCAGGATTTGGTAATTTTCTAGCCTCTACCACCATCTTGGCCTTTGCAGACAATAGACTCATCTTCCTGAGGTCTTGCTAAAGAAGAGCTACGCCTCTGGCCTGGCCCGCCGAATTAGGCAGCGTAGCTGATTCATATTTGGGTGTTTTAATTTGCCTGTGTTTTATAGCAGGCTGCTGAGCCGGCGGTTTCCTCATTAAAGGACACATGAAAGCAGGCTGTAAAGGAGCCTTGGTGAGACCGGCCTGCGCTGACGTCTGAAGGGGACGCAAGCGACCGAAGGACCGACCGAGTCTCGAGCCAGCCGGTCTGAGACGGAGGGCCTCACCCTCTCCACCAGGCAGCCAGTGGCGGGACACCAGACACACCGCACTGAATTGTGTCCACACCAGGACACCAAGTCTGATGTGTCAGCAGGAGTTCACTGTTTGATTTAAGACGTGTTTTTGTATTGTGGGATTTGAAAAGTCTGACTATTCTCAGCTGAGATATGACCTTTTCAACTTTTTCAGGCATTAAACAACCCTTTTTCTGATCATAGTATCAGGACACACACATGAAGCTGAGCTCAACTGGTCTTGAAATTAAATTTAAGTACATTATACACAGATGATCAAGTGTTGTATCCTTCCTATTCCTGCTGGTATAGGAGTCTGCTGCTCAAGCTTTGAAGTTAATTGCCCACTTGGTAAACCCCCCCTCTTTGCCATTTAGAGAATAAAACAGCCTCGGCTCTGAGAGCTGCTGCTGTGATAAATACCTGAGGCAACAGCGTTCATTATTTCACCATTATAACTGCTGGTGGATCCTCTCGCCTGTTTAACGACTCGCTCTTTAAGGAAGTAAGAGGCGGTGGGGTCACGGGCGGCGCAGGGGAGGGGAGGCGAGGCTCCTCTAAGCACCCCGTGATTCATATCAAGCGCACGCTAAGTGGCATGTGGCTAAATTAGCGGCTGGAATCGAGCAGGTATAATAGCTAACCCGGCGGTGCGTAACGAGCCACTGTCTCACTGTGTAGTAATGCGGCCTTGATAACTTTTACATGAACCCACCAATAATAGTCAGCTCTCGCTAGCCCAGATCCACACCCACAGTGTCTGCACATCAGCACAACACCCACACAAGTCTTCTTCCTGTTTTGTAGACAACATTCTCCCATCCTGAGTCATTGACTCCGCTTAGGTTCATTAGTGAAGATTATTCTATTGCAGACAGCAGGTCATAACGGCTGCTTATTATAACCATGAGGTCGTCATTAGAATATCTGTGGGGGTGTAGTGAGTTGTTGTGAAACACGGAGCCACTTCCTGGGTAGAGGGTGTCATCACAACAATATGAGTAGACGTCTGAAGGAGAAAGGACTTGGTGTAGTTTTCACTTACTTTCACTCTGCTTTTGTGACTCCAAGCTGGACGTGTGGCGTTCAAAGACCTGCAAACAATTCAATCACTGTGTCCCCTGATTTCTAAGACTTCACCATCCTCCAACATTGTATTGATTCATTCATACTTCCCTTCCTGCTCTGGCTTTTTCTCTCCTTCTCTTTTTTACACTTCTCTCTTCACATTACCCCCCACGCACCCTCTGTCACCTGTGAATAACGACAATATGCACACTCTATTCATCACAGGCTACTGCACATGCTCAGTAGCTCTTCATTATATTAATTACTCTCATTGGAAGAGTGATCATCAGCCCCCGTCAGAATCCATCACCGCCCGGTTCCCACAGAGACCCGGGCCGGTAAATAATCACCGGTGTCGGTAACAGGGCTCCGGCCCTGCCGGTCCCGTCGGACCCACCAGGGTGGCCCCTAAATACCCAGGGGGGTGCAGCTCACACTGAGACACATTCATCTCTGCCAGTGGAGAAGGTAGCTGTAGGGCTGGTTCTAGAGGCTGCTGGGTGAGAGTATAGTTAAGGTAGTCTGAGGGAATAATGCATTCAGTCTTACAACTACCTCTGAAAAGGTGTATGAGCTTCTGTGGATTAATCTGTCTGGGGCAATAATGGCATCAAATGAAAAATGAGATCTAGAGACCAAACAAATACAAAAACTTTACTAAACCAACCATGAGGGAGACCACAGGGTCGACTTCACACCAAGTCTGCTCCATGTGGTTCATCAGACTGTCGTCAGACGAAAACTATGCCACTGAAGCTGAGGTCACACCAAGAATATACAGCAAGACACCTGACTAATAGTGATGAATTGATCCAACTTTTTCCCCAATACCGATACCTCTGCTAATGATCCAATACCAACTTAGAAGTCTTTTTACCTACTGCACAGAACTCATTTTTATGGTGGGTAACAGGAGGGCAGGGCCTGCTGTGGCACATAAAACTGAGTCAGAGGTCGGTCACGACTGAACGAATGTAAATGATAGCAGAAGCAGAGAATGTCAGGTGGTTGAGCTGTAAGGATCTTCCTTTTTGACGCCAAAATCTGCGACATTGTTTGATGTTTTGAAGTTACTCAAACACTGTATGTCTAAATGCATTTTGGTTTCAAGGATAAGATTAAAGATTATTCAGCTTTTTTTTGTCAACACCAAACTGTGTATCTAATAGAGCCAACATGAGCTATCTGTGGTACATATTTACATCACTTTCCTTGCATAGTATTTCTGATTTACAAGACTTTTTTTTTAAACACTTTTCAAAGATTTAGGGACTCAATACACCAAACTCCATCCTCTAGTTGTTGTGATGGCCTCATCTTGCTCTGTTTAAACCTCTCTTCATGGCCAATTGACCTGATAGCTCACTCTTGTCTCTTGCTAATTGAACAGAGAAGGAAGAGGAAGAGAGAAAGAGAGAGAGAGAAAACGATGGGGGCTGAGGAGGAAGGAATGAAGTGATGGAGGATGAGTGAGAGCAGAGAAGCGAGGGGTGGTGTAGCATGCGAGGCCTCATTGATTAGGTGGTGAGCGGTGCAATGTTTCTCTCCTGACGCTTACACGCATTAAGGCTACATAAACACCCATAATTGGTTCGTTTAGAGCAGAGTGGAGGGAAACAGCACTCGTGCACACACAAACAGCAATCATTGTCTGTATCTGTGTGAGAAATATATATAGAGAGAGAAACGAGGAGCAAAATTAAATGCTCATAAAAAGGCGTCACAAGCCTGCAGAGTGGTTGGTGTGGGTGGAAAGATGTCCATGGATGTGTGTGTGAGTGCGTGTGTGTTACGTGTCCCAGTGCTGTACTAAGCAGGAATGATAAAACCATCCTCAGAGACTTGGGATGACAATAACACTCACTTCAGGGAGAGGAAGAAATGGGAGGGATGCCGCTGACTGTGACAAATTAGCTCTCAAATATCGAGGTAGCCAATTGGCTGTGGGCGTCAGGAGGGAGAGATACGGTTGGCTAGCTGAGTTGATGGATAGTTATTATGCCATTCTATTAAAAGAAGCTGCAACTTTGGGGCTTTGCAGTTCAATGGTGAGCTGCTCGGCACGGTCATGTGGGATCCTGCAAAGTGTGTGTAGCGTGCTCATCTGTGCATATGCACTGTTCCGTCTATGTCCTGGAACGTACAATAAAACACAAATGCGGGAAAGAAAAAGACCAAATGAGACAGTTGTTGCTGCAGCACTGATGTCAGTGAGCCTATCACTGTGTGTGTGCCAGAGGCAACATTCAGGGTGTTCCCTGCATCCCGTAGCGTCACATCCATCAGGTCATAAGAACCCCTGACATGGCGTAACCGGCGCCACCACCTCCTGCCCCACCCCAGAGGGCCGTGTCACTGGCTGAATGGAGCGCTCCCTGGACGTGGAATGATGGGATTCCTCGCTCTTGGCTGTCATCTCTAATCCGACACTCTCACCCACACAGCTGAATCTTCATCTCCCTCACTCTCTCATGCTGTGCACGTCCACACACACTCGGCGAACTTTCTCCCCACACTCTGGGCCACAAATAAATTTGCATTCACTGCCAATTCAGATGCTGTATCAACATCGCTGAATCTACATATCGTTGACGTGTCCAGGTGCTAAGTCACCATTATGTCTCCCTCCAACACACACACATACGGAGGACGGGGGGAGGCAGGTCACAGTGGCCCCAGAGCACTGGACTGTGCTAAGCAGATAAATATAGCGAGGACAGGCTTTATTAGAATAGAAAAAGCTCTGTTACTGTCACAGGTAAGCATGACCGATTGGGACAGATCTTCACCTCCACGCCCAGAGTCCAACAGTCATCCTCAGCTATTCCGAGAAGCCTCTTGGTTGTACCTTTTCTGTACCATTCCTTAAAGAAGAAACGTCTCACAAGGCCATGTAGTTTTTCTGTTTTAATTATTCTACATTTTAAAAAAGGACAAATCTGGAGTTTGGTGTGCGAATTTCTTTGTGCACCCTCTGTAATTTACTACTAATGTTCTCAGTCTATAAAAAAGGAGAAGGTGTGTATGTCATGTCTTCCTAATGTAACTGTCCAGCAGATTACCGCCTTATTGCCTCCAAATCAATACCCTGGAGTGGGTGAAAAATCAGGCTTGTTTCATCTCAAGTCACCTCAGCATCTGCCCTGCACACACACTCACGCATATACGCTGTTAATGCATGCGTTTCCATGTTCATAATAGGGTTGAAATGCAAAGAGATTATGGGCAAATGGAGCAACAAGGGTTAAAATAGAGAGATGATGAGAGAGATGTGGAGCCCAGGTTGTGTAATCTCTCTGGCCTTGTCACCACTGCACAAGGAACCATCCATTCTCGATCCTCTAAAGCTCATTGATCCTATCAACATCCAGACAGAGTAAGAGGGCCTCCCCTCTCCCCCTTATACGCTCCACACTCACTCTATAACGGATCAATATTGATTATCATCTTTAAACTGCCTGTCTTTGACCATGTGCTTCAGGAGCTGCTGTACCCTGAAGGTTTTGTGTAGGTTTGTAGGAAACACATGGCTGACTTCTGTTTTGGTTTACCATTTTGGGATTTTGTGACTCAGAGTGGAAGTGAAAATGGAGCAGGGGAAATGAAATTAAGAAGAATATAAGGGAGATGGTGAGTTATGGATATGAGAGGCAAATTTAGTCCTGTCGATGAGTTTTCTTGTTTGGGATATGAGCCTTAAATCACCACGTTTGTGTATTTTCTGTTACGGCTACGGTGGCCCTGAGGGTCACAACACAACAACATTTGTTGATTTAACAAAACACAGCAACATTTGTCCATGACACACAGTCCAATCACAAACAAGAAGAGTTATCCTACCCATTCCATAATGTTTTGGAAATTTTCTGAAATGTTGTTGCCCCCGTACTGAACTCATCGGGAGGCCATATTAGCATCAGTGTCCAGCTCCCTTTCTCTTTATTCCACTCTCCCACCCCACAAATCCGACTCCACTCCGTCAATCATGCCTCTCAGATAGCCCCATGATCGCAATCGACACTCAAATGATGGAAGTGAATAAAACTCATTACTGACAGTCAGCGTGAGTCATGGCAGGACATTAAAAGTTGCGTCTGGCCCGCGGCCGCTCATCCTTCAGCCGTGCTTTATGATGGGGGGGCCTGGTCAGGTTCCCATCGCCTTTTCGCGCCAATCTCCATCAATCCACCACACCTACAGACACCCCAGCCTCTCTTATACTTTAATGCACCTAGTGTTGTCAGACATCTAACCGCTTTTATCCAAGTGGTGTGGACTTTTTAGTTGTGGGGTTTGGGCGAGTGGT
Organism: Pagrus major; assembly: GCF_040436345.1. Lineage (NCBI taxonomy): Eukaryota > Metazoa > Chordata > Actinopteri > Spariformes > Sparidae > Pagrus > Pagrus major. Next base: position 12,107,435 of record NC_133217.1, on the reverse strand, counting down.
GTCATAGAAGTCTTGGTGTCTGGGGTTGCGAATGCGGTTGTTGTAATAAACCAAAACGAGCTACTTCTTTTTATTTTTAATTAGACACCCATCGCCCTTCTCTGGATCTTGGGACCAATTATTTCTCACACTGGTTGCTCAAAAAAAGATCTGTGCAGACATTATACTGCTGCTGTCTATCCTCTCCACCTGACTATACTAACCACTGGCTAAACAAGTCTTTACCTAATGTAAACTAAGCACGACCAGTGAGTCATCTAACATTTTAGACCTCCTCCTAACTGGTCCTGTCCTCATAAACCCAGTGCAGAGAGAGAGCAGTGTTTACAGAAACACAGGAGCGGCTCACCTCTGATCTGCCCTGCGATATGGGGAAGAAGAAAAAAGAGAGAGAGAAGGACAGAGCGAAACACAGAGGAAAGGAGACACCAGGGGTTACATGATTGCAGGACAAACTCATAAAAGTTCCATTAACCCACGAGGAGTTAAAGAGGCCCTGTTTTCATCCAGCAGACAGCCGTCACAAACAGAGCATCACCATAAACCGTATCCTCCTTCCTAACCTCCATCTTTCTCTTGATCTCTGCAGCCCTCGCTCACACAGGCTCTTTGTCTTCTTCTCCTTCAGCCTTTCTTTCATTTTCTTGTCCTCTTCTTTCTTGCTTTTTAATATTTCACTCATTTCTTCCTTCCTAAGAAACAATGGACAAACATCTATAAAACAAGTGACTCCCTGTAGCCTCCGCTCCTTCTTCCTCCCCCCCTCAGCTGACCAAAACAGGACTCCCTCCTTACGCCCTCTCCCCCCTTAATCTGGGTTCCTGGTCTGTGAGTCACAACCTGAAGACGCCACAGGTCTGTCAGCGTCAGTCTGTCTGTCTTGTTAAAGCGGCTCGCCATTCATCTGTGTCTGTTCACCAACCGCTTTCATGTTGATCTGCTTTAAAGACAAATTTGCAGAAAAACGTGATTGTAGTCTTTTTTTTATAGAGTACATACATCCTCAGATTGTACAGATGATATTTTAACTGCGTATGCTGTTTAAGTAAAAAAATAAAAAAGTTTAAGCATGAACACACACACTGGGAGGACATTTGGTGGACTTCAGAGGTAATCTGATATTGCATTGTTTTAATTTTATTTGTTCTTCTTGGTCCCTCTTTGGTCAGTTCGTCTGACCGTTCATTGTGAATCCACTCATTTTCTTGTTCTCTTAGTCCTACTTTCTATTGTTGCCCTGTGCAAACTGAGCAGCTCTTCTTTGATTGATTCCCCACAAACCCCTGAGGCTTCTGCCAGAAACAGAAGACATCATTTCCTGTTCGGCAGGGGGGAGACCCAAGTGACACAGCCTTTTTAGAAAAGTAAATGTTAAAGTTTTCCTCAACAGAATATGAGCTGAAACATAAGAGTATATCAATCAGTACATGGTTAAATATAATAAGTACCAACTGTTTGATACAAATTCAGTCATTAATTTAAACAATGATTTCTAATCTTCACTAAATTATGAGGTAAATAAATGGTAAATATTGTACATTTCAACTTTAGTTAATAGTTATTTCACTTTTAACAAACAATGAAATGCTTAATAAACAATTTATTAATCAATTATTTATTGTTAATTTTGCGACTGATGCTTATTATACTTTGTAAATGGTTAATTAATACTGTGTTCATCTACAAACATCATTTGGATGGTCACTATAATGGTTACAAACCTTTACAATGGCTTAATAAATGTTTTATATGGCATTTCATTGTTTGTTAATAGTGAAATTACTATTAACTAACATTATTTAACTATAAATTTACCATTTATTAATGAGGGTTATACAAAATGTTACAAATTGTAAATTTAAATGCTGTACAATTTCTAATACAATCATAAAGTAATCACATTTCTCAATTTAAGCTATACTTACTAAGGAAGTCTCATTGAGATCAACATTCACTTTAGCAAAAGAGACTTTATACAGAACAATCATCATCACACTAATCAACTACTATTAAATGGAATATTACCGATAACAGGAACTATGTCCAACAATTTAATATGCACCAACTAATATCTAAAAAGAATGCTGAAAAACTCAAATACATTGAATGTAAATGGTTTTATCTGCTGTTATTAAAATGAATTGTAAGATGATATTTATATAATATTTTAACATGAAAAAAAGATGCAGTAAAATATAAATATATCATACATCACATCATCAAGATTAATAATCATGTTTCTAGGGAAGAATCGGGATTGCCAATTAAACCCGAATCCTGCAGCCAGACATGTAATCGTATACCATCGTCAACCTTCCTTTAATCCTACAGATAACCGTGTTTGTTAACTCATCCTTTCTGAAATAATCCAGGTAAGGTTATTTATAGAGATTTTGAGCACTAAATACAGACACACAGCGCTGACCCCACCTCTACCTTGTCAATCACAACAGTTTTATAGTTTTGGGGAGGTCTGCTCCTAGCCAAACAGTATGAGTGTTCTTTCAAATCATCCATTAAAACACTAAGCACAGGCTTTTAGCTTCTCTTCTGATGCCCTCGCTATCTGGTACCACTATCTCTGCTGCTCTCTTTCCCATGGCGTAACCTTACCTCCCAACCTTTTTTTTTTTTTTGCCTCAGGACACATGCTCACACTCAACAAGCTGTTCCTGCTTGGTAGGTACTTGTATCAAAACGCACGTCTTTGGTATGAGCTGACATGACCATTTGCTAATCAGTGGCTCCTTAGTTACTGCTGCTATGCCTGTCAAGTTTTCCATTCACTCAGTGTACAAATACATACAGTTTAGGATAACGGGAGCATATTTACCACATGAAACTCTTTGTAATTTTTGAAACAATGGCTCCTAGATTTCAAACAGAGGTACACAAAATAGGTCTCTCATTGCTAGCTAATGGCTAATGCAAAATGTTGTCCATGGCTGACTTTCAAATGTTTTCAGCTGCCCCTTTATTTTATTCTTTAAAGCAATCTTGCTTGACTACTTGGTCTTACATATATTATATATTAACGTTAGCCCAGACTTTGATAGCATCCAGGACCAGATTCCAAACAGCAGGCAACTTTTTTTTCTCTGTATTCTGCTTCTTACTGTCAAGTAGTTGTTGCCTCTATAGGTTGGGGTTGGTTAGGTTAAGGCATGAGGTGAAAGACTAGGTAGGGTTTGGGTAAGACTCAGGGTAAGCCATCACTGGCAGAGTAGGGCGGGTCAAGTCAGCCTTAAAAAATATTGCACAGAGTCAGGGCTTTTTTTTTTTATATGTACCCTGTTTGAAAAAATGTAGTTCGTTAATCATGTGCTCCTAGCTCTTGGAAGAGGCTGGTTCCTATTGTGAGCTTGGTATCCAGACATGCTAACAATTACAGCATAAAGTGGAAGCAGACGATCTTTCAGCTTCCCCCTCCTAATGTTGCCCTGTGGTATTACCATTGTTGCAAGGACAGCGTTAGCTACATGGCTTCTGCTGGCAGCCTGGCTAATGTCCAAAGCAAAAAACAAACGTAAGACCTAATTTGACCAAGAAACCGCAATCCCCAGTTGTATTAATAGGTAGGCAGGTTCTGTTACTTACAGATGTTCTAGATCTGGTTTTGAACCGTCTCAAGTTCCTGTTGTAAGGGGAAAAACACATAACAGCGTGGGAACAGACTTTGACACAACACCAGTGCTTGTGCCCGTCCGTTCACTCTTGTTTCACCTCGATTTCTATCACTCTTCCTCTTCACCTTCTTTGCCTCCTCTATTAGGGGGTTCCTTTTGCTTGTAGTGTCGAGTGTCCATAGTTATTCCAGTTGTTCCACCATTACCTGGGGATAGCAACTGGGGAAAACAGTGCCTCTTCCTGTTTTTGTTGTGCGATGGCGGACATGATTCCTTTCGTTTTTTGTTTTACTTTGCTCTTACTAGCTATACAGGGCCGCTGTTTCAGAAGAAAAGGTATGATTGTTAAATTGCTGTTATGAGGCTTAGCCAGTTCAAGTCCTTGTCCTATTAGGCTTTCTTTACAGAAAACATTTGTTGACCCTCAATTTAGCCTGCAGTACTTTTGAAATAAGCTTTTCATGTCCAGTTAACATCACCAAACCGCAGCCATTGGTCAGCAGCAGTCAGAGGTCAGCAGGACGACTTAGCGATTCACTCTCAGTGCAGGTTGGGGGATGGAGGGGTTGCAGTAAGAAGGGCAGGGGGTTGGAAGATGGAGCGAAGGGGAAGCCCAGACACCCCTATCCCCCAGGAGAGGACCAGTAGGCTGGGTGTGACGGTCATGGGACGGAGGCATAATGAGGATACATCACTGCAGCAATGAGGTGCTCTATCACAGGCACACACACCAACAGGCAGGCATACACAAGTAAATACACTCCGACTGTGTACCCACATTCCCACTGGGCCACACACACATCAAATTACTATCAAACCTCTGAGCTGATCATGTCAGAGGATGTCAAATAAGCCTCAACGTCACTGTTAAACACGGCCTGCTGCATTTCGACTGATGTCAGCTCAGTGTGACTGTGGGAACAGGGTTTTTCTTGCTCCGGAGTCTGTTTGATGATTCTCTGGGAAAGAAGGGGCAAAACTTTTTCCTGTCGCCTTCAGCCACCGCCGTTGCCGAGCAGTAAAGCGGCCAGCGTGCAGTAAAATAAAATGAGGTGTGGAGAGAATTGGACTGATCTGCAAAGCCATTGGCTGCCGAGAGGGTCGTAAAATAATAACACTCCGTCATAAAACAAAGTGCTTATTAAATCATTTTAAACAATATCGCACGATGTGGTGTGCTCTGTGAGCACAAAACAAAAAAGATAGAGCTCTCATGGGGAAAGCAGCTGAACAACCAAATGAAATTTAATAAGTTGATCATCATCACAACGCTGAGTAAGACTTTTGGGAGACCTTGGTGGCTGAGCTCATCCCAGCACTATCAATAAAGTGACACTTGGCCATTATGTGGCCATTACTTGGGCTTTAAGTGACAATGTGCATCAGAGGAGCAGAGGAGAGCAGCCTCCCCTGTGTTACTAAACTAAGCCTGTGCTTATTTCTTTCTGTGTGGTGGTGGGAAACACATAAAGAATACATGTGCTCATGCATGTGTACACAACATGTAGCCCTATATTACACAGTAGCATGTCATAGATTGGATTTTTCAACTTGAAGTGATGAAACTTTTCTCCTGGTTGGCGCCTTCACTGTCTGTAGACGTTCTTTCACACTCGCTGGCTGGTGAACTAAAACTCTTGCCGCATTGATCTTGAAGCGAACAGATTTCTACCACTACTAGTGCAACGGAGGGCTGATAAAGGAGTGGGACCTTGATGGAGTCCATATGGATTTGTGCATCAGTACAAGTAATGAGGATGTAGAGAAAAGGAAGAGAGAAAACATGAGCTGGGAAATGACCATGATCAACTGTAGAGCTTGAGTGTACTTAGTCAGTATGCACAAAAGCATTTGCTAAATGAATGTAATTAAATACAGCTGAAGTGTATACTTATCTCACGACCAGACAACATTATCATCTCAGAATCAGTTCAGAAAAAAAATGCATATCCTGCTTGCCTGCCCTCTTACCTTGGCCATGCAACAATTCATTTCTTGCACATCTATCAAATCACTCCAATAACAAAGCCTCCTAAAAGATCATCCATGTGTTATATTACACGCAATGCCTCTGAATGCCAAGCTGTATTTATGACTGACAGTTGCTCTAAACCAGGGGTGCCCAAACTCTTTCCCTTGCAGAGTCAGAAAGTTAATGGTGGGCTACAGGCCAAAAGCGAACGCTTATAGTATTTTTAAGATGCAAATTTGTAATTCCTTTCATTGACTGACCTCCTGTTCAAAGTGTCACTCTGCTGCCATGCTCAGATTAGGAAATATATTTAACAAATATGCAGCAAGTGGTCAAATAATACTTCATACTTTGCAGAGGGGATGACTATCTTCAGAGGACTATTACTCAAAATGGAGGCTAAACAAAACAAAGGCATCAGGTGATAAGATATCAGGATGTTAGGTTGAGGTGCAGTTGCTGTCCTCACGACTGCTACTTATTATGAAATCAGCATCATATAGTTTCTTTAAATTTGCTTTTGTATGAAACCTTTGTTGCACACTTCCCCTATATGTCTCTATGCTTCCTTTTTTGTGGCCAGTAAAGACAATACATCCTTTGAAATAAAATAATTTAGTTTTTTTTGTGCTCCTTTCTCATTTCATGGTTTTTCTATTCCACTTCCAAAGTTAATGATTGTGTTCTGATATGTCCAGAAATGAGAATAATTCAGTTTCCTCACCTGTGAATTTTAGAGTGAATGATCACAGTAACAAACAGCACAGAGTGTCAAGCGTTCCTGACATTTCCTGCTCCATCAATCACGGCAGAGGAAATGCTTCCACCTGGATTGGGGCCACTTCACAGAGTGCCTGCAGAGTGAAATATGAAGATGTCCAATTTTACAAAAAGGGAAGAAATATAATGTGCTGGCTTACACACCCAATCCATAAATCAACATCTTGCCTAAGGGTCATAATCCATAGAACATGATGCTAAATACCTGCATGCTCTTTGCTCCTGTACATTGCTATGGTTGTTTTTCTTGCATGCAATACTTTGGGTCTGATTCCACACTATCATGCCATCTATAATCCATAATCCTCAGCCTCACAACACTTTTGGAAAATTGCAATAACTTGGATCATGCCCGTGATGCACAAAAACACAGAAATGTGGAGTCTTTGTCATCCTTTACACCCACTGGTGCTCCCCATCACCAATGAGCCAAGATACAAAAGGAGAAGCACACATAAATCTTTTGAAATGACACCCTTTCTGTTGCACATAAAGAAGTCTCCTTGTGCTGGTTTTAAAATCAATAATCAAATCCTCTCGATTCCAAAAACTCTAATGATGGCAAAGAGGATAAAAATGAGGAGGGATCAACACCACATAAGGTTCCCCAAGGAGATGGTTCAGGTTCACCACCCGTCACCCCAAAAGCTGTTTGACAAGAGGTGACACTCTAACCAACCCTGTCCATGCACTTTAATTTCAATACAATTAATAGATACTCAGAATGCTTTGTACGATATATTCACAACTTTGTGTTACTTGCATGTTTTAGCCTTAAAAAGGGATGTTTTGTTTAGAACTTACATAAGAAATCTCACTGTACTCTGTGTTTTCTTTGTACACCACTTTAGTGCCCATCACAACGCGGACATTTTTGTTCAGTTGCAAACACCAAAACCAGAATCTGGAATATGTCACCTTAAAAGCTCTATTTCAACTTAAAGCAGAGGGAGAATAAAACAGATTGGGAAGCTGAAATCATGTCTCAGATCCTGAGAATATTAGAAAAGTGTGTGGGTCAAGATGCATCATGACAACCTGAATCATCCACCCACACTGTGCTGAATTAGTTACAGCAACTATTAAAAATGTATCATAATAGCAGTTTTGAAAAGCCACAGCTCATTGCTCATTTTGTAAAGGAAAAGTACAGTAAATTGCATTCAGATGTGGGCCTCTGGGTTCAATTGAATGCAAAAGAAATTATGAACATTCAGATATTTTTCTTTAGAATAGAATTATTGCAACACTTTCATTTAAGGCCATTCATCCTCCAGCAACCCATCTGTTCAAACTGACATCAACCTTCAAAATTTGCACATTAAAAATCAATGTAAAAGATTGTTTGTCACATCTTTAGCTTCAAGATGACAAAGGACACTACTCCTCTTGCAAAAGGCAGGTTCATAGCTTCATTTGTTGGTAACTGAATATCTCCATCTTGGAAATAATAAGAAATCTAAACATTTTGATATGAATATAAACTATGAATTCATGCTAAATGTTTTTCATTTATACAATGGCGACTAGTGGTTGTATTACCTAAGATTTATAATTGATAGCCAACTGATTGAATTGCCAAACCTGAGTCATTGTATGCACAAAGGATTAATTGTACAGAGTTAATGATTTTCAGTTTTTTCAAAAAATTTTTTGGGTGGGGGGGGGGTTTTGAGAACTGAATGTAAAATGTTTAACATTCTTTGTGAGAAATAGTCACCTTACAGAGAAAGACAGACATGATTGTAAACTTCTTCGTGCGGATATCCGTTTTAAAGGTCCGCACACCTGCTTAAAGTCTCCAGGAGCAGACCATAATAATAAGGAGGGGGGTCTAAATGAGACAGCATCGATTCCTGTTATTATATTGTTACAGTTTGTCACTGCTTCTCTAATATGAATGTGTGCTTCTGTACATATTCATTTTAATATTAAAAAATATATATATATAAATTGGTTGTTGTTGTTTCTAAATATTTATTCTTTTACTGTCTGTGTTCCGCCAACATGGTATTGTCCAACTTCTTACCTGAAGCTAGGGAACGCTGCTAGCTGCTCCACTGGGCTTTCTAAAGTCTCGGTTTGTCTAAAATGTCCAAGTGGGAACATTTCAGATGTGAAGTATCGACCGTCAGTGTTCATCTGCATGTGGACGCATCTGCAAGTCTACTTTAGTTATCTTCTTTTTCCTTTCTGTTTGAATTCCCACTTTACATCAGTGCACTGACATGAGCCAGGTGAAATCCCAACTTGTGAAAGAGTCGCCAAATGGCCCATCACACAGTTCACATAAAGTGGACAATTACGAAGGAGGTTAATGGTTTTGTTCAAACAGTGACAATTAGCGTTTTTGCGCTGATGCAGAAGATGATCATGAAGCAAAAAAGACATGTTAAACATGGTGCACTGTATCTGTTTTGCGTTCATAGGCTGCAGGCCTGGTTTGGTCGGATAAATTAGGCTAATCGGTTTTCCAGGAACAAGATTTGTTGACACAACACAAATATGCGTCTAATCCCGAAGGTTTTGTCTTTATTTCTTCACAACCCTGCCCTCTCTTCGATGAGCTCTATCGTGCTACGCAACACTCCTACTACAAAAACCCAACATTGCGAATTTATCTGGATTAAAGATGTTAATTTGCGGTCCAGAAAGGGGAATTTTAGCATGAATGTGCACAGAAACCCAGACAAACATCTTCGGCTCCTCTGAACAACTAAAACGAGAGGATTTAAGAGGGTCTGTTTTTAAAACCCTGAATCCGTCCTGCTCTGTTTTTCCTGCTCGTGTGTGTCACACAAGCACGTAGCAGCCGGCCCATTTTCCAGCTGCATATAGCTGTCTCCGGTGCGCCGTAAATAAGGTTGATAAAGACGCCGCCGAAAACGACTTTCACGCGTCCCCCGATTGATTTAACGTGACCCCCGTTTCCAAATGATATTGGAAGCCTATTTAAACAGATGAAGGCTTAAATTGTCTTGCTTGTATGCGCATTAATCTCCCATTCATCATCATTACTGTGTGATTGGTCCGTCCACGCCTCCGCCAGCCCCTTGCGTTACGACAAGGGCCTGTAAATTAGGATGTAATCCAATTTAAACAGCGGCAGCAGCAGCCACGGATCCATTTGGTGTGTTTTTTTGAATTTGCTGTCGGTGGACAGCTGCACTGCACCGCCCCTATCAAAATGCTTTGTGCTAGTTGTGGGAGCTGGGGAGCCCTGAGCCAATTCGCACAAATAGGATCTTATAAGGCCGGTGTAATTGGTGTTTTGAGCGCAATCTATGAGCTCATCATATCTTGAAGCTCAGTCAGACGCAATCTTTCAGCGATTAAATGGCATGTTGATGCTGGATTAGGCCGCTGAGGATGCAGCCGTGTAGTTTTACGCAGTGAGGAGAGATGGGGATCCATATGCGCGGCTGGGTAAATGTGGTTGTAATTTGCCTCACTTTAATGTGTCATTCTGGCACAGTGTGACGCGGGTTTAGAAGATGATCGTATAGTGCTGCCGCCGCTCCTGTGCTACCAAATGAAAATCAGCTCCAAGCTTTCTTTCCACGCCGTGAAAAATAACCCAGAGTTTTTTGGAGAGACTGCGCCTTTTGAATATTCAGCTCCCCTGATCCGTTCGTCTTTATTTTATAGTGCGGTTTTATTATGCGCAAGCCAAAGCCATTTTCCCGCATGACCCGTGTCCCTATCAGGCTTAAAGACACCGGCTGATAGTTTACATAAATCTGCCTTGTGGTTTAGCCTCGACCCGGGCGGCTTAAACGGTGTATTATTCCAAACATATGCATTTTAATCAGCTCGGTCACACTTACAAGAACTCCAGTTAATAAGGCCATCAATCAAACGCGTGTGCGGGAGGGAGGGGGGGGAGAGAGGAGGGGCTCATCGGTGCGGTGTGTGTGGCTGCAGTACTGTCTGATTAGTATGAACCTTTTATATCAGAAAGAATCAGAGGTGGATGAGCATCTGGTGACTTTAGACGCCATTGCTGGTGTGTTTTTTCGATTTGGGGCTCAGAAACCGTGTTGATGGAGGAGAAAACTTGAAAATATTGGAATATAATAATTGGAATGAATGTGCTTGGCTAATTATTCGTTAGCATAAAGGCTGGATGAGAGTGTTTCACTTGAATAATTAGTATTTTTCGATCCTCGGGTGTTCGATTGGCGACAAAAGCGCAATCGGCCAATATTTCTGCCAGGTGGACACTAAACGCCATGTCTCCGCACATTGCTGCAATAACTTCTGATCTCTCCATCCTTTTTTTTTTTTTTTTTTTTTTTAAAAGTGTGATTTGTGCGTCTCTCTCTACGGGCCACAATCCTATTACGCTCAGAAAACGCTTTTAATTTGCGCAGTCTCCGGTCAAATGCGGCCAATTAAAGGATCCCGCTGATTGGTGGCGGGCCTCTCTCAAATCATCGATCTCTTTGCATTTCCAATATCTCCAGACAACTAATTCTGTCGTGTCTATTAAGTGGTCGGAGGGGAAAATATGAGGACCGTTAGCGGAGCCCGGGGACCACTTAACTGTCACGGTCAATCTAGCGGGTCCCATCAGGAGATATGAGGGCACGCTGGTGTTTTTGACACCGACCACTTGAGAACAAAATTAGTGTTATTATTGGAGGGGGCGGTGATGGGCAGAGAAAATCCTTAACAGGCGAAAAAATAACCTGAAAGGGGGAAAACTTGTTTGAGTCTGAGTCTTTTATTCTCGGATTTTCTCTTTGCTATTTGAATAAATCATAAAGCTGTTTTTTTTCTAGAAGACACACACTCCATTGCTCCATTGATTCTTTGACAGTGTTTATTGCAAATTAGATGTTGAGGACAACCCAGCCAAAATATAATAAAATAAAATAAACAACAACATAAAACATAATCAGTCACTTGTTTGTCCACCTTCTCCATAAAATCCCACTAAACCGGTGCCACTGCAGCAGTGCAAAGCGAGAGGAAATATTTTTTTTCTCCAAAAAAGAAGCCTAGAGTCATATATTAATCACATTTTCATCAGAATTAAGAAGTGGCTCTCTGATCATAGAGGGAGAGAACAAAAAGTGTTTGAATTTTATGTTTTTTTCTTTCATTCTGATTGTCCTCCCTGTCTCTCCATCCTCTTCTGGGTCCTTCTTCTTCCTCTTCTCTCCCCCCTCCTCGTCAAACCGTGCGGGCTGTAGTAATCCGTTCCCCTGACGCCTTGTTACCTTTTGGCAGTAACGATCCCTTCCTGGTTTTATCATTAATTCAACACTCAAAATTCACCGGGTCGTACATATACATCACTTACTAATTTTCACTAGCATCTGCACATTTCGGCCTGGGCCGCCGCGCAGGAGGAGGAGGTGGAGGAGGGCCCCGCGTGTGGAGAGCTGCTTTATAATGAGGACGGCCCCGCAGTCTGTTAACAAATCCCCTTGTTAAAAAAGAGAGATGGAAAGCATCATTCTCGCGTAACTAACAATACATGGAGGTCCATTTGGACGCGTAAAGAGACGACAAGTAATGATAAAAACCTTTGCGCCATCCATCATGGGAGATTTAAACGTTTCCCCTCCCCTCTCTCTCTTCCTCTCTCGCACACACACAACAAATTATTCTTCTAAAAATCAAATCTGCTTTTGTGTCCATGCCGTCATATTTCAGCCCACTGTCCTGGCTCTGCTGTGGGATTATTATTTTTGCAGTAATGGGAGATCCGTTGTGCGTCACATAGCTGAAGATCTGGCTAATTATCTTGCCCCAAGTTTAAGCTTGCTTTCACTGCTCACAGGCTACCTCTTCATGCTGTTTCAGTCCTGGTCATATAATATGTTAAAAAGCTTAGTTAAAGGCTTATATAGAAGGAGAGTTGTTTTGGTTTTATCTGGTCAGAGGCACTTCTTCCCTCTGGTCTAATGTCACAGATGAGGATTTGCTGAGAACTGAAGGCGTGAAAGTGACAAAAGCGTCAGTCCTGCTAGTTGGGGAGCAAGCGAAGTCCGAGGCGGAGGGCCTGGTTGAGATCCCATTGGATTGACTGGAGTGACAGGCCAAGCAGGAGCAGGGGCTTCCACCTGGACCGAGGCCGTGGGTCGGACCCGGGTACAGGGAGGGGTGTCTGAAGGCGCACAGGAGCTCCGGCCTCTGGTAGGGGTGAGACAGCATCCGGAAGCTGTCGAGGGAGCGCAGGGGATTGGGGAAAGGGGAGGCGGCCGGAGCCGAGCTGGCTCCGACACCCAGGTGGGAGTAGTAAGGCAGCGGCAGGTGTGACGGGAAGGGGTAGGGCAGGTTGCCCGTGGCCGCCGCGTGGCTCATCATGTAGGTGTAGAAGGCCGGGTCGGCGGGGTGAGGCCACGTCATGGCCAGACGCTGGCGCTTGTCTTTCATCCTGCGGTTCTGAAACCACACCTGGGACAGAGAGAGACACACCGAGTCAAATATTAACCACAGTCCCGTCAGGTTCAGATAGAAGCCACAATAACAAAAGATATGAAGCGTATGTTAGTTCCGCTTTTACGCACGAATTTGAAGTAGGGTTGCAGCGAGTTCTTGCAATTGTTTGATTGTGTGTTGGGGATGATTTTCTCGAGCCAAATGAAAAAAATAAATTCAAATTATTGAAGAAATAAATAAGCAGGCCTCTGCCCCAAAATGCTGCAAAGTACAGGCTCTACATTTGGCATTGGCTCAATTTATATTGTTTTTTTCTTCTTCACTATTTTCAAGTCATTTCAGAATCATTTATTTAACGAGGAAAAACTTCTGCAGCATTATATTTTGACAGACCGAAATTTGAGCCTGTATTCGCAGATGAAGGCCTGATTCTTCTCTGCTCACCTTGATTGTGGTCTCAGGTAGATTTAAGGCGGCCGCCAGCTCGCATCTCCGCGGCCTGGACACGTAGTTCTCCCGGTAGAACTCCTTCTCCAGCCGTGCGATCTGCTCCCGGGTGAACGCAGTCCGGTACCGGCGAATCTGATCCGCTGAGTAGGACAGAGAGCCTTGACCCGGGACAGTCGAGCCCGGGTCAGAACCGGTCTCATTTGGATGATGACCCGGAGAATCCACATTTCGACCTGAGTGGGACGCAGAATAATTCATCACATATTATTATCAAAGAGTTTAAAACAACATTCAGCAGAATAATTTAATTGATACAAAATATTTAATTTCTTTCATTCGTTTCATATTTCATATTTTACGGCTAGTTGGCTTATTTCATTATTTTAACTGCACTGTTTATGATTTTTTTATTAAATGTCTTTCTGACATAAAGCTTAGGCTCTTGACAACTGCCTGCAAATATTTTTATATTATATATAATATTATTTCTCAGACTATGTTGATGTTCAGCTATAATTTCAGTTGACTAAAACGATGAATATGAGGTTCTGTTGTTGTCATTCGTTTATTTCCTTCCTGTCTCATTGTTTGATGCAAACAGCGACCACAAATTGTTCATATTTCTATTTCTATTAATATTTATATGTTATTTTTTATATATACCACATTTACAGCAAACAGTTTTATGTGTTTGCACTCCACAATTCCCAATGTTTTTTGGCCTTCCCTTCACGTTTTTGCTTGTGGTTTACATAAAATCCTGCATTCTTCCTCATGCTATAGGCTGAGTTGCTGCACGAGTGACTCATTGTCAAACTCAGAGGGGAAAATGCCTGGTTAGATTGTGGGTGTCACCTCAGCGTGTCTCCTGCCACACTGGTCACTTGACAGAACAGCTGTGCAGCACTGACTTTACTCATATTCATGTTATTAAGGCTAAACTGTTATCAATTAGACACATAAAAATCGTTGTAATTGCACATTTATATACATGAGGCATGCTTTATTTTTAAGAGAAGGTGGATATTAACATCTCTGATTGGCATAAACACGTTGGCATTCACTCAACTTCATTAGCAGCACCATGCAGTCGCAAAAAGCCGCATTGGCATGCAGCTCCTACACCTACCTTTAGCTGTGGGGTAGTCCATGCTTTCAGGCGTGCAGCTGACATCAATTTCCTCGTAGAAGTCCGACTCGGTGTCTGAGCTGCTGCCGTCTTTGTGGTGATGATCAATCCGGTGCCTCTCTCCGGAGGAAGACGTGCCGACTGGCCTCATATCGGCGCACATATTCCTCCTTGCGCTCTCCTCCATCACCAGCTCCGTCCTGTCCCGGGAGTAGGGCGCAGCGCCGGGGCTCAGACAGCTCCTGTGGCCCGGCTTCCCCTGCGGTTCTCGCGCGGGGCTCCCGATGGCTTCCGTCAAATTAGAGGCGCTCTTGCCAAGCTGACCTCCCTCCGGCAGCATCACCATCTCCTCTCTGCTTTCCATCACGAGCACGAGTTAAAAAAAAAACCTCGACTTCGCGGGAGAGTGCGAGCCGTCAAAAACCAAGGCGATGATTCTCAGGTTGGAGGGGTGTGTGTGTGTGTAGTGATGGTGGAGGTGGAGGTGGAGGTGGGTGGGGGGATGCTGAATGAGTCCCAAAGAGAAGGAGAGGCTTCTGGAAAAAATGAGGGGATGCAATCCGGTGTGACCCTGAGAGAAGAGCGCTCCAGAGTGCGCAGAGGGAGCTCTGGGAGGGATCACCATTTACCCTCTCTCTCTCTCTTTCTCCAGAGCTGTCATTCTTAATAGGCCAGTCGTCATGACGGTCCCCCCCCTGATGACGACACGCATTGATTGGATATGGGTAAACAGACGGAGAAATGGCAGCGTCGAGATGGAGGTGGAGGTGGAGGGGGGGCGTCAGGGGGCACAAGGGGGAAAACAGAATCTATCTATCTATCTATCTATCTATCTATCTATCTATCTATCTATCTATCTATCTATCTATGAAAAATACAAAATAAATCAAATAATCATTCACAATTTTATATTAACCTTTAAAATCCTCAGTGATTGTAATTACTCCAGAACAGTTTTATTATATTTGAATATGTAAATGTATTTAGTTTTATCAAAATAAAATAATAATTTACTTGCATTTTAGTTGTCCCCCTTCCCTCCCTATCTCCACTCTCCCCTCTCTCTCGTCTTTAGTGCCTCATCTCCTCTCCATCTCTCATCTCCCCCTAAAGTGGAGTCAAGTAAAGTCCTCAGAGGTCAAGTCTTCAGGGGTCAGAGTCTTTAAAGTCAACAGCGTGGAGTGGAACCATTCATTATTTGTTTCTGAACAGCCTGCTCTCATCACATTGGTGTATGATTGGGATATATTTAAAATTATTTTATCATTCGCAAAGAAATAAGTACTATGCCTTTGTCTGACTCACCCGCACGCATTTAAACAGTAAAAATATATAACACCATTTGTACTGAAGTGACTGTGCTCGAACAACGAGCAGCGATTGATGAGTTTGTCACAAGTATTCAGTAAAAATCACTGAACGACGATACAGGAGTTACATTATAGAGCTTGTATTCCTTTTAAGGGCTGTGATCAGGCAGGCTGAGCTCACCACATATTAACATCCTGTGTCTTTAGAGAAAAGAAGACATCTACTCATCCAGGAATCACAGACCTGATGTGGATTTAATAGCTGTAGCAAATACAATCCCATCATGTGTTTGATGTTTAACTGTGATGCAGTGCACAGACTGTCCACTAATGTTTCCTGTAGGTTAAGGCTGTGACCAAATCCACCCAGCCTTTGCTCCAACTTCCAGCCTTTGCTGGAAAATATGGGTGCCACTAGACTCTAACAAGTCTTCAGTTCTTTCAGCTTCTTGAGTCTAGATTTAATCCTATATGCTTAGTTACTATATGCAATAAAAAGTGTACTGGGGGATATAACGAAGAAGGACATTAGGTCAGCACTCATTATCAGTGTACTTTAGTGGTAATATTTTAATAACGACATGCACCTTATAACTTACCTTAGCATATGATTTTTTTAATAGCCTAATATATAATCAGGCATGTAGCTCCTCTCTGTCATTAAAACAACCAAAAATGACCGTGCATCACAGGGATCTGGTCATACCAGCAGCCTTTTCTCTATTGTTTTAATCAGAGTCGAGATCTGCATCTGTAGGTTTATAGTGGTATACTTGGACGGCCATGATGTTGTGTAGAGAGGAGAGAGGTGGAGTCATGTGGTCTCAAAAGAGAGGAGAGGGAGGCAGACAGACTGTGGAGCTCCAGCAGCAGCAGCAACCTCCGCTGTCCTTGTGCGCCCTCGCCTGTCCGAATGAGGGAAAAGGCCCCGATCCGCTGCAGCAGCAGCAGCAGCAGCGGCGGCGGCTGCCCCCTCCCCCAGCCCCGGCAGCTGAGGAGGAGTGAGGGAAATTCCTTTGGCTTTTCTCCCTCGACTCTTTCATCTGGCCAGCAAAGGAAAAAAAGTACCCCCCTCCACCCCCTTTCTTTCTCTGTCTCTCTCCCCTTCGCCCTCTGACGATTTGATGTTGCTGCCTTTAGGAGTTTATATCTGTCAATGCTATATTGAATCAATGCATTCTGGTGTTATTTAAATAATTGATTGGCTATGATTTTTGGAGATCAAACCAAGAGCGCTCAAAACACTCACAAATCAGTCTGCTAATTGTCAATGAAGAACCACAAACTGATGGAAAATAATATGAAATGAGCTGAAGGACTGAAGGCATTTCTCAGCCGAACCATAAATATCGTGTTGCGCCAGAAGGGAGAAGGCAAATTGAATTTGTGTCATTCCACTCTTGGCACAGAGGCGAAAGTTAGTCGGCGTCAGCTATTTCAGGACTGATTTGGGCTTATATTTCCAGTAATGGGCCTGTTAAAAATGAGGGACACGTAATCTGATAAATAGTGGTTCATCTTGACAACATATTTTCTTTCATATTGATATTTTTTGTGCCATATCAGACCACATCCGAGACTGCTGATTCAAAAGCTCCCTTGTTTTGACAGTGGTTTTACTTTGCTTTCAAAATCATAAAGATGGGTTACCATACAGTGTCCTGTGATGGCAAAGGTCCAATTGTTTTGTTATTACCAGGAGTGATGCAATAGGTCTTGGCCAGGGCAGATGGGATCTTGTGATCATCCGGAGATAACGCTTAGAAACGGCTTTTGCGCAACACGACAATGACCTTGTGGGTTTACAGTAGTGCCACTTATATTGTGTGTGTTTTAGATAGCGAAGGACAGCGAGTGGGTTTGGAGAGGTTGCTGATTATGGAACCATTTGTACCTGATAAATGTGAAGGAATATGCAGCGCAGCTATTTTTTTTGAAACACAGTTGGTCCAGATCCTGCACATTCTTGGTGGCAGAAGTGCAGAGAAGTGGACTGCGGTCACGGCTCTGCTTCAGTGTCTAGTTTTGCAGGGGGAGATCAAAGAGGGGGAGCGCCCCCCGCGGCAGACACTGCAGAATGCGCCCCTCAGTTTTACTAGCCAGCCCAACTTGAACTTGACCATGGAGCCTGCGCAGTAGTGCCCATGTAATCCAATCCTCGGCCCTGGCCGCGCAGACCTGCCAGAATATTTGCTTTTGGCACAAAAAGTGTTTGAGCGTGTTTTAGAATGGCGCATGAATGGGGTTTGGTGGAGGTTCAGTGTGCCGCTGGCTGAGGCGCAGCCGTCTCACACGAGGAGTCAGAACCTTTAAGAAAATAACATCTAGCCTCTCCTTCATTATCATGGCCCCTCCCGCCTCCGCTGCTTCAACTTGGCCTTGAAGCAGGATGACGCAGCTACCAGAGAGTTAACTCGCTGACCTTGGAGAGCCAAACATGTCCTGATGACTATACAGCTGGAAATCTCCGCGCTGTAAGACCCGCTTTTATCGCTCTTCCCCGCTCCATCCTGCAAACCCTATTACACGAAGGGCTTAGCAAGCCACTGAGATCAGGCTTGTAGTACCCCATTAAAGGGGAGAAACATCATGGGGGTATGGCTTACCACCAATTCAGCAGTAGCAAGGCAACACACCAGGTGCAAAGCCCTGACGTTTCACAAGAGTGCATGTGATTCTTTAGGCTGGTCTGTGCGTCCCCGGCATCTCTGAGAGGTGATATTTACAAGTCTGTCTGGTTGCAAATGGGTTTTTTATTTTTAGAGAGTGTGTCTGTCATCAGATCCATCGCCAGTGTGTGTCCCACTGTTTTCTTTACATCTCGTCTCAGCGAGATTGAGCTGCTAATAACGGGACTGTCGGGCTAGAGGCGGATTTTCTATTCGTATGTCGAGAACAATCCTCCAGTTTCTTTACTCGTTTCGCGACGAGTGCAGCTGAGGTGCTGCGTGTCGTGTGGGTGTAATGCAACGATCAGGCATCCAAATGTGATTGACGGGGTGTTACAGATAGCACTGACAGAGGGCTGAAGTGAATCATAGCTTTCTTTTCTTTCATATCGAGTGATAAGATCCAGTGTTTGACTCATGGAGCATGCGGGGAAAAGAGATAACTGAGGCGATTGTATTGTTGGATAAGTTTGCATATTGAACACAGAATAGTTTGTCCCCGCCGTCTGTGATCAGTCATATTACTAATGAATTAAAGCACAGTAGTAAGTTAAGTTAATAGACAACGTTTTTTTTAAAATCATCAATCACAAAACGGACAGCTTATTTTTATTAGGATCCTGTGAAAACAATAAGCTACATTTCCAAGAAGTGGATTATTATTATTCTTTTTTTTTTTTTTTTTTAGAAATTAAATTAAACTAATCACGGAAAAATCACCACATTAAGGAGACATTTTAGATAGATATCTTGTTTTTAATCTACTGCAATTTCAAAATAAATTAAATCGTCCTCAGGTCGATTATTTTCTGACACTGTTTTTCATTTTTAGATCAGTTATGACACGTTGAACAGCTGCTAATGAGCCTTCGCGACTATTTTCGTTTTTTCTCGGCTAATTCTTTAAAAAGAGCAAAAATTGGAGCTAAATTAAACTCAGTTGAACACATTTAAAAACCTGCAATCGGCGCCGTGCGTTCACTGTACACGCATCATTTAAAAAAAAAAAATCTGCAATAAGAAAACAACAAAACCTTTGAAATATAACAGGTGTGCGTGTTTAATACATGCGGGTTTGGCGCATAAAGCGGCGTGAAACTTAAGCTACGTTGAGTTTATATTTAATATAACTTAATAGTAGCTCATATTCGTGATGCTAATGGCTGCTAAAGCTGGACTCAGAAAATATGTTCCTTAATGTCGGCCTTTATGCTGGATGTAATAAATAAAAGGCCAACATGGCAGATTCTGTACATTACATCATGTCCTGATGACTGTAAAGGAAATAATCAACAACAAAGGAAAACATCATATTTAATAATAATAATAATAATAATAATAACAATAATAATAATTTGATGTACACTTTCTCCAGAGAACAAATAATAAAAGCACATAAATTATATCTTTTCTTTTTTCCCCTCTAAGTTCTCTGGTTTACAGACTTCTGCCATGAAATGTTTAAAGTAGCTCCTATTTTCCTCCCTGCAAATCCCCTCCATCACAGCCTGCATACATGCAGTTGCAATGCCCATCAAAAATGCAACAGATGTGTAACCAAGTACCGGCTGAACTTTGAGTGAAACAAACTGCAGACCTTCATATTTGCGGAGATTCCTCCATGCCAATAAATGATTTCACATGCAGCTCACGGGCCGCAGCTTTAGCAGGCTGTTAACGCAACATTTAAGAGTTCTGCTGCAGGAACAGAAACAGACTGAACACGTCAGTCAAAGGCACAACATCACCTTGGGATTGAAACCTTCCCAGTTAACCAAAGTACACCTTTGGGTGGCTTCCTGTGTGTGGGTCCGAGACTGTAGTGGGTCAGTCTTTCTTGTTATTTTTACGCAATCCTTCATAATCACACCGCAGGCCACCGTCCAGAAAATATGGAAAAGTCAAGTGTGTGACCGCCCTGTGGTTCACTGCCCTGACCACAGAAACATATTGGTTGTTATGTTTTGACAACTTTTTGACAGGCCGTCTGCTTTATACACGTGTCACCAAAGCTACTGACACTGGGTTGCATGTAGCTCTTCTTAGCAGCCTCGTTTTATAACACAATTTGTGCTATTAAAGATAAAAATTTATTGCAGAGCATAACTTTATATAGACCTTTCCCAGCTTTACTCGTGCAGGCTTGAGGCGCTGAGGCCGTGGAATAAATGCCCTCTTTCAGTGCGTAATTTGGGATGCCAGTACAAACAAGGGGGGGGGGGGGGGGGGGGGGGGGGACCTTGATAATGACCTCAGAGAAAAGCCTTTAGGCCGTGTTGCCAAGTCTCAGAGTCTTGGAAAGCTCCAGGGATCCTTCAAATAGATCAGTAAGTGGTTCCATATCAAATTCAAGAATACTTTAAATGCACTTGAAACTTGCGTGAAATACTATTTCATCATAATTCAGTGCGATTAATGCTATTTTCCATTAAATTTCTGCACACTAGTGAATAAGAATTAAGTGCCAAATCATCTGTGAATAAGTGTTTCTGACAAGTGTCCCTGGAACAAAATAACTCCATGGTGAGATGTTCGTCTATTTGGCGGGACAATGTGTGCGCCGCCTCATTGTGTGTGTGTGTGTGTGTGTGTGTGTGTGTGTGTGTGTGTGTGTGTTCATTGTAGTTTGGGATGTCTCCTGTCTGGACTGACCACATGTGCGCGCCGGCGGCCACCTTGGAGAGTGCATAACATTGTTGTGACTGCAGCACGAAAGAATAAAATGATCTAAACGTGGATAAAACGCATATATGATCCCTTGAACGCCTCTCAGCAGCAGATAATAAAAAACCAAAGCGCCTGATATGGTGGGCTGTAATACCGATAGATGGTGTAACATGACAGCTACAGCATCAGGAGGAACGGTTAATGATTAACGCGTTTGTGTTTATTTTGAAGCCTGGTTTTGCCTACATTGAGGAAGAAAGTGCCACAGGGCAATGCGCAACAGGCTAGGCCTTGCACAGTGACTCTATGAATCAGTTGTTGCTGCATGTTGTTACTGAATGATTTCATCGCTTATCATTTTTTCTGCGTGACGCTTCCAGGCTTCCATGACCATAGTTTGAATCACATCATTTATTATAGCTGGAGTTTCTCGCCAAATTGTGAAGACTATGCGAACATTCAAGGTTAGTTTGTGAAGAAAAGTGCGTGCAATCACGCTGCATTTGAAAATTTGAATTTCAGAAAAATGGTGCGTGTAAAATTCTTTAAATCGTTTAATACAAATATATTTTCTGAACGAGTTTTTGCGATGCAGGGGGGAAGATTTGTCGCATTTTGAACCCAGAAGACGAACAGTAGCCTTCTAATCCTGATATACACTCACCTATTTTAATAACTAACTATAACGAGTGGTTTAATCCTGTTTTTAATGAATGTGAAATTGAAAAGGCCTTGTAATAATAAGATATTCTTTTGAATAAGTGTATTCAAACACACGACCTGACTTTAATTCTTGCATTTCTTCTCTTATTTGTATTAGAGTTGGCGCATTTCCTCCATCAAATGACTTTAAATGCTAAACGAAAATCAAAAATAATGCAGTCCCACGTGGTTCCACTATCTCCAGCAGACATGCACCTCCCGCATGAACAAAACTTATAGTACAATCCAACATTTTTTGTTGCTGCAACACACACCGCCTTCCACCTTTCAATCATGTTTGTTGTGAAGTTAAACAATCTTTGTGCATCATTTCTTGCTCTGTTCGGCATATTTTGTTTTAGGTTCCGCAGTTTTGTTTTGCTATTTTCAGTGCAGGTAGGCCACACAACCCCAAGATTGAAGATTGAAGTGTGAATAGAGTATATTATTTAAATCGTGTAGTTTTTCACATGTTATGTTATATATTTTTTAGGAATTTTATTTTTTGTATATTAAAAAATGATTTGATAGGTTATTTGAGTTCATTTTATATTGGGGTTTACTGCGCGGAAGTTCAGCTTTTGGTATATCAAAGGAAGCAGATGAGACCAAAGAAGCGTTTTTATAATTTACATAAACATTACACGTCTATAGGCTGGAAACCAGACGTCTGCGTCCGTGTTTTACGCACTTGAATGGCAGCTTCCGTTTGATTTTATTTATCATCTAGCAGCAGATTACGCGCCGGCACAATTTCTCGACTCAATCAGGCCAAAAACTCATGCTGGATTTGCAACTCTGCTAACAAATCCAGTGAAAGCTCCATTTCCCCCAACACAGAATAGACGGAGAGCCACTGGTCGTAAACACAAACCAGCAGACCAGACACACACACACACACTCAGACACACACACATACATACGTACACACGCACACACTCGCGACACCTCTATCCCGTCCCCTCTTCTCAGGGATCAACATCATTTTCACACGTATGTGCCAAAAACACCTCCAAAAGATCTGCAAATAAAAAAAAACAACGACATTCCTTTTAAATCCCCAACTCCTGGGACACACAACAGCACACGCACCACCCAAGTGAAGCGGGCACAGACTAGTTCGTGAGAATAAACGGTGGAGAAAACAAAATGATAGTAAAAGTTAATGTCCTCCAATAGCTTTCATTGGGACAGGAATTCTCACCCCTCTTCCGCTCTTTTCAAGAGCTCAGACGGTCCCTTCAAAGCGTGAATAGCCCGACAGGCTGGATGGCTAGACAGCAACTTTCAACTTGACCTTGGCCTCCAGCCGCGTCTACCTCCTATGTAAAAACACGCACGGACTGCCAAGTACGGCGCTGTTTTCTGTCTTTGCGTATTGTAAACATGTCGGAAGTGGAGTGCTGGAATATTTACATGAAATCATGACGTTACATCCGAATTTCTTTATTTCTACCTAAAATTTGTGTGTGGATATTTAGAGGGGGGTGTTTCTGACTGCGTTTCTACAAATATGTGCACACATACATGAAATAACTTGACATATGTCGAGTCTTATACTTCGCCAAAGCATTTCTACATCCCACACTGAATGCGCAGTTTGGTACAGAGTCCGCACGGACAGGTATAACACACTACAGATCGTTTCTATGCATCAGCGGGCGACAGAAGTCTGTTTATTTCCTTGTAAATCATGTGCAACATTGGAATATAATATACTTTAGCGTTATGTTGTTATAAATTGGACTCCTCTTTGTTGAATGGTTGTGAAGAGACACCCACGTCCCAAAGCAATGCAGACAAAGGCTGGTCAGTGTGCGTGCGTAAAGGCCACAAGGCTGTGCATATTTGTCATATGTAGATGGTTCAGTCATGGTTCTAAAAAATGTTGAAATAATCGACTTTTATTTCAACCTCACACTAAATAATACGCATTTTCAAGACAATAATGTCCAATAAAAGCATTTAGGATCATGAAATATACCCTGATATGAATAAAAAGTAGGTTACTCTTGATGTAAGTGTCTTACTTTAAAAAAATAAGGCACAAAATCCATCTGATTTCAAACAGAAGCGACAAAAGAGAAATCCCTTCATAGGTACGGTCACCTTACTTCGCCGCATTTTTCTCCATTTAATTATCTGTACTCGCTGATGTTTACCGTCCTCTTTGCATAGCCTGGTCACGTGACAACATCTGGGCCAATGGCTGCGCAACCTCGGCGCTCTTGTGCGCGTCAGAGTGGCATACTCTCTGGGAACCAGTATCTCCTTTTTTCAGTCTCTGGGCTTTTTAAAAAAGAGCCAGAAGCTTCAATGTTGGATGCCGTGCTATGACAACGTCACTGCTCCTCCGTCCTCGCTGGGTCGACCCGTCGGTGATGTTCCTCTACGACAACGGCGGCGGTTCCGATGAAGTGAGCAAGAACATGGAGGGTTTTGCTGGTGGCAACTTTGCTGCGAACCAGTGTAGGAATCTGATGGCGCACCCCGCGTCCCTGGCACCCAGCACTGCTTACTCGTCAAGCGACGTGCCTACCTCCGGCATGGGCGAGCCAGTGAAGCAGTGCAGCCCCTGCTCTGCAGCTCAGAATTCATCCAGCGCTTCCCTGCCGTATGGGTACTTCGGTAGCGGCTATTATCCGTGCAGAATGTCGCATCACAGCAGCATAAAGTCGTGCGGAGCGCAGCCCCCCTCTGCGTATGGAGAGAAATACATGGACACGTCCGCCTCGGGCGACGACTTCACCTCTCGGGCAAAGGAATTTGCTTTTTATCCGACCTACCCTTCAGGCCCATACCAACCTGTGCCCAGCTACCTGGACGTTCCCGTGGTGCCAACTATCAGTGCGCCGTCAGAGGCCAGACACGAGTCCCTGCTGCCCATGGAGAGCTACCAGCCGTGGACTCTCGCCGCGAACGGCTGGAACGGGCAGGTTTACTGCGCCAAGGAGCAGCCCCAGCCCGGACACATGTGGAAGTCCTCCATACCAGGTAGGAAGCGTCCCTCAGAGTCCAGCTTTTACAGGACGGAGCTGTTCGACATATTAGTGTGTTACCAAACAGGAGTCACATTGTAAAGAATAGGTGGTGCATGAAATTGTGTGTCAACCTGCAGAACAAACAGCACACCACTGTGATAATTTGATTACAAGAAAATGACTGAAATAATGTGAGGAAGGGCACATGTTTAGTCTATTTATGAGAGGAAATGAAAGAAAAGTGATGCGCTGAGATTATATTTTTTGTTTCCCTCTCATAAATAATGCTAGCATTTTTATTTTTATTAATACAATGTTATTATCACACAGTAATCCACATTTGTCTTTATTTTTACACAATCTTTACAGTAAATCTTGAATAATTTGATTTTTATTTGAAATCAAGTGGCTCAGTTATTAATACATTTAATTTATTGGATGAAAATGCCACTATTGAGAGTGGGCTGAGTCCACTTGTTGAGAAGCAGCTCATGACAGTTTCCTTTGTCTCCTCTCAGACGCGGTGTCCCACGCCGGAGGAGACTCGGGCTCTTATCGACGCGGAAGAAAGAAGCGCGTGCCATACACCAAGGTGCAGCTGAAGGAACTCGAGCGCGAGTACGGTGCCAATAAATTTATCACGAAAGACAAAAGGAGGAGGATATCAGCCCAGACCAACCTGTCCGAGAGGCAGGTCACGATATGGTTTCAGAACAGACGCGTAAAGGAGAAGAAAGTTGTCAACAAATTGAAAACCATCAGCTAGTTTTTTCATCACGGGACAAGTATCAGTGGGAGATAAACTACCAGGCCCACACACACACACACACGCACACACACACACACACACACACACACACACACACACACACGTTTGGACTCATGGATTGGATCAGCAGAACCCCTTCCTGACTGAACATGATTTATTTGTATGGAACAAAAACTTCTCGGAGGCCTGAGTCCTGGAGCCCCCGCTTCCTGCCACTTGTTGTTAAATATTGTTTAAGGAGTCGAGAGAAAATATATAGCTGACTGTATTTGTGACTTCTTCTTCTTTTTTTTTTTTTTTCTTTTTGGCATGCTCACTCTCAACACAGGAACAAACTGACCCCAGCTCAGAAAGGTGTGCGCCACCGAGCTACGCCTTTATCTGCAAGGTTTTTTCTTTTACGAGAGTGATAAAATGCGAAGATTCACAGGAAGTGACGGATTTGGACCTTGGGAATGTTAAATATTAATCTCTCCTGGCTTCCTTTTTAAAAAAAAAAAAAAGAAAGGAAAAAAAAAAAAAAACTCACATGCTTAGCTCGTAGTCCCATCATATGAACCCGTGCTCTCATTCATATCCAATCCATGGTGCAATCCTTCTTATTATAATGCTTAGATAATCGTTCGGGATATGTGTTCATATCAATCATAGCTTTTATAATGTGTGCGTTATTCATGTGGTTGTATATAAAGTAAAGTCCGGCATGATATCCAGGTTATTTGTGTGTGTGAGTCCCAGTATGTCGGTGTTTAAGTCCGTCCCAATAAAACATGGACTTGTTTATATTTTAGTTTGTTTTTACATCCAACCGCTTCATCTTTTTCCTCTTCCACCAGGCCTCAAGGTTCACTTTAAAATACCTACAGGCCCCGGGCTGCATGTGACAAAGTGAAGATCTCTCGTAGTGGCTCTGCTTGTGTTTGTAGCAGCTTTATTTATCCAGAAAAACTACATACAAAGTCTATTAAGAAATTCCATTATGTGGAATGTGAAGTGGAGTTGTGTTTGGCTCTGAGAGGATAGGGAATAAGTCAGTTGAGGCCAGTGTGGGCTGAAATGTGGGCTGACATCGCCATCTGGCGACGGCTTTGTGATATATTCTCATCTGGGTTGGTGGTCAAACATCACAGGCAGAACTAAGGCCTACTTAATAATGAAGATAGTAACAATATAATATATGAGTCAATACATTTGATAACAAAATAAAAACAACAAAGATAATAAAATAATGATAATTTCATTTTTTTCAGTCTTCAGATTTTGTCTTTGACTTTGACAGAGAAGATAATAAACAGACGCAGGTGGAAAGCGCAGGAGAATCTCCTTTATTTTAAATTATTATTAAACACAGGCTCTTTTAAAACGCTGCGTAATTTACCTCCTTACTCTCTGTTCTGAGTGTGTTTGACTGTAAATATCAAAAATGATTGCAAGAACATTCAATGTTCAAGGGCTTTGAGGTAAACGTGTGTGTTTTTCCTGTCCGTATTAATTTCTCAGCGGTTTTATTTTACTCATAATGACATTTTAAACAGTAAAATCCACACTTTTAGATGACGTTTTGAATACGCGTCACCTTCTAAATGAATTGCTCTGATATTCACATTTCCTTTATGTTGCGTTTACTGAAATGCAGCTATTATATACACTAAATGTTGCTATATGAGTATAAATATATTCCGATATTAGAAAAGAAAAGAATTAGAAATCTGTTTAAATTCAGTCACTAAATGTGGATTACTTTTATATATTCAGCCGAAAGGTAACAAAGGGCGCAGGCGGCCGGGGTTCAGTCTGTTTTGTAGAAACTAAAGGCTCCTACCGCCGTTTTGTTTGTTTACTCTTTGAATATTTTTTATATGAGGTTATTTAAATGTAAATCCAGAATCCCGGTAATCTAAAGCGAATCCTCTTTTGTCTCATTTTAGTGTAGTTTGATCATTTCTGTTGGCTCTCTGTTATTACAGGATTAATCAGAAATAGAAAGCCAAGCAAAAATGACCGAGAATTGATGTGATGAAAGGAAATAAAAATCATTTAAAAATATTTTGAATGTAATTTTGAAATTGGTTTGATGTGTGCGTCTCGAGCGTTCACGGGGAGACTGTTGCGTGGAAGAGCGTCACTTTTTGAAAATAAAAAAATAGTAGAATATGGGTTCTCGGTTCTGTAAATATGAGCTGAACTGTAGGTTTAATTCATGAAATGATGAATCTGGATTCATTCTTTCCTTCGCTGCCTGGTTTTGTAACATCAGTGCGTGTACTGGAAACGAAGCCCCGTCCGGTGCGTCCTCACTCGCATTGCTCATCGTTCACTGTCAATGATAACCTGGTAGTCTTTTAAAGAAGATCTTTTAGAGCAATAGTCACATGTCATACAAATAAACTAAGTGTAGTTTTTTTTTTTTTTAAAACACAGCTTCCGCCAGAAACCAGACATCTCAGCATGCTTGTGTTGGCTGCATTACTGAATATGATTCAGTCTTACTGGCAGTGAAATATCAGGCGTGTAACCCAAACCCCCACCTTCTTCACAGCTCCAGCTCCTCTGACTGGCTTCTCCACCTGTTAGGTTGATTTACGTGCTGATATAATTGTTTTAGGCCATTTTGCGGAATGTAAAAGCGTAATGCATTTTGTCTTCTCCCATTAATTTCAAGCACGTACGCGTGTACTGTAGATTATCGTACATATGGTTCTACATAAATCCTCTTTACACTTCTCCCGGTAATTGAAAGCGCTTTACGCTCTTTGTTTACACTCACTGATATAGAAAAATAAACGACTTGCATCATTCAAAATGTTTCTATTGATTCTCATCCACAACCCGGGTGCAAAATGTTATTATTATTATTATTATTATTATTATTATTATTATTATTATTATTATTATTATTATTATTATATTACGCCCATCATTGTTAGTGGTTTTAGTCATAGAGTAAGTGATAATTAATAACAATGTTAAGGCTGTAGCTATATAATCCATTAAAGTCCGATTAAACTTTTGCTTTTATTTGCTGGATTTGATTTTTTTTTACCGACAAAATCTCGTCTAATATCTACTTCTTCAACAGATCACACTTAATGTATCCGTATTAAAATAAAAGTTTATTTGTTGAAGCTTATTTGTTGACACTTATATAAAAACCACAGATATTCAGTAGTCTAAACAAACATTAAATCTGGACTGTGCTCGCAGCCAGCTAAAGGCTGTGTCGTGCAGTATTTTTAAATGTTAAGCAGTCTGATATCTCGTGCTTATGACTTGCACATGGCCAGCTGGCTGACTCACACAAACACCACAGAAATGTGAGACAGTGCGTCCGCGAGCACGGAATGCGGCGTGGCCATGTCTCACGTCCTCTGACGTAGGCACGGCGGGGCGCGCACGTGTTACACAAGAAGCTCAGAGATGGGGCAAAAAAAGAAGAGAGATGTCTGACTGCTGTAGTCCAAAAAAACACAGAGGAGCCGGAAGTGTTGACGCTTTAGAGCGGAAGTTTGCTGCAGTGACGTGCGCAAGCGCGGCAGCTCATTGGCTGCGAGGGAGCACGGCAGCGTCTTATTGGCCCGCTGAGAACCAAAACAAAGCCGACAAGTCCCGCCTCCTGTAACGTGACAGTCCAAAGCTCGACGCTCAGTGCGCCGCCTATCCGTCTGTCCTCACACGAGCCATCTTTGATTGGCCCGCCCACCGGCTGTGGCAGGAAACACAGGAGGAAGAGTTGAGCTCTGCTGCCACACTAAGGCGAAAGAGTGAATTACAGTTTATATTTCTGCACTCAAAATGGGCTCAATCCACCTACTCTTTATTAAAAAAAAGCTATTAATGGAGTTCTATTAAATCCAGGCTACTTTAATCACAAACAAGTAAAGAAAGTAAAAGTGAACCATGATTATTTCACTCTTACTTCAAACATCTATTTTAAAGTCTGAGCCATTTTATAGATTTGCCAATCTCATGTTACACTAACAATGAAAATGGCCTCTTTTAAAAATAAATAAATAAATAAGATCATGGTTTCTGGTCATCAAATTAATCAAACAGACTATTTTGAACCCTCATAGACGGAGTCCCTGTACTATTATATCCGTAATATATTAATATCCTGAGAGGTTTCAGTTCAGATCAGTAAATAACTCTAATGGAGCACATATCCAGCAGGCAGCCCGGTGTGTCTCTCCCCTGCCTGTCAGACATGGCTGAGCACAGACAGGGCCAACGCCAGGCATTGCTCTTTACATTGACCTTCGCTGTCTCTGCGCGTAATGGAGGCGAGGCCTGCAACCTTCAGTCAGTCAACAATATAGCTCTGGTCAAGCTTGAGAGCGTGAGTTTGGAAGATAATCTCGTAATACAGCTCAAAGACCAGAGCAGACATAAGCTTATCCGAGACCGTGACAGCGGTCAAATAGAAGCACTTGACCGAGATTATGTGAAAGCCTCCTCCATGTCCCTGTCGGCGCCTGATTCCTCTGCAGAGGGGCTTTTCATGTCCTGATCTCATTTGGTTTGATATATAAATGCCAGATAATTTACAGTGCGTGTTTATGAAGGATGTATAGGCACGTTTTTAAAAGAAAGATGAACAGCGAGGACGAATGCGTACAGAGACAGCAGAGGGTCTGTTTGGTTCGTGTGGCTTTTGTTTTCCTGAACGCAGATTAGTTATTTCCCCGAACATAAAATACATGTTTGGTGTTGATTGAAAGTCAAAGAATAAACATTGATCTGCACAAGATATTAAGCTGTGAGGCCATTTTGTGCAGCAAACCTTTTGGTCAATACACTGAAACGTGTTTTTCTTGAAAATCCTTGAGATTACTGATCGAAACGCCACATACGTGTCTTTGAATGCTTTTATAAACCGCTGCAAGATGCTTCATATTCGTATCCTGTCCAGACAATGGTCTGCTATATTTCTGCTCAGAATAAATGAATGCAAGGGCCAATAAGACGGCAATGATTTGACCCTGTTTTGGTCTGTTTTTCACCTAAAATCCATTATTGATTGAACTACAATCGATGGGAATCGTCAAACTGTTAGTAAAAACAAGTAACCTATTGTATAATCTGATCGCCGCCATTTAAAGGAGCTTGACTTAATCAATATCTGTGAATGAAACTAATATCCGTCGTGTGATTCGTTCATTATTCATCAGTATTTTGAGCTTCGATGGAAAAATGCGACACAGAAGTGAAATAAGATAATTTTGTGGTGAGAAATTTAATCCAGACGCGACGTTTTCGTTTCATACTAATAAATAGAATAAACCTTCTTTTTTTGAATTAGAATATCTTTGATCCAAGACTTTATGTTGTGTATGTGACCGTTAACCGACATTTACACATGCGGGCAAAACACAAGCGATATTATCTAATTTTTAAAAATAAAAATATTAAATTAAACTGAAGTGTCGCGGTGGTTTGACTGGAGATGTTCCAACATTTCCCATGTTAGCTTCTGTTACTTTAAAATATTCTATTTTAGCACATTGTGGAAGATTATGTTCAAGTCACATAAAGGACAGATGCTCAAACAGCCACACATCTGGACGATGTTTTTAATCAGAGGAAGACACCCTTTAATTAGAACAAGCTTTACTGTTCACGAGACTCAATCCGACTCTTTCCTTTATCTAAAATATTATATTTGTCCTTGTTTGAGCATGCGCATACAATAGCAGGACTGGAATGAAAGTTTAAATTCAATTTCTAATCATCTGAATTTGTTTTTGTTGCACAATCCCACAAAAACAAGCGCGCAATTAGATGCGCAAGAGTGTTTTCTGACGCAATAACCCTCATTTTTACATTGTGAGTTCATTTTCCAATCTTAACACTAGCTTGAATTTTCTTTCTGTCTGTGTTTTCCTTCTATCTTTTTTCTTTTGAAAAAAAGAAAAAAAAAAACATTTATTCCCCCAATTTAAGTCCAGTTTATGTCCTTTTGTCCAGGTCAGCTCCTTGTTTCCCAGGATACCCAGGCTGATCCGGCGGCTGCATTGTGAGTCTCCACTGGTGAGTCAGAGGTGCTCCCGTTGACCGTGGAGTTGATCAGTTTCCCTGGTATGGCCCCTGTGTGGTCCGCCTGGCCCCTCTGTCGTCGCCATATCCGTCGGCCCACATCTCTGTCACCTGTGGATAAATCAACAGTTTGTTGGCCCAATCAGGTTCAAATTTACTGATATTTTCTCTGCTCGTTCATTTGTGTGCCAAATGTAAGAGCGAGCTCTGATTGTTTCATGTTTCAGTCTGATGGTTTTATAATCCCCCCCCCCCGCAACTGTAGGCTCGTATCAGTGGAGCCCGCAACATGATAGCGGCTTAGACGAGACCATTCAAGTTCAAAAACACTTTTTTAAAAACAATATCTTAATCTGTAAATATACACAGGAAATCAACGCGTAAATGTATATTTTTAATGGCTGTTTTGGCTGAAAATGATACATTTATTAATGCGCTCAGCCTGGTTTTGTTTTGGTTGTGCCACCACGGGTTGTGCGCATTTAAAACTTCTATGTTTAGTTAAGTTGTATTTCCAGATCATTTCATGTGAATGTATAAGTGTAAATGCATGTAAAGCTTACTTTTGGCACCCGTCTTCTTATTGTAGTCAGTCTGTATCTTTTCGGCCTTCTGCTCTGCACACTCTCCACTAAATACGTTGTTTTCATTCCGAGCTGAAGTATCAATGGATGCTTTGAGGCGCAGGTGTGGTGGCTCATTTTTCCACCAAATGAAAACAACACAACAGGCCTGCACTTAAAGCTCTGTGCGCCTTTCATTTCGCCTGAAGACTTAAACTACAGGAGGCTTCTTTGCAAGACACTGAATGCGCCTATTTAGCCCACTTTACAGCCCACAGGCCTACCTGACGTGGCGTTAAACTGTACTTTCAGATCCTCCCCACACTCGATTGTTTACTTGTTGTCTGGCGAGGTTTTATGGTATGCAGATTGAGGCTATCTGTGCGTCGCTTTCTCTTCCTGACAAAATCCACCGCGCTCCTGTCGCCTCAGGAGTTGCACTTAAATACAAGTTAAATATGCAGTTTTATTATCTGTGTATTTATATAATTACTGTTTTTAGTGTTTGATTTAATCCATTTAATGTTAGCCATTTGTGTGTGTGTTTGTTTGTGTGTGTTTGTATGTGTATGTCTGTGTGCGTGCGTGCCAAGGTCCGATAACATAGCGAAAGAATTAAGTAAAGGCAATGAAAACAGCATGCCTGAGTAAAAACACTGATTCTATCTGTCTAGACGGTCACTCCTCCTCCATAGTCAGTCATTGTGGTTTATTTTCAAAAGTCAGTGAGTTAATGTTTATCTTTTAATGCTTCATGTTTCCATTTTTGTCTCAAATCTGATATAAACTGACTGTTTTTCTTTGCGTAAAGCGCATAAAATGATGCTATTATCAACCTCAGGGCCTGATGGAACAATTCTCCTCAATAAAATCACGAGTTAGCATCAGCTGTTTCAAGTTAATTTCAAACCTACACCAGACACTATATTAATGCCGTACTACTTTAATGATACACTATTAGTGCGAAGGTGAAGTTCGTTTGACTTCTCTTCAGCTCAGACTTACAGGCTCACATTATCGACCAATCTTGTAACCTAAAGCCTGCGTGAATGCAAAAGCAATTAAAGGAACTCCATCCGGGGCACAGTGGGCCCTTTGCTCTCTGTGAAGGACCCTCTCCCTCCCCCGAACTTGAAGTCGACCGTACAGACAAAGCTTTGGCTTTGAGAGCTTTTACGCAGCGCCAGACTGCAGTTTGATGACCAAAAACCACAGAAGGATGGTCAGAGGCTCAACACAACGACTTCCTTTTAATATAAAACACATTTGACATAACCTTGGCATTTGTTTTTCAGTGCTTGTTTGTTGAAATCCAATTTTTTAAAGACAATTCTTTTATTTTTTCAGGCAAATTATTAGAGATAGGCTTAGTTATTGCGAGTAGAAATCTTACCTTAGTTATGCAGAGATATGATGTGTTTCTGTGTCACTGAAAATCCTCAGCTGCTGACTTTGAGTCCGGGTGGCGACTTCCCATCACGCTTGGCCAGTTTTGTGGTGTCTGTCTGGCCGGG
The DNA here is from genome assembly GCF_040436345.1 of Pagrus major. Classification (NCBI taxonomy): domain Eukaryota; kingdom Metazoa; phylum Chordata; class Actinopteri; order Spariformes; family Sparidae; genus Pagrus; species Pagrus major. The sequence goes on along the minus strand of NC_133217.1, from coordinate 12,073,877 downwards.
GAGAAAAAAACGCTCAGCAGAATACTATAGCAGCTATAAAAACGCAGGTCTGTGCAGAGCTGGCTTTGGTTTTCCTGGGCATCCTGTGCTCAATTACAGCTTAAAAGCTTCAGCACAACTCGTAGAATTTGTCTGGATTGACTGAGAGGCGGAGCGTGTGGTCGCAAAGACACTCGAGTTGTTTGTGTCCCTGCAATTTATCCAAATAAAATGGCCTGCGAGCAGGACGGTAGATATCTCAGACTGCATGTTTTTTCCTGTTTTGGTACGCTCACAGGGCGTTAGTTGGTGCTTGCACCGACTTAGTGTGTGTGATATTTTAAGGTTGTGTTTCACATGTGCCATCAGGAGACCCTTGGATCACCATGTGCACATCGGGCTGTGGGGCCAGGCCAGCCGCGGCGGTCTTAATCCGAGCTCAGGTCGCTCATTCACAGCACATTAGAGTCAGGTTGCAGCCTCTCCAAAACAAGCTGCACGGTGGCCTCAAAGCAGAGAACTAGGGAATGTGCTCTGTGACATGTTTACCAAATCAAATAGAAGACATTTCTGCATTTCAGAAGATAATGGGTATACGTTGTCTTATTTTACTGTAACTTCAGTAAAAAGTAAAGCTTTAATCCAAAATTATTGCCGCATTTGGCCTCAAGATATTTAGCTTATTCACAAGCAGGTTTTAAAAACGGATTCCCGAGGAAAATGTAGTTTTGTATATTTCGAGCTAAATTGTGAAATACAACCAGAGGTATTTAAAATATCTGCGTTTAGAAACATTTCCTGTCCTTTGTGTTTGTTGAAGGGATTCGCGCAAATGTGTGTATATTTGCGTAGTGGGAATAAACAGGAAAAAACGAGGATATGTTGGAAATTATTCCCCATCAAAACATAAAAGTGTCTTGTAAATTTCTGGAAGCTGTCCTCTTACTCAACGACGCACATGTGAATAAATATTTGCAAGAAAACTAAAGAAATAGTCGTGCGTAAAAGTGGAGCGGGCTAGAATGTTGCGACTTTTGGAGCTGTTAGTGGATCCAATAAATGTTTAATATGAGGCGAAACAGAGCCGCAAGACGAGGATCATTCAGGAACAGAATAAGTTTGTGATTTTAAAGAGGTTGTAAGGTTTGACTATTGAAGCAGAGTGTTTTTCATGATTACAGGCGACAGAAGATCAATTCTTGCGCTTTTTTCCTGAGCAATTCTCCGGTCTTTTCTGAAAAGTATATGCAGGTTTATATTGTTCTAACTAGCAACTTGAAAGAAAAAAAAATATGACAACAATAAAATGTTTTTATTAATCTAAACTTTAGAATTTAAAGTAGAGTAAATTATCACAGACCACCAAACTTCATTGTCTGGGTGTTGCCTTAAATTTCTATTCTCTTCTCTATAAATTGTAAGACCGTATCCTGTGTTTATTTCGTCCAAATTTCAGTTTAGTCTTGCCTATAGTGGCACTCACACAAGGCTGTAGCCAGTTGAAACATTAGCCGCTACTTTGAACATGACCCTGATAACCAAATGCCCACTAGGCCAAATGCTACGTTGTAAAACCACCAAACGATGATGACTAAGACATTTCTAAAAGCAGTCTTCAGAGATAAGGTGGTTGTCTCCTTCCTCCAATTCAGGTCCATGTTATCTGCGCACAGTAATGCTGGTTTAGTTAATGTTATTGTCAGATAGGGCCCGGACAAGTTAGCTTCCAGAATCCTTTTTATTTTCCACACATTTGCATAAAGAATTTAAAAGCAAGGAAAAGTAGAAAAGCTCAAATTACGCACAGATATTTTCCCAGGATAGATTAGTGCGTAATAGGAAAAGAACATCTGTGAAATTAATATTGATATTTTGGTTAAAGCTTCCATTGAAATCCCTCTTTTCTCTTTTAAAAGCCAGCATAATATTTTTTTTCTCTTCCCCTGACTTTGTTGCATGTTCAGGAATTCATTTTTTTCAAGCCGCCATGGCGATAAACCACCAATGTCAAGCTTTAGGACACACAGCAGTCATGACTCTTACACTCCTACACACACACTCTCTTTCTCTTTCCTACACACACACACACACACACACACACACACACACACACACACACACACACACACACACACACACGCACAGCCTGAAAATCTGTCAATTTCTGCCGCGTGGTCACGTGACCTCCTCCTCCGTGGAGTAGTGGATGGAGATGGCTCTCCACGTCAGCTTACGTCTCCAAATTTCTGCTCAGCGAACCTGCTTCAAAGAGGCAGGAGGCACGGCGCTTCAGAGCCATGTTCAGGGCGGTTATAGAGGAATCAAACCCCAACATAGAGTTATAGTAGAGGGTGAACTACGATGATGGATTTTGACGAAAGGGTCCCCGTCGGATCAAACATGTACTTGCCCAGTTGCACTTATTACGTCTCGGCGGGGGCTGATTTCTCCGGTCTTCCCTCGTTTTTGTCCCAGACCCCGTCCACCCGCCCCATGACATACTCCTACTCCTCTAACCTGCCGCAGGTCCAACCCGTCAGAGAGGTGACGTTCAGGGACTATGCTGCTATTGACGCGTCCGGTAAATGGCCACACCGGGGGAACTTGCCCCAGTGCTACCCCAGCGCGGAGGACATGGTGCACCGGGACTGTCTGTCGGCGCAAAGCGCCGTTGTAGGGGACATGTTTGGTAAAAACAGCCCTGCTGCTGCTGCCGCAGCGTACCACCACCACCACCACCACCACCATACAAGCGCCGGCTCCGCTGCCACCAATTTCTACGGGAATGTGGGCAGAAATGGCGTGCTGCCACAAGCCTTCGACCAGTTTTACGAGACGGCGTACGGGAACGCGTCGGAGAGCTCTTCCACAAATGGCTACTCAGGCGACAAAACCCCGACCAAGCAGCCCAGCTCTGCGCCGGAGGACGCACAGTCGTGCAGGGACACCGAGGCGAAGGAGCCCCGGGAGGAGACGAGCAGCCCGGAGTTATCTTCCGGCAACAATGAGGAGAAATCCAGCAGCAGCAGTACGTATTAAAGTCAGCGCCTTGGTTATGAGAGAAAGTTTGCAATCTTGCGCGCTGCTGTTAAAATTTTTATATGCTGTTTTATAAGCATATAAGGTTTATAGAGGGCCTGTAGACCCCCCACCCCCCAACAAAACTTTGTTATAAACTGCAGGATCACGTGTTTGGAATTGAAATTGGCCGTGAAAGACATCAGGCCGGCGATTTTTCTAAAACACTCCCTGACGTTTCCAGAAGGCACACAGTTTATGAATGCGGATTCCGACACAGACCTGCGTCCATTCCTTGTATTATAAACGTGCTTGTTTCACGGTTTCTTAACTTAAAGGAGCGCTTTGCATGTAATGAGGGTGGTGCCTCTGGTTTAAGGTTTAGCACACACGAGCTCTTGTGTTAAAGCCATCATGGAGATCCTGTGTTCCCATTTGTACATTTTGCCCTTTTTATATGTTCTATAAAACCAATAATTTCATAGAAACAGGCTCCTGTTGCTGTAAGCTGCTGATATTTGAAAGTGAGCGTGTTGTTTTCATTTGTGATAAAAGGTCAAAGCCCAAGTGTGTTGTCTAGCGAGCCAGTGGTTTTGTCATCTTTCCAGTCTGTGTATGACACTTGAAATATTGTAATGGCAAATAAGCTTTATGTAGAGGAAATCCGCCCGTGCGTAATCTTGGCTAAATCCAAACCGTTTAATTCTTTTTTTAACATAGTCATGGCTAATTTGAAGTGTTTATATTTTCTGTGACCGCTCTTCTTTTCCTTTTCTCTGCTTTCCAGATGGACAGAGGACCCGCAAGAAAAGGTGCCCGTATTCCAAATATCAGATCCGAGAACTTGAACGAGAATTCTTTTTCAGTGTGTACATTAACAAGGAGAAACGCATGCAACTGTCTCGGATGCTCAACCTCACCGACCGACAAGTGAAGATCTGGTTTCAGAACCGTCGCATGAAGGAGAAGAAACTCAACAGAGATAGATTACAATATTACACGTCTAACCCTCTGCTTTAGGGGTGAAAACAGCCCCAACACAGCTTCTCAAAAAGTCCTCCTGCTGTGTGGACTGACTGCGTTTACAGACAGACTGACTCTCCCTGTGTGTACACTGCGTACCACAATGGCCGCGACAGCAGCAGCAACAACACTGCTCAATGGTTAATTTCAAGTTCGAGGACAACAGTATCCTGTGATCTGAAGTACCTAAAGAGAGAGCATGAATTAAGGCAGACTGTGGACTTTGATTTCGCTCTTCAGACTCTGTTTTCGAGGGAAAATGTAGAAACGGATTTTTTTCAAAAAAAGCATTTTTGTCTGTGCGCTCTCGAAGGCCCATGTTAATATTATTGTGGCCCACAGGGCGCCTTGTTTATTTTCCTTTCGTGCGGGCGAGAAAATTAGCAGTCACTAATTGACTGACTCAGTGTATTTTGTAATCAAAAGATTTATTTTACGTTTTTGTTTTGTTTTAAAATCAGAAAAGTGGTGCGTTTGAGGATGATGGCGAATATGTGACTTTAATAACTGAATCTATATTGGTGTGACCAAATAATGAGTCCGAACGGATGAGAATGTAATGTGTTCCTGTTTTGTGTGCTTATTTATTTTGTAGCCACTCGTTTACTATCTCTGTTTAATGCCACGGCTAACTAAGTCAATTATTACATGCAGGCTGTTGGGATTCATTGTTCAGTCTGGGGTGACCTCGAGCACGAGATTTAGTCGTCTTTCCTGTAGCCTGCTCAGTGAGGTCTATGACTATTTATATTTTGCGTATCTTTCAATTCACAAATCAATGTCGTCCCTTTTGATTATTTGGAGACTATCAGTCGAGTATTGATAATGCAGGCCAAACCAGAGAGATAAGCTTGTCTACTGGATCCGTGTGGAGTTGCACTGAGGTACACGCCCAAGATATTCACACAGGTATACGCAGCGGGCCTCTTCGGTCTCATATTGATACGCATAACAGAATATTTTTCTCATGACTCGTGATCCTTTGGTAATTGCTGTCTCAAGAAGATTAAACAAAATGCATTTTCAAGTGTGCTGTCAGGGCAAGGCTGGTCAGGGTCAAACGCATTGAATCAATTGCTTGGTATGCCCAAACTATTGTGTATTATACTATATTTCCAAATAAAAACAAATGAAAAGATTATTGAAAAAAATCTATTTCTGTGTGGTCATTGTTATGGTTTAATTCACAGGCTTCTTCTTTTTATTAAAAATATAGCTCTGACACATTTCGAGAATGGAATTACGCACACTGGGGACATTTTACGCACGCAAAATACAGACATTTAACTCACGCTGGTTTGGAATAATCACAGTTTGGTGCCATGGTGTATAGCAAACAATTAAAAAACACTGAAGTGCAGCAGATCTGAGCGCTCGCATACAAATTATGAGCCGTCCAACCTAATGGAGGCACACACACAACAGAAAGAGGCGACCTAATGCAAATTAAACGTGATTTTATGTTGAGTTTTAAAAATAAAAGTTAATAAAGCAACAAATTGAATCACAAAGCTGTCGATTCTTGTTAAATTTGAGCAGGTAATCTTAAATCTGTGGTTGTGCGCTTCAGTAGAATAAATATAGATATAAACTAAACAGAAATGTTATTGTTGTGCTCTCAAATTCTGTTTTTCAATTATTTTGAATCACGTCTCTCAATATTTTGAGCCATATAAGATGTTTTATTTTACAACTCTTGCATTCCATCTGAAGGAAATCTTTGTTATTGAACCACGCTGGATAGCATATATAGGTCCCCCTTTATCTATACCTATAACATTTATTGTTTCCAAACATTCAGCATTTCAGCACGCACACTTTGTTTTCTATCTCTCTCTCGCTCTCTATGTAGTCTATACGTGCACGCTGTCATTTCGCTGATTGGCTTTGGAAACACTGCTCCAACAGCAGTCTCCTTTGGCGAGGGTCGCCATATTTGCTGTTGTTATCACTGTGTTTATGGGAGCTAGCCGCAGCGCATTGGCGTTCATATATGACAGTCAAAAGGGCCATAAACGCGGGGAGAGAGGCTGAAGTTTATGGTTGCCTCTCTCTGCCATAGTCCGGCCTTGCCTTGCGCATCCTTTACTGCGCGCTGGAATTCCGTCCCTAATTACGGGACATCCTCCCCGTTGCCGCAGCAACGTGGCCATAAAAGCTGTCTGAGAGTCTGGGGCATTTGTACAATTGGAGTGCAGTGCAATAAACCGTCTGAGACCCAAGGTTATTAACTGTGTTACCAAGGAGGCGAGAGCAACGACAGGGAGAGGACGGATAGGAAAAAGCTTCTGCTCGCTTGCTGCATCGACTTCATTTGAAAGGCTTTTCCCCCTAGCATGGTTTATCCACCTCGAATCAGTGTAGTGGAGAGCGGCTGCTCACAGGATTAGACCATCCTCTACCACCGGGCGGCGCTATTGGGACCAATGTCATGGCCGTGGATCTTTTCGTCTCCAAGCTCACGTCGAATGCACGCAGGTAAAAGTTGTCAACACAGCCCGGAGCTGAAATGGCTCGCTCAAACCTTGCGTGTGCCCGGCCTTTAGACGCTTCTGTGGTAACTTTGAGATGGTAGCCGCTTTGAGTTTAGTTTCCACATTTCTCTGTGGTGCTCACTGGGCCGTGCGGTGGAGAAAGTCTTCCTGGGGGCCCTAATAAGGCAACACATCTGTGCCAAGCCTTCATGCTGCATGTGCTATTCATTTTGCTGAGCTAGAGCTTTTTAATGGTTGAAGTATAGCGTGGCCGGCTTGTACCTGGAGAGATCAGCAACCAGTCCAGTCTCGCCACAAATGTTTTGGATTTGGGGGAAAGTCTGTCTTAATTATTTACCACAAAAAAAAAGGGATACAGCAGTTAGTGTCTAGAAATGCAACACGAAGCAGTGGGGGCTGGATACAAAACAAATGATTTCATTTCTCAGATCTCGTGCTGAAGCGGCTCATCTTAAATCACAGCAGCTGGCTTCGTGTGCTCATTCTTCTTGGTCCTCTTCCTCTTCTTCAAAGAAGCTCACTAACGACATTTGACGTCCTTCCAAAGCCTCCTCTGTACGTGCCAAGTGCACAAAGGCTCTTATTTGGAGAGATGTGATTGTGATATGGCAGCAATAGCGTCTCCCTTTTCCTTCCTGTCATGGACACATTGCTGCACTATCACGGCTATCAGTGTCAGTCCGAGTGGCGAGTGGCTATTCTGGACCCTTAATGCCGAGTCTCGTTCTCCTTTGTCTCTCGTGAAAAATAAATGCTTCCGCTGGATGTAATAAAACGCGGCATTATTGTTCATAACTGCACTCGGGACGAACATGATACGACTCAAACGGCCTCTTCGGCCACGGTTATATGGGCCGGATCAAAGCCAGTGGTCAGAGTAAACTGTTTTGAGGATATAATAGCCGGGCAGCTGTGAAAATGAAGATTTAATAGCTACAATTAATAACTGTAACACAGAGATATCGATAGGCCCCCGTGCCAGGACAACACCATGAAGTGTGCAGGCCAAAACAATATAATACTGGGCACACATAATTAATTGATGTATTTAGTTTCCTCACGGGCTCATGTGTCCCATAAGGAACAGGCCGCTGCGGGGGAAAGTATACATGCTTTGGACTAATGCTGTTAGTTAGGCTGTATTTAGTAGTTTCATGTTTTCTGGATTATTTTATGTTTTTGTGGATTTAATAAGCGGGCGCGCGCGCGGCCTTCTCCTTAAAACTCCCGCGTCGCAGAAAAAAGGCCCTTATTTTATGTATTTCTCTAATATATCAATTTTCTTTTAAAACAGACTATTTTACTTTATTCTTAGACACATAAATAACCTCCGACCAATTTCCAGTCATTTAAGCCATTTGAAATATGTGCGTTTTGAGCAGGAGGGAGTGACAAATGTCCACCGTCGACGCGCTAAAAATCTTAAGCCAGTGTACATAAATGAGCTGTCAATGACTGCAGCGTTTAGAAACCTAAATGGGCTCAATTTATGAATTTCTCCCGAAATTTCCCCTCATTTTCAGTGCAACAGGGGTGCACAACAAACCCGGGGGGCTGTAGCGGCCACCACCTGGGCCTGGTAATGGCAAAGCTGGCCGAGATTAACTTCAACCTGGAGAGAGCAATAGAGTGCACATGGCCAAGGACACTACGAGATGGAAGGAGAGTTTTATTGTGGCCCTTATTGCCCCAAATTGGACCGACAGGATGACTTGTATGTGCAACCTTTATGTCTGCTGTGCTGTGTAGCGCTCTGCTGTGCGAATTCTCTCACAACAAAGTCGTGATCAATACCTGTTTGCAGCTGTTGGAAGAATTTGAATTGTTATACTGAGCACAGTTTGGGTTTTCTGATGTTATATAGAAATACGGATATATTGTTAGGTGAAACAAAATCCATGTTTTTGTTCATAGAGGTTTTTAACGAAAGTAGAAGCAGGTTTAAGCTCTTTTGTGTTGTGCGTAATGTCAAATCGGGCACAAATGAACTTATTTCCACATCCTACATTAATGAATAAAAACGTAAATACAGCTATTAATAACACTGATCCTAATTTCATAGAGCTCTATTAAATATATTTTCATGTTTGAAGGTAAAATGTGAAGTTATATGCGCGCAAGTTTTATATATCACATTTATCAAAACCAGCTCCTAGTGAGCTCCAATAAAGGAAGTTATTGCACATCCTGTTATATATGTTATATTAATATTTGATTGTTTGAAAGGTGCAGTAATTGGTCCAATACTATCCATGTATTTGTTGGAAAAGGGCCTTTTTTTCGTGACTAATACTTTTATTGTTTTTAATTGCTGGAGACAGAGAACTGGTTCGCCGTCGTTTACGCACGGGGGTATCTTAGTTCATCTTAATGCGTTTTACATAATTCAATATTAGCCCAAAACCTCAAGTTAAAAAAAGGTGTTTGATGTAATAAAGTCAATTTTAAGAGCACACCAAGATACTTCAACGACTCTATTTGAACTACTACAGAGACCTTCCCTGTGGAAAAATAAATAAACGGAAATGAAGAAGAAAAAAAAAAGAAGGAAAGAAAGAAGCCGAATGTTTGATATTCCTCCTTCTATCCCCAGGCAGCATTAGTCTTAACACCTTTGCTTTTAGTGCGGAAGAGTTCAGACTGTCTTGAGGTTAAAGGATGCACCATATAAAACGGCTTCTTGCCAAGTCATTTAGCCAAAGGCGAATTCTCCCTAAACATTTTACTGCCACTACGTCCCAGGGCTTTGTTATTGTATGTCTTTGTTGGTGGGTTTCTGCAGCACTATACTTTTAAACTTGATTGTCCAAAATCTTCCTCTAACGTGGACTACATGTAGTGTTTTAGTATGTTTAGTGTGTTTGTAGTAAAATAGTTTTATTTTTCATTCTCTGACTTTCACCTGAGCGTTTTATCAGTGTAGAGGTTTGATTCTTTTTCTAAATCTGATGCTTGTAACTCTATTACAACTGCTGCTGAGGTTTGTGGTAGCATTTGATTTGTAGCAAAGGAGGAATCAGTGCTTCAGATACTATTTGCTGGTTGGCACAGTTGAGAGGTGAATCCATGCGTCTGGAAGAATTCACTGCTTTCTTATAAATATGTGTTTTAAACTTTGCATCGTGTTGGACCTCGCCCCTTCTACGGGGCAATAGTGGTGCATTAAGGCGAGGTGAGGGAACACACTGATTACTGTGCTGTCTCCTTTCTCTGCCTCAGCTCCATGATGGATATCGCTCCGGCTGCTACGTAGCCGCGGAGTGGGAGGGACTACCCGATTTCCAGCATTTCCATTGGTTTTACAGTCCTCGCGGCGGAGAGGGGGGGTGCCTCTAATCATATCCAGCATGTTTTGCACAAGAAATGTCAGCCAGAAAGGGCTATCTTCTTCCCTCGCCAAAATACACCACAATAATGTCATGTTCGGACACCCCGTCAGGAAATGCGTTTTTAGTGGATTCTCTGATCAGTGGCCGCAGCGAGAGCGGCGGAGGTCACTACACCGGGAGCGCGGTGTGCGTGCCATAGCACCGCCACAGAAGTGCCTTACGGACTACACAACTATGGATACTTCCCAGGTATGGGTAAGCGGAGCGATGTGGGTCCCCAGAACATGGTTGCCACCTCAGGCGCGTACATGTCCAGCATGGAGATGTGGATGGACGCGCAGAGGTCATGTCGAATGGACCAAGAGCACCCAGTGGGCTCCCAGGTCGCGCCCTGCTCGTTCCCGCAGAACATTAAGGAAGAGAGCACCTACTGCCTGTATGAGCAGCCCAAGTGCCCTAAAGCCTCCACCGCTGAAGATCTCACATATTCGAGGTTAACGACAACCGGCCTCGGTTCGAGTTCGTGTACAGTCACCGATGGCGGCGGCGGAGGCGGCGGGGGCTCAGTGCCTGTGCCGGGCTACTTCCGCTTGTCTCAGACGCACGCACATTCTCATAAACTTTACAACACCAACGGCCCCCAGCCGAACCCTTCCCATTCTCATTTTGGCCTACACCCCACTGCTCCCGCTCGCTTCCACACGCCACCAATCTCGACTTCTGCTCCAGCCACGGCGGAGGAAGGGAGGAACACCGAGGAGCCCGTGTCCTCGGGAAAAGCAGACCTGCAGCCTCACGCTGCACCGGGGAGCGAGGAGGCGCACGAGTCCTCGGATGCAGAAGCCTCCTCAGCTGACGAGACAGAAGACCATGTCAAAGAGAGACCAGCAAAAGCCACTAAAGGTAAACTTAGTTCGTTATAGGTGTGGTCCTGCATTGTTGTTAAATTTGCATGCAGCGCAGTTAGTGTGGCGCTTTTTATTGACACCTGCCAGGTTTTATTTGACTTACTAGACTGCACACTGACAAGTAGATGCACGGGTGTGAGAACTTTGCATTTACCTATTTCCTCTCAAGTCGAATAATATCAGTTTTTATTGTATAAATCCATTAGAATGATGCATATGTGCGTGGATAGATCCTGGAAGATTATGCGTAAAACTGAAAAATGAGTGAAGATTTTTAAGGCAAAGCTAGATTTGATTTAATTAAAACATTTCTACAGTAATATGAAAAATAAAGGAGCTATTTTCAGATACTTACATACAGTATTATACAATTTGAATACCTATAGCCTTAGCCAGTATTTATTTCGAGCGCTGCGTAAAATATACTTGTACACAGGTCACATGTGTACGGTGTGTGTGTCTGTGTTTGTAGGCCTGTAATATATTGTGTATCCCATAATGTCTTTGTATTCATGAACTCTGTATGTCACAAAGACTACTACTGTTCCACTAGACTATTTTTGTGCAGTGTTTTGTAAATTGTGTAATGTTTTCAACTCCAAGTCTGGTGATTCCAACAAAGAAGCCATACTTTACGCATAAAACACACACACACACACACACACACACACACACACACACACACACACACACACACACACACATCACTTTAATGTGTGTATAATGCAACCAGAAACACACACACACACACACACACACACACACACACACACACACACACACACACACACAGGTATGGGCTACACCACAGGCCTTATTGTTGTAGTGCCTAAAACCATGTATAATACAACCATAGACAAACAGACACACACACACACACTCACTCCAAGAACACACACTCACACAGTCCAAGAACACACACACACACACACACACACACACACACACACACACACACACACACACACACACACACACGCCAATGCCCCTCATGTTGCAGTGCGTAAAACTCTCTACTATCTGCCATTTTCTTTAGGAGACACAAAAAGTGAAAACGCGGCCAACTGGCTGACAGCAAAAAGCGGCCGGAAGAAACGCTGTCCATACACCAAGCACCAGACACTGGAGCTGGAGAAGGAGTTCCTATTCAACATGTACCTGACCCGAGAGCGCCGCCTAGAGATCAGTAAAAGCGTCCACCTGACGGACAGACAGGTCAAAATCTGGTTCCAGAACCGCAGGATGAAACTGAAGAAAATGACGCGGGAAAACCGTATCCGCGAGCTCACCTCCAACTACGGATTTTCGTGATAAACGGAAGGTGATCACATTTTGAAACAGAGAGAAAATTGTCTGAATCAATGACGCCCAAACCTTCCCCACCACTTTGTCCACATAATGACTCATTTTTCACTGTGGGGGTACAACTTCTCTTTTATTTCCAGACAGGTTTTAAAGTCATCGTCCTCTGTGAGCTACTGAGAAGAGAAAAGGGGGGGAAATATTGAATGTTATGGGTTCTGTTTGGTTGTTTTTCTGATGTCGTGTTTTTGTAATGTCGACCTGTTTCTGTCACATCTGTCGTATGGTTGGATAGTGTCAGTGGAGTTAAATTTTCACAATTGAAAAAAAGGAGAAAAAAAAACACATTGTGCTCTGGAAAATGGGGCTTAAATTGTCCAGGTTGTTCCCCGCAGCTGGCACATTTTCTTATTTTATAAATTTAATCAAACAAATATGAATTTATTTTACTTTAATTGGAATTGCATGATATAAAGTTTGTTACATTTTTACCAAAAAAAAAAAAAAAAATTAAACCACCCTGGAATATAACGCCCATGTATCACCAAGGGAAGAATAATTCACTTATGACCATTAGATGTAGTCTCCCATGATATAGGCCTCTTCTATGTATGAGCTAAATGTATACGTTGAATCTTTATCCACACTGAGGACGCGACAACGGTGTGCCAAGTGAAGGAGGAACGTTTATATTGTATATTTCTGTGTATATATGACATTGTGTTTTTGTGTAATGCCTAATAAATTATCAGCTCGCATTGAGGAGTAGCTGCTTGTATTTTTCTACTGTGGGTTTTCTTTAAGAGGATGAAAAAGGGTTTTGTTCGAAATTCAAAATAACATGGCCCCCCCTCGCTTGAGGTTTTTTGTGAAGCATCTAAGCTTTCTAGGGGGTAATGTAATGGCCATCGGAAATAATTAAGATATTAGGCTATAAGCCGTCTAGCTGCATGCCCAGCCGGCTATTGTAGAGTTTTATGACTGGCTGCTATATGAGGTTTCTCCCTCTCCTCTAAGAGCTGCTTCAGTCGTGGGAGAGCCTTTCAGACGGAGAGGAGGCCCGGCACTCAGCTACAAATCTCCACTGTACAGATACACTGAGGATAAAACATAACCTTCTGTTTTTAGTTTGGGAATACTGCAAGGGATTAACGTGTCCAGGATCAGGTAAGTCTGTTTATCATTGTGCAGTATTTTGTCCATTTTGCGCCTTGTTGCAGCGGCTTCACTTGTAGTGTGTACAATCAGCTTGTACTTTCTCAATACAGACGACTTTTTTTTTTTTTTTGCTGGGACGCTTGATGACGGCAGCGGCGACCACGCTGCGTTACGAATTGGCTGATTGTGTTTCACATGAGGGCCGGATCGACTGTCGAGTGGTTTAGGTAGTTTCATGTTGTTGGGGTCCATTTCTTAACTCTGCAACATGAAACTGTCTTAATTGCCCCAGTTACACACGTCGAACCCAGAAAAAGGAAAGCAAAGCAGGGACATAAAGATGCTGGCATGTGATGGAAATTGTGGAGAGGTGTTTTGGAAGCATGCACCAAAGTCTATTTGGCGTATAACTCGGGGACTGACTGGCTGTTGTGTGTATTCTTAACCTGTCTCCTGTAATGTTTTCTTCAGTCTTCCCCGCTTGTTTTTCGCCGTTAAAATAAACCCGAGCAGGGGCCATGTGTGCTGTATTTAAACGTGATCAAAGCTGAGCTGCAGTATGCGTCGTGGACTTGGGGATTAAGGGAGTAAAGCCGCGAGTGTTTTCCGTGAGTAGTAGTGACGCAGACGCGCCAGACAAGGCCTCGGTTACGACCACTGCAGTGGAGGGGAAGGGGAAGGTGAATGGGGCAACAGCGACCTCCGTGGGCAATGAGACCGGATGCTTCCGCTGCGCAATAGTGGCTCAGACAAAAGGAGGGGAAGGGCTTTATGGCGATATTTAGATCCGCCAGACAGGCTGTTATCTGCAGAGGCAAAAGAAGTGAATAGCCCCCGCGGTAAACTGGGTGAAAAAACACCCTGATTTAGGTTTACAGCCTGAGAGCCATTGGCAAAGTGGCGTCTTTTCCTGCTCTGAAGGTGTTTGTCTATTCGAACTTTTAGTGCACAAATAGGCGCACAGCCGCTCCTTTCCCCCCTCGGCTTGTTTGATGTCTGTTGGCCAAATAACGTGCAAGTACCAGCGAGGTGATAGCTCGGAACTACAATGCACATTATGGACAGCTTGTGGCTTTTTTTCTCCTTTCTTTTTTTTTTTGGTCTTTTTTTTTTTTGTCTGTCTGTCTCCTACCTCCTGTGCTCCTCTTCCAAACGCAATAGTAACAGCAGAGTGCAGAGAATTCCTGCGTGTTGAATTGCCTGTGGCCTTGTGGGGTGTTGGCCAAGCTCTGCGTTTATTTGCTGGTAATAAATAAAACACGCAGCGTATAATGTGCGAGAACTCAAGGTTGCTGCTTTGTGGACGTGATCTGCGGCGTTGGGGTTGGATTTAGGTTTATTATGGACGCTGATACGCACACTATCACACTTAGCACCATCCACACTGGGTTTAAGTTATTTATTTATATCTGTAACACATAAATTCTTGTATTACATTAATGTATTTTCATTTTTTTTAATCTTATGAATAATTCCAGCAAAACCACATTTAAAGTTTAGCTATTTATTAATTTCTTTAAATCCTAACATCTCCAACTTGCAATTTCCTGACTGTTTATCGCATAATTAATTTTATTTCTCACATGTTCTAACTCTAAATCTCCACTACATATGTATTTTAAACGCGCTGTTGCGTCCTAGTTTGAGCCACTCCTCGCACTATTTAATTTTTAAAAGGAGGAAACCGCAAGCACCACATTACGCATACTTTTAGCTCTATTTAAGTGTAACGTTAGACGGAGGCACCGGCCGTAAGCAGGCATTAGAGTTAATTTGTTAGTAGTGGTGATGATAGCAACATATAGAGGCCCGCACAAGTGATAACGGCGGTGTAAATATTACACGCTTTGAACGGGAGGTTAAGCGAGGAGACACCGCGGATCCGCCATCAGTGTGTTATTTTGAAAGTATTTAATACATATCCGGCCGTCGTGCTTCAATTAAATGGGTCAGAAACATAATTATAACACATTTGGTCAGTTTTAATCTCTTGATCTACATTATTATTATTATTATTTAATTCATTTTCCTTTTTGTAAATTATTTTCTAACACACCTATTGCTTTATATTCTACAACTTGCAGCCATAGACTGTCCAGTAAATGTTATTAATGTTTAATTGGTTAAATATCTCGAGGGTTTTATATCGTAATTATAGCCGAACAAATAAGAGTCTGTAACTGAAACTTACAAGACAAATGTGGGAAGAAAATAATCCCCCGTTTTGTTAATCTGATTGAAATTTCAAAATAAAATTTTTTCCCACTTTCAAGATATTTTCCGCATGTTTATTTATTTCTTTTTCAGCTATAATAAATGTACATAGTATTACATTATCCCCGTTAAAGCTACACATACAATGTGACGTGATTATTAGATGTTAGAGATGTAGCTCCAGCACATACGTCAGTGAATAAAGCCTGTATATGAAGTGTGTTTGTCTAAATCACCAAATGTGCATAGAAAAAGAATTCTGCTATAATGTTCAGTGTTTTTAAATCAGCATAGACACACAAACACTATCTCCTCTGGCTAAATGCAAATCTGAAAATAGCTATTTCAGCCTAATAGAAGATAATTCGGTGTGATTGTCAGTTTTGTCTGTAAAATGTGTTTAATGCTTTAAACCGAAAAAGAGGAAAAATATTAGAAGGTGTAGAAGATGTCTGATTCAGCCGAAAAAGAGCCAAATAAGAAAGAGTGTTATCTGTATAGTCGTGATTTAATGTCCACACGTTGTTTCAGCTCTGGGCTGAACGTTTCTTAAATACAGCGGTGGTTAAAATGTGTTTTGGTTAGCAGCAATGGTAGGGTGCTTACGTGTCCTATAAAGTACCTCGTAAAATAAGCTTTCCAAAAAACATACTGTATCGTTTTGGAAAACCAATACGGGGCTTTAACAGCAGCAGGAGCAGCAGCAGCAGCGGCAGCAGCGGGGTTACATTCTGTAAAAGATGACTTTTTGTCAGTCACTCATATTTTCCGTCTCACAGATAACAGAGCTAACTCATATCTTGATAATTCTCAGCTTTAAAACTGGAGGTTGTTATAGGAGAGCGGGTGAGTATTTAATGACCAAAGGGATTGATTTATCCTTTATTGTTCAGCCTTTATGATCACGTGTGTCTGCTACCCAATGGCATGGCAGCCTGGCTCCCCATTACTAACCCACTGTAGTTCTCTGTGGGGCCAAGTTGCTACTTGATTTCTCCACATTGTTATTTTGTGAGGCTGGGTTTACTGCATGTGTATGTGTGTGTGGTGTGTGTGTGCGCGCGTTTTTACTTTTGCATGTATCTGCTGTATGACTGCGTACATGTGAACGTTTAATTTCTCTGCCATGTCGACATCCGGAACACTGGCTAGTTACTTCGTCGATTCCCTCATTCTGCCCGAGAGCGAGGAGCTCTCTGTGCCGAGATACCCCTCCAGTGCTGGGCTCCAGCACGCCAGGCAGTCCGCCTCCATCAGCAGCGACCACAGCGAGCTCGGGACCTGCACCTTCCCGTCCAAACCTCCGGTGTTCGGGCCGTCATGGAGCCACGTTCCTGCTCAGTTCCCAGGCACCGTCTCCTCTGTGTATCATCACCACTATGGGCATCCCCCAGGCTCGGTCGGTGCAGAGACAGACGGCCGCTATCAGTCGTGGCTGCTGGAGCCCATGTCCGGTTCCCTGCCCATGGCTGGATTACCGACGAGCCATCACTACGGAATCAAACCGGAGGTTCTGGGGACGCGAGCTGACGGCGCGCTGCCCGGCTCCCACACGGCGCTGCTGCTCTCCGATTACGCCAACGGGACGGTGGCGACGGCATCCCCGGTGGAAAAGGACGCACTGTCCGGCCAGGCAGGAGACATGAGCGGGGAAGCTGAGGAGAAACCGGGCCTCGATCCAAGTAAGTGGCTGCAGAGCCCTTTATGTTTATAGCCTACTATTTATACCGCATAAAGCTGCGAGGACTGGGGTGCGTGATGGGGGTGCGCGTCTGAACAGATGCCATTCTGAACGTGCCATTTCCTTATGGGGACTGTTAATGGCCCAGCTCCCATTGCTATATTAGATAACCTCTTTTAAAGTGAACGTGAGCACAGACAGAAACAGAGGAGGTTGTGTTTTGATGCGTTTATACACGTGTTCCCATTAGAATAAGAGGATTTTTTTGTGGATTCAGCCAAATTATTCTGATTGTTTTTCACATTTTGGTCGCTCGGTACCGGGCCCTCACACCAGTATCGCTACCCCCCTTTTACTCTTTCCAGATAACCCAGTGTCCAACTGGCTCCACGCGAGTGCCACGAGAAAAAAACGCTGTCCGTACACCAAGCACCAGATCCTGGAGCTGGAGAAAGAGTTCCTTTTTAACACCTACCTGACCAGGGACCGTAGGTACGAGGTGGCGAGGCTGTTAAACCTCACCGAGAGACAGGTTAAAATCTGGTTCCAGAACCGCAGGATGAAGATGAAGAAGTTCAATAAAGAAGGCGCACCGAAAGACGAGTGACTGAAGCCGTGTAGATAAACAGTATTTTAGGCTGTTAGCGAGCTTTGTGTGTGGAAGCTCTTAACTCTGCTGGACCTTGTTTTTAAAAACTTCATTGTCTTATTGTTCTATAACAGAAGATGTTAGGCTTTGTCTTGTAAAAAAAAAAAAAAAGCATGTTGGGCTTTGATGCGACTACCTTTATATTGCACAATTTTAACAGTGCCCACTCGTTCCTTTTTTTTTTTTATTTGTTGTTTTTCTTAAATTGAGTTGAATAATATCTCGTTCTGTGTATTAGTTGGCCTCGTCCCTGTGCTTGTTTGTGTATGGATGTTTCTAGCTGTGTGTGTCCTGGTTTGTAGCTATATTTGTTGTCTATCTCAGAGTCACTTGAGCGTATAGTTTGTAAAAAACAAAACAAAAAAAAGTATTAATTTTTATTGTTGTTTCTCCCTCATACTGCTAGAACTGTGACTGATGACCATGAGTTTGAATCTAACATTGGATCCGTAGAAAAAAAACCAGACTGATCGCATTTTGAAGGAGGCGTGTAAACCTCAGAAACCTCTTGGAAATGCTGTAAAACTAATTTTTGAGATGTTATAGAAGCTATATTACACGACACGATGGACTACCTATGTCTTTCAACTACCTACAATAACCTTTTTTTTCTTCTTCTTCTGATGGCGGATTATAGTAGATTTGCTTGCATTAGATGCTGAACTATGAATTTCAGGGAGTAACATTTTGAAAGTACACGATGTTTGTTAGCGAGAGAAAATAAAATAAAAACACTGTAGGCTACTTATTGAATACCTCACGGTCTGCTGACCGTCTGACTTTTTGGTTCACAAATGTAATTTGTACTTTATTTATTAAATAAAACAAATTATATCTGCGAATACACGCACGCGACCTTCTTATTTCTTATATTTAGGATTTTTAAAATGTCTGAATAACGAATTCTGGATGCACAGAAAGGCTTAGATGGAGTAAAAGGAAAATATGTGAAGGATGTCAACTAAGATGATAACGCGCGCGCGCGCGCACACACACACACACACACACACACACACACACACACACACACGGAAATACATTAAGAAAATATGCAAATGTATTTGGATACATGAGCATAGGGAGACTTTTTTTCACCTTTTTGTGAATAATTTCACACGCACACACACACGCAAACACACACACAGACACACACACGCACATAATTAACGCACCCAAACACACACACACACACACACACACACACACACACACACACACACACATATTCACCTATAGGTGTGTGTGTGTGTGTGTGTGTGTGTGTGTGTGTATGTGTGTGTTTCTGGATTGGGGACAGAGCAGCGTCTTGGCAGAGGATGTTGTTAGCTGTATACAGCCATAAAAGACAATTACCGCTATAACCTTTTATGGGGTGCAAAGCGCTGCGAGGCGAGAGGACACAAAACAAAAAAAGACATCGAGGGCTTCGACAGCTGAAGCCCAAAATAATGCAGCCGGTGTGTTTCTGTTCGGATCAGATATGACGAGGCCGCTCAGCCTGGAAGCTCCCTCATTAACGCCAATCTGCGCAAAACCAATTTGCAACGAGATCAGAGATGTTTCCAAATGCAAATTGTGAAATGTGACAGATTTTTGGTGTTTAAAGCGCTACGTGACCTCTAGGAGTTTATCAGGGAGGTTTTTAGAGGAGAAGTCTGGTTTTAAAATATGGCCTCTGCGTTTTTAAGGCGGGTTCAAGTCTCTGCATGTTGGAGAAAATATTTGGCACAAAGACAGAATAGAAAATAGGAGACGCAGAAAATCCAATGTGAGCTAGCGGCAGAGCTGCTAAGTCAGATGGTGGATCAGGGCCAGGCAAAGCTCTGTCACCCACACACACCCACCCAGCCACACACACACACACACACACACCAGCAGCACACTACTCATTAAAGGTCGAACAGAAACGGATATAGATTATTGTAGTTAGAAGGTAAGTCGGACTTTAGCCCAACTTGAGTGCTGTTGTGACGCGTTAGGGGACGCAGATGGACCCAAACTTCAAAGGCTCGACCAGAGACAGTGCAATAAAACGCCTGGTCTGCTATACTGTCTGGCATTCCACTTTTAATGGCTTTATGGCCGTCCAGACACAATTAGGCCGTTTCCAAAATGGCACCCATTTGTTTTTTTCTTCATTCTGTGAGACTGCGCTCTGGACAAAAGGCCGAGCGGAAATGATCAGCTTTATTGGATTCTCTCTCCGACGGGGACGCGCAGGACTCACGGTCGTTTGGAGCGATCCTTTGTTTTCTACCTGGGAACCTTCCGCCCTCTGCTCCTCTGCTGGGCCCGTCCTAAAGGAGCAGGAGCAATAAAGCCAGCGGCTAGTTTCAAACACAGTGGTGGGCCTAGAGGATGCTTTTCTTCAGAATACATCTGGACCAGTCTGTTGGGAGAAGACACCAGCGCTTTGCGTAAAAACACAACAGGAGGAGAAACATCACGTTACCTTTGAGCGTCACCTCTCTTACTTTTATCTTGTATTTTTATCCCGAAATGCAGCCTGAGGAGACGAACGCCTGCGCACTGCTGCCGCCCCTCCCTGCAGTCCTTGCAAGTAACCAGGGGGTGGCGACACTGTTCCACAACATCCCCTCACCACATTTAACACTCCTCCCTTAATGAACCTGCACCGGGGAACAAACTGTAGTAACATTTTTAAGAGACCAGCAAAATAATTTCACACCTTTTTACAGTCTCGGTGCGAGAAGCTGCTCCTCCGACCTGCAGCTCTGCGGGGAGGAATCAAACAAGCAGCACCCAGTGATTCTTCACCCTCACACGGCCGCTTTGTGTCCCTTGTTTGTTTGTTTGATGTGGCTTTACAGAGGCAACCCGTTTTAAACTAGATGAGCAGGGTTATTTGGACTAACATGGAACAATTTCTGTTATTTATAGATGCAGATTATGTCGATTTTCACGTCCTAACTAAGCTTTATCTTTCCACTGAGAGGTTTCTCACTTAGCTACAACACACACATCACATTTGGCTGAATGAGCTGCACGATTTTATTTCAATTATGGAACATTTTTGTTTACATGTTCGCAATTTTTCTTTACGAATTTAGGGTGTTGTTATCATCACAATTATTATTATTATTGCTATAATTATTATTATTATTATTATTATTATTATTAGCAGCAGCAGCAGTAATAGTTGTAATAACAAAATAGTTTTTTCAGAGTAATTAAAAACATTTGCTTTTTATCTCATCTTTGTGTTTATTGTATTTATTATTATTTATTTACTGTAGTATTTGTGTTTCTACTCATTTATTGCGCATTTATGGACCGTTTTGTTCACATTGTAATGCCAATAAAAACTATTTTTAGATCATTTATTATTATTATTATTATTATTATTATTATTATTATTATTATTATTATTATTACTATCATGTGAAATCAAGAACACATTTCTGTTATATTTCTGGTAAATTCTCACCTCGTAAAAAAGTGTGAATGAACATTATTTTACTGAAGGTCTGAACAGTAAAGTTTGGAAAATTAACGGGGTGTTTCTAGAGAAATAGATCATTTGCGCTGCTGATACCTACATACATAAAATATATATTATCTCATTGTTTTTATTTTATTTTATGACACTGGAGTGTGTCCGAGTATAGTTTGCAAACGCAGAGGAAATCAACAAACCCCCCTCTGTTGAAGAAGTTATTTATTTGTTAGGATAATGGATTTTACAACCTGTTTCCTGGTGCAGCCTCTCATTGAGTGAGTGTAGATTATCATTGTAACCTTTAAGTAGGTTAAATGTTTTCCACCAAGATGCATACAATTTAAAACAAAATAAAGCTTTTAGGTGATTATTTTGTGAAACATTTTTAAAATAAGTGACGTGAAACTGTGATCTTAAATTACATAATTAAATCTTGATCACCGGGATTGTGTGATTTTCCTCTCGTGTGTGTTTCTACGTGTGTGTATGTGTTTATGCGTGTGAAGCGTTAATCCCACTCTGCAGTCCTGCGCCATAATGAAATCCATGTCTGCCTGCTGATTGGACGAGAGCGGCCAGGCCCGAGTCACGTGGGTGAGTTCTTTGGTCCAGAGTAAAAATGGGGTTTGGTGTAAATCTAGGGTGTATTGCTGTCATATATCACACTACCTCGTAAAAACGACACTGAGGATTCTGGGCCAACAAATCAGAGGGAAAAAATATGAGTTCTTATTATGTGGACGGTCTTCTTAGCAAATATACGGCGGCTGGTTCTCTCTTCCCAAACGTGGAGCGGGCGTCTTGCAGTATTGGACCCAGTGGAGAGGACTATGGCTCGGCTCGGACTGCCGCCGCCATCGCTTTCGCACCGTCCCTGTCTGGAGTTTACAGCGTCAATAATGCAGTGTACCAGAGCCGCCCCATGTTTACCTCGGGCTACAGCCAGGGCCAGGAGGCACACACACTGCACTGCAGCCTGTTTGACCAGAGCCGCCTGTTCACCGACAGCTGCTGCCACCCGGAGCCGGGACCCCTCACCTCGCCGCCGGACAAAGAGTACCGGATGTACCCCTGGATGAAAGCATCAGGTATGTGCTGATAGCGTTTCTCCTGTGCTGTTTCAAAGCCCTCAGGCCAATGCTTTTACAAAACATTGGGATACTTACACTGGCCGTTAGTGGTTCAATTAATTTCGTGAAGCCATTGGTGTTGCATGGAAAGAATCGTAAAACTTTTATTGCGCAACTAATGAGTTCTGCAGCCATAAATTCATTTGGCCGGCGCTCCTGTGTGTTCAGTGCGCAGAGACCTTGCCGCTGGGGGTTTTCTCTGCACTCCTATTACTCTTATAGCCTCTTCTCCCCTTTGTGGTTGTAAAAAGAGACCGGCATGTTGTGTAAATCAGTTCTCTTGCACTCTACAGCTCCTTTTCTAATTGGGTCTGCACTGCAGAGCCTCTGCTATTTTCTCAAACTCGTTGGTACACATTGCTGGATCAATACGCGCCAGTATTGTCGGTTGCATAAAGAAGTCAAGTGGATTTAGAATGCAACTATTTTGAAACATTTGTTATAATTTCGGGGGGAGAAGGTGTTAGGGCTGTAATCTAATTACTTATGGCCCCTTTGGTGCGCAGAACATCGCTGGCTTTTAATTGGAAAGGCATGCAGAGTATCAAAGGAGACATGGGCCAAATATCCCAGCAGGATACTTTGAATAGAGGCAGAGAATTTAGGGGGGGAAAAATACTGATTTGAGTGTGTAGAAAATATCAGCCACAATTAATTGAGCAATCACAAATAAATGAATGACTCCCAGAATTATTCCAAGCAGATTTTTTTTATTGCCAACAACACTTTAATTAATGCTTCATGTAGGGTCATGTTTCGCATGCAGAGGGGAAAAAACATTTTTTGCAAATTATACAGAGCTGGCGCATCTTTTCCTCCACAGATCCAACCAGAAAGCGGGGGCGTCAGACCTACTCCCGGTACCAGACCCTGGAGCTGGAGAAGGAGTTCCACTTCAACCGGTACTTGACCCGCAGGAGGAGGATCGAGATAGCGCATGCCCTCTGCCTCTCAGAGAGACAGATCAAAATCTGGTTTCAGAACCGCAGGATGAAGTGGAAGAAGGACCACAAGGAGGAACCGGTGTCGACTCCAACGGGAGAAAAGGACGGTGATATCCAGGCGGTGTCAGAGGGAGGAGAGCCCGAAGCTGGAGGCACCCGGAGCGCTGGGTTGGAGTCAGAAACGGCTGCAAAGTAACGGGAGAGACGGACAGAGCATTAAATGAAAGAAACACACAGATTAAGTGTGTGTGTCTTACATACCATTCATGCACTGAGAGCTTTGCAGGCTAATGGAATGACAGCTGAAGGCAATTATATAATAAGCATTTAACAGTAAGAGTTTAACTGTATTAAACCACAAAATGCACAACAAGGCTCCGCATGAAACAGCGACATTAACTACCTATCCAAACTCTATTTTTATATAAGCAATAACACATGTCATTTAACCTGAGTGTGTACTACTGAATCAACATTCCTTATTTACGAAAAAACTACCTAATATTTACTTGCTAATATTACAACACTGACACAAGGAATTTAATTCATATATTCTACTTATTGGAATCATTTATATCCAAAGGGAGCGAAAACATTTCCCTGCGCAAATGTGCCTTACTGTGAAAAAAAAGGCGAATAAAAAGTGAATGTTTTGTTAGTTAAATGCCTCCAACTGTGATTTAGGTGCTTCTAGTTAATATACCACTGTTTCCTTTTATTTCTTAAATGATCTCTGCTTATCACTTAGAATGTTAATTGCTTGTTTCCGCCACACATTTGCTCACTATACGTCCCCGGATTGACAGAAATACATGTTTAGTTTCGGATGAACTTCTGTAACCTACCTCAGATTTCCCAGAAAGAACCCAGACGTAAATGTTTTGAGTTCTTAGCCATGTACTGTAAAAATGTTCTTATTTCATTTAAGATTTTTTTTAAGGCTCAAATTTTCATACGTGTTTGTGGAAAAACAAGTAAATGCATGCACTTTTATTTAGACGGTATTACGATTCAGTTTTTCTTAGTGTAAAAGGAGTAAATACTGTGATATATTTAGGTTCAGCCACTGTGAATTCTAACAAATATGTGAACAAATAAATATAAAACGTCTTAACCCCTCTGGGGATGTCTTTCACCTGTAAATGACAGTATAATAATTGAATAAAATAGATTTTATCTGTCTATTTCTTTGCATTCAGTATTTGCGCACATAACCACAACAGTCATGACAGTAAAGCACAGCAATTACGCAACGATGCAGTAATAATATGTTGTCGCACAGTGCGGTTCACTGTGGTCAATATCAGGCTGCCTGTAATGAAACATGTCCATTATGAAGGTTAGGTAAACACTGCAGTTGGGGAATGTGAGCTATGAGGATGCGAGATGGGGCAGGCTGCAGATGAAGGGAAATTACTGTTGAACTCTGCGTTCCCTCTTCCCTCTGTAAGATGGCGCCTGACGGTGACCTGCCCCCCCTCCCTCATTCCCTCCCCCCATCCTCCCCCCACCCCCCCCCACCCCCCTCCCTTCCAGCGCTGGGTCATAAATCCGTTGTTGTTTATGAAAATTTACAACATAGCAATACAACTTTACGACCCGGCTCGCCTTCCCATTGGCCGCGGCTCGTCACGTGGCGCAGGCAGAGCCGTGAACATGAACTTTTTATATATAATTTCCAATAGCGGAATAGAGCAGCCTTTCATTTAACGCTCTCCGGCTGCTTCCACGCGTCTCGTTTCACCTGCGACCTTCTAGGTTTTCATCCCGCGCACACATGCCGCCCTCTTCTTCCTCTTCTTCTTCTTCTTCTTCTTTTTTTTAAATGGACTTTGGAGTTTTCTCTCCGCCAGGCAGAGAGCACAGAGGCTCGACGCGCAGGAGCTTACATTACGACATGACTGGATCATTTGGGTGCCCCGCTGTCGGTGTCCTGACGCGTTTTTGGCAGGATGAGTGGAAGGTGCCCCGGTGCGTCACTGACCCCTTTGGGAGCCCCAGTTTCCGTCCGGGGACTTATCCGGATACTTCCCCACCGTCTGCACCTGCCAATTCCCTCCTCTTCCTCCTCCTCCTCCTCCTCCTCCTTCTCACCTCCCCTGTTTACAAGAAGAAACCGTCACAAGGTAAGACAACTGTGTTTTTTAAATATTTTTTTTTTAACACCTTCAGCTAATTATTTATACTATTATAGTTTTGTTTGGGATATCACACCTCGTTTGTGTTCCGTTAAACAATCCTGTGGAAGAAAGAAAGATGCTATCATGTAACAGTTTAATTTATTATGATTTGGATGCCTGGAGGGAAATCTGATCAATCAGATTTTAGTAAGCTGTCATGCTGCTGTCGCTTTTCTCTTGATCTTCCTGTTGGCTTTGACATGCTGCCAAGACCTTATTTGTTTGTTGTCGGATTTGAATGGGAATCTACTTTCGGCTGCAACATTCATTGGGTGGATGGTGGCCAAAGCATGCGCTCTTTGGCGCCCTCCTGTGGAGGAGCTGGGGGTGTCGTGGCTGCAGCTCTGCTTGTTTGTGCTGCAAATGGACATCAGACATGTTGACCTCTATTTCTACACGTGTGTCCGTGCGTAATGCTTCACAGTTGTGTGTTTCATGTGTGCATGCAGGCTCTGACTCACTGTACATTGACTTGGTTAATATGAACATTTCCATGATTATTTTCCCGTTTGAATGACCTTTAATTGACATACACGGATGTCCCCTTCGATGGAATTTAAAAATGTCGACCATTTGAGTTGTGAAACATTATATTCGCAAATTAGTTCGCATATCGACGTTTTCGCGCTGTTTCCTGTTGTTAACATGCACTCAGCGTGCCTGATACTGTAACGTGACACTGCGGTGATTTGTTCCGTGCCATAAATTAAGAGTCAGCCCTGCAACCAAGTTCTGAAGATCTCAAATTGAAAACATGGCCTTTTTAAATCGTGCAAAAGTGGATCTATATTTAAATTCATCCGATGTAATGATCATTTTCTGTTTTGCATGTTCCCAGTCGAAAACATTTGTTCTTTTGCGCTTTTTTTTGTGCAAAAAATACTTGTTTTGTGGATAAAATTGTTGCTGTCTTCATATGTTTTGACTGCTTTTGCAGAGTTATTCGTGTTTTAAAGAGTCTGCGCCGCTGTTTATAATTGCTCCGCTCATCGTGATCCACAAAATGTCCTCACCATCCTGAAGGTTAGCGTTTTTCAGCCGTGCGTAATGACATTTAATCAGAAACCAAATGAAGATATTGTGGCATTTCGTTAGTATACTGTCAGAGTCTGGAGTGCTGGTGTGTGAGGCCGCCTGCAGAGTGCACTGCCCTCCTGTTTTTCCTGCAGCAGTGGCCCCCTCGCCCTCCTGCCCGACATGTTTGACACCAGCGCGCACTCACTCACTTCTTCCCTCTCCTTTCTTTAGTTCCTGGGTGTGTCTCTGGCTCGACTTGGGGAAATAATTTTCGTGGGAACTTTGTTGCAATTGGCCAGCCATAAATCAGCTGTTGGGGCATGTCTGTTTAGCCAACACACACACACACACACACACACACACACACACACACACACACACACACACACACACACACACACCGTAGGTCTTCTATACTGTGGGCCCACTGGATGTCGAAGCCCCGGTGTTCACCCTGCCTCACATCGTGCCTTCTGGGGGTCTGTTACCGCAAAGGGAACGCATACCTGGGACAGAATAAATAATCTATATCGCAGTGTTTTTGTCAGAAACGCATGATTGGGCTTGTGCTGCTGGGTGAAGGGGCTGCGAGGGAAATGGCATGTTGAGGGGGGAAGCAGAGGACAAGTCGCTCCTTCGAGAGACGAAGGTGCCATAAAAATTCCACACAGAGAAAACCAAACGGAGAGTGCGAGGCGTCAAGCCTCTATTTAGGCTTCGTGTGTGTGTCGGGCTCTGTGCGGGTCATCCAGTTTTTGTTGTCCTGCTCTGAATAAACATGGAGAATAGTAGATTTACACTTTTTAATAAGTGCATTGGTCAGGTCACAATAAAAGCTGGAGAAGGTTAGACAGATTTTTTGTTTTTTAAAGACGAAAATAATTTTCCAAAAACTGACTTTTATTGTATTCTTTTAATAATGATAATATTAATCAATCATCTTTCTGTCCGTGCTGCATTGTAACTGATCGATCAGACGATAGTTGTAAACACTTCTCCTTCAGGATCACAGAAAATAAATAGCTGAGAAATTTATTTTTATAACTGGAAGAGAAGGAACAAAAAAATCATAGCACGCCTCCTTATTGTAGCCTCATGTTTAACACGATTAGTCTTTGGCACAATGCAGAAACTAAAAATACGAATTATGATCTGAATATTGTGGTCATTTTACATAAAACATTATGGCTTCATTTTATCGATTCATCGCTTCTAATATTTCCTCCTCCAATCATTTTCTTTTTATTTCTCTCGCTGCCTCTTTTCTTCCTTTAAATTGCAAAGTGACTGTACTGTGCATCTGCTTCTAGAAATGACATTTCGTGTTGTTCTCGATCTTTCGTTGATATGTCACGAACTTGAAAATAACAAAAACAGCATTTTGATAAGACATTGACTGCTTAAAAGTCCAAATGAACGATGACTCGCCTTTAAAGGAGCGCGTAATAAAGTCGCGTCACATAAAGAAAGCTTATAACATCATCCGAGGGCTTATTGTTTGGAATCGTTCAATTTTAAGCAGCCCACAACAGACAGTAACGTGTATTTACGCGTCTTCATATACAGCCTATATTTAAAGTTATTAATTCTCAATGTGGCACAACTGGCAGGCCTTGAATGTCACTCTTTGTCATGTTATTCGACAAATGTGGGGTTTGGTGTTTTGTCTTTATCTCCAAAACATTTATTCTTCAGTCTTTCCCCCACATGAGTGCTTCTCCACTTGTTTTATGATTATAAAGAGGAAAAAAAGTGTGGAAAAAAAACACATCGCCTGCTTTGAATGGGCTTTTATTCTATTAACTGCGCGGACTATTTGCGCTCATCGCCTATCATAACATGCACAACAGATCCTGATCGAATTATTTCTGTACACTCTCCTCGCAGAGATTGCACTCTCAGCGTGTCACTTGTTGTATTGTTTAGGAGCCCGTTGGTTTTTGCCGCAATGCTCGTTAACCTCCGAGTGACCCCGTGTGGAGCCCACGCCTCGGAAAGCGCCGCAGACGGGCAGTGCGCCTCATGAGCCAGAGGATGGCGCACCACGACAATCCAAAACAGCCGAGCCCCGGCTCTGAGCTCGCCCGAGCCACGAGCGCATGGAGGCGCGCCCCCGTTACATCCCACCCAGTATTTCCTCTGTGCACGAGTTTACCTCTGGAGGTCACCAAGCAGGATTTACGACTGGTCAACAAAAGCACGTGATTCTCCGCCGTACCCCATATTTGGGTGCCTACGTAAGAGAGAATCAAGTCCATGTCCCACTCATTTCCATAATTCATCATAAATTGTGCAAGGGTGCTATAGGACGCGCTAAAGCTTAAGAGCCACAAATCACGCACACAGGTTTATGCTATTTTACCTCCCTAAACAATAAAAACAACAACAATACCTGCAACGAGCAAACGGTGGAATTGTCAACAAATGAGCTCCTATTTTGTGAACTCATTCTGCGGTCGCTATCCCAATGGCGCGGACTTCCAGTTACATAATTATGGAGACCATAGTTCGGGAAACGAGCAATACAGAGACTCAACAACCATGCATTCCAGCAGGTACGGCTATGGCTACAACGGGATGGACCTAACAGTCGGACGGGAAGGTACCGGACACTTTGTGGGCAACGAGCGGACGCGGGGCTACTCCCCGAGTCACTCAGCGGCGACAACACCCTCGGTGGAGCCGGTCAGGTACAACCAGTCCGCCAACAGCACCGGGACAGCGTCTCTATCTCCAGCACCACCTGACCCACTACCGTGCTCCTCGGTCGCCAACTCGTCCCCGGTCACCGAGACTCAGTCCCAACACCGAGCCGTGAAAAACTCTCTAACGACCCC
The DNA here is from genome assembly GCF_040436345.1 of Pagrus major. Taxonomy (NCBI): domain Eukaryota; kingdom Metazoa; phylum Chordata; class Actinopteri; order Spariformes; family Sparidae; genus Pagrus; species Pagrus major. Next base: position 12,044,553 of record NC_133217.1, on the reverse strand, counting down.
GTGCTCAACCCCGTGCTCGAGCTCGAACGGAGGCACGCTGCTGCTCAGCCGGGACTGTGTGTCCAAAGCTTCCCCCCTCGAGGAGGAGAAGCCTGCGGGAAGCGCACCAACAACTCCTCAAAATGTCACCGACTCGACACAGCCTCAGATATACCCGTGGATGAGGAAACTACACATAAATCATGGTAAAGTTGTTTTATTTTTATTGGTCTTGTATTGATCTTAGAGACCTGGCGCTGTGTTGTTGTTTGGTGAAGGTGTGATCATGTTTATATCTTATTTAGGGACTTTATGACGTTAAGAAACACGGCTCCAAACTGGGTTATATGACTGTTTAAAAAGCACAAATATATTTACTTCCCAAAGGGGCATGTGGCGCCATATGCGCCTCTCACCTGTTTGGTGTATTGTTGCTTTTCACTCGTGTCAACACAGAGCAGGTACGGGCTAATTTAATAACATGACACATGAGGTTTAAGTTAGATGAAATGTATTGAATGTATAAACAGAATATGTGCGTTTTTTGTTTATTATTCTGTATTTTGTGCTCAGATATCCGCAATTTTACGTCCTTTTGCTGCATTAATTCCTTTCCGCAAGGTGCAGTTGAAAAGGTGTGTGTCTGACTCTGGTACATGTTGTTTTTTAAAGATGTTGTGTTGCATTTAAGGCTCATGTGTTCTTTAAAACTTACTAATGAAAAGCTAAACTCTGTTTACTTCTACACCAGGCGTTTACCTACAGGAACTGTATTGAAAACATTAAACATTTGCACGAAATGTAGTAAAAAAAGGAGAAGTTTTTACGCATTTTTAACATCTACATCGTCTTTTTCTGTACAAGATTTGGCAGGACCAGAGGGGAAGAGGGCCAGGACTGCGTACACCCGGTACCAGACCCTGGAGCTGGAGAAGGAGTTCCACTTCAACCGGTACCTGACCCGCAGGCGGCGGATCGAGATCGCCCATGCCCTCTGCCTCTCAGAGAGACAGATCAAAATCTGGTTTCAGAACCGCAGGATGAAGTGGAAGAAGGACAACAAGCTGAAGAGCATGAACATGGCGGCAGCAGGCGGGGGAGGCTACAGGCCTTGATATCCACTATGAAAATTAAAACAAAGATTGTCATATCAACTTCTCCTCCTGTTTCCAAAAAGAGCGCAGAGACTTTGTGAACGGTGCTGTGTGCGGGGACGAGGGGACACCCCCACCTGAGCCCACTGTATGTCCAACTCCCGTCCCCATTATACTCCTTAATATTATTTTCCTTTTTATTTTCCACCGTGGTAATGCTTATGTGAGTAAAAAAAAAGAAAAAGAAGAAGCATATTGTACAGTTCTGTCTAGATTTAGAGGAAAAAGGAAACAAAATAAATGTTTGTTTAAATTATTTCTTGTTCAGACGAAAAAAAAACAAAACAAAATAAAAGCGTCAAAGCTTGAAACGCTACCTACCGCAAATAAATCCAGTAAAAGTTGTGTGATGCACTCCGAACACCAACAGCCTGTTAAATAAAGGGTGGAGGTCGAGCTGCCTTTGTGTTCAAGCCCTCGTTTTTCTATGTATGTACTGTATATGTATGTATTTATTTGTTTGGTGTCATTGTACCAACTTGTCAGATAACTTGCTTCCAAAAAGTAGAGCCAGCAGTAAAAAAAAAAAAAAGCCTTGTGTGGTTATTGTGTGCGTTGTGAACACATGTATGGGCAGAGGTGCGGACTCAGTCTTGTATGTACAGTAGCTGTGCCTAGCATCTTTGTTTTTTTGTTTGTTTTTTTTATGTTGCAGGAGCTTCTGTTTGGGCGCAATCACCTTAGCAAAAAAAACAAAACGTGCTTTTTGTCTTTGTTTCCTCTCGCTGTTTTTATGTGGAGGCTCCCACAGTAAACTCCATCGCCTATGTGTATAACTCCATCGTGATTTAGCTTTTTGTAAATGTTTTTCAAAGACTGGAAGTCAAGAATATACTATAATAATGATAATAATAATAATGATGATGATGATGATGATGGCCATTATAATAAACTTTCTACTGGAACGGCAACTTTTCAGTGAGTGTACTTTCTTTGTAAAAATATTCCAGATTCTTTTGCAAGAGTCGCAGTTAGCTGTCTAAAAAATCCTCGTGTCAGAGTTTCCTCATGTTAAATCTTCAATTCAACAGGTCCCCCTGAATGAAAGCTGTGTGTTTTACTCACCTTGCTGTGGAGCTGGGGGGCTTTTTTGGGGTCCTAATCGGCTCCAGGGGCCGAGCGTCCCCTTTGCGCACAGGCTCCTGGGCTATTCCCGGAGAATCAGCTCGACTTTTCAAGCTGTAAACTTTATTAGGGTCGATTCTGGCTTTCTGACATTTGGGTGCTAAATGAATGGGGGGTTTTGTCTATGAATTAGATCGTAAAAATCATCCGGAGCGCGGCCAGATAGGCTCACTGGCCATAAACGGTCACGTGGTAGCCATTAAAGTAAGTTTTATGGTTTTGGGGAGTTGACAGTATATTGCACATAACATATAATCGCACTGACGGCGAGGCTTCGTCTGACTCTCCCTGTGCAGGCTGTAAGTGTTACTTGACCGGTACAGAGCGTCTCTTTTGCTCAGTGTGCCTCAGTATGGACCGGACGCTCTCCAGGATGAGGACCGCGTCTCTGGGTAAGTTTCTGCAGACTATCCGGTAGCCCGAGAACAGCCAGCCTGTGTTAAACAGTCTTATTATTGTATTCGCTCCCTCTATCCGTCCCTATTAGACCATTACACTAATTTGTCAGTGGTGCAGCGCTGAATACTGGTCTCGGCAGATGTTGCGCAGGGTTGGGTCCGGCTCATGGCTATTTAATTGCTTCCTTCCCCGTGTAACTTGTTTCCCTCCATCTGTGGTGTAACTCATAATCCATTTTTACATGTTGGATAATTATCTCTGTGTCCATTTCCACCCCCTCAAACTTCGTGTTGTTGTCGCTTTATTGCATTGGAGAATTCACAGACCGTGAGCCAGAAAGTTTCCAAAGGGGTGTGTGTGTGTGTGTCTGTGTGTGTGTGTGAAGTGTGGAGTGTGTAGATTGCCTTGATAAAGTTAACGCTTTAACGCAGGCCTGCAGATTCACAGCAAGCCAGGTTTGATTTGATTCTTTACGTGATGGAGACTTTTTGTACAAGTTGTTCATGGAAGAAAAAGTTTTCTTTTATTCTTTTCTTTCCTTTTTTCTGAGCGATCAACATGTTGGTCGTCACCACGTATTCAGGACAGGCTGTAAACAGTGTCAAGTAAACACAACATGGGAACAAACAGCAGCAGGGAGGCTTTTGGAAAGGAATTCCGTTTTGTGTCTGCCACGTCGTTTTGTGTTTGGGGTTGAAAAGTTCAGATGACCTCTCGAAAAGTCACTCTCGCTTCGTGGTGACCTCTTGTCCGATCCGGCCACCAGGCAGTGGACCCTGAAGCCACAAAACGAGGAGTGAAAATGGGAAAAAATTAAATCGTTTCTCGCATATTTTTGGGGCGCGTGGCCTTCACATTTTCTCTCCTTTTTTCCCCAATTAAGGTGTGTTTGACTCGATGCGCCTGTTTCTAATTTAATTCTTCCAGGCCGAATATGCACGAGAACATCACAGGGCGGGGAAAAATCTGATATTATTATTTGAGTCTTGTGAGTTTTTGGCAGAAAAACAAGCAGGAAGCTTCATTAAAGTTGTTGCCTGGGCGGGTTTGCAGAAGTTGCGTTACTTGTCCGCCACCCACGACAAATTTAGTGCCAAGTTTGTATTTTTAGGAGCAGAGGCCTCCGCCACAATGCCAAAAACTATTACAGGCTATTTCTGAAGCGTTCTCTCAAACAGATAAGCGCATTTAATCGGTGTTAAACTTTAAATAACTTATTAAATCATTTTCCGGTAGCGCTTGAGCGGTCACCTGTGAAACCTGGAATTATTTTCCTCTTTTTTTATCGCACAGAAATTCAACATTTTCTAGATTATTCACCAGAATGATCCAAACCACACCGCCTACATCCCTCCCTTTATTGCTCAACACATTTAGCTCATTGTTACGCAAAGACGCTGCCGCTTTAACAAAATACACATTTGCGCTCTTTCCACTTTGATTTTAGGCGCACAGAAAATACACCAGGACGCACCGAGAGTGCGGCTATTTGGAAATTAAAACCCCTGCCTATAATTCAAAAGGAGAAATGTCGACAGGGCCCCATGTGCGGCATACTGCCAGGCAGAGAGAGAGAGAGAGAGACATAGAGACACAGAGAGAGAGAGAGGAGCGCTGTAGGTTCATCTGGAGGTCAGCCACAGCACCAAGATAAATCTGCATCCTCTCAGAGCCACCAGCAGAGCTCGCTTTAGGCCAAGTTCACTGTCACCCTGCTGCATAGAGAGAGGGAGACCGCTCGCACATCTACACACACAAACACACACACACGCCTTCACGTTAATGACACGTTTGCTTGGCGTTGCCTATAAGCATAATGCGTATAAATGAATTTACCGAGGGGACACGGAGCCGGTGGTAACATCCTGCACCGGAGGAAAAGACCAGTGCAGAGAGAGAGGGTGAGAGAGGGAGAGAAAGGGGGAGTATGACTTCAAGTGTTGCCTCCAACAAAGACTTTTGGCTGCTTTGCTTGCTCTATAACGCTAATGAATGATTTGCATATTTTACAGCCCTATTAGTCTTGAGTGGAAGCCGATCGGATTTATCTTTTCACTCCCTCGTTGGAAACATCATAAAGCCACAATCGCATTTTAGGTCTTTGCGCTGGCATCTTCTCTAATTATGAAATTTGGGAAAATGATCATCGTGATGGCAAGAGAGATACACATTGTTCAAATCAATTTTTTCGTTTCAAGAGGGCCAGATATCTCACCGGGCTGGGACAGATGAGAGGGAGATAGCTGCAGAAGAGGAGGAAAAATTGGGGTCAAAAGTTTACGCGCTGAGCAAGTCTCCGTCATCTGTTCACTCGGAGCTCGATGCCAGCCTTATAATAGCGATCTTGACTCTCCACACAAAAGACAGAATAGCTTTGAATTACATATGTTGCACGGTGCACTCCAGGTGAACCCTGAAAGCGCGGTGACCCCGCGTTTGGGACCGGGGGAGGGGACCCCCCACCCGTCCCCAGCAACAAGATTGAGTGGCTGGCGTTTTATTAGGGCGGTTGATTGGTGAATTTCCTTTGAATAAATTGCATTTGATATGTTTAGAGACGAGGGCAGAATTTGCATTTTGAGGATTGATACTCTCGACCCGGTCACAGGGTAATGGGAAGGCCCACAGCCCCCCAAATTGAGCCCCCGGACCCCTTAAAAAACATTTAGCCCCTCTCTTCCTGATCAGCTGAATAGAAGCCTTTTAAGAAAAGCAGAAACGGGACAGATGTTTTTGTGACCCTCGGAGAAAAAGTTTTAAAATCTTTTTCTTTTTGTTGGCCATACGTGTATTTTATTTTGGGCCTTTTTAGACAGTGAACGCAGCATTTAAAAAAAAAAATGTTTTAAAGCGGGCTATGTTGAGCCGTTGGTTGTGGGCGTAAAGGCCGAATGGAAAATAAAAGAAATAAGTGAGGAGAAACCCCCAAATAGGAACCCCCCCAAAACAAAATAATTTATATTTATATTGCTTAAAAAGTGTTAATCTGGGTCTCGCCTGAATCACGTAACTTACTGTATGTAATCGACAGCACAAAACACAAAATTATAAAACATTTCTGTTTAAAAAAATAATAAAAAAGAACAATTTAAATTCACATTTAAATCAGAATAAGAAAAACTCATCACATGGGGATCCCTCTGATAAAAATAACCAGTAAAATCAGGCACGTTTCGATTTCATCAACTTTTTATTTTCATCTTGACACGAAATTAAAACACAAAACATTTAATCTGATACATTTTCATAAGCAGCACACTTTTATTTTGTGGAAATTGAACACATTTGTAGAAACACAACACACACGGCGCGCGACGTAATAGATTTTGTTGCTCTTTGTGAACCGCACACGTTATGACACGTCTCAGTAATGTTCAGTAAAATGCAGAAAAGACGACAAACCACGTTTGTTCTTTCACACTTTTGAATTTATTGAATTTCAAAATAAAAGTTCCTCAATGGCGGCTGCAGCTAAATGTTATTATTTCACGCACAGTTTCCATTTTCAACATCAAGCATCAATTCATGTGTTTAATTCAAACATGATCTCACCTTAAAGTGCACATCCCAACTTATTTAACCTCCTGACATCTATCTGTGACTGACTTCAGCTTCATTCTTGTGAACATTAGTTGTGTCTTTGTCTAAAATATTCTGCTCCAGTACTCTGAATCACAGCCTCTTTACTTGTGGAGGGTTAAGGAAGTTGTCCACCTACTTTCCAAAGGATGAATCTGCTTTTATTCGCCTCTTTTAACCATCGCTGAAAGCTTGAATGTCATTCTGTTATTGGTCTATAATCTAAGTTTGCAGCTGTAGATAAGATCTGTCCGATCTGTCGCCTTTATCTCTCCTGTAAAGACCAACTGATGACACACTTTGAATAAAAAGGCACAAAAAATATTATGAATGTTTACCTTTATCATAATATTTCCATAAAGGTATGAAAGGTGTTTTCTAGCCCGGATTCTTGGCACATCTTGAATGCAGGGAGGATTTTTTATTCCGGCCGTCAGGGCTCCGGTATAGACAGGAGACCTTGTGAGAGCCATCTGCAATCTGTCACCATCGTCACAGCACTTCTCTGATAATCTAAATTTACAGTAAACTGTCAGCATGATGTATAATGGTTAAATAGACCTTCACTTCACAGTATATGCTCTGAAAGGGAACACCGTGATCTGGCTCTTCTTATTTTTTGTCCTAAAATAAAAATCTCCAACGCGAGGCTGTAACGGGTCCTGTTCACACATTAGGAGGAGAATGGCGCTTTAAATATGACGGGAAATTACTGAGATAGTGTAAAGTGGAAGCAAGACTGTTCCTAAAAAATACAATGGTCAATTGGATGATCATCATCCTCTTAAATTTTTGTGTGATTTCCAGACGCTTTATTGCATTCAGACACACAGCAGCACCTTGCAGGGCCCGGGTAGATAACGGAGGTATTACCAGGGCTGTTATCTAAAATGCCTCTTTTGCTGCTCTGAATCGGATTCTTGAGGCTTCGTGATAATCAGACGCTTCAATAAAGTTCTTCACAGCGAGAAAAAAGGAAGAAAGAAAGAAAAAGTGGTCCATATCAACAAGTAGAGTGACCTGTAAAAACAGATAGCCGTTATTCACGCAAGGGTAACTTGGAGTAAGTGGATAATAGCCGAGCTGATCTGGCCCATATTTATACAGGACATATATATAATAGACTGGCAGCAGACTGTAAATTTAGATATCAGGTGAAGTCGTCTTACCGCTGACATTATGTTGACATATAGCCTCTCAGGTGGTCTCCTGGCCGCACGGATACAGTGGATATATGGAGGAAAGTAACATCAGCTGCCATTTACAATGAGTTAAGGTGCGAGGAAGCCTGTTGGATACACAAGATAGTACCAGCTCTGCCTCACTGCAACAGTGTGCTATCATGGAAGAAAATCTTTTGAGGTGGCCTGAAAAAAAAACCCCCAGAAGAATTCACCTAGAGGTAAAAACTAGAGGTTTAATAATGGAGAAAAAAGAAATGTTGCTCTCTGTGTAGTTCTAGATCCCCTTCTTCCACAAATCTTACTCTAAAGATAGTTGGAGGCTCTTTTGCACATTTTTATAAATCCTTTGGGACCTTCCTGGGTGCTGACCCACGCTAAGTGCTCCCCCCCCCCCCTCCTCAAGCTCCCCATAGCTGAAACGGACCCCTGCAAAACTGAAGTCCAAGTCCGGGGTGAACCCCAGGTCACTGCGTCTAACAGATATGAAAATGTCGCCTCTTTGGAAAGAAGGGGCACGCCTTGTTGTTTAACAAAGACTGTCAATGGGCAAGATTAATCAGAAACAAAATGGAAACGGTGTCACTCGGGGGTCAGGCAGAAGTTATCTCTGTTTAGAGGAGCGAATAGAAAAGAAAAGAAAAGAAAAAAAAAGGGGGGCGACCAGGGAGAAAGGAAAAGAAAAAAAAAGGAGAGAAAAGAAAGCTTTCAATATTTCCGAAGTTTGGCCTCTTGTTTCTCCATGCAGAGGCCTTGTTGACGTGGACAGTGTGGATGAGCTTTGTGAAGAGCTGCTGCATCTTCCAGGGACGCGGGTACAGTGTGGCACCTCGGACATGGAGGGGGAACACGAGCTGGACGTGATGGCTGGTGGCGAGGAGCACGGTAAGACACTGATATTTTTTCTACCTTATAAACATGAAGTCTCAACATTTTTTATAATTTTTTATTATTATATTTAAATGTATATGAGTCTGAACAGATTATCCTGAATTTATTTCCCTAAAATAACACAATTAAAAGCTATGGTTATAATTATAGTCGTGGTTATTTTTGTTATTATTATTGCTGTTGTTCTATCTTGGAATATTTCCATCTTTAAACTTCTAATACTCTTTTCCTACTGTTGCAACACATGACAATATTATATTCTGAGCCTTGCTGGTTGACAGTGCAGTGTTACTGCAGGAGGCGCATGAGAGATTCCTTTAACATTTTGCAGATTTGTACAAAAATGTTGGCAAATTGTTTTGTGGAGAAGGTTTTTTATATTTAAAAAAACAGGCGTTTCAAAATGTCATCAGAATTGGAAAGTTGTGCTGGATGTGAGGTTGTGCAGAGAAATTCTGGCATCTCTTCCTGCAAATACTCACGCTTTGTTTTGGCTATAAAGCAAGATTTCTGTCCTGCATGTGTGTGTTCAGTGTTAGGATGGTTTACATGTGATAATATGTGATGGCCGTGCGGTCTGAGCCAGATGAGTTTCGTGTGGTATTAAAGGACAAACAGAGAGGAAAAAATGGCTGAAATTATTGATATGTTCTGGGAATATTAGAGGAAAAATGAAGCAGGGTCTTATGTTGTGCAACGTGAGAGGTGAGCGTGTTCTGCTGCTTGTGTGTGTCACAAACGGGTATGAAAAGCTGATTTTGTTTTTCTGATGCACATGTCTGTGAGGCTTGTATGTCCGCAGACAGAGCAGCGGCTCGTCAGGACGCCTGTGCACCAACGCTGTTTTCTCTTTCGCTCATTTGAATAGCCTCACACCAAACATTAAGATTTGCATTCTCGTGCTGGCGTGTGCTTTCTGTCTCTGTTCACCTCTTCATTAAGATTTAACACATTTTCAACTCCAACAACAACAACACACACGCACGCACACACACATACACACACACTCTCCTCCCTATCAGAAACAGCCTTTTGTCTGTGATAACCTTTATTTTCTCAGGGCTTGAATTTCCACTTTCTGTATCAGAGGAGATGGATTTTTTTCCCTCTTCCCACATGCAGGAAAAGCCTCACCCACATAACTTTGGCCCCGCGCAGTAAACAAGTTAGTTGATTGGTTTTGCTTTATATACTGTGATTTAATAAGGAAAACACCAACGTAAGCCAGCGCGAGCAGTGTTGGTGGTACCAGTGCCATGCTTTCCATTGGTTCCTGTTTACATGATGCCCACAGGACACGCGGTGATTGGTGGCGCTTCACACGTGACCAGGCAACTTTGTACATTTGACAGGGAGTAGGAGGGTTTTGTGGAGATCAGAAAAACGACAGCGCGATAAAAATTAGTATTGTTGCACTTCACAAATTAATGACCATGAGTTCCTACTTGATAAACTCCAACTATATCGAGCCGTCCTTTCCTCCATGCGACGAATATCAGCAGAGCGGATACATCCCCAACCCTGGTGATTACTACGAGCGGCCAAAAGATACGGGCTTCCCCCATCACAACGAGCCATCCTATCCGAGGTCAAACTACACAGAATCGGGCTACGATTACGGTAACGTCCCCGCCACCGGACTCGATGATTTCGGCGAAGGACACCACGCACAGCCGCAGCCGGTTCCACAGAGCCACGGTCCTCGCCTCACCGCGGCCCCAGACGGTGGCGCAGGGGCAAATGCCAGCAAAGACTGCAGCCTCGCCGGTGAGGTTTATCCCGGCGTAGCGAAGGGCAAGGAGCCGGTGGTCTATCCTTGGATGAAAAAGGTCCACGTTAGCAACGGTGAGTTATCGTCACGGTTAAACAGCAGAACCAGTGAGAAAACAGCCACTGGAACACACGCGAGCCCATTGAGGCAGCACTAGTAGCAGCCCTTACAACAGCAATTTACGACTATCGAGCAGCAGGGTCGGTAATTAAGGACCCTCGTAAATTTTATTGCCTGTGTTCGTCTGTCGGGGCCATGTGCCTTTGTTGCTTTTTAACCCAAACTACCTCCACCACTGGAGCCGAGCCAAACTGTAATATCCAACCCCGCTGTTTTTGTTAATCATTTCTAAGCTTGATCTGTCCCTGGATGCGAGTGCTTGTACACTCGGCATCTCCACATTAAGGTCATGTCCGTAAACTGAAACAGGGCAGATAGTAAAATAAACAGGGCGGCTGTGATTTCCCACCAAACCCAGACATGTTTTATAGATTTTTTTTCGCATGTAATGTGTCCAGTGGACGGACTAAATAGCTTTGGAATAAAACCGCTATCACCCTGTAACACCTGCTTGCTTTGCCTGTGTATGGCTCTTCTCTCCCCCCCTCCAGTCAGTCCCGGTTACAATGGAGGAGTGCCCAAGAGGTCCCGCACTGCCTACACCCGCCAGCAGGCTCTGGAGCTGGAGAAGGAGTTCCACTTCAACCGGTACCTGACCCGGCGCAGGCGGGTGGAGATTGCGCACACCATGTGTCTGTCCGAGCGCCAGGTCAAGATCTGGTTTCAGAACCGGAGGATGAAGTGGAAGAAGGAGCACAAGCTTCCCAACACCAAGATCCGCTCGTCCAGCTCGGCCTCGTCCTCAGCCTCGGGGGCCCAGCAGCAGCAGCAGCAGATCAAAACAGGCCAGCAGCTTGTCCCCACGCCGTGCACCGCAGGTCTATAGTGCTTGAACCCCACAAAAACCCCAATCCAGACTGAGATGGCAAATAACACAAGTGGAATTTGATGGACCGATTCTCAGTATTTTACACACATGGTGTTCCCTCTGCCATTGGGCCCCTGTCACGTCCTTTGTACCCTCTCCCTCTCCGCTCGCCCTCCTCATATAAGCTTGAAATTCACCTTTAATTGCCACGGTGGCAACTGAAGTGTTTATATATTTGTTTATTATTATGAAAGAAGGATAACGCACATTCAAACGTAGGACTTGGATCAAAAATGTATCATTACAGTTTAAAATTGAGTGAGGTTAAAAGTAAGTTTGAACTCATTTTTCTATGTTCTCTTTGATTATTGTTTATTTTTTTTCTATTATTGCTCATGGAAAGCTCTAATATACTTGAAAGATATTTAGCGAGACTCTAGATGCCTGTTAGACGGCTGTTATAGAGGTAAGGCATCAGTCAGAGTAACAGTGTAGTTTGTGTGTTTGAGTGGGTTGGTTTACTGTTGAATGTAGTCCAGGTGACTTTCACATTTAAATGTACATAGGCAAAATCATAATGAAGGCACAAATAAGCAAAAGGGTTTTTTCGTCAAGTAGAATTCTGTTCGTCGGTGTCGTATGAGGTCTAGTTTTATTTGTGCTAGTCCGTCCCATGTTGTGCTGTGTTCTAAACTGTGAATATTTGTATGTGTTGTCTCAGTAGTGACCGTTGTGATGTAGGCTAGCCTAGGCTCAATCTGTCCTTGTGAAATAAATATGTACTTCACTTATAAGGCTGACTCGGCTTTGGATGTTTTGTCATCGCAAGTATGGATTTGGTTTGTGCGTAAAATGTATTATTTGAAGCCGCGCGTATTGACGTGCCAAATGCATTTATGTGCCTCTATTTTTTAAATAGATTCCTAAATTGGGGATTGTAAAGTCAAACTCAAAAAATGTATTTTTATGCTATTTGATTTCATTTATTTTTTTGATTTCTTTAATTTAAAACATTTAAATCTGTTATCCAGTGTTTGGAGATGCGTGCGTAAAATGGTGATCGTGCGTCCGAGCATTGGATAATTTACTCCACCACACTTGAATAATATCTTATATGTCGTTTTAATTTTATCAGTGAGAATAAAACTAAATGTACCATATTTAATGTTATTTGCAGAGAGGGTTAACTAGTGCGTAAAGTTTCCCTTAAAGTTAGATTTACAGAGATTGAAACGGTTCCAACATTTCCAGGTGTTTCATATGTGTAACCAATTCAAAGTGAAGTATGTTCCGTATCCAACAAATAGCCTGAAACGCGTTTATATGTCTGATTCCATCAAGTCGTTTAATGCTCAACTGGCTGAAATTCTAATCCGTAAAATGCGCATGAACGTCATGCGTATTTTCGCGGATAAAGACGAGCTGTGGCTCATATTAGGGAGGCAGATATCAGCTGCTCAAGTGTTGCAGGCTTTGCTCCTGACACGGGAATCAAACCAACCCCGAATTGTTAAATGTATCCGGCCACACATATTGTTCTCACTCGCCATTATGAGGAGATCTGCAGCCAACCTCAGTGCACCAGGGTGTGAGTGTTGGTCACTACCTGCTACATCCAAACAATAGAGAGTTCAACCAGGGGACACGATCGGCTCTGGCCAATCACCGCCTCAGAGCACTTCTTCTGACCCCTGACCTTTCGACACACACAGTGTTCAGATCATACATCAGCGCTGAGACCTCCGCGAGCTTTTTCTTCCCATTTTTAAGATTTACCCAGCGACGGCGCGGAAACAAAAACGGTGTTTAGGTGTGAATCTGAGCCATGAATTTTCCCAAAATTATTCCTAGAGACAGATCCTCTGCAATTCATCACAGAAACACCGCTGTCAGACCGAGTAGAGAGGGCAGATATGAGCTGAAACATGCTGGTATTGTGCATATAATTTAATATGATGTTCAGTATGTTTTGGCACTGATGGTTATGCCCAATGGATATGCCAATAATAATCATAATGAATGGGTTTGCAATGCATTTAATCGTAAATTAAATAAAACTGACATCCAGCAAAATTTCAACAGAAGACAGAATCTACGCACATTTTATGCATTAAGTTTTAAATCCTTGTTCGTCCGTTTTGTTGCATATTTCATTCACATTTATTGGCAAATTCGTTTGCATGAGAAAAAAATAATCCTGCAGAAATGTTGAAACCCTCTTCGCAGGCGCCATGCAGCCGTCTGTGCAGCACTCGCTGCAGACATGGAAGCCGTGCAGAAGATGGCGTTGAGGCTGATTGGCACCGGTTTTGCGCAGACTCCAAGAAGTCCAACTAGTTAAATTACAGATGTCAAGTCATTTGATTCGCGAATAGAGGTCACTTCCAATGTACTGAAATTTTAATTCGCCCGTTCACGTGACTTGTTGAATAATGAATGCCCCGGGGTCAGAAATAGATCTGAAAATCTGCCTTATTTTCATTTTGAAGTGATCCTCTGCAGGGTGCGAGTCAGATCTCTTCTCCCCTGACAGAACTCTGTCCGCTGGACACAGACCGTCATGACCTGTGAGTAGATCTGGATGTTTCTTGTCTTAAATTTTTTGGAGATCTTAAAAAAAATCTGTGTAAAATATCCCGGATGTGGAGTTTGCGTTAAGATCTTGTGGCGCGTATTCATGGAAATTGTGATATAATCTTATCTTGTCCAGCTCTACGTGGCTGTAGAGCGCCTGAGCTTTATTAATATCGCACTTTGCCTGTTGTAAAACCTAGAAATCTAATTTCTGAATTTGATTGCAATTTTTTCTAAAATTACTTTACAATAATACATTTATCACATGATATAATATGTAACAGTTGCTTAAACATTATGTATAAACGATATTTGAAGCTTATATCTTATTAGGACTTCAAGTTAATATGACGCAAGACAGCAGGCGTAGTTTTTCATAACTTCTTAAATCTGCAAACCAGACAAATTAGGATGATAAAATTCACCCTTCACTGTGCTAAAATATGTTTTATCAGGCTAAATAATTCTGCAAATGTGTGTAAAATGACTAGATATTAAACATGTGTCTGCAGAGGTGGAAATGTAGTGTAGGAAACTTTTTTGGGGGGTATGAGGAAACACAGTCACTTAAAGCTGATATGAAGAATAAGATACAGAAACAAGACTCTGCCTCCATGTTTGGAAAGTTAACCTCCAAAAATACTGTATGATCTCAAAGACAGCTGCTGTTTGTATGAATTTTGACTATTTTGACTATTTTTCCAACTTAATGAGTAGGTTCGTTTCACTGCTGAATATATCCAGCGTTGTGTCAGGAGTAACGCTGGAAATCTAACCTAAAGAAACGTAAAGTTGCAACATTAAGAAGCGTAAAGTCTTAACTTATCTGTGGTTTTGCAGAAAAGCACACTGCCAACATTTATTCTGGCGATATACAAATGAGAGAAAGTGAAATTAAATAGCAGCAACAGTGCAAACAGCTTATCTGTTGCTTCAAAGAGCTTTTCAATGAGAGGGGGGCACAATGGTCTATTTAAACTCAAGTTAAACATTAACAAAGTCATTATGCAACAATGTGTCTATTATTATTATTATTATTATTATTATTATTATTATTATTATTATTATTAGTATTATTTTAGCAGCAGCAGTGTTATTAGGCTGTTTTTATCTTACCTCCCCAATGTAACTGAGCTGTTGCACAGAAGCAATGTAATATAATATAATACAACATGTATGATCTGGTAACTGTCGTAATAAAGAGCCAGCAAGTTCAACAAGAACATTCAAATAGCTTTATTACAACCACCTTTAACGCAAACAACCAACGCCGTCCTCGTCCGTCTGCCTCCATGAGAGATGGCTCCAAGTCAGCTGAAGCGTTGATTCTCGCATTAGCCTTGATGTTGGCCGGTGTAAACCTCGCAGAAAGAGTTATCTTCGGCTGAGTGTATCGGTAACCCAAGCCTGGCTGTTAAGAGCTCCGAGTGTCAACATTGTGGGAAGATATGGACCGCCGTCTGGCCAACATCCAGAGGTCTGCTTCTCTAACTCCTCCTCGCTGACAGCGATAAGGAGCCCTGATTTGTGTACATAACTGTGAAACATTTGTTTAATGCAAAAACTGTTGAGATTTAAAATATAATCAATCAACTATAACTTTTTAGCCAAGGGAGAGTTTGTAAAAAAAAAAAAAAGAAAAGAAAAAAAAGGTGCAACAAAAAGTGTAAAAGTAGGCTACCAGCTGAGGGCCTTTGCTTTCCAAAATAACTCCTCACTCGACTCTCTCTGTGCCTCTGCCCGGGTCAGGGAAGAGTTCAGGTGCGGTGGCGAAAGGCGACGAGGGACTATAGCTTCTAGTGCACGGTCATGTCGAGCCATAAAATCCCGGTGACAGCTCCACATCTGTAACTGAAGAAAATTAAAAAAGAGCAAAATATTTACACACATCTGTTTTGTTTGTTTTTTAACAAAAGAGAAATAGTCTAATTTTCACGAAAACCTGCGCGCAAAACGTCATGTTCAGCCCTGCTCATTAACATTCCTCCTCTTGTCTTCAGTTTAACAAGTGTTGAAGGTGAATTAATAAGAGCTGCTCTGCTTCTGCCCCTGTCTTCAAAAAGTTTACCGCTCAACTTGTAGCTTGAGAGGACAAAGGCTGGTGGTGTGGGAGTGGGATGCTGTCTATGTCCGCCCCGAATGATTAATAGTTGTGGTGGGGATTTTTCCACGCCCGCTGCTCGGTGTTGACGGAAAACAAGCGCCAAACGGTGCCGAGATGAGAGAAGCTCTTCCGGGCTGTGGGACTTTGGCAATAAAGCTACCTGGAGTGGCTGATGTCTCACCATTTGGATGTGAATTCATTAATTTTAATAGAGGTTTAGGCAAACTAAAGCAGGATTATGGGTTAGTTGGCGCCTTTACCCTCCTCCTCACCCCCCCTCTCAAACACTCTCCCCGTGCACAAACCTGTAATTTTACTCAGCTGGTCATAGGAAACGCGTAAGCGCTTGTAGGTCGAATGGGGGTCC
Source organism: Pagrus major (assembly GCF_040436345.1). Lineage (NCBI taxonomy): Eukaryota > Metazoa > Chordata > Actinopteri > Spariformes > Sparidae > Pagrus > Pagrus major. Next base: position 12,028,501 of record NC_133217.1, on the reverse strand, counting down.
ATGTAGTGATCAGCGGGGTCGAGCAGCCACTCTTTGGTTCCCTCACCTCCACTTTCCGCTCACTGACTGACAAGCACCCCTCTCGACCACCAGGACGCACAGCCTCCTTATGTAGGACAGGTAAATGTGTGACTTTTTTCCTCTCAATTTGGCCAACAGCATGCAGGCTTTTGCTGATGGAGATCCAGAGTCTGACTAAGTGGTGCTACAGCTAAACTGTGGGACCTGAGGACGGGGGGGCGATATTGAGTAGAGCTCTGTGTAGCCCTGGCTGGTTTGTGAAAGAGAAAGGAGAGTGATGTGGAATCATTATGCCAGCCTTAAATGGTGTTTTGTAGGGAAAGCCCTCTCCATCTCACATAGTGCGAATTATCACGCCGCAGTGCAAAACATTCAGCTTCTTGCTCGGGCTCGGAGCTGCACTTGAAAGTCAGCATAATAAGGGCAGGATTAGCTCTTTCAGCCGCTAACAGGCTCCAAATATATGGCACTTTAAAACTGACAGAGCAGCCTTTCGCTCTGAATGGGCGACACGTGGAAAAGCTGCTTCTCTGCGAGAGACTTGCTCCTCTGCCAGATACATTGCAGTGTCACATAGCCCTCTTTTTTCTCCCTCCAAACTGATCCGTTTCTCCTCAGGGGCAATGACTGCCTCCATTAATGATTCACGGGCTCAAATAAAAGGGATTTAAGTTGACGTTGCGTCACGTGAGCAGGGCGCATAATACTAGCGCGATGTTATGGCACGGGGAAGAAAACCGGAGCCCTGGTCTGGCCATATGATGCTGATTATATGCGGGTTACCCCCACTTTCCGTGAGGGGAGTCCGGGCTTTGTAGTTTGTGTTTATCGAGGGGAGCAAAAGAAAAGCAGAGGCAGGCTGACAGAGAGACGATCCCGGGTTTGTGGATGTATTATACTGCTGTCACGGACGGATATGTTTTTCCACGCGGACAGAGTCAGAGCGCGAGCTTTGGGAGGATGGATTTTATTTTGAGGTATTTCCGCCGATTGTTCATTACTGTCGTGAGTTATTGCTGCGCGAGCCAGAGGTCAGTAAAAAGGGGGTCCTGGGTTTTTTTTTGCAGGGCGAGGAAACAGACAGGTAGCAAAGAAGCTATCGATATTCACTTAAAGGACAATATTTCATATTTATCACCGCTAATCAAGCGATACATAAACAGGCCAACAGAATCCACACACAACACATGTAGGTTAGCATTTAAGGATCAATCTGGGTCATTAGGACTCAGCCATTGTGCCATTTTATGCTTCCCAGGCTGAGCATCATATCAAAGCTGTTATTAGTTTCAGTGAGAACTCAGAATGGAGCAGCTGAGAGTGAAATATTTCTCTTTCAATCACATTTTAATAACACGAGCAGACATTTGGATAAACAGGCCCGCGCAACCGTTTGTAAATAAAGCGGCCATTTAAATATCGCCTTCCAGGAAAAAAAAAACAACCCAAACAGAGCGCGCGGCCGCTCCGAGGTGCAACAAAAAAACACCTCGTGTATTTACGTTTCTCTTATTTTTGTGCGTAAATGATACATCAAAGATGGGCTCCATATAAAGCAGGGGGGAAAGCGGCGGGGTTGTGTCGCTCCGCCAGGGAAACGAGGATATAATGGAAGACGGAGTGCCATCCAGGACCCGCGCGGCCGCGGTGAGGTCACGGCGCTCCTGCTTGATTTATGGGCGCGGGGACTTGGGGAAGATGGTGCGCGAGAGCTAATGACTGTTCGATCCGTGTGTGGAGAAAATGCAGCAGGGAGAGAACAAACAGGATATTTACATAGGCCTGTTTTTATGTTGTTAGTGATTTTAGGCCGATGGAGAGGAATATTTGGATATCATGTTTTTGTTATTGTTTTTGAGAAGAATCTTCACACTTTGGCTTTTATTTCTGCTGTTTGTTTATTATTGTCTGATGGTCTTGTGTTTAAAATATTAGTATTCCTATTTTTGGTTGACATTTTGCTGCAAAATGTTTAAAGGAATCTACGTTTTATGTCTCGCGTGAAGCTGTAACGATATTAATACGTTACCACAAAGACTTGAAGCCTGCTGTTAAATCTAAAAATTTGACCTAAATAACCATCTTGAAAATACTTTAATCGAAACATTCTAGATTGGAGTTAACCTATTTGCCAGGTTTTTCTATTTAGCGCCATCTTATAAAAAGGCCTGCACAATTACGCACAATAACAAAAGACTGATTATTCTAGCCATGCAAGGAGCGCCTGGAAAATAAATTCCACTAACCAACAAACTCATATATTTTACAGGAAACATTAAAAGGTTGCATGTTCCTCTGAGAAATTAAAAACATGTATTCCTCGTTGCAGAAATCCAGCCGAGTGAATTCAGGCCATCGCACGGTCTCCGAGACACCTTGAACTGCCTCCGGTAAGTCCATATATCTTTATTGATTTGTGTTATGAACGCTTGATGGTGATATCCTTATTCAATTTCTAATAAGTACCACACACGCCCACCAAAGCACTCGCAGGGAAGAAGCAGCAGCTTATGGCTTGTACATTTCCTCGTAGCAGCAATACGACCAGCCCGAGAGCAATAATTCCTTCTCCTCCACTTGTCTTTGTGGTGTAATTTGTCACTATAAAAGTGACGAGGGGAATCGCAGCTCTTGGAGCGGTGCCTCGCTCCTTTCAAAAACTACTTTCTGTGAAAGCCATCTGCTTGTAGCTGCTACAGTTTGCTGCACTGAAGTTTAAAAAAATGTTTTTTTCTTTTAGCAACATTTCAGATTTGTTTTCTCCTCGCATTGTTTTAAGGCTTCTTTTTTTTTTACGCACCAACACCACCTTCACTGACATTTAACCCTCCGCACAGGGCCGAATTCAAGAGAGAGACGAATCAGCGTTTTAACACAAAGAAGTAAATAATTATACAAGGAGACTATTCTGGTTTGGAAAAGAAAAAAGCAGAGTTAGCTAAAAAAAATCCTCACGCGTGAATTTTTGTCCCACTCACCCTCCCACGCCGGCCGTGTGCTCCACCTTTTAAAAAAATTGTGTCATTGAATTCTGTCCCAGAAGCTGCAGCTGTGGACGTGTTTACAGCTCGAGAGGACATAAATCTATTTTTCCCATTCTCTCTTTTGGCTGCAGAAGCCAGAGGGATTCCCCCCAGCTGCCGGCTCTCCTCTCCCCTGCTCCTCGCTGCATGTCCTCCGCTTCGCCTTTTGGTGATGAAACTTCTCCCCATTTTCTCACACCCTGCTCCCGGTGGGGTTTTTCCCTTGATATACACCGAACTACGGCTTTGATGTGAAGTTGATGTGTTTTCTAGTCTCTTAAAAAAAACAAATATGGTGTTGTATTTTCTCATGGAGGAACCCGTGCAGGCACGTGGAATACCTTGGCGCTGGGATGAAAACGAATTGCGCGTCCTTGTGCCAAAAGATTGAGGCTCATGTGCAAAAAAATGCGGGTTAATGATTAAGCCCGTGCATAGAAGCCCTTTATGTCCCGTGGAAATGGAAATGCAGCATGCTCAGCGGCTGATTATCCCTTTGTATTCTCCCTCTCACTCCAACATCTCATCCACCGGGCTCATAATTCCCACTGCAGGAGTAAATAATAACAAAACAGATTTTAAAACTCTTAAAGGATGGCCTCGCGTTGCTATTTCCAACGCTGCGTTATTTTTTCTAGACGCGCTGCCTCATTTGGTTGGGGGAGGAGGAGGAGAAGCAGCCACTTGATTTGAACTGGCTTTCCAAGGCGCTACTTAATTTGCATAATTTTTTTTGTCTATGGTGACGCTCTGGTTCGGGGCAGTTCACTGGTGTCTGCATGGTACTGGTGAAGGATCACATAGTCCAGCATTGCCTTGGCTGCCTTTAATATTGCTATGAAGCCCTGGCATTTGCTCTATAGCATGACGTTAAATTCAATCCTGAGACCAGATAAGTCTTATCTCGCTGACCCGACTGCTCACGCCTGCTTTCGTAATCTCGGTTTACCCATCCACGTCGAGTAGGGGGAAAAAAAGAAAAGGAAGAAAGGAAAGGGGTTTCTCTACGGCTCTTCCCTTTTCTTTTTTTTGTTGTGGCTGCTAATGCCTGCTGTATGGCAGGGCGCAGTCTGCCGCTGCTCCTGCTGCTGCTTCACACAGTCAGCCCTGCCTTTAAACTTTTTTCCTCTGGATTACTGCTTTGATCGATTTCGTCGCTGAATGAGAAAATATCGCTCGGTGCTCTGCATTCGTCGTCAGAGGATAAGGTAAGCAGGCCAGAAATAGGCTCCCCTCGGTTGTAAATGGCGGAGTTTGTGTGTCGCGCGGTGATTTATCACCGTATGACTTAGATCTCGGTTCAGGAAGAGTTCACACAACAGAGTCAGGCAGCCAGATTTCTCTAACGTGGAGCAGGCTGCGCCGCGTTAGAGGAGCTCCAGTCTGTCATTTGTCTCTCTTTCTCTGCCATTTATGACTATCGCAGTGGCTCGCCTGGAGATATAGACCACAAAGCTTTCTGATATCTTTTCCAGGTCATCGTGAGTGCAGATATAGTGAAGACACCTTCTTTCATTCTGCGGTTGAGCTGCGTTGAGGGCAAGCTCAGGGCTCATTTTCGACTGATTTGCTTCTTGTTATGCACGGCTGCACAAAGCCAGAGCTGCTCGACATTTTCATTTCCATTTCTTTGTGCTCATTTAATGGAAATGTATTTACGTAGTAATGTGTCTGCTCCGGGACTATGATTTACCTATGGATTGTGGAATAAATAGGTGATCATTTCAGTGCAGCCTCCAGTGATAAAATGGTTATTACTGGGGTCACTTTGTACTGTGACACCAGGGCCTTTTAGATTAAGCAGTCAGAATTGAGAAGTTAGGGTTGAAATCAAATTATTTAGATTCTTTAAAAAAGTTTCTATAAAAGTGTTTTTATTTAGTCTCTAAATCATCCGCTCCCTTCATTGGTCCGACTGTAGTGATTAAATGTGGTGCAGACAATAGAAGCGCGTGATTGTAGAAGCAAATGAACAGGGCGCGAGGACAATTTATAGATTGTTTTGTATTTTTTATTCTTATTTAAAGCTTATGCTAATTATTATTATTATTATTATTATTATTATTATTATTGTTGTTGTTGTTATTATTATGCTTTGCTGGCTCTACTGGCAGTGCTTTAACTACAAGGAGCCCTCATTAAATATTCCACTATTTCATTACCACATTATAAAAGATGACCCGTGTGTCTATTATGCTTTATAGCTTCCCCAATAATCTCTTCGAGGCTGACCCCCGTGGTTACCTGCGTGAATTATGGCGCAGGCTCTCGCTGTGCCATCCCAGGTTTCTGTACGCCTGAGTAGTACCGGGCTTTGGCTGCTCACCGGGCCGCTCATTCCGAGCAGGCCGTCCCGGCCCGCTGACCTCCCATATATCACCGCGCCGCGCCGCCGCGCAGACAGCACCGACAGCAGTCATTATTATGGGCCTGCGAGGAAAAGTTCACACCGTGGTCATAGAGATGCACGGACGCCCGCCCGGTTTTTCAGGTTTCCTCGTGGCCCTCCCCATTCATCTTGCAGCATGCAAAAGAAAAAGAAGAGAATGCGGTTGTTTATGCTTTACGCAGGTGGCCGGGGAGGCACAGCGCACTGGGCTCTATCCTGTTAGTGAAGGGAGATTATTTTTGAAGAAACAAAAATGGGTTAAGAGTTTTGTGGGATACACGACATATTCCCACCAGCTACAGAGGAAATTAGATACAGTGTTGACAGGCCTGTTGGTAAAATAACAATGTAACAGAAACATTATTTTCCTGTGTGGTAACCCGCTAATAAGCCTCTCCTATAGCACGCTTCTCTAGGAAACCTAACCGCATTTTCTTTTCTTATATTTAGTTTCATTGTTTAAAGACCCAGAGGTCTAAAATGTCACGCGTCTGCTTGTTAGCTCCTAAAATGTATTTGGAAATGTGAAAAGCTTTTGAAAAGGTTGTTTTTTTTATGCGGTTTGGCACAGATGGTAATACAAGGTTAGTGCGTGCCTTTGTGCCCTGTGTAAGCCATAAGGTAAACGGTAATAGTCTACAGAACTGTTGGCCCTATCTTGCTTCCATAGTCTCCAGTGTCAGGCCTGTATTGAAAAGTAAGATGGATCGCCACCATTTCTTCTCCTCACAGTGCTTCTTGTAACCCTAGGTTCACCCGAGGAGGCCATTGGCGGAGAGGCGTCACGTGACCACGGGGTGCCAATGTTATTCTACAAGGGTGTCAAGACCCTGTCAGTTTCTGAAATAAATATTGGGAAACGGCGAGATGCAAAAGGCAACCTACTACGACAGCTCCGCAATTTACAGTGGCTACCCATATCAAAGCGCAAATGGCTTCAGTTATGATGCCAATCAGGTCCAATATCCCCGGGCCTCTCATGTGGAAAGTGAGTACCATCGACCTGCCTGCTCCCTGCAGTCTCCTGACGGCTCCGTGGCTCTGCAGAAGCCGGGGGAGATGGCGGAGAGCTGCGACAGGACCACAGCCATTCAGGCGGCGCAGTCTAAGGTTCATCCCGAAAGCAATCAACCGCAGGTGCCGGTGTCAGGCCCACCCCCTCCCTCGCAATCCCCCGGTGCTATCAGCCAAAACACAAGCAACGGGTCCAGCCAGCCCAGTGCCAAGAACGGCTCCCCGACCTCTGCTGCTCGCGGCAAACACATCTTCCCCTGGATGAAGGAATCCCGTCAGAACACCAAGCAGAAACCCGCCAGTAGCTCCAGTTCAGGTACTAAACACTGCTGCTGCTGCTGCTGACACACACTCACTCACTCACACGCACACACGCACACGCACACACACACACACACACACACACACACAAAGCGATAGCCTCTGACCAGAAACTTACATAAGTTTTGTTGAGGGAGGACACAATACATGAGGGGTGGTATGGTAAGAGGTGAGGCAGAGAGGGAGGGGGCGAACCTAAACCGGACAAATACCCCTGTGAAGGTTATAAAGTTCAGTTTTTTTTCCTTGTCAGGGTCAAGTACTCTTTAATTTGAGTCAGTGGTTTGTGGTATTATATTACATTATTTGTGCATATTGTTTCCTCTGGGGGAGCCTGAAGTTATTCAGGAACTGCAGCCAAATATATATATATTTATAATTTAAAAAATGACGCAGGCAGAGTATATGTTCAAGTGTAACCTTTATTGTATCCAAATCAAGTCACATCTTCATGAAAATTCTCAGAAATGACACTTCAAACATTGTAAACTAAAAATCTACTATGAGGTTGTAGACTGTAGGAGAATTATGTGGCTCAACATTAGAAGCAGATCCCACCATTTGCTGTCCCTGTGCCCCGCAGCTGACCTGTCCCTACTGTAAACATGCATCTCCACTGATCACACAATGTTCCCGTAGAGACAACAAACAAACACGCACACAACAGTTGTTTCAGTTTGTCCTGCTGTTCTGATTAGAGGGAAACTTGGTGGGTCAGAGTGGGGTGGGGGGTTGTGTTTGGGGAGGGTGTTTATTTACAGAGAGCCAAACTAAAATTTCAGAGATCTTCCCATGACTGTATTATTTTGAAATTTTTCAGGGTGATATTTCAATGAAAGTATAGTAGTATTCGACAGTGAGAAATGACAATGCAAAAGATGTGTGGCTTCAGTTTGATTTATGTTTTTAAGGTGTTTTGACAAAAGTGATAATATTTTAGGCTCGTTTTACGCACAGCCAGATCCTGCAGTTTTGATGGGAGGAAAACCTGGTGGGTCCTCTTGCTCCTCTTCAAATTACCTTTTTTTGTTGAAAATTAGGTGGATGATTTTCTAATTCTAATTTTGTTTGGAGGATGTCTTTATTTGTGTTTAATTACACGTTGATATGCTAAAATGTATGGAAACCCTTTTACGCACGTTTTACGCACGTACGCAAGCCAAATCCTGCTGTTTCAAGTGAAGAAACTCAGTAGGTCACGGTGCGGAATTTGTGTTTGGGGTGTTTCTTTGCATACAGTTAACTTAAAAATGATGCATTTGTAAATTAAAGAGTAATTTTCTCATTAGGTTATGGGTAGTCGTCTACAGTCAGAGCTGATGGCGCCTGCTGCCCTTTTACGCACGCTTTACGCACAGACGCAAGCCAGATCTTGCTTTTCTGATTAAAGGAAAACTTTGTGGGTCAGGGTGGGGTTCTGTGTTTGGCTCTGTGTAAATAAACACTCTAATCTTAAAATTCAGAGATGCTTGCCTTCCCAAGGCGCTCTCATTTTTTAATCTTTGGGTAATTTACTAATTAAGTTATGTGTAGTCTTCTGCAGGAAGAGTTTTAAATGCAAAGCAGTGTGTCTCGCTTTATTGTGATTTATGTTTGGGAAGGTGTTTTCATTAATTCTAACAACACGTTAAGGTTTTATGAAAAGCCTTTTACGCACGTTTTATGCACAATAACCCTGCACTTAAAACACGTGTTTCCCTATCTTCTTTATACATCAAACTAACTAGTCTTCCAAACATGGATTAATAATCACACAATAATAATCGTTATCACAAGGCTCTGCCCTACATACACGGGCCTTCCTCCTACTCCTCGTGTTAACTCCTCTTTCATCTCTGTAATAACCTAATGGGTCAGGTTATGTCATGCTGCATTCCTTTTGCTCCAGCGTTTGGGCGACAGGTAGTGAAATTTATTAAGTGTTGGCCGCCTGCCATAGCGGTAAGTAGACCAACACCTTGCTATTCTGCAGCCAAGCTCCAGCCTCTTAGAAAAGGGGGGAGGCTTATCACTGAGGGCAAAGCGAGCTGCTTTATGCACCCTGAGGAATACATAATGCTTGTGTTTGCATTACGCGTGTGCTACTCTGTGACTACGGGGGGAGATGAGGGTCAAAATGTTTTAGTAGGAAATCTGAGGTTACCTGGTTCCCTATCAGATATTGACCTACTATTCTCCACTTATATTTTTCCCACTTTGCAGTCAGTGTAGCGTGCGCACAGGCGCAGTGTCCATACATTGATTGTTAATTGTCTTATGGAGCCCTCATGATAACCCCTGTGCTTTGCAGATGGGAGCAGATTTATCAAAATGTTGTGATGTTTGCAACAGGACGCGCGCACGTGCATGCGCGTACATTAAGAGGGGGGAGAGGGAACGAGTCGATGATAAAATCCCTATTTAAGTAGTGAAGCAGGACATATTTATCTAGTAAACTGTTTGCTCGCCACCCCCACCCCCTCTTGATGGTTTAAAGTTCTGTTATCAGCTGTTGTCACAGGGTTTCACTCTCACTCTCCTGTCTCTGCCTCTGTACCTCTCTCTCTCTCTCTCTCTCTCTCTCTGTGTGTGTGTGTGTGTGTGTCTGTAATGGATTACTGATTGACACCCTCCTCTCCTCCTCCCTGACAGTGGAGAGTTGCCCCGGAGACAAGAGTCCTCCGGGGTCAGCAGCATCGAAGAGGGCCCGGACAGCTTACACCAGCGCACAGCTAGTGGAGCTGGAGAAGGAGTTCCACTTTAACCGGTACCTCTGCAGACCCCGGAGGGTGGAGATGGCCAACCTGCTCAACCTCACAGAGAGACAGATCAAGATCTGGTTCCAGAACCGCAGGATGAAATACAAGAAGGATCAGAAAGGCGTCGGGATGATGCCTTCCCCTGGCGGACAGTCCCCTCGGAGTCCTGTGGGCCCGGCCTCCGGTGGAGGCGGAGGATACCTCAACTCTATGCATTCTCTTGTAAACAGTGTACCTTATGACTCCCAGTCGCCGACGTCTTACAATAAACCTCATCAAAACGCATATGGTATGGCCACGTCATATCCCCCTCCGTTGAACAGCTCCCTCAACAACTGCCCGCCCTCCCAGAAGAGGTATCCCGGGACCGACTCGGCCACGCCCGAGTATGACGCGCATCCTCTCCAAGGCAATGGCAACTACGGGACGCATATGCAGGGCAGCCCTGTTTATGTCGGCGGAGGTTACATCGACTCAATGCCCAATTCTGGGACCTCCGTTTTCGGTCTGACCCACCTCCCGCACCCGCCGTCCACAAACATGGACTACAATGGAGCAATCACAATGGGCAACAGTCAGCATCACGGAGTGTGTGATCCGACACCGACGTACACAGACCTAACGCCGCACTACTCTCAGGGAAGAATCCAGGAAGCGCCCAAACTGACTCATCTGTAGCGGTGGCGCAGCCCGGATCACTCCGCCCATTGTCTTACCCACCTCCAGACACATTACTGCTTTGTTTCCGCGCCTCCTCACGGCTTCCACCTTCTCTCTGCCTTTGTTTATGTTCTCTATAGTTTGATGTGTGAAGTAGCGTAGGATAAATAATCACGACTTGCTTGAATTTTTTCTCTATTTGCTCGTGTCATTGTCTCACAAAGACATTTATCTGGGCTGTAGAGCGGGAGGGAGGGGGGCACAGTATATGCATAGGCCTATTTAATCTTTTTTTTTGTTAAATCTTGTTTTTAATTGAAACTCAAACAGGGTATTATGAACATATGTTATTCATTTTAATGTGAATTTGTCCGTCTTTTATTTATCCGCAGTTGAAGAATTGTTGTTGTTTTGTTTTTATTGCATTTTGTTGCACTTGTGAAAGGATCCTTCAAGAAGAGCCACGAGTTGGGATTTATGAGGGGAATACATTTTCAGAAACAAGGGTCATGAGCTTACACAGCAGCCTCCCTTGCTTGTGTTGTTCTATTGGACTTTCTGATGTTATTTATTTTGTTCGGTGTAAAGATAAAAGAGTCCTTTAGTATTATTTGACACCTCTGCGATCTTTGTGTGGGGAGAAGGTTTGGTGGAAAATAAGCGTCTCGGCCATTTTCTTGCCCATACATGCAGCTCCTCAGCAGCAGCAGCAGCAGCACGTTGCTCTCACAAGCTATGTTTCCATTTTTACTTCTTCGAGGAGGTGTTTTTCTTTTTTTTTTCTCAGTGAATGTAAAATCAATCAGTCATGCAATAAGGGTGGAAAGAAGGACACACGTTAGCAGTTTCTTTATTGAAGAAATAAAAAAAAACAGACATCATCATTTTTTTTTTCTTTTTTGATGTCACACATTCCATGCTGCTCCAGTTCGAAGAAATAAATAAAAAGAATTGAAAATATAAACGCAGCAAAACCTCGTAGTTTTAATTTGGACACATCGGAAATTAAACCCGGGACAATTTCTTGAATAAAAATGTCAAAATATATTTCTAGTTTTGCATTTATTCCGTTTTATTATTGTTGTCATATATTCCATGACGGTGCAGAATTGTAGGGGTGATCATACAAAATATACAAACACATTTTTAAACAATTGACAATTGGAAATACAAGAGAAGGTTAATAATAAAATGTCAAGTAGCTAAACAAAATAAAGCATTCATGAAATTGGTAAATCTTACACAAAATGATGTGAAACCAGAGGCCATATTTAATATAAAATTTTAAAAAAAGAAAATGGCCCCAGATAGGGTCAAATATTGAATAAACACTAGATTTTTTTTCTTCCCTTCCTCCTGATTCGACGTGAAGTAAAACTCTCGGGTGGCCTTCCTCCCCTCCTCTCATCTGCGTGGGTACATCCATAATAATAAAAAAAAATGTCACCCGGGTCCTTCATGGAGATTCTGCAAGAAGACAACAAGCTAAATGAGAAATCGTTTGAAAAATAATTCCTCGATATGTTCAGTCAGTCAAAATGCGGTCAGGGAGGGATACAGGCTGAGCTGGGATCGTAACGGGGCTTATTTGTGTCATTATTCTGCAGATTTGCAGATGCCAGCTCGGTTATGTGGATGGTTGTGGAAAGCCGAAAAGAAGGCAGTGTGTTTCTGTGTGTGCGTCCTGTTCAAATGAAGGGCCTGCATAGAAATGATTATCCATTTTGGTAGAATTCTAAATTATTTTAATTGTTTGCATTAATTTCTTATCATTGCTTGATTTTAAAAAAACAACATACAACACATGCAACATGGAGCTAACAATTTATTCCAGGAAGACATGCAGAGATTTTTTTCCAGCATTCTCAACGCTTTTCTACATTTCTCCTCATATTATCTGAACCTTTTTGTTTCATGTTTACTCTTTATGTTTTGTTATGCCTTTGTGCATCTGTGCTTTTATTTCTTCTCACTGAATTTATACCAAGAAATCATTTTCAGCCTGATCTGATTGATATAAGAGGGCATGAACATTAGTAGCCCTGACATATGGTTAGCAGGGAAGCCTAGAACAATTGAACCATGGTGTGTCACAGTAAAAAAAAAAAAAAAAAAAAAAAAGCTGATGCACTGAGTATTTCTGCATCCAACACTGAGAGATACACGCGCACACGCACGCACAGCAAGACACTGATTTGACCCATATGCGCCCATAACACAGGTAGCGCATAAATAACGTTTTAACTGAAACAGAAGATTTGTATTTCTCTCGTTGCATATACCATCCGTGGGAAAGTGCTCCTAAATCAATCCTGCTGTAAAGACAAGTGTGTAGGACAGGCTGGGCTCCACTAAATGCCGCCACCCACTCCTTTCCTCGCACACAAAGCCTGTGCGTAATTCCAAAAAAGCCATCCATCTCTTCCCCTAGCAACTCTGTCCTTCACCAGTAGGTCTGCTCCCCTCACAAAACCTGCATGTCCACCTAAAAACGACCCAATACGTGGACGCTGTGTGTACATTGCATTCTCAATTCAAACATAAAAGCCAGGTGGAGAGGCTGCTTCGCCCTATACTCACCGATGGGCATGCCCTCCTCCTCCTCACAAAAGGAAATGGTCGCATCTTGAAGCTGGCTTCTTATTTATCTTCTAAAACATCCCTCCAGCGACAGCCCGGCTATAACTGCGAGCAGAAACTGGTTCTAATCTGAGTGGCCAGTGTTTCTCGCCGCTTCCTGGCTGCATTTGATCCGGGGGAGAGTTAGAAGCCTTAAATGTGTTGTGAGGGCACCGAGCTGTCAGACCTTTTGGCGAGTAAGATTGATCGCGCGCAGGCTTCCAGGACTCTTTGTTTGGTATATAAGCAACAAACTGAGAGAGGCCTTACCACTTCTACTCTTTTCCTCCTCTCTCTCTCTCCCTCTCTCTTCACTCACAAAGCCATAATTTTCCTTTTTCTTTTTTGAATGAAAATACAACATGTAGTGCCTGACGAAAAACATCCAGAATGTGGCTTTCGCAGATGATTCTGGAAGGGCTGTGAAAAAAACCGCTGCAATACTGCGGAGAGGAGAGCCATTCAATAACAATTCCATCTACATAATAACGCTGCAAATGGATTCGTTGTAAATGGTCGATTGTGGACGTGTTGGTGTTTGCTTCATTGCAATCTCAGGTAGAACTGATGCAGGATGTACAGCGAGGCGCGTTTGTGGCTAAACCCTGGTTCTAAATCACTCCTAACATGGGGATGAAACCTTTCTAAATATTAGGATGATATTTAAAATAATGGCAGAAAAATATGACGACTAGAAATCACAAAAGAAAGAGTGTCTCTGTGTTTAAGCAAGTGTTTGTGGGTATGTTTACGCACATGGGCGCGCATGACCTCCTCATAAAATCGACCTTTAGTGGAATAAACGAAACATCTTTAATATCAGCTTTAATATCTCTATAAAGGTCACATAAATAGCCAATAAATAAAACAATGTTTGTGAGCGCGCATGCCTCTGTTTACAAGTTTCTGGACGCCATAAATCTTGTACATGTCACACAGCTGTTATGGGATGAAATGGTCCTAACGTGTCATATCCGTCAGTATTAACTTAATGGATGGTCTTTTTATTGCAACACATGTCAATGGATGCACTGCATATGTCATTATTATGTATCTTTGAAGAATCACATCTACTGTGGAGTCAACACTCGCTGAGCAAGGCTGGATTGTTGGGGTTGATTCTGTCCAGAAGTCTCAATATCAGTTTTTTGAGGTATGTTTTTTTTTGCCTATATGAATAGCTACTGGCGTGAAAAATGTGTGTGTGTCTGCGTGTGTGTCTGTGTGTGTGTGTGTCTGTGTGGTGGGGGGCGTTCTCGACTGACATCCTCAAACAATACGAGAAAGAGGAGTGCACGAATCCGCGCGCCCTATGGCTGGGCTCCTTCCCTGTAATAGTGAGCGTCAGCCATTCTTAAAAACACACATTTTGTAGCTTAGTGGACTGGACTGGAGGGGCCAAGAGGAGGATAAACTGAGCGGACAAAGATGTAAATAAAAACAGTCGTGCCCCGGCTGAGCGAGGCGTTCTTCGTCTGAGTTTTTGGATCAATCAGGCAGACAGTGGCTTCTTTTGATTAAACCCCAAATTGTCATTGGGCAGAGGTAATCATGTGACAGGCAATTCGGTCCAATTTCAACCTTGTCTCCATGAATTCAATAGTTTAATAGTAGCTCGGTCCCCACACGGCCGTAATCAGTGAAATAGAAAAAACACCACCAGGAGATTTTTTTTAATGATTTTTTCTTCCTCGTCCTCGCTGAGCCGCAACATTTATAAAATCACGCGTGCAAACTTTTCCTCGGCTCTCAGGGAGCGGAGATGAATTACGAATTCGAGCGAGAGAGCGGTTTTATCAATAGTCAGCCGTCGCTTGCTGAGTGCCTGACATCTTTCCCCCCTGTCGCTGATTCATTTCAAAGTTCATCAATCAAGAGCTCGACGCTTTCACGCCCGACACTGATTCCTCCTCCCTTTGAGCAGACCATTCCCAGCCTGAATCCGGGCAGCCATCCGCGCCACGGCCGGCCCAGACACAGCCCCGACGGATGCAGCCCGCTGCCCACAGCCTCCTTACCCCCGGAGTACCCCTGGATGCGGGAGAAGAAAGCCTCCAAGAGGAACCACCTGCCGACCTCCACCGCCACCACCGCCATCTCCAATGGACCTGTGTGCTTCTCTCCGAAAGGTGGGTGATTTAAAACACTTACTGCTGAAGTGTTTACTATCTGTTGCTAAAATTGGAGCTCAGAGCTGGGGCCTTTCCTCTAAGGAAAAGAGAAAGCTGGAGAGGATTTATTCTGATAGATTTATGGTTATTGCTTTGCTGTGCTTGTGTATGAAGCCAGAAGCAAAAGAAAAAAAAAAGTTTGGGTAAAGTTTGGTGATGTAAGATGATTTATTCCCCGAGCCGTAGCAGAGTTTTGATGTGTGACAGTAATGAAGAGTGATGGAGTGCCGTTGCCGAGGAGGGCAGCTGGAGCATTCATTAGTATCCCACACCAGGCTGGACCTCGCTGCTTTTATAGTGCACTGTGTTTGCTTCACGCTGGACGTTATTTAAAGTGTAAAACAATCTGATGAGTATCTTTCTGCTGTCATGATTCTCGTGATAAAAGGTTTAGTACAGGCTATAAGCGCTGGGTCAGTAGCTCCAGCGGCCATTTTGCTGCAGCCTCTCTCCAGTGGCCATACATTCACGGGCTGCGGGGTTATGTAACTGTTGTGTCCTGCGTTTTAATCCCACGCTACCGTGCTGCTTATTTTCCAGGCTCGCCTGAGATTGTGGAGAGCGCCGGGGGAGGAGGGGGCTCCCGTCGGCTGAGGACAGCGTACACCAACACACAGCTGCTGGAGCTGGAGAAGGAGTTCCACTTCAACAAGTATCTGTGCCGGCCGAGGAGGGTGGAAATAGCGGCCCTGCTGGATCTGACCGAGAGACAGGTCAAAGTCTGGTTCCAGAACCGGCGCATGAAGCACAAGCGGCAGACCCAGAGCAAGGAGAACCACAACGGGGAGGGGAAAGGGCCGGGAGCCGAGGACGGCATCCAGAGCGACGAGGAGGACGAGGCCCCCCTGTACGAGCGGAGCGGGGCCCTGCTGGAGAGAGATACCTGCTCCTTTCAGAACAACTCGCTCAGCTCCACACAGCAGCTCCACAATGGCGAGGCCATGGGCTTTGCTGCTGCGCCGCTGAACAGCAATGACAAAAATCTGAAACATTTTCCCAACCCGTCACCCACTGTTCCGGGCTGCATGTCAACAATGGGCCCAGGCTCGGCATCTGGCCCGGACAATGGCGACAGTCCCCCGGCCCTGGATGTTTCTATACACGATTTCCAACCTTTCTCCTCGGATTCCTGCCTGCAGCTCTCCGACGCAGCCTCGCCGAGCTTGTCAGAGTCTCTGGACAGCCCCGTGGACATTTCTACGGACAGTTTCTATTTTTTCTCGGAGTCTCTAACTACAATCGATCTGCAGCATCTGAACTATTAACTGAAATCAATCACAGTAACCTTTCTCTCTCTTTTTTTTGGGACAATAAATATCAGGCAACGATGCTATTAACTCTGATGTTATTTGTATATTCGGCACATTTATTCTGTTGATATTTGACTTGACGATTAACGCAAGGTAAGGATGAAATGAAATCACTGAAATAGCTCTGCTCCAGCTTGTAATTACCGTAACAAATTGATCTCCTGGAATGGAAATTATGAGTGTGTGTGTGAATAATTATACAATATTAGGCCTATGGAACCTGGTCATTTTTATTTTTGTATAGCTTCCAATGTCTTGGATATTTTTGTTAGAATACAATTAACTTGCTACAATCCTGTTTCCCTGGTGTTTGGAGTCGTTTTTTAAATCTATTTATATATTTTTTTTCCTTCCTGAATTATTCATGTTGAAAATATGCAAAATAAAAAGAAGTAGGGCACTGAAAGATAGAGACGTTATGCAAATTTAACAACAGGTTGGCAATGAATATAAATAGTCCGATCCGCGTGGAGCTGTGAAGGCACACACATGTTTGGATTTTACTGATATTGTAGGATTTAATTTCAACATAATTTATGTCTATTTATTGAAGCAGTTTACTGACACAGAAGAAGTCCGCCCTTTTATAAAGTGAGTTTATTACCTTATTAAAAAACTTGAGCGACAAAACTTTTTAATTTAGTCAAAATGACTTTTAAATTTCTGCAAATTCACAGATAATTAACAAAATTACTAACGCTACATATTTGAATTTGTTTTGCTGAAAATACTTTGTTTTCTTAGAGTTACACCCACATGTGAGCACCATTTCGTGCTGCCTGCACAAACCCCTAACGCAGATTATTTTTATTCTCACCTTCAAACTTCATACTTTTGCCGAGCAAAAGCAAATAACGCCCGCACGGATCCTGCCATGACAGGGGCTCTTAACATTGTGTGCATGTTGCAGGCAAACACCCGAGCCATGTTTGCCTTCAGGAGCTCATAAATCACTCCGTGGCATGAATGAGACGGACATTAAGGAGACCAATTGTAGCGTAATGTGCACAAATAAAACCCCACTTACATTTTCATACGGGACTCCCCAATTCCTGGGCTAAAAGGGGGCTGAGTCTCTGCATGCGTTTGGTAATAATTCATTTTTATAGCTTGTTTAAACACGACTCTGGCTCTGGCTCGGCGACAGCGGCTGCTCGCAGTAGTTGCCTGCCTGCTCGGGTTGTGAGGCTGCACTCTTTTTCCTCGCGTGTTATAAAAGTAGCCTAAACTCAAAGCAGACTCATCAAACATACATTTACTAAAAATAGCTGCAGAGAGGATCGCTGTGCAATATTTAGCTTATTTTATCAAGGGGGGTTTGTGCGTTTTGAGGTGGATTTTATTGGAGCAAAGTGCTGGAGGTCAATATGGGGATTATGAATGGTCTTGCTCTATTGTATTGCACTTGAGTTGACTTATGGGAATCAGTTATTAGCTCATTCACAGCGGGACTCAATATGGTCGCTCCACTGCAGCAGCTTTGTGTGCAGGAGCAGCGACAACAACCACCGGTTGCGACGGATCGATCCGCAAACTCGTCTGCGCACTCGAAATTCATAAGCTCGAGAGTTCAGCGGCGGTTTATCGAATAATCTGGAAGCCATAAGCAGCCCCATCGACTGGCTGAATATTAGCCTACTGGTTAACTAGAGTGTGTGTGTGTGTCAATGTGAGCAGTGTGCGTTTAGGGAGGGGGGCCAGATCCTCTGCACTCCCACACTCCAGCGGCTGGTGACTAACCACACGGCCACGATAACCAAATAATTCCGAGACAGCGCGCCCTTTCTGCGCACATGTGTTCACACAAAGAGCCCTGAAAGCTCCGAGGCCTGGCTGAGTTTCCACAGGCAGGCGAGGCAATGATCCGCTGCGCCCACTCAGTTCAGTGTACTGTTGCAGAGGCAGCTGGGAAGAAAGAGAGCAGAGAGGAGGGGCTGAGAGGGGGTAGTATTGACCCCACTGCGCTTTTTTCACTGGTGGGAAGTTTTCATCACCTCTTCACTTTCTACAAGATTCCATCAACTTGAATTAGATGACGTTTTGGATTTTATTGTCAATATTAGCAGGCTACATGTCTTATTTACACCTAAACCTAACATGAATGAAGGAAGTGGCGCAGATCCTTTAATGAAGTAAAAGCAGTGCTGTGCAAAGTGACACTTTAGTAAAAGTAAAGATATTGTGTTAAAGTCTCACTTTGGTGAAAGTGAAAGTCAACCAAAGGAATAGTAGGCCTACTCAAATAAAAGCCTTACATCTGATATTCAATGTGCTGACTAGTTGTAAGTACAAGTAAAAGTAAATAATACATATATAAACAAGTGTAGGATCTGATATTCAGTATTTTGTCTGATTATCAGAATCAGTGTGTTTTTTTAAAATTATTATTATCCAATTGCACATAAAATGAATTAATTTAAAAATGCACTACTTTGGCTCTGACGCACCCTGCAATCTGCAAAGTAACTAGTAACTAAAGTAAAAGTAAAAAGTACAACATATTTTACCTCCAAAGTGTAGCGCACTGTAAAATCTGACAAGGTAATAACAAAACCGATAACCTTAAAATTACCAAGTAAAGTAGACTAATGTTTTTTTAAGTTGTGAAAGCTTTTCAGCTCGTACAACTTGAACTTAATAGTCTATTTTACTTCTCTAATTCTGAGGTAATCGGTTTCCTGACTCTTTGAAAGTAAAGTCAACTTTTACAATTTACAGTGTGGAGTGGAAGAATAAAGAAGCAGGAAATGGAAATATTCCAGTAAAGTACAAGTACCTCAAAGATTGTATTTAAGTAGTTACTTCACTGAGGACTTAGTTACATTCTATCACTGAGTAAAAGTGACAGTATCACAGTGTCAGAACAGTCCAAAGAAGTCTAAGTATTAGCAACAACATGAAAGTATCAGAAGTAATCATGAGGCAGAAGAATGCCTCCTTCAGTGTTGGATTTGCTCCTCACATCTTAAGTTATCAGATTTAACATTACCAGTAACATGAGGCAGCATATTAATAATGCAGCTGGTTGAGGTGGCGTTAAATCACTTACACACTGTTGGTTACACCTAACAAAGGTTGTCTTTGTAAACTCTTAATCTGAAAATGTCAAAGCAGCTCTCAGATGAGTGGATAAAATGCTGAATATTGGAACCGATAATCGGCCAGGCTGATTATCAGTTGACCCATAGTATGTTCAAACATGTACATATACTTCCATATAATCCATATTCACCTCTATGTATCTATCAGTAATGGAATGCAACTAAGTACATTTACTTGAGAACTATACATAAAGTATAATTTTGAGGTACTTTACTTAAGTACCTCCATTTTCTGCTACTTTATACCACAAATATAGTACTTTAACTCCATTACATTCATTTGATCACTCTTGTTAGTACTTTGGAGATTGCATGCTGCATCAGAGTCAAGGTACTGAGTTAATCAATGTATTTTATTGGCAATTGGATACAAATGCTGATAATCAGCCAGACTGATAATCAGTTGACACATAATATACAGTACATACATGTAGATATATGTATAATTTTGATACTTTCTATCTATACATTTATAAACACAGTGAAGTGCACTATGGGTATTTGGCCACATACGGCCAATGGGGGCGCTCATCCCTCCATGTGACCCTCTCTTCCTCCCTCCCTCCCTCCTTCCCTCCTTTCCTCCTCCCCTCCCCTTTCTTTTCCTTCCTCAGTGAGAGGTTGGCCCCGCACTCTCCTCTAACGCCATACCGCAGCTCTCCCACCCACACTCCCCCCTCCTTTTTTCCCCTCTTTTTTTCTTTTTTTCAGCGCAGCTTTCCGTGGCCATTAATTTCTCCAACAGCTTTATTTGATGAACTTAACAGGATAATCAGCCCACACTCGCACCTCGGGCTATACGGGCGCATTAGCTCCGCGACGGGCCGCGCATTATCAGATCATTTGATCACTATACATGCATAATGAATACATGTGGGAGTGAAATCAGAGTAGATAGCAGACCTTATGACCCCGGGAGAGAAAAAATTAATAACGCATCAGATTCATGTTTAATGTGTTGTCTTGTCGTTGCATCACCTGTGACCTCCCAGCGAGCACCGAGAAGCAGCCAAACATTTCTAATGCGACCTTGATGGGAAACAAAGTTATAAAGAAACAGCTCGCTCCGACTGAACTGGAGTACTTTCTGCTTGTGTCAGGAGTGAACCCTTCCTGCCTCTCCCTCTCTGTCACACTGTGACAATATTTGCTGAGCAGATCCCTCGCAGTGTTAAAGCGTGAAACACTTCGCATTGGAATGGGACACTGATAGCCCTCTATAGCCTGTGGCGGTGGCGCACACACACATTAACACACTGAACCATCCATCCATCCAGGAGGGAATGACACCATTATATATATGACATCACGGCAGTTATGCGCGGGCGAAGACAGACACGCAATGAGAGCACACAACCGCGCGCGCACGAACACATACACGCACGCACACCTATTCCAAAAATACCGTACCTGAGGTCAGGGTGCTGGGTCGTCCTCGTGGAGAGGTTGCATAGGGTGAAGCGTTAATCTTTTCCTCGGGCTGGAGAGCGCACAGCGTGGGGTTAGAAGACGCCGTGTTTGACATTCCCCCGCTCGTCATGCGACCCCGGTGCTGTCCGCCGCCGTCTGCCTCCCAGCTCATTGTTTGCTCGGCCAATACATTAGTGGCGACGCGCGTCACCTTGATCGACGAGCGCCTGGAATTTAAATAGCCACTCAAACACCAATCTGTCACCAGCTAAGGGGATAAGGACAAGTGCCTCACTGGCTGACCCGGGCCCACGTGACAGCACCCGTTCATTGATATCGGCCCGTGCGCCCCCCTCCCTCCTCTGATGAGGACTGAGTATAGGTAAAGGTTGGCACGGTCACTCAGGGTAAAGAGGGGAGAGAGGGAGAGATCAGAGGGTGTCTGCAGAGTGGACGGTCCCTCGGCCCCCGCAGAACAATGCTACAATGAGCAGCTTCTTAGACTACTCGGTGATGAGCGGTGAAGGTGGTTCGTGCTCTGTCAGGGCTTTTCATTCGGACCACGGGATTACAACTTTCCAGTCCTGCGCGGTTACAGTCAACAACTGCGGTGCGGATGACCGCTTCATGGCGAGCAGGGCTTCCCCTGACGGCATCCCTCACCAGCCGGGGTCATACCCGTCTACTGCGAGCTCGCTGGGTCTCACCTATGGGGCCCATCCGGCCTGCAGCTCCAGCTATGGACCCCAAAGTTTCTGTACGACGTATAACCATTACGCGCTCAACCAGGAAGTAGACTCCTCAGCGGGATTCCCTCAGTGCGGCCCTCTGATGTACTCGGGTAACATTTCCTCCTCCATGGTGCCACAGCATCGCCAAGGTTACAGCGCCGCCCCCCTGGGTCAACTTCAGTATGCCCACCCTGCTTACGGCGGCGGGCACGAGCAGGCGTTTCCTGGGTGCTCAAACCCGCTGTCACCACTGCACGCGGCGCACCTGGAGGCTTGCTGTTCACCTCTGTCTGAGGGCGCGTCTTCTGCACAGACCTTCGACTGGATGAAAGTCAAGAGGAACCCACCAAAAACAGGTGGGTGCCAAGTGGTGGCTATGGCAACGGCACAGGGTGACATGTCTGTGAACAACACTGGCTCATAAGTGATCTTTAAAGTCAATGTTGGTAGATGTCTTCTGGGTAGGAAACACAGGAATGTAAACACATTTAAAGCCAAGTTGTTCAGATCAATTTTACGCATGAAATTTGACACTTCCTGTCTGATTGTGCCACTCTTATAGTTTGTTAAACTGAAGGCTGGGGCGTATTATAATGTATACAGTAGCAGATAGAATCTTTAACTGTAAACCTCAGACACATGTATTACAGCATGTTTCAAAGTAGATGACACGAATTGACTGCTGCATAAAAGTTGCTTCTTCATGCGTAAAAGTTGCTTCCAGGCACAAGTAATTTTCTCATAACTCGTGTGAGCAGAGAACATGTGTGATAACTGTTCTGGAAGTTCACTGTGATTTGTTTCTCTGTCTTCAGGTAGGTCCGGGGAATACGGTTACGGGGGTCAGCCCAACACGGTCCGGACCAACTTCACCACCAAGCAGCTGACGGAGCTGGAAAAGGAGTTCCACTTCAACAAGTACCTGACCCGTGCGCGGCGCGTTGAGATCGCGGCCGCGCTGCAGCTGAATGAGACTCAGGTGAAAATCTGGTTCCAGAACCGGAGGATGAAGCAGAAGAAGAGGGAGAAAGAAGGGCTGCTGCCGGCCAAGGCTTCATCCTCCTCAGACCCGGGGGAGAGGATTCAAGAGAAAATGGACGATGCAGACTCAGAGAAGTCTGTCTCAGCTCCATCTACTCCGTCACCCACATCCTCCACGGTGTCTTCCACGGGGGCTGATCCTTACTCCTCCAACTAAGAACCTACTGCCTCTTTACCTCTTTGGGCCACAGGCGGCCTGTATATATCGACGTTCCTACCCAGTGTATCGAAGCCAAAGTCCTGGTTGATGGATGTGGACATTTGAGATGAGTTAATGCACTATTTGGGGCTTTGGACATAACATGGACAATTTCTGAGTTATAGATTTGTTTTATATTGTGTGTTGTGTTCACAAGAATGTTGACAAATGTAGGCCATGGTTTAAAATGTGTCCACTTTCTTTTGGCGTTAAGTACGCGCTGCGCCATGATGGCGCACAAGATATCCAATACCTTCTTTACACCTGCTCCTGACCTGAGCTGCTGAATGTGCCAATGTAAAGCCAAAGAGCTGCACACACAAACAAATACCTCAAATGTGCCAAAGATGTGTGTCATGGCTACGGTCAGGCTGATTGCACTGGATGTCGTCAATTAGGCATCACACAATCAACGAGACGACCTCGTTTATTAATCGTTATAGAGTGCATTGTTATAGTAACTCCTTAATCACTGTCACCTCTGTGTTTGAGGCCTGTGTGTGTTTGTGTGTCGCGACTGTCTGAATGTCTTTTGTGTGAGGTTTGCATGATGCGTAATGCTTTCATGTATTATTAGCGGGGCGCTGAGTTTTATCAGTTGGGGAGCCGGTCGTTGTATGTTCCAGGCTTTTATCTGTTCTCTATTTAATCCACATACAAGATGTTTTGTCCAGAGAGACGTTTACGGGTCAATCATGTGTATTAAATTGCGTTTACTGCTTCAAAAACCTATTCCTCTGTGTCATTGTTGAAGGGAAGTCTTGAGAGAGACAGAATTGGTTGATTTCAAAGCAAATCTTAAATCTTAAATCCGCCTATCAGACATCTTATTTTAAGCCCTACAGACATGATAGGAAGCTCTGTCCGTTTCCCCATCGTTTGAGAAGCCGCATGTGGCAGAGTCTCTCAATGTATGCGGCCGTGCGCGCTCCCATCCCTGGGGTAAAGAGTTATTGGCATAATAAAGGCATGTTTATCCACGGAGGAGATGAGAGCGCGGACGTCAGCGTCATTTGTGATGACAACCTTATCGAGCTCTCGGCTTATTGAGGGGACAAAAAAGCAACTCTATTGATTAAAACATCGAGGTTAGGCTATCGACAAGGATGGGGCCTCACTGGCGCTGTCACTGTTAACTCCGCGGTTCCCCCAAGTCGCATGGAGGTGTCATCATCCCCACCTGATGACACGACGGACAGTGAAAACTTGCAGCACTGCATGTCAAAGTTCTGATTCAGCAAGAGCCATTATATCAGGTTCTCTTATAATTACGCCTGATTGGTAGATTTGGTAAATTCAAAAGAATAAGGACCATCTCTTCTTTAAAATTAACTAAAATTAGAAGTGGATTGATATGTATTAATATTTATCTGTCAGATAAAAC
This sequence comes from Pagrus major, assembly GCF_040436345.1. Lineage (NCBI taxonomy): Eukaryota > Metazoa > Chordata > Actinopteri > Spariformes > Sparidae > Pagrus > Pagrus major. The sequence goes on along the minus strand of NC_133217.1, from coordinate 12,004,369 downwards.
AAATGTGTCTAAACTGGACTCTAAAGTTGAAGTTTTGTTTAGTTTTATTTCACCTACAATTTTTCAAGGTGGCCTATATCCTCTGTCAAATTCCCACACTCAGAGAAGGGCCTTCCTGATTCTCTCACTGTTTTAATTCCTGGTGTGCAGCCTGCGAGTCCATCTTACCATAAAAGGGCAAAAACCGCCAGAAGAGCCATGATTAATGAGCGACGTTCACCTTTACCTTGGATCCACCTGCACGAGCTGCTCTATTGGAGCTGTGGAGACCTGCTGAGGCTGCTGCTCGGTCTCATTCAGCAACAGCAAACATGGACAAGGAGAGTAAGTCGTGTGGTTATTCATATCACCTAGTATATTCTTTTCGGATATTAGATATTGTTGTGTCAGGTGTTTTCTACATTCAGGAGACAGTGGAGGTTCTGTCTGAAACCTGTGAAGGTTAGTTTGGTATCTGCAGACGCCCTGGTTTGTTGTTGGAGGAGCTGTTTCGGTATAAATAGTGAATGGTGCGCACAGACCTGTTGATCAAGGGCGTGTTTGTGGTCGATAGGCCAACGTGAATGAGAATGGGCTGAAGGAAGGAAAGAAAAACCATCAGGAGGATGTTTATTTGATTTATCTGTCTGACAAACTACTTTTGTTTTAGCAGATAATTAAATATAATATCTTTTTTTCAACTAGAGACTGGTAGCAATTTAAATTAATGTTAATGTAATAAATTCAATCATTTTAATAGGAGATTAGTGTTATAAGGCATAAAGAAAAAGTATCTGAATTAACCTTAATATTATACTTATCTATTTTGTTGAACATTTTAAAATATGTTCAACAAGATATATATCAGGGATGTTGAGAGTTCAGAGGGACAGGCCGATGAAACCACAAGGATTAAATTTACAAGGCTGTCAAAATAACTGAATTCTTTCATGGTTTTCATTATTACTCCATCATTATTTCGAACAACACATATTTTATAATGCTGCCATTAGATTGACTTAACAGTCAGAAAAAGGGTGTAAATTAAAAAAAACAAACATTTTGTTCAAATTAAAACAACTTATTTCATAACAAGAACTCGTAAAAATGTTTCTTGACAAATGATTTCTCATCATCTTTTAGACCTACCAAGATTTTAGATTATTACTGGATTTATAAAAAATATTTATTTCACTGCCCGAATCTGCATATTTATGGATCACAATGAGTGTTATAAAAGTCATTTTGATTAAGTTTATGACCTCGATAAAATATGAATCTCACTCCCTCTAAATATACACATCTGGCGTCCTTCTATTTGCCCGCAATTACTAATCCACCTCTGTTCAACAGGGACCGACAACATTTTGGCACATACTACTCATTTGGCCGCATATTTTAATTGAATTTATTAATTTTCCTGTGTGTGTGTGTCCAAACCAGATGAGAATTTAGATTGTTAATTAATGTAAACTTAGTAGAGTCATAGTAGAGAGTGGGAAGAGGGAGAAAGTTGTTGTTGTCTGACACATTTGAAAAAGTTATAATCTCATTTGATTGTTATTAGGTATAAAAAAAAATGAGTGAAATTAAATTCTATCACTGTTTTTCTGGAGATAAATCCCTTCTACGAACTGCACTTTTAAAAAGTCTAAACTCTCCGGTTCTTTTCTTCTCAGGCCTCTGCGCTCTGCAGCAGCCACACAGAGTGGATTAGAAACGCAGCTGATCCTCAAAAGAGACAAGGGGTCAATCCTCGGTCACAGTTTGTTGTCACAGCAGCACCCACACCTAAACAACAGTTTACAGACCACACTGCGCAAACAAGCACCTCAACAACACAGTCACAGTCCAGCTCCGACGGCCTGTTTGACCCAAACTCCTTCAGACTCGTCGCTGAATGTTTAAAATGAAGCTCAGCCTCGTAAAGTCAGGACGTTTTTCTCCGGCCCGACCTCCACAATGTGGCCCCGCGCGGCTGATGGTTCCCATTAGGGCCTTCAGATAAACACATGGACGATGACAGATGTTTGACGAAAACCATTAAGGCTTTGTGAAAGGAGGAAAAGATGTTTAAAGCTCCTGACTTTAAGGAGGTGACGCAGAAATTAACACAGGGTTCATTTGCGCGTCCTTGATGCGGCCTATTATAGACGTGCGCCCTGTGCCAAACACACATTTGTGCCATGGAAGTGATCAGAACACAGCTTAAGAAAAATGACTTTTTAACTTTGATGGGTCAAATGAACTTATTCTATGAGCTCTTATAACAGCACTGGCAACGGGGAGAATTTTCAGGCTGGTCACACAGTCTGTGAATCAAATTTATTAATCTACATTTTAATTTTAATTTGAAATTTTAGGGGAAATACGCGCCGAAAATTCTTATTCTGAAACTTCACACAACCAAAAAATTTAAAATATCATTAATGCAAATACTTCACATAAACTTCAAAGTGTTGAGCTGTTTAAATATCGAAATCAAATGCAGATTCGAGCTGAAACATAAGATATATATATATTACATTTAACAAAAATAATGTTGGATGTTAGCTACTATAATGACAAGAAATAACCTCATTTAGAAAGAAAGATGTGTAAAACACATCAAAAAGAAAACACAAAAAGAAAATATGTTTCGGCTAAAAAAGATTTTTTTATTCTAAAGTAAGTTTTGTTTAAATTTTAATTTCTTAAATATTCTTCGATGTATAAATGTATAAATGAAGGTTGACATTTAGAAGCATTTCAAAGCATCACACTAATTACAAAGAAATAAGATTCTCTCCTTAACCGACTATTTCTTTACATCATATCTTTACGTTTTTCTCTTCCACGTGGATATTTATGATGGGTTCCTATTCTAGTACTAAATTAAAAAATAACTAATAATAACATCTTAATGTAGCACTTCCTTTTAGGATGATGTGTAAGGGACCATTTCACCTCCTCAACTCTTTATACTCTCGACCTGAATCCCATGCTGTGAGGGAAACAGTCTTAACAAGGTGTTGCAATTAGTTAAAGGGGCACTATGTAGTTTTGGAAAATAAATTCAAACTCACAAATGTTCTATTTACAATATCAATGAAGTAATAACACAAGCTGAGAAATATTTATTTGTATCCATAACTGAATCAACAAGCTTTTCTCAGATGAAAATAAGGTCCACGAAAACACTGTTTGTTTATATTTGGCGGACCCTGCCACCTTTCTAGCTACAAAGTTAAACAAAATCAACTTGCTTTGTCCTTCGCAGTCAGTTTGTTTATTCAGTTTATTTGGGCATGAAATCAAAGAGAGTTTGTTTATTTAGTTTGTTTCGGTATGAAAAAATCAGTCAATGAATCATCATCACGCTTCTGATTAGAATTTCTTCTCCAAAACTACAAAGTGCATCTTTAAAAGCTAAAGGTTCTTGTCTGTGACTAAATGACAAAGACTTTACACTAAAACTTTACGCAGTGAAGCCTGTGTTTTTTCCAACAGCTATCAGTGGACATATAGAGATGCAGAGTTGACAAGAAGTCTCTAAGGCTGCCACCTGAGAGTGTACAGGTATTTACTGCAAAACCACACTCACTTTAAACACACACAGGAATGCAGTGACATATACAAGATATTTTTACTTAGTTTGTTTGGAAACAAATACAGGCGCAAGAGGATATGACAAGTTTTTACATGCATGCACATATGCAAACACACACACCCACACACACAAAAAGCAGGCAGACAGAGAGGAAATACGTTTTAAAAATGTCTCTCTGGGGTGTCAAACTGGTGCCTCTGCCTCTGAATTCTCACCTTGTTGATTTCATTTTCTCATGTTTCTTGGATGCTTAGGTGTGAAAAATGTGTGTGTGCACGGAAAAATATAGTAGAAAGGATCATAAAGTTCTGAGTGTATTACCAAAAAAGAAAGAGAGAAGGGAGCAAACTGGAATGCTTTATAAAAGAAGGCCCCGGTCATTGTAGCACCTATAGAATATTTCCATTTGGCGTTGCCATCAAACCTTATTGACCAAAGCTTTTGAGGTTCAGGCTCACTTCTCTGTTGTAATAGAGAAATTCTTGGTGTACTGGGACATTATGAATGTGAGAGGTGCAGGGATGTGCTTGCAGTGACACCTGCACTGAACGGTCTGTACTTTTACACACAGATCCTAGGTGTGGTTTGTTTATGGTCAGCTATGGTACTCTAACACACACAGTTTGGACATGCAATAAAAATCAAAACAGAGAGAGTGAGACAGACACAGAAAGTGCTGGCAGCCCAGAGAGACCGAGAGAGGCAGACAGACAGAAGTCAGTCATCAGGGTCGTCGAGGTATTGGCACGTCTGCGCTCATTGACCACTCCCCTGTTGTGATTGGCAGCCAAAATGAATTCCTCCATCGACAGATGTGCATCTCCATGTGCCGATAAAGGGACACAGCCGATAGAGGATTGACAGTATGATGGAGGAAGAAAAGGAGGGGAAGGAGAGGAGAGATGACATCATGTGGTTAGTGGCTGCATATATGTGATGAAGCAGTAAAGTGTGGCGGTGTTTCGAGCGAGGAAAGGCAGAGGTTAGGGTGGTAGGTTAGAGGCCGACTGTACGTCCACAGCAGAACTCACCTCAAAGAGTTGTCTGCAGTTTTCTTTAAGCTCCTTCTCTCTGTAGAAGCAGTCCTACTCTGGAAAGACACAAAGACATGCGAACAGACGAGAGCACAGCCAGACCACCGTAGCAAGTCTGAGGCCCAGAGGAGGAGAGAGGAGTGGGAGAAGAGCCGCGGTCTAGAGACACAGGTCCATCCATCACACATGTCCTGACCTCAGCTTGACCCCAGCATGGCAGCCAATGAGGCGCCCTCACCCCCTATAGAAAGCCTCCCCCCCCCAACCACACACACATAGACACCCACACACACTTATCTACCCACCCACCCACGCACACACACACACACACACACACACACACACACACACACACACACACACACACACACAAGAGATCGGGTGACACTGAGAGGAGTCTGGATGCTCTTTGTTTTGGCCATTGTTGCTTCCCAGAATCCTTTGTTTTTTACATGACTAATGTGAGTACCAACACCTGACAGACAGGCTGTTCATCCTAGTCTCTCTCTCTCGCGCGCACGTGCACACACACACACACACACACACACACACATACTCCTCAGACAGGAATAACCACTTAGGAACATCCTGGCTAAAAGCTGAGTAGATTAGAATAGCTATACACGAATAAGACAGAGCTGGATCAGAGACACTGAATGCAGTTTTTGGAAATTCTGCAACAAACAGTAAAAATCTGAATCCTTTATCAAGAAACTGAAACACGTCCAGTTGATCTTTATCATTTTCCATTAATAGCATCAACCAGAGAGGAGGATAAACTGGATTAATAGGTTAGCAAGAGGCCCAAAAAAGATTTTCAGGCTTTTGAGTCAGTAGTATTTGGATTGTAAAACAAAACTGTGCAGTATTTAAAGGGTTCAGGAGACCTGTGTTTTATCTACATGTGGACTTTTTTAAAGGCATGAGGTGTGTTTTCACCACAAAAATGTTAAAATTGTTACAAAACCAATTCCAGGTTAGTTTTCCATCAATATATCTGTGCAACAACTTTAAAATCACAATGTTTTCCACAAATCACAGCCTTAAAACACCATATGCTAATAAATGTCTATTTTCTACAATTAATTTAGAAGAATACATAGTTGTGGTTCCTCGATTTGCAGGGAAACAGATGGCACCACCACAACAATGTGAGGGCGATTTATCTACAAATACAAAGGGTTGGATGTCTCAGCAGACATAAAAAAGAAATTCATTTTACACTTAAAAGCACTTTGAATCGATTTATACCATTTTCTCTTTGACAGCTGAATTCAGTAATCATAACAATAAAAGTCTTCTGTATAATAATGGCTGACATACGGCTTAAAACACCAACCTGATTGATATTCAGCAGAGTGCACACCTCAGCCATGGCACAACATTCCCCTTTAATTCAATCGAGCTTAATCTAATATCAATCCTATATCTGATGTACTCAGCGCAATCACAAGAAAAAGAAAGCTGACAATCAGAAGATGTCTGGTTCTATAGGCTAACCAAGGATAGGGCTAACCAACTGAATGTTGGCTTAGCTAACGGTCGCTGACTAGCATCTAAGAAGACACACCATTTAAATAAAACAACTTTTTTTGTTTTTGGGATTTGCATTTCTCCTCTTTTTGTAGAAACTAACCACCTTCCTGACTCTGCACTAAGCTAACACATCCCACAACCGACCATCAAATTAGTTAAGACATCAAACAAGTTGATCACAAAATTGGGGAAGTAACTGAGTGTTACAATTGTAATTTAATTATGGACTTCCAAACTCTGTTCTCTTACACTACTTGCCTATAGTGATCCACGGTATGCAAGGCATGCAGGTGGCCTGTTTACATGTCACATGTCAACCTAGAACACAAATAGTGAACTCCCGGGTTGTATTATTGGGTATAATAGTTAGCAGGTGTAAAATAATTGTCTTTGGCAAAAAAAAAATCCAACTATTTTTTCTATATCCTGTAATTTGTCTCAGTGAATCACAATAATATACACATTTCTTTTTTTTTTACTTTTCGTGTCAAGCCAAAAACGAAAACAAGGCAGTCACTTTGTGGTTTTTCATACTCTGTTGTAGCTTTTGTTATGCTTGTTGTAATTCTCTTATTCAGCCAAAGATGTAAGATTAACACACAAAGCTAAAACATAATCCCAAACCCTGAACTGCACAGCCAGCAGCACAGCCAGCAGCCTTTCCTGAGTACTTGTCAATAAGTACAGCCTGAGCCAAGTCTTTGATATCAAAGCCCTGAGCCTTTGGTCTCATGAATAACCAGACAGGTGAAGTAGCACGTGTTAAAACGGCCTCAAGGATATAATTGCTAACATATCACAGAGAGAAACACACAACCACAGTCGGTACTTTCACACACAACTGCAGGGCAGAAGGGAGGTTTCAGCACCTCAGATTAAACGTCTCCATGTCAGGGAGAGTTTGGAGATGTGTGAGCGTTGGACTCCGCCCGGGGCCACTTGCAGCGATTGTCAGGACGTTTGAGCTCAACTGACACTGTTTCACCTGAGAACCCTACCTGTCAGTCCTCCACATAAGAAGAGAAATGTTGCTCACGTGCGTTGTGACAGAAGACCACTGGAAGCACAATATGGGAGGGATTAGGGAGCAATTTGTGCGTTAACTGACACAAAATGGAGCGCTCAACCTCTTTGATGGTTACTGACAGCAGTTATTAGACCAGGTCACGAAATTTAAGATATTTAGACAGTTTTCAGTGAAATGTGATACGGTAGATTTCTTCTTTTTCAAGTCTTTTGATTGAGTCCTGAGATGTTAGAGCATTCCTGATGTTGACAGCACTAATTTGAAATGGACATATCTCAAAAGCCATTAGATGAGCAGCACCATTTAGAAGCAAAGTCAAGTTTACTGATCCCAATTACTTGACTGCTTCAGTGCACTTTATTAGTGTCTTGATGCCAGAAATTACACACACACAGCTGTAAAGCCAGCATGGATGTGAAAACAGTCAGTGCTAATGCAGCAGCTTGTTATTGTAAAGAATGACAGAGATGTTTCAGTGACAGATGTAAGGCTTGGTGTAACTCTAAGCCTCTCGTTTGTACACGCCCCGAGGCGCATCACACTGTGGGAGTCTGAGAGGCAGAGTGAAACTATGCACTGATAGGCTGCCTGTTGCCTTTAGGCAAGAAGCAGTCTAGATTTGAATCTCCAGCCCTCGGAACAGTAAGCTTTAGCGAGACAAATTGATTCTGAGAAAAATCAGCAAGATACTGTATATTTACGGCTGTGTAAACATACAAGATAAAAGCTTCTTATAACACTGTAGGAGTTGAGACGCTGACAGAGCAGCAGTGGCCATCAGAAAACATCAACCTATGTAAACCAGGAAGCTGTGAAAGTGCAAGTCTTCCTATAGGTTTTGGTTGCTTTTTGCATTCAAGTCATGTTTCTGCACTGTTATTCATTTTCCAAAAGCACCTTAAAGCTATACAGTCATCATAAAACCCATCTTATGCAGCTTCTTATATTTGCAAGAAAAACATGCTCTGACCATCAAACTACATGACACACTGGAAGCTTCTGTTTTTGTTAATTAAAGTTATCTTTAATAATGTTATGATATCTTTTCTCAATGCAGCACATATGTTGTTAAAGTGATGAGGCCTCCCGCTTTGACCGTGGTCTACCATGTCAGTGTAATGTTTTGCTTCACACATGCGTGAAAAGCATACATTCTTATTCCGCAGTCAAGGCAGCAATAATAAATATACAATTTGTGGTTAAAAGTTTCAAAATAAGGCTTGCGATGAAACACTTTTGGTTAGGTTTAGGCAACAAAACTAGTTGATTAGGTTTAGGAAAAGCTTGTGATTTGTGTTAAAACAAGTATGTTAGTTATGTAAGAGATTATGTGGTATGTTAGGTATGTTACGTAAGTTAATTTATGCAAGTAATTTAAAAAAAGTCAGTGTTGACTTTTGGTTTCACACAGTACATGAACCCTAGTCTCCTAGGTGAAGGTCCAACGTCATACATGCGTGTACATTTTACACCTAGGCAAGCGAAACGTGAAACTGAAACAGAAACCTGTACTGGATCAGCAGTTCTAAGCTGGTTGAGAATGTTTATGTATGAGTTGTACCTGACATAGGAAGGCATATTGTGTATATTAACAGTGTTAATCTGATGACAGAGGCAAGACCTGCACAAAATGTTGATAATACCCTGTTGAAGGCAGCTTCTGTGATCTGTCACCACTGAATCTGAATCTTGTTCTTACTTTGTGCTTAAGGGTAAGGCTTAAAGGCTTAAGGGGTCTGTGTCAAGTAGCATTGAAACTGATCAAAGCACAAGGTTTTCTCACCCATTTCCACTTTCACCAAGCAACTGTGTCTACTACAGCAAATACGAAGCTCTGACTGTTCACTATATTTTACTCAGTGTGTGTTGTTGAAAGTCTTTCATGTCCTTTTGATATAAAACATTTTTACAGAGTTTTGCTGACATACTATCAGAGGGGTGTTGTATTCAAATGCATTGTATTGAAAGTTTTTTCCAAAGTCAGCTGATTGCCTGCAAGGTCCCATTTTGAAACATGAACATTTGATTTGCTATTTTTCATTTCCTCCTAACAACAGTAATAATTCAGAATTCAATACATCATTTTCATACTCTGATTGAAGAAACCAATATTAGAGAATTTATGATGTGTAGTCTCAGTTGTTAGAGAGATTTATCCCTGTTTTCTCCTGTTTTTGGGAGGAGCTGCTCGACCCGATAGATATCAATAAATTGAATTAACCCAGGCTAAGCTTAACACACCTTCAAACTCCAGCTACAGACTTAAATCCAAGGTTGTCTGGTCCTGATACTGGAGAAAAACTGACAAAATCCCTGGAAATCAAAATATTCTTTAGCTAGACCAGTGAAAGAGACACATGTGCTTTGAGTTTGTACTATGTGTCCATTGTATCAGGGTTGTGTGTTAAAGTGAGCTGACCTCTCCAACACCACATGCTCACCTGCAGACAGCTGGACAGTCACCCTCGTCAACACCTCCCTCCTCTCACTCCCCCTCGCTCGTTATCATTTGAGCTCCGCAGAGACTCTTCTAATGACAGCGCTTGTCTATAACCTCGTCGTCACGGCTCGTGTACGTGTGTGTGTTGTTCCCTGTGTGTGTGTGTGTGCGGTTGTGCACTCGTACGGGTGCATGTTTGCCCTGTAATGACAGCGGCTGTCTATAACGGCTCGTCCTGGCAGGGATCATTCGGTCCTCCCTCTCTCCCACGTCTGCTGTCCGGTGTCACCCGTGTCCGGGTGGACGATGATGTGATCTTTAGTCCCCTCTGCGATCTATAGACTGGCATTTGGCTCAGGGAGCGTCCCCTGGCCCTGACATGCATGCTAAAGCTTGCCGCTGTTCTGCCAATATCCCCCCTGCCTGCCTTACCTCCCCCAACAGAAGTTTAACGCCACACAGCGCAATACTGCGACAGGCAGCATTAGAGAGTGGAGTGGCAGTTAGCCACTGAAGTTCGAGCCCCTGTAGGGAAAAGTATAGATGGTTAGTGTGTACGCATGAATGTGTGGTGCAGTGTGTGTCTTTTGTGTCAGTGATCAGTTAAATTTCAAGAACTCATTTGGATCCATTTGAACTTGTTATTAAAGAGCCATTTCGATGTCATTAGTGGCTGAACGTTACTTGCATTCAGGCAAACATGGCCTACTCTCATTATTTGAGCAGGAAAAGCCATTTTCTCTGCCTCTAGTCAAACTCAAACTCTTTTTAATTCCTTCTACAATACTATTCTGTTTAAGTTTATGGCATACAGCGAGCAGAGGGGTGAGCGTTCATCTACTTACTTCATGTTGTCTTCATTCTGACCAACAATCCACCAGTATCAGAAGCTTGTAGGCAGCCCATGCTGACCAGTCGCTTGGTATCTCCTGCTGTAACCCCGACATGCTACGACTAACTCGAGTGCTATTTGCTTCGGCATAGTTACTTGTTTCCTGTAAAAACAGGCAGCAGCCAATGTACCTTACGGCCTACCCCTTAACCGCCAAGTTGCAGACGTTGACTCTGCCCGGACACTCAGCTCCCAGTTAACACGGCTGGGCCGGAACAGCAAAGTTTCAGAGAAGCCAATTTGATGAAGTGAATACAAAACTGAGGTGGTTTGTGCCAGGTTTGGCTCCTGGCAACCCGGGGCTGAGTCAGCAAGGACAGCTCACCAAGCTAACGTCAGATAGCTACATTTAGCAGCAGTTAGCTCTTATTTTAGCCACAAAGATATCGGTATCTGTCCGCCAGGAAAATCCATAAATCACCTCGGTACTGTAGGAGGCCTCTGTTGTCGTTCTCAGGGGCTGCGCACGGCATCGGTCTGGACGTCATATTGAGAAGCTGCTGGTTATCAGTTTGTTTATTATCAGTTACTTTAGCAACAAGTAAAGCTGTCTGGCTATCAAGGCAGAGCAACCCGAAGGCATCAGTAGAACAACCAGCAAATGTTTTCTTTGTTAAACACATGACCCAGTATCACCCAAATCCAAATCCCAAATCACCCAAAATAAATTTAAAAGTTATATTTTTGTACAGTAATCAGGGAGATCTGGTCACAAGCAACACACTCCTCTGGCGCCATTCTTCTTTATAAATCCATGGCAGCGTCATGAAATAAAGAAAGCATTTATTGGAGCTATGTTAGCTAACAACAAGGTGAAAAGATTTGGTTGTTGTCCTATTTAGTTCTACTTCATAATTCAGTTCAGAAGTGGCTAAAATTAAGTCCCTACACACAATCAGCATCAGTTTCAGTCAACAGTCAAAACCAGTCACACTCATAAAGATCTGACAGTGTCTCACAACACTGCTACTTACACTTTCATTAGCTACATGTAGCTGTTACAGCACTCCCCACAGAAACCCTTGTGCTGATGTTAGTAATTAGGGAGCGACTTCAGGAGCTGAGCTATTCTTCCAATAAAACTGCATTCATTTGTGCAATAAAAGTTCCTGGAGTGAGAGTAGGTTCTTGGATTGGGAGTGACTCATGCTAGAGTACTAATCTCTTATGTTTAATACTTTCTACCACTGACACCAGAGGGGTAAGAAAAATTTAGTCGTAAGCATGAGCAATTATGGGGATCATAGCCAAACAAACAAAAGTATCATTACATTAAATCCAAACGGAAGATGTCACTGGACTCGGCGCATTACTTGATTTAAGAGATACTCCAGCAGGGTCCATACGTCTGTCCATTAATTTTCTAGATCTTCTTATCTTGTTCAGGGTCATGTGAGGTTGGTGCCTTTGAAATGCTTTCACAGATTATCACTTTAATTTAAATGAGTTCATATATGTGTTTGACCATAGGAAGTCTCTATCTCGACCCCTGTTATCTTATTGTATTGACGCTTGTTCTGTTGTTGCGTCCGTGTTTTCTATCTCTAATGGAGGCTTATATGCTATTTGGTGTGCCATTTGGAGTGTGTGTGTCCTGGCTGGTGTGTGTGGTCCTGAGGGACTGGCTGTGTCCACTCCTGCATTGATGCCATCACACTCTCATCTGCATACCTGACAGCACAGACCTTCTTCTTCCTTCTTCCAACCCCCATTTCCTCCATCTCTCTCCCCCCTTTCTCTCTCTCTCTCTCTGTCTGCTTCCTCCAGTTCAGCGTTTGACTCACTTCTTCTTATTTCCTGCTGACTTTTCTCTTTTCTTTATTCACCTTTCTTGGTTGTCTTACACTCTCTCCCTCTCTGTCTTTGCTTTCTCACCCGCTTGCTATTTTTCTCTCTGGGTCAATACTGTGTGTGTTGGGTATTCAGCGGTTGCAGTTTCTAGATAAACACCCTGTTAGCAGGATTATCCCTGTTGTCCTAACAATGTAAACCCGGGATTAGGCCCGACTCTCCAGGGATATATGTGTGTGTGCATCTTTGTGTGTGTGTTGTCCTAACTGTGTAAGCTGCCTTTCAAACTGTGTAAGGTCTCTGGAGCTCACTGCACATTGGAACAGGAGGTCAGTGCAGGCAGTATAATTGGTGTACGTGTGTTTAATGTGTCAAAATGTGTCTTCACATTTTATCTTTGAAGTCATTTTACTTTAGAATATTAACCTCATCCTGCCATAGCTGTGCATCTTCAAGATCTAGCAATGAACTGAGTGCATTTTCTTCTTCAAAGAATAATGCAAAGAACAAAGCTGATCGTTCATTGTTTACATTGATGTTAGCTGATGATCTCCTCCCTTCAGCTTTCTGCATCTACCCTTTTTCAAAAATCCATGTCTTTAAGGGAAGCAACAATAACTCTCTCTGTACTAGCAAGCTACACACTGAAAATGGCAAGTTAGCTGAAACCTAACCTGATTGTTGTAGGAACCTAAACAAGATAGCAGCTGGTACATTTTCTTTTGTTTTGGCCATTTTAATATCAGGGGTTGCCACCCCATGTGCAAAACAAGTTGCACCCAACACTATTTTGCAGGGACACCGCTGCATCCTGTGCTTTGCGCCACCCAAGATGATTGTGATTGGTTTACAGAAATACGAACAAGCCTGAGAGTTTTTTCCCCTATGACAGAATGAGAATTGGTGCAGCCTGATCTTTCTCCAGTGTATTTAAGTCTGGCAATGTGGGACTAATGTTACCTAAGCAGCAGTCACGGAATAGCATTGCGCCATAGCACTTCCCAAGTTCCCAATAACTCCACAGGGTAATTATTTTTCACGGTTGAAGCGTTTTGCTGCTTGCCAAAGTTTGCAAAAGACCACAGTGTTCATTGCATGTTTGACTGAGACAAACTCAGTATGACTCATGAGTCATACTTCTCTCCCTCATCCTCCATCCTTTGTTCAGCTTTTTGGCTAATAAAGCGACATGACCTGCTCTGACCTGCCGCACATATACATCATCATACAAATCGCATTTTGGCGACGCAGTAACGCAGCTTTAATTAATACAGTAACTGTAATACTATTGCTGATTTTGAAATTGTAATCCTTTCCACTACTCGTTACTGGCAAAAGTAAGAATATTACAGTAATATATTACTGAGTAATGTGTTACTGCCCAACACTGCATGTAGCACACATCAGGAGTTTGTCCATGTTAGATGCATTCCCACCTACTGGGGATAATCTGTTTGGTTTAGGAGGGGTGGCACTTGGGTAGAGCATGCAGGAGGAGGAGTAGGACTCATCCATAATGATGTCTGTTTTTGTGTTGATATCAAATCTCCATATATTTAGACATATCCGCAATATCAATGAAAGAGTGGAAAGCAATATACGGGCAAGCGGAAAAAGAGTATAAAGAAGCTTCACTCTTTGCTCTTGTGCTATGATTTTATCAACTAAAAAAAAAATCCATTGATTACAATTTTTGTTAAATATTTTACTGGAAAGTTTTTTGTGTTCAATTTAAAAGACAGAATCAAACTGAACAATAGAAACAAAAGTGTGACGTTGTCGTACGGTTACTGACGATTCAGCCACACAATGTTCTTAGAGCTTTGGATTACCAAACTGCTAGCGAAGAGTTGGATAAGAAAGAGCTGAAAAGAAATCAAGGCGGGGAAGCGAGTAAGGGGGTGGTTGAGAAGGCGGGGCTGTGTTGGCGATGAGGAGGTGAGAGGTCAAAGGTCAGCCCCCCTAGTGATATCTCCTGAGCCAGAGAGGCAGTCACGACCCGGTCAGCGGAGGTTCAGGTGTCAGAGAGAGACGACTGACTGACAAGACCAAGCGGGACCTCTCCTGCGCTCCGTCCCGCTCCGACCTTTCATCCTTCCTTCCCTCTCTCTCCCCGTCACTCCTCCGTGACCCATCCCTCCCTTCCTTCAAACTCTCTCCGCTCTCCTCGCTCTCTGTCTACCCACAGAACCCCAACCCTGTCATCCTCTCGTCCTTCCCTCCTTCCTTTCCCCCCACTCACCTTCTTTTTCACCCCTTAAGCTAAACATTACCACAGGGTTTCACTCAGCAGGCCGGGCTGACTGGGGCAGCTCTCTGTGGGGCTGCATGTCTTCAGTCCACCATCATGTGCTCACATTCACACTCTGAAACATACACGTGCACATATATGCACACAGGTTGTTGGCATACAGCCTAAAGTGTGCTGCAGTTCTGACAGGAACATTTAGACCATTTGAGTTTAAGAGGAGTTTTTACGTTCTGGGTCTTACATTTTTAGACTGTCCTGAAAATGTGGACACCACTAGACAAAGACGTCTACTTTAGGCAAAGGCTATGACCATGACTGTGGAAGAAAGTTTCCGATCTGTACTACTGCTGAGCATCTTTATTTCAAGTTCCAGGACTGTTGTACTATGCAATCTTACAAAGCGAGGGAGCCACAATGTTCCTAAAAATTGAGTTTCCGTCTTAATGCCAATACGTTGAAATTGACCTGTAACATCGTCTAATTGAAACTATGCTATGTTAGACAGAAATTTGTATCTAGAGAACAATTGTTGAGTCACTGCTATTGGTTCTATTAACCTGCACAGACTTATTATGGTCATTTTGTTCTTCGGGACAGTAAAACATTTATTTATTGCAGCTTTAACACATACATGGTACTCATTTCCATCTTTCGGTGCATCCATTACATTAATATAATATACCTATTATTGCTTGTGAATTGCATTGTAGACTTGATACCTACCATTAAATTGGAGGGACTGAGCTTCCCATTTCATAATCCACGACTCTTTCCTAATTAAAGCACACTGTATTACAGAGAATTACAGCTACACATCAGAGAAACTATGTTTACATGTCAACATACGTTTAGATTATGATATACAATGTCATAACAGGAGATACTTATAAGTTATTGACTCCTTCTGACCTGGTCGCCAGCCAGAGCTGATAGATTAACCACAGCTGACCGCAGGTTACAGTGATTGTTTCACCTCATCAACCTCTGGTGATGGATGAACAAATGTGGCTATAGTTATTGAGATAGATAAGAATTGTTTGTCTGCACTGAAGAAAGACACATCTTCAGAGATTACATGTAGCAAAGTGGTACATAGAATAATAACCTTTTCATGAACCACAAAACCAACAAAAAAAATAGCTGCTATTGTTAAATACATTTTCTTTCTGAAGTAAAGATTTGTCTGATGAGTGACAATATTGTGATGGTGGATGGCTGTCACAATTATTGTCACAATAATTTAGAGCATCAGAACCCCTGTGGAATGACTCATTTCACAATCAGATTTGATCCATTGTGTCCAATAACATTTGGAAAGTCTAGAAGAGCTGCAAATCCGCATTTATCCCCATTCTGTAGTCTGTAGTGTGCACGCTCTATGGGCCGCACAAAGTGGAAGATACGGGTCATTTTATATCCAAGAAGTCGAACGTTTTCGGCTTCTTGTGCCACTGAGCAGCTTTCATAGGTGAATGATAGTGGCCATGCCTCTAACACTGTATCCACTTGACATCATACGCCCATGAGTTTTCAGGTGACTCATTCTGGTCCTCAAACTACTGTGCAGTAGACCACGCCATGCAACCCTATAACAAAGTTGGGTTTTTTTGCATCCATTGTCAACATTTTCAACATGTTTTGCTTTCTTAAATATTTTCACCGTGGCAAATAAACAATAGTTAAGGCATGGTTAGAATTTTGGCAAATATAATACATGGTCATGGTTAGGGAAAGATTACAAAAAAATAGATTGCAGGTCTAGTAATGGGCCATAAACTCCAGTCTCCTGCATGGAAGTCAGATTTCTTACATGCTCATCGCACAGCTGCTCTCCACATTCACAGTACTTCCTGCACTGGCACTGAACTTTGGCATTGGACATGAATCGTGAGCTGCAAAATCATCCATTACGGGCTTAATTCTTCTTTCACAGAACTTAGGACTTATTTCTTAAGGGTATTCATGCACACATATACATTGAAGCCATCTACTTTGCATTACTGTGGCTGCTCATGTGTAAGATCCCTTTGAGGCAGCCTGTGTGAATTCAATTTGCTGAATAAGACCATTAGCTAATGATATGTAATGTACCCGCAGCTCTATCAGAAGCTCACATAGTTTAACATTTTTGATGGACTGGTTTGCAAAGTTTTGACACACTGCATGTAATTCAGCAAGTATCACACACAATACATTAAATATTGTCACTTGGACTTATGATAATGGGTCTCAAAATACAGTAAATGTTTTTATTTAAGTATTTTTCCCCTTCAGCTTTCTAACCGCATATATGTGGGAATAGTTTATATTCATAACCACTTCACGTCTGCAGAACGGACCTCGCCCCGAAGGTATGGACAAGCTTCTCATCACTCTCTTACTGTCTCATCATCGTGTTGACTGGCTGGCTGGCATGCCTGAGGACACAAGACAGCCAGACATAGGCACTGGCAGGTATGCGCACACAGACATACACTTTGGCAGGTGCAGGCTGCCAGTCGCTTCTTCAGTGTTGCTTTTCATTAACTTGTCTAATACAATCAAAGACTGTCAGCAGGAGTGACAGGAGGAGAAAGAAAGAGAAGACAAGGAGTGGAGAGAGAGATCGCCTCCTTCTTTTAACAGATATGACTCTGTTCATGCATCTAAAATTAAACTTCCTTTTTCTGTCTGATAGCATTGTGTCTGGCCCTTTTGTCACTCCTCGAATGTCCTCCGGCGTTTTTTGCACACACAGATGCGTCCCATACACACAGGTACAGGTGAGAAAATGTAGCGATAAAGGCATGAGTGCTCTGGGCAGCGTACATTCTAGACTGTCAGCTCGTCATGTGTCTCCAGAAGCGCACACCTGCATGTTCCAAAAAAAAAAGAAAAGAGTAACATGTATCATTGTTGAAAAGCGACATTTTAACCAATGCAATCAGGACGTTTAGTGAAATGCCACAGCTTAATGAAATAACGCCAGAATACATTTACCTCTCTGCATAAACCGATGGCTTATTTCTTTGCTTTCGGGAGGCGCGTCACTTTGCTAAAGGTTAAAGGGAAGATATTCTAATCAGGGACTCTTTACAGAACAGCAGCTCAATAAGGTCAACTGGTGTCACAACATTCAGGCTGGAGGGAGGAATGTGTGTGTGTGTGCAAGCGTGTGTATGTGCTACTTTGCAGCCATCCTGTTCATCTCTCTGTTGCTTCTGCGGTGTTCCTTTTTCTTATTTTATTTTTATTAATCCTTTATAGTTTTTATTTTTTGCTGTTTTGCAGCTTCCCATCAAAAAAATATCACTACATCCCTCACACACACACACACACACACACACACACACACACACATACACTGAGTCATATGTAAAGCGCTGGTGTCTGACGGGGTGATCCGCCGGCCAATCGGCTGTATTGATTATTGGGCCAGGGGAGGTTGGTGGAGCGGCAGCAGTAATTAGGGCTTTTTGGTGTGGATTAGCTGAGAGAAAAGGTCACCCGCTCAACATCAGTGGCAGGACCACAGGCAGGGACAGCAACAGGGAGGGGTGGACGGGTGGAGGGGACTGTCCCCAAACGTGATGACCGTGATTGGCAGGGCCATGTACGTACAGATAGGTGCACACAAGCAGAAATTAAGTGATAATTTAAAAGGTGATTTTTAGAATTTTTATTGGTTGTTATAAAACTGTGCTCGCCAAAGTAAGTGTTGAGATATAGGAGCACAGTGACATCCAAAATCTGATGGGGCAAGAAACTTAATTGTTCAGACAAGTTGTTAACAAGCCAGCACTTTAGAAAAACTGTCAAAACCAGTTTACTTGGAGGTAAAACCCAAAGTGAGCTCACCCATTATGTCAACAAAATTCTCCCTTCGCACAGGAAAACTGTATGCACAGAACTACAGTAAGTGACGTCCTTTAAAGTTATACCAAAATGTCGGTTTGGGTCATGATTTCACAGTTTGTCTTAATTTTCTCCTCAAATTAAGTTTGACGGGAGCTGTTTGAAAGCAAACTCCACAGATTTTGCAAAACAGAGTCTGTTTCCAGGTTTGGGGAGAACAACTGCATATGTGAAAAGAGTTGCACTTGTGTTGGATGTGGCTGAAGATAACACATTTGTTAGCTAAACGTAAGCTTACCAGACCTCTGTAGCCCGCTCCTCACCTCTGCTTAATGCCACGTTAGCCACTGCTAGCATACCGTACCCAAATTTCAGAGCAAAATGTTGGTGGTCTAGTTGCATTATGCATTAATGCATTATGCATTAATCTTGTTTTTCATTTTGACACCCATGTTAACAGGTAAAAGCAGCCACACAGACCATGTGAGCAACGCGGCTCACGTGAACCACATGCAGAACTGCAGTAAAGCCGGAAATTTGTTTATGACTATTGCAGTGCCCGTTCAAAACATTCAGTTTGACACAGACTGTATCAAATGATTATTAGCCAGACAACAACAACCGATGAGAGCGCTGGAGCAGCTGACGGCGCTGCCAAGCAATGGTTCTAGCCCTTGAGGCTAACGTTAGCTAGCATACTACTGTTGACAGAAACTTAAAATCTCACCTCCAGTTTTCGGTGAATAGGAAACCTGTGTTGACCACGTCTCCCTACTCACCCAGACTTGTTTAACCCTCTGCATTTGTGTTTTGCTCACTGCAACGCGTTACTAAAGCAAGTTCTTGCAACACGCTAATCTCCATTTCCTTTACGTCTGCTTCCCCATGGGATCACCTGAGAGGGATCATGTGTGAGCCCAGCTTCAGTCTGCAGAGCCATGAATGGTTAAAATGTATCAATATTGAATGTGTTGCGTGTCCATATGGCACCAAATCCGACACTGCACTTCCTTGGATCCTCAGCAACAAACCTGCAAGTGGGAAGTGGATCGGATAAACAGTTCTTGAGATATGCAAATAAGATCCAGACAAAGATTCCTTGAGTCACACAGTGTTATAGGAGGTGCTAAAATGAGAGAATTCTTTTAAAAAGTGATAAAAAGTTTGACAACTCATCAAATCAGTTTTACTTAAATAGCCTAAAGTCACCAATTTGCCCCCGTTTAGAAGTTAAGTTTATTTATATTTAATTCATCCTTGAGTTAATTTATTAAAAAATGTGTTAATGTTTACACAAGTAACTTTTTACTTATTTATTTTTACAGTTATTATTTACATATTTTCATGTTTAAATCTTTTCACTAGCGCAGATAACACAGCTACGATAATGTGTTTAATGTACCTTTTGTGCTACCGTACATTTACCTCAGTTAAGTCCTTCTAGCTTCTGATTGGTTGGTTCAGTCACCTGTGAGTGAGAACAAGGAAGTGTTGCTGTTGTTGTGGTTGTAAAGCTGAAGTGCGGACAGAAAGTAAAGTGCTGCATAAGGAAATTATCCGTCTTCATTCTGCTCTTTCTTATCATTAAGAGTGCTCAAACCACCACACACTGAACCCTCACGTTACATAAGCAATATCGCCACATTCTTGAGTAAAGTGTCATAAGTTATTGTACCAATGGCCAAGCAAGAAAACATATGTTTGAAGTTTTTGTTGACAAAAACAGCAATATCCTTTAACACATGCATAAGTAGATTATGTACAGTTGGGTAGATACAAGTGTGGATGTTCTCAGACTATGCAAAGATATCTAAACCTCATTTACTGCAAGTGCATAAACATGATTTTAAATTTCATACAACTTTTCTTCTCTTTCCCTCTGTTGCTCTCTCCAGACCTGCAGGTTGACTTCTCAGTGGTATGGCAGGTCTGACTGTATCTTGTATCTCAGAGGGTCATGACCTACCTAGACTGTGACCTAGACAAACAGGACCGAGTAGCTGCAACAGGACATGGAATGTCCTTCTTGTTTTTGTTTTGTTTCACTTTTTTGTTGAAAAGGTGGAATATGCCTCCCTCTGCACTTGCCGGAGCAAAAGAAAACATTTTCTTGGCATTTAATGAGGCGGTTTACATAAGAGAACGTTATGTGAGTGTAACAAAATTATAAAAGCTTACGCAGTGCTCTGTGTTGCAACTGAAGACGCATTATTCTTTCTTTTCTCTTTGTGACTGTCGTCTTCTAAAGCCACTGAGAATGTAATTTATTTTAGGAGCAGCACTTTTTCTTTGTGAACATATTTTTGGTGTTAGCACAGCCACTTTATCTGTACAGTCCCAGATTATATATGCTCGGTCTGCGTCTGGTGCCATGTGGAACCAATTTATTCTTAATAAAAAAAAGCCAATGTGAGTGATTTAGAAGGTGTCCGCTTGTCTGCGTTTACTGGGTGTCAGCTCCCCTTCTTCTGCTCCACAGCGGCTCAGTGTGAGGCAGCAGCAGCTGTGGGTGATTTGGGAGCGCTGGTTTTGTGCAAAGCTGCAGCACTCCTAGTGGTTGAACACGGAAGTGGTGCTACATTTCTGCAATACCAAGTAGACAGGAGGAGACAAGTGCATTAGTATTGCACTAGCTTGTTTTTGGCGTGTTGTGTTTTTGCACTGGCACGTGTTTGTGTGTGCAGATGATGGTGGCAGAGAGACGGGCATGCGTGACTTTTCTGTCTCATCACACAACAAAAGCTGTGTTTCCTAATGTGTGTAAGTGCATCACTGCAGGAAAAGCATCTGTGGTGCTGTGTGTGTTTGACCCTTTCTATGTATGAGACAGTGTGTATGATTTATAAATGTCAGTGGAAATGGCATGCCAACAGAGGTTCTGAAGAAGTGTTGTGTGACAATAAAGAACATACATAACTGAGAGAGGAGTCGGAAACAAACATGTCAGGGCCAAACAAACCTTGAATCCTCTTAGGCTCCGAGGCAGATGAATGTGAAGACATGTGGCAGATATCCGTCTGTATCTGACATCAACATTTGACGCCTCTCTGCTACTGTAACGGACATTTTATATAAGAGAACACTTTGAAATGTTCACACTGACTGGTAAAGGTGATTAAGATTGTCCAATGATTTGCAATTTGATGCATTATGTTACTACGGGTGATTAAAATCCAGTCTACAAAGCCAACGAAGAATTAAAGCATGTACACTCGTTACAAAACACATAATCCCTGTAATCCCAGGTATTCCTGTTGTCACAGCAAACTAGTGCTGACGAAGACATTGTTGAGATTTTTATTTTGTTTCCATGACTAAGGTATGCAGCTCTGATCCTGTCTGTGTCAGAGAATCTGTTGTCATGGCTCCCTGGTCATATAAAGCTAACAGTGCGCCTATATGGTCCACTATAGTGGCAGGATAGGCAGGGCAGCCAGGGTCTATCCGGACTCTGCACAGCTCCTGCATTACAGAGTTCACCAGAGGGTCAAAAGTGTCACCACATACATCACAGCTGTAGCAGAACGGCACACACCGTTGCCATGGTGATCAGCCATTTTTTCCCCCACTGTGCTAAGCCAAACAGTGGTGGGTGGGTGCTGAGATACGAGAAAAGACAAAAAGGATTGTGTGCTGGGTCTTATGTATGTTTCGGTAAAGTGTGTTTATTTGTCCAGGCGTGTTTCAGTTACTGCTACAGAGACACATGTGTGCCTTCCACTGTTTGGTCTGACTATCTGTGGTCTCAGCTGTACTCATCAGCAACCCCGTGCAACAATAGCTAAGGTGCCCGCGGTGGGAGCTGCGCAGCGTGATAAAACTGGCAAAATGACGGTGTCAGAAGCTCCATTGAACATAATCAGGCTGTGGTGGATGGGCTCGGCTGTTGGGTTTGGGACCATAAGTCTGGCGATTAAACATGCATGGGGAGAATCCTTCATCACGGGGGCGAAACAAAGCCGCCCTGCCCTTCCCACGTGTTTCAACATCGCCACGGAAAAAGCCTGTTTCCCTGGCAACCAAACTGGCTCTCTTTGTCACAGGAATGGGGAAGGAGGAGGAGGAGGAGGGAGGCGAGGAGGGGGAGTTGAGCAGAGGCATGACAGTCCACGCTGACCTCCACCTGACCTCTAGGTGAACATTGGTTTCCTGCTTTCCTGGAGAGGAACACTGTGATTGGTCATTTTCGACGAAACCAAGACAAGATCTAAACGTCTCTCCTCTGAAGTTTGCCTCTGTCATAACACACTTGTAATGTGTCTTTTCAAAATATCATACACATTTATAGTGACGGGACCTAGCTAATGCAAGAGGAAGGACATTAACATGGGCTGTCATTACTCCACGCTGACAGCCTAAGCTTTCCTAAAAGCCGACATCTTTTCTTCTACCGCCCCCAGTGGCGGGTTGTCGGCCCAGTGTAGGTGAAACAGGGAGAAGCATAAAAAGCTCTGAGTGAAAGAGAAATGACTCAAGGCGAGGAAATGGAGGATGCAGTTCAGAAAGCGTAGTGGTGAGAAAAAGACAATGGCTTGTTAATACAGGCAGCCAGAAAAAGCGAGGAAGGGAGACAAAGTGAGACGCCGCTTTTATGTCGGCTGCTACTCTCTGTAATGTTAACCTAGTGTTTCCCTAATGGGCTTAATGACATATGGAGCACAGATTGCAGCAGGAGCCGGCTCACTTTGAAACCACTGTCGCCTCCCTCAGGGCGTCGCAAACACTACATTATAAAGAGGACACAGGTCATATGTGGTGAACTTTAATGGTTATCAGATGATAACTCTTTCCATGACCTGAAACATCTTCACACGTGTAAACAGCTCTCAACAGGTGCAATACTTTCATTTTCAATTCCCGACGATCATTATCTAAGACACCACATGATGATATGCCTTCTTTTGTAAATTCTCGCCACTGGCCCGTATGACATCTCCCTAAGCATCTCCCGGCGGCACATCACCCGCCATTTTGTTTCAATTTGTTCCCATCACCGATATCTCTTCCTCCTCTCAGCTCCTTCAGTCCGTCCACATCTCACTTGTCGTCTGGCCGTCATCTTCTCGCGGACTGTTACTGATGATATCAGATTGCTGTTGGCTTTGCGGCGCTGGAAAGTGGAGCTAATGGGCTTTCAAATGCTTTATTGTGAATGCAACCTGTCAAGAGGGGAGAGATAGGATCGGATTTGATTAGGGGGCGACAGCAGCAGAATAAAACGTATTTAAAAAGAGGGGGAGTATTGTTTGCCTTTCTGCATGCCTGTGTGCAGTCTGTGAAAAAAAGAAAAAGAAACTTTACCAAGTATATTTAGCCAAATTTACTGCTTTGCACCACCCTTTTTAGATGCCCTTGAATCCTCCTTATCTCTGCAAGTCTTTTCATCCCTGCTCCCATTCTGTTTTCTCCTCAGCTTCCCTTTTCCATATGCATCCCTCCCCAGCAGAGCAGAGAGTAACACTGCCTCTTTTGGCTGGACGTGGTAAATGTGCTCCTCTCTGGCAGATGAATGATGTCAAACAGACATATTTATATTCATTTAGGACTGAGGAGGAGGAGAACCCATCTGTAACGGATGTGATAGGAACCGCTATGTGTGAGTGTGCGTGCATTTAGGTGTGTGTGTGTGTGTGTGTGTGTGTGTGTGTGTGTAGGCACACGAGTGTTCGAGCATGTGTTCCAAGGTATCCATCGTTTGTGATAAATGAATCGTGCTTTTGTGTGAGTTGATACCGTGTTTGTGGATTTGTGTGTGCGTGAGCTTGTGTGTGTTTACAGCGTGTGTGTCTGCGTGCAAGCGAGGTCATTCCCCGGTCACTCGTTCAGGCTGTGTGATGAATGAAGAGGAGAGGTGCCTGCAAAGCCGGAGAGATTTGGGAGAAACATTGTTCTACGGGGTTAAAAATGGTCCTGTGTTGTGCCAGAGGCTGAGGGAATGTTACTAAAAAAAATGTAAGACTGCAAACTTAAGTGGATGTTCATCATATCCAATGTTTAATATCAAGCTCGGCAACGTAATAAACTAATAAAATATTGATAATAGCCATTTGATTGTGCAGATTTTCTCGGAGAGAGTAAACGAAGTATCCGAAATTTGCTCCCTGTTCCCTTCGTTTTGTCTTTCCTACAGGAGAGAGGAGGGGGGAAGTGGCTGTGTTTGGTTTGGACGGCAGGCCGGTGGGGTCAAAGACATCTGACTCAACCAGGAAGTATCAGGTTGCAGTAGACAGGAAGTCAGTGGACCAAACAGGAAGGACTTTAAGCAGAGGAGGCTACTGAAAGCCAGCAGCCAGCAGCGTCTGTCAGCACGGGCCCAAAAAATAGATGGTGCATGTGTGTGTGAGTGAGTGTGCGCAAGCAAAAAATATCTTCATCTTCTTTTTCTTTTTGATTTAATGATTTAAACATTTTTCATCCAAATCTTTTTTTTTTTTTTTTTAAATAAATCAAAGTTTTCGGACATGTGAGAGTAATCATTTGTCTGGATGTCGGCTTGATAGAGGTCAGCTCTGATCTGAGGGACTACTGAGGATGATTTGTGTGTGTGTGTGTATTAGTGTGTGTGTGTGTGTGTGTGTGTGTGTCTGAGAATATGTGCTTGGGACAATGTGGTCAGGCAGAAGTGCATTGTGGGATCGATGTCCACACCTCGTCCTAAATTATTCATCCTGTCAGCTGGCCTGTCCACCATCGCCGTGGAAACCGCTGACCAAGAGCTTTACCCCCCATCCCTACGGATTCACCTCTTCATCCCCTCCTCAGGCCTCACTTCCTCCTCTCTCTCTCTCTCTCTCTCTCTCTCTCTCTCTCTCATTATCTCTTCCCTGATTCGTTCATTTGCAGCCTCTCTCGCCCTCACTCCTACTTCCAGTCTTCCTTACTTCTCCAATCTTTTCATCTGTCTTTCTTCTACTCCCATTATTCAGTATATCTGTCTTCCTCATTAGTCTTGAACTCCCACTGACTCACTTTCTATTTCTTCCACTCTCTTTTTTCTCATCTTGTCTTTCCCCGCGCTGACATTCTCTCCTCTGTTACCCCCGTGTTGCTGACTAAGATTATAATGTGTTGGCTTTGTAGGATGTTTATGTTTGTGTCTTTGAAGTCTGCCCCAGTGGCCTCTTGGAAGACAGCCATAATCCTAGCGAGTCGCCAGAGGTTGTTCAGCGTACCGTGTGCGTGCGTGCGTATTCATCCTCATGTGTGAATGCATGTGTGCACATGATGAACTCTGAGTGCAGTGTGTGCGTGCGCGAGCCTGCGAGTGTGAGTCAGTAATTGTGACATGGCTCATACATCATGGCCAGAGCCCGTTTGATTACAAGCGGAGGGGCCCGGTGATTAATCGTCGGATTCAGCTTCCTGGCCCGAGTTGTGACACCCGGTCACAGAGCATCTGTACTGACACACCCCCCTCGCCCCACTGCCCTGCTCCAGCGTACCCCCATACAGCCTGCACCCCTATACACCCACCCACACATGCACCCAAGTACCCCCTGCCTTCCCCTCACGTCCTCTCCAGCACTCCATTACCTTCTGCCCTTCTCTCGCCTCCAACAACACACACCTTACCTTTTCCTCACCAGCCTTGCCTCCCTTGTACTCCTCTATTTCCTGTTTTATCTTAGCCCAACCCTCCCACTGTATTCCCCCTCTCCCCCACCTCCAGCACAGCCGTATATCTTGTCTTTACCACTACGCACTCCCCACCTCTGCACTCCCTCATCTTGCTCCTCTCCCCTAACCTTTCCTTTTCGAGCAATTCTGTGCAACCCACAGCTTTGAATTAACCAAAGCCTTGCTGTTTTGATCTTATCACCTTTAGCCTTGCCATTTTTTCCACTTTCCCACAAGCTATGACCCCTCCATTCCTTCTTTTATATAAACCAGCCATACTAACCCTTTCCCCTAATCTGATTCTGCTCCGCTCGAAATGTATCTCAACTCCCTCATGCACATACAAAACCTGCACACACACTCACACATTCTTTTCTGTAAACCAAAAGCCTCCTCTGTACTCCATTTTCAGCATCTAAAAGGATCTTTAGCCCCCTCCACCTGCCTGTTAAGGTCATGTGAATCAGGTCCCCGAGGCACAAAGCAGCCCTTAATCCTACAAGCAAGCAACTTTGAGGCCAAGCGACTGCCCTTTTGTGCCTTGTATACGGTACCATCAACTAAAAAAACTGGATTTGTATTTATGATTTTTTCTTTTTAACGAGGACTTGTGCAACAGCAGCTTGAGCTAAGTTTAATTGTAATTTTTTTTAATGAGGGTCCATTTGTTAAACACTTCTGTAGTTCTCTGCATGTATACTTTGTGTGCACATCATGTTTTATATAAATAATTGTTAGTCCTGTTATTGTAAGAGCAAAAATGGAAAAAAAGTATGCAATATGGAGAATAATAAGCATCAGAATATTGATGAAGCAAACAGTAATTTAAACATTACAGGTGCAATATGTAAGAATTGTCATGCTGCTAACTGTAGCTGCCCTTAGCTAGTTAGCTCAGTTAGCCGTGGAACTAGCAGCTTGGACTGGGAGCTCGGTACCGGTGGAGTGGTTGGGTTTTTACCGCTAGCACAGGAGCTTTGGACTGAGACGGGGCTAGACTAGCTGTTTAGCATGCTGACTTCACAAGATATCTCTGCAACACAACACACAGACATCATAACATCAAAGCTCGTATATTTATTCACATTCTGTCTATAAATTTCTGATAATTTTTTAACGTTATTAACTTAAATTCTTACATATTGCCCCTTTAAGTCTGCCGTGATTAGATACTATTAGTTTTGTCAACAAATGCCATGAAAACACCTACATCAGCAGTTCATTAGTCCATCTCTAAACATTTTTGGACTTCACAGACCTGTCTGTGTGCTTCTTGGGCAATGTAAATCCTCAAATATGGGTTATGAATATATTGTTCTATTTTAAACAAAAAATAAATAATTTCCCAAAACAGCTAGAAATTGTAGTTTTTTTAACAAGCGTTACTCAAACAGGAGGTAATAGTGTATTTTCTGGGCACTATTTTGAGCTGCGGATTAATACACACTTGGTGCACTTGCTCATTAGTTATGGTGTTGTATACGGGATAGACTCAAAATAAACTACAATGCCCATGTGCATCATAATGAAGGGACAAGTCAACCAGTGCAACTGATTTTCAGTTTTTCAGTTTTTTCTTTTTTTTTTAAATAATGGAGTGGAATAAGCTGTATCAGGCTTTCCCTACACAGACAATATTTGTATGTAGAATCAATTAGACAAACAAAACATTTTTAAGATTGAATCATATCATTGAAACAAAAGACAGATTGGAAGGAATGTGAAGAAGCGATAGACGCAGGATTAGAGTCAAAAGGAAACAAAGGAAGAGAATCTGTGAGTGTGAGCAAGCTCGCTAGTGAGAAGTGGAGACAGTTTGTGTGTGTGTGTGTGTGTGTGTGTGTGTGTGTGTGTGTGTGTGTGTGTGTGTGTGTGTGTGTGTGTGTGTGTGTGTGTGCATGAATTTGTGTGTGCGTGTTCCCCTGGCTCTCACCTCCATGCGGTATCAGGATGAGGGATGGTCCTGCCAGCGATCAGCCCGGCCTGGACTCAAGCTCCGCACAAGGATTCCCTGCTGAAACCATTAGTCTGGGCATTAAACACCATTAGAGCACACACACACACACACACACACACACACACACACACACACACACACACACACACACACACACACAGAGCGTAAGTGCTCTACCACAACCATACCCTCACAAATATACATCCATGGTATGAGTGTGTAGCTGGATGCTCGTACACACACATGTTCACAAAGTCTCATGAGTTCCTGGAGGCACACACACACACCATCAGACCAGAGAGTGGAGGAGTGACTGCCAGAAGGATTGGTTGAAGCTGAGGGTAAAAGAGCAATAGTAGAGGAAGAACGATGAAGAAAAGGAGGGATGGGAGATATACCGAGGAGGGTGGAAGGGCGTTGAAAATCCACTTTTCCTTTAATGTCTCATTTCTCTTGCCATCATCTTCTCTATTTGCCTCTTCTAATGCATAATTAATTAACGACAAGTAAGAAATTAATTTCCTGGATGTCAGTTTTTTTTGTGTGTGTGTAAGCTTACCTCATCGTTCACCCACGCTGCACATGAATGCTTTTTACCGATCTGCATGTGTGTGTATTACCTGTTTCATTATGCATGTGTGTTGTTATGTGTGTGCGCTCATGTTGCACGCTGGAGCAAACGTGTCCCCGGCGATCCAGGTGTAATTGGGTTAGTGACAACCAGGACAATGTGACACCTGCAGGTCTCAGCTGTGCTTCTCCCCGCTGAACTGGCCTGGAGTCAGCTGGAGCTCTGTCATCTGGACTGGCCTCAGCTGAAATGGCCAGTCTGGGACTGATCCAGGGTTAGAGGCTCCACTGGGCACAACAAAAATATCAGTCTAAATACTAACCTCTTGTCTTTTAGCTGGACAGAAAAAACAATTAAGGACAGAGAAAGAGATTGTGTGGCATCCATCTGAGATGGCAATTAAGAGCAGCTTCTTTTCAGACTCACATGCAGATTTAAATAG
Organism: Pagrus major; assembly: GCF_040436345.1. NCBI lineage: Eukaryota > Metazoa > Chordata > Actinopteri > Spariformes > Sparidae > Pagrus > Pagrus major. The sequence continues at coordinate 11,975,409 of NC_133217.1, read as the reverse complement.
TAAAGAGGAGCATCATGAAGACTGTTTAAAAGTGATGTGCCACATCTTTGTATGTGAAATGTCATTTACTTGTTTTTACTTGTCTACCACACGTAGTGCAAACAGCACAGCTACCACTCTATACTCTGTATTCAAACCACTATATGTAGGGTGTTCGGAGGGAAAAAACTATTGATTGAGTATCTTATCGGTAATGATCTGATAACAAAATTAAGCATATAAGCATAAGAGGTCATGGCTTGTACTTCACTCCTAAAATGTACATTCTGTCTGACACTTAACATGCCCTGTCGCTTTGTCAGTAAGCTAGGCTTTTGTTGTTCTATTTGCTAAGAAAATTAGCAAGCCCTGTAAATGGATATGATGGTGACCCATCTAGTTTGAATTTTACATCAACGTTTCGCATTGACATTTGAGGATTATGATGTTAACTTAGAGTTACGAAGCAGCGATTAATTAGCAGTTGTGAAACTTGCAGGCTTCTTTACATCTAGACCTATTAGCAATTTGTTTTGTTTTTTTCATTTAAAAGCAGATTGATGGCCAAAGTTATGTGAAGAACCGTGAGTCATGAGTCTTTGTCAAGATAGTGTATTATAAAGTACCACCCCCCTAGCATTTCCACAACTTCACTGTAGTTGAGCTCTACAACAGTCGGCTAGTTGCACTGTTCATCACTTAATGCTAATTGTCTTAGTTCGAAGCCTATTCACTTGCACTCAGTAGCTTAGCTTAGCACCTCTTGGCGGAGCATTTCTTTTACTTATTTTCGTGACTCACCAAATTAAGAGTCCGCGATCATGGACAGCTGTGGACCTGTACTGGTAAACTCAATGCATAAGATGATATTGTAAATCAATCAACCCACTTGACAACTTTGACCATGAAGGCTCTGTGTGCATTATGAAATTCCAATTCTTGAATGAAAAAATTGAATTTGAATTTAATCTACGTGGACGGGGCGCCCAAGTTAAACCTATGCATGGGAAACACTTGGATTGCCGGTCAAGATTTCGTGCCAGCTTTACTTCATAATGATACATTAAAGAAAATAACTTTTGTTAAGAACTATTGCCAGTTTACATGAATGCACTGAGTCAAGTATCAACAGTAAATAAACTACATTTGCTCAAACAAACTTTGTAAAGATGTTCATAATTTTCTAAAAAATCATAGCAACAAAACAATATTCATTTCTCTGAAAGGCAACTTGTGTTCTGAGTATTACAGACAAAAAAATCACACGCACATGCAGCAAATAAACACTGCTGGTGTGTGACACTTTCCCGGATGCCCTCCTCCTCTCATGAGGCAGAACTTGTGATCACAGACTGATATCATCACACAAACGTCTCCCTGTCACATCAGATTTCTGCTGCTCATGTCTGAGGACCGTCTCTCTAGGCCCGAGTGGCGGCAGACCATGCTAACCAGCGCGACGCCATCGGAAGCTAATAAATCATCTGTGGTTTTATTTCAGATTTATTCGGACCGTAATGAAGACGCCACGGGCCCCGGGCCATAACCGACGGTGACAGGGTGACACTGATGAATGGCTGAAGGTGCGTTCTCTACAGCTGGAAGGAGAGGGAGGACTGTCAGGCAGCAACGGTGTATGTGTGTGTGTGTGTGTGTGTGTGTGTGTGTGTGTGTGTGTGTGTGTGTGTGTGTGTGTGCGTGTGTGTGTGTGTGTGTGCGTGTGTGTGTGATCACTTGCATTCCAAGGATCCGTTAGATCCCACAATAGGTATATAATAGTATCACCATCAAATATATAATTATTTGATCCACGCAGCAGAAAGTCAGACCAGAATCATGGCTGTTGTCTTCACTCTCATCTTACATTCACTAGAATAGTGCCTGTTCCAAACATGTTTGTTCGGAATGGGCCTCTGGTAGTGTTAAACTATAACCGTAAGTATAACCAGTACCGTTGAGAGAGGGTCAACCCCAACCTTGTCTCAACATAGTTCTGGGTATAACTTAGCCTGGGAATGCTGCTATTGATTAATCTAACGATTATGAAGTATTGAAGTCAAGTAATGATTATTAGATTTTATTTATTTTTTTGAAAATATTAATTTAACAGAAATAAATATCAAAAACTTGTCTCTTTAATATTCCAACATTTTATTCAGTCATCTAATCATCATCTAATATCCATGTATATCATGTAAGAACAGTCATTTCTCCCAGAAAATAATCTAAGAAGAAAATGCATTGTGTTACATTAATGTGAAGAGGTGCAGAAATACTTTTAACATGGGGGCGATGAAGAAGTGACTTCCATGCTTGCGTTGACAATCCTAATAATCATGCTTGGGTGGGGGCACAAGTAATGGTGTTGTCTTGCTGTCACTGCCGTCTTGACAAAGAGCTCTGCTATACTTTTAGTTTGAGTGTTCGTGCATGGGAGTTGTAGGCCTACTGGTGTGATAAGCCGTCTCAAACATGCAGAGCTCAGCACCACATTGTTGGGTCTCTGTCTACAACACTCCCGCTCTTTAGTCGATCATGAGCAAGGTTTTTTTTAGCTGCAGCTTGTTCTCCGGGGGAAACTATGTGTTGATTGGGCACAGCCATCTTTGTGACGCGTCGTTGTCGTAATTGATGATGTCAATTACGTTGATGAGTTGTGCCAGCTCTAACTTAGTCGTCGACTGTCATTTAATGTTTCTCTTATTTTATTTCTCGAGAACCACTCATCCACACTGCTTCACACTCGACTCATAACCTTCTTGGGTCCTCAGCAATGTGCTGTACCTGCAAATTCTGAGTGAATAATCATATATCAACATAATCAACATCATCACCATCATTGCCATTAACTTTGTCAAAGGTTGATCAAAATGATTCAACCTTTTCTCCTGCGATATCTCAACCAATCTGATAACCATGCTCTCTAAAATCCGTATACCTCACCTCATTAGCCCACTTTGACTCAATTAATGTAACTGCAAGCACAAACACTGAATTTTTAAAGGATTAACAAAGCAGCTGTCATTACATAAAAGTCATCAACATTTTCATTACCATTATCATAATCACTACTAACAACGTCAGAATCAACGCTTTTACCTTAATCGTCGTCATCATGATCAAACCTCCGCCCTCTCCACACAGTGTGTGTATTCCTGTCACTCTCTACGTGTTACTCTATTACACTGTCTCTGTGTTTTGATAGCGAGCTCTTTCTGTGTGTCATCACAGTCCTCTCTGTCAGCCAAGGACAAATCGACTGAACCAACTCAATGCTTCAAGCCTGGCAGCTTCCAGTCATCTTGTCAATCAATGAATCCATACGAAGCTCGTCTCACCCGGGCCTGACACAGTATGGCACAGCACTTTTTGAAGAGCACAAGAAGACATGGATACTTCACACTTAACACTGTGGCAGCAATAGAACAGCAAGTTTGACTAAGTTGTCTTACAGCATGAAAACAAAGACAACGGGTTGTTAACTGAAAAATCTATCACATTCAGCTGCTTTTATCTGGATCAAAGAGTCATGCAAATACACCTTTATGTCAATGGTCACAGCAAAGGTATGTCTTTGTTAAGTTAAGGTAAGTTTCTTGTAACTGAATAATCACAACTGCAGCCAAAGAAATGCTTGCAGTTATTAGCGTAAGGCATGACATTAGCATGATAATAGGCAATGCAATGGGAGGAGGTGATGACGTTCTGTGTACAACTTCCTGCATCTTCTGCCTACTGACAGTTTTGGGACCGTGTCACCCCCAATCAGACGGGCTGTTCCACCATTAAGTGGGCAGTAGCCAGCGTATCAATCTTTTTTCCGTCATTGCTTCTTGTGGCTTTGTGGCCCACTAGGTGGGTCATCGGCCCATATGGTATTTGCCAGAATTACCAGATTGCCAGTCCGAACAGGTTGGATACTTGTTCATAGAGATTAACCAGACGATTGTCAGATGATAGCTGATGGGTTCCAAGATTTATAATCGGATTGTAAACAATGACTGGCGCATGGAAGATGAGATCTTGGCCCAGATATCCGTTATCAGGATATCTTGCGTCTACAACGTAAGCCCGGAATCATTGGCAGTTGCCCCAAGAGGCTAAATCATTTTAGGACAATGACCAATTGGTCCCAAGAGTGATCAAAACATCTTCTTCTCTGCTGTTGATCTGTAGGTTCACACTCTCACAATTGTCATTTGATGAAGAAATTAATAAATATGCTTCTTCTAGGAGTTTTGGAGCCATGGGGATACAATAGCAGGACATGGAAGTGATTAATTAATTTATTCTGTGGCAAAGCCTTGAGAGTAACACATCGAAGGCGGACAAATGTGCTTCTTCCACTACTAGTTAACACCTCTAGCTGTAGCTGAGGAGCCACACCTGCCCTTAGTTACTGTTGGGACATAAAATCTATGGAAAGTCTTACAACAATCAACACTGCTCATGCACTATTTAACAACAATTTTCACACTAAATTGTTCACAGCTAGAAGTATAGAGCTGTATTACTGCGGCACCAGCACCCTGGAACAAGCTCACCTAAATGAAAGGCAGTTATTTATGTTATTAACTACACCTGTGCTTTTCCTGCAATAACATGCCAACATGTTAGACAACATAGTATTGCAGCAGTTTGTGAAATTGTCACAGAATTTAATTTACAGGATTTCTTGTACACGAGAAATGACAAATTTAAGTCATTTTTATTGACTCTCAGCACAACTATCTTGTTGGGCATGCCCCACATTTTTTGACTGAATAAAAATAAGTCATGCTGAGTTACACTGTTGTGATTTACTTTGACAATTTAACAGAGCAGAGACATTGTAAATGTCACTAACACCTGTGTTTTTCCTCCAATAAATGCTGTGAAACTGGACCAATGCTCTCAATGCTATTGAATATTCCCAAATCCCAAACAGAGAGGTATGACATGTTCAGCTGCTACAGGAGCTCTCTGTGTGTATAATGTTATGCACTGTAACCTGAGTGTGTCTTCGCTCCATCACCCTGTCTCTCTAATTACTGCTGTTTGTCCGTGGTGAGACAACATGAAAGCATTCGGCCTCTCCGGCTGACAACATCCATGAAAGGACAGATAACACACTCCTCCTTTACACCAGACTGGCACCATCTCTCCGCTTCCATCTTCATCACTTCCTCTCACACACTCTGTTACACTCCTTCACTCTGCCTCTCCATCCCTTTTCTACTCCTCTACAAAGCTGTCACTCACCAGCTGCAGAAATCTCTATTACAATCTCTTATCCAGTTATCCACCCTGTCTTTCACTACCCTCTCTCTTCTCTCTCTCTCTTATCCACATTTCCCATCCTCTACCCTCTTGAGTCTAAATGAAAAGTTGCGATCTGTTTACCATATTTGCGGCACAGTTTAACAACGTATTAACATACCCTGTGGGTTTTTAAATTTCAGTTTTTATAAGGGTGACAAACACGCTTTCATAACAAATGCACACACTCACTTATAAGTGCACAGAGCCAGTTAATTAGAGCTCGAGGCCCTTCTCTCCTAACGAACCTGAGGGTAATTAAAGAGCCCCTGGACACGGGTGTGTCTGCGAGCTGCTTCTAATTAAGCCCCAGCGAGCTGATTTAGCTAATTAGCTAAAGGCTCGATGTCGGACACCAAAGCATTCCAGCTCCTCGGAGCACAGGAAGTTACAATGTTCCCACATCGTCCCTGGCAACACTTTCATTTCCTGGGGCATTAATCACCAGAGTTACAACTGTCATTATAGTGACTGCCGTGCGGGAATGGAGGGAGGAGGGGGCAGCTGCAACCCTGAGGGTGAGAAGCGTGGGCCATTCATGTTTAAGCTTTGGGATGATGGGGCCAATCAGATACCAGCAGGTAGGAGCAGGAGGGGATGGAGAATTACAAAACAATTTAAGGATTGGTTTATGTGACACAAACGTTTTTGTTATCAAACACGTAGTGATAAAACAGTTATATAACAGACCTGTGCCTGATGTGGACAGTAACTAGTCAATCAATTGATCATTGAAACCAGACAGACAAATTGGTTCCTTGAAAAAATATTATTTATTTCAACTTAAGTTTGATTTTCACTGCTTTGTTCATTAGTTCTATAGACCGGATCGGGCTAACAGCAACAGTTACTTCCCGATAAACAACTGGCAGTTGATTTGCATTATGAAGAAATGTTTACAAAACTCATGATGATATAGTGTAAATAATCCATAAATAATTTCCGTTTCTTTCCTTTCTCACTTCATCAAGGTACGTGGCAGTAATGTGCCTTGATGCTGGTTGTCACCCACCACAAAAAGGAAAGAAAAAGAAGAAGAAGTTGCAGTTAGGTGGCCATTTCCACACTGTGTGGCTACTATTGCCACATAAAATCATGTCAGAGGTGATGACAGACGAGAGCGAGACACTGTATTCGCACCCACAAAAAGTTAGCCTGCCATTCTGGAAGTATTTAGCGAGCACAATGGTGCAGTAGTTATCACTGTTGCCTCACAACAAGTAAGCACTAGGTTCAAATCCAAGCTGGGGCAGGGCCTTGCTTTCTCTTCCTCAAAGTGCTCCAGTTTCTCCCAGTGATGTGTCAATGCCCCTGACAGGCACTGGTTTAGATCTGGAGTTGGACCCTGGACCGCCCACCGCTCCTCCGGATTGAGTTAAACACAGAGAACCAGTTTCACTACGTTGTACAATGTATGTGATAACGATGATGATTCTTCTTTTTGGATTCCGTAAACTTTCTATAGATATCGCGGTAATATTGTCATCCTGAATTCTTTTGGTCACTATAATCTTGTAGTGAAAATCTGATATCACGACAGCCCTGATATACTTTGAAATAACATAATGAAATAAGGAAATTAAAGAAAACATAAAATGACATTTCTTTGGGTTTGAACATAATTGGAAACACCTGGGATGAGAAACAACTCAACAAAAGACACAACAAAGGTCTTGTTGTTCTTCGACATTTAAATGCAGAAATGTTTCACATGTTTAAGTTGATTAGCATTCAGCAAAGTAGTGTCTGTCATCTGCACCGTGTGCAAAGGTACGTGTTTAAGGGTAAACATAAACAAAAATGTGGCGAGATAAGAGTAAGTGCTGTTCTCATATGAATTTGAGTGTTTCGTAAGTCCTCCTGGAAATCACTAAACTTCTAAGAGCACATACATCCCAGAGTAGACGTTCATCTCGTTTCATCTACCTCCTCCTCATTTTCATCTCTCCCTCTCTTCCTCTCTCTCGCTCGTGTCACCAATAACTCAGCATCCAACTTCATAGCTGGAGCGCATCTGATCCCCATTCATTTCCGCAGCGGGAGAGGGAGAGCTGGCGTTGGCCACTAAGGCCCTGATCAATCATGATCTAGCACGACAGCTTGTATTAGAGACGGGGAGATGGAGGGATGGAGAGATACAGAGGAAGAGAGCGGGGAATATAAGATATTCAGACGTGGATATTTCTCTTTCCGAGCTGCGTGTGATTTGTCGACATGACCAGATGTGATCAGAAGACGGTCAACGGAAGAAGAGTAAGAGGAGGAGGGAGAGATGAAAGAAGAAAAAAAAATGTCCCCGGCCCTGTTCGTTATTAAGAGATTAAATCCCATCTCTGACAGTCTTGTCAGTGCTGGAGACAGAATCGAGCACGGCCGGTAATTTGACTAGTTCCCTATCTCCTCACCGCTCAGTTGGCCGATGACAGCTGGGCGACAGAGCGTTGAATATGCAAGATGTCTCCCCCTCTATCCCTCTAAACTCTGCCATCTACCTCGCCTGTGAGCTCTGTCATGGCTGCCTCAGAGACACGCTCACAAAAATGTATGCGCACACACACACAGCCCTGTGAAATGGTACATTTTCAACCATTTGCATTCTCACCAAGAGGTTTTGACCTCCCAGGTTACTGACAGCTGAAGGCTTGCAGGTTCAGGTCTCTCACATGTGCGTTAGCAATGCAAATTCTCACTTTTAAGATCTTGCATTAGCTTCTGTGTGTGCACGTGTGTGTGCATCTCCGCTGACAGTTCCCGTTAGCCTGCTGTGTAGATCCTTCCAGCACACCCACAGTGAATCCAGTCAGGCCAGGTGTTATTTTAACACTCACTTTCGGAAGATGAACGAGGGACGTTTTCCTCCACCTCCTCCCGTCTCACACGTTCTTATCCCTTGTTCTCTCTTTCCCTCCCACTCCCATCCCTCCAGTTGGAAAAGCCTGACCCAGTATTACGGTGACATTATGGGGCCACTTACCGCCCTGCTAAAATAAACCCCAGTGAAGGAGGCGTGTGACAGAACGGGGTTACAGCACGCTGTCGCACAAATTAATCAAACAAATAAACGAGGAATTTAGACTTAAACAGGGAAGATCTCTCCCTCCCTTCCCTCCGCTCTTGTCTGTTGTCTCATCTTGCAGCTCATGTGTCTGTGCTCTAAGATGCATGGCTACCTGCGCAGTCACAGGTGAGGTAGCATCCAAAGCTGCTTCAGTCACACCTGTTTGACATTCATCCGCTCACTAATTCTGTCATTTTGTGTCACAGTCAGGCCGTCTTTTGCTGTGGACCACATGTCTGTTGCTGCTGGCATTTATGTGCCAAAAAATTGGGCCAAAACCATGAAATACATTCCTTAATTTAAAGATTACCATGCACATTTTAGTCAAGCAACGTATTTCCTATCAAACCGATCAAACTTTACGCAACTCAATGCCTACTCTGTCAGCAGATTGTAAAATAGCAGGCAATAACTTAGAAATGCTAACAGGCATGACAACTGTAGCATCACTAATGAGCCCGCTGTTCATGTTGCGTTCTGTTGCATGTTTTTTATATCAGTGCAAAGCTCGTCGCTGCTTTAGAGGCAGCAACTGACTTTAAAGATCATTAGTGTATTTTGGCTTCTCTACAATACAGTGCAAGCAGTCCCAAAAGGTCTTAACAAAGGTTTATTAGTTAAATCAAAACCCACAAAACCACAGCATCAGAGACTTCTATTTTTAAGTTGGCAGTAATGGCATCATAAATCTGAAGTTCAACCTTCAAATACTCTCATTGTCTCAACAAGAGAAAGACAAGAATGTGACTGTTTGTTGGTTTAAGGCAGGGGTCTGCAACCTGCGGCTCTGGAGCCACATGCGGCTCTTCTGCCCCACTGCAGTGGCTCCCTGTGGCTTTGACATTTTACATGAAAATGAATAACTTTTACTGCCTGCCACTGTTTTATTTATTATCAAAAGAGGCTACTCTTTATTTTGTACATTTTCACAAACACAGGGAGGACTTAAGTAGGTCTGCATATATAGTTCTGTATTGCTACTCTATTTCTATTTATTGTAGGTTAGTTCTTCTATTTCATAAATGCACCAAAACATGGCATCATTGAAATGGAAATGCAAAGTTCAAGTACCTTATACTGTAAGCATAAGTAGCCTACTGCAGAGTTGCCACATCATGTGGAATTATAAATGAACGCTCACTGAGGCTGATTAATAATCTTGATAGGCTAATTTAGACTTTCTGTTACCTTCATTATAAGACACAAATATGTTTTGCGGCTCCAGACATATTTTTTTGGCGAGGGACGGGGGCAAAAATGGCTCTTTTGATCGTAAAGGTTGCTGACCCTTGGTTTAAGGTTTGCTGAAGATGAGAAGAAAAAACACTAACATTGCACAGTTAGTGACACTTTTTCCGTCAACCAGCAGTGGTTGGTGTATCAGAGAAGGTAAGTAGACAACGCAATACCCTCGCTCTTCATTTCCCAGTCTCTCTCTCCCAGCATTGTGAGTAAACGGCCACACTGGGAAGTGAAGTCCAGAAACACACCTACAATTATGGCTTGATGTCGGAGCAATTATTATCTGGACAGGCTAGCGTCTGGGTCCGGACCTGGACAGCAGCCCGTCTATCAGTGATCTCGGTGGGATGGAGAGGAATGGCAAGTTAGCAAGGGGGACGCAATTTGGTAATTTTGCTAACAAGGGGAACAGTGTCCCCAAATCAATCGCCCACTGATTATCACTATAGGAGCCAAGATTGTTACTTTAAGATACAACCTTATTTACCCATATCAAAGTAGAAAAGAGTGCAAAGATATCAATAAAATATCAATAAGGGTGTAAGTATAAAAATATTAATGTCAAGTTAGCAATAATGCATATCCAATATCCAGTAAGACAAAGCTTGCTGACAAACATTTCACATATTATAACATATTGTGACTTTTGGACTGCTATTGACAATGTGAAACAGTCACACTTCGGTTAAATTTAGGCACAAAAACTACATGGTTAAGTTTAGGAAAGGTTATACTTTGGGTTTAAATGACTATGTTCAGCCACTTCACTTACATAACGTACGTTACGTAATTTATGTAACATGCCTTATAAACAACACAATATTAACTCTTGGTCACACACAGGACTTGAGCACTGTGTACGACCTATCCAACCATCCCCACCAACCCCCATATGGACTTTTCTTGCTGTATATACCACTGCACTAGAGGGGCGCTTCAAGAAGTGATGTTAGAGAGGAGCTACAGCGTCAAACCTAGAAGTATGAGGCCACTGACCAGGCTGCGGTATTTGACGCCTTGGGAGTGAGAATGGGCTGTTAATACAAGTACAGGCATGTGTAAATGGTTAGTATGTAGCAGGGAAAAACGAGCAGACAATAGATAAATACTCGGAGCTTGCTTGTGAAACCGCCGTCAAATGCACTTTTGCTCTAAATGTCTTATGTGAGTAAAATATGTGCAAACATATAGTCTCAAACTTAAAGACAAAACACCCAACGATAAAATGAACTCAGAGGTGTGAGATGTATCATTTAGGAAGGATTGTTTTCAGAGCAGCTGTGGATGATATGTTACAGTATTTACAGTTAATGTATAAAGAAAGTTGTTCACTTGAGCATGAAAGATTTGTGGTGCTCAAGCTGATTAAAGATGTAGATTATGACTCCAATACTCACTGCAGTCTCTCATTCTTGTTGGAGCAGTTTTCTCACCACAGTCAGGAATGCAGAGCGACATCCAAGTTTTACACTTGTTGCAGCCAACTGACATTCCCTCAGATCTCCTCTCTGCACTGGGATAATGCTGTCAGCTTTTCGGTTTCAAAATACAAATTGTTTTTATGCCTGTAATGTGAACACAAAATCTCAAGAACACCTTGAGGGAATTTCTTCAAATTTGGTACAAATGTTCACTATGGTCTATGACAGAGATTCCGCAATAGCGGCACAATGGAGGCCCACCTTTACTGCCTTTTTTTTTAAACACTGAATCAAGCAGTGCTGGCATAATGCAGCTCAAGTTTATCATTTCATACAGCATGCCAGTTTTTGTGGAGCCAAAAGAGGCGTGACAGTACACATCATAACATTCAGATCTGTGGGGGTTTTGTTACATGTTTCCACCTGTAAACCTAAAAATGTCTCAGCAAACTGTTACGGATGTTGTTATAATGTAAGTTCGAAAGAGAGGGCTGACCATCACTGTGACTTTTCTACGGTCAGTTTGGTGATTTTTTTCTATTTAAGTTGCCAAAGGCAGTTAACTATAACAACACAATAGTGGAAGGCGATGAAGATTGTGAGAGAAAGCTTTTTGCTCAAAATGATGTCACATAATCACCGCCAGTAAACAGCGGGAGCTGCCTGGCTCTCGCTGCCAGGGACAGATGCTGTTTTCCGGGTGGAAGTGTGACTAAAAGTCGGGAGGACAGACAGGACAACAGCAACTTTTCAACTTATATACCCTGCATTTTTTTCCTTTTTCCAAAGACACTATCTGCTACCACATCACTGTTTGATCTTGTTACAATGCTTTGTGGGTTGAAGTGTGGGACATTTTATCTTTTATTTTGAACATCTTTTATTTTGAGTGATATCCAGTGAAGGCTCTGTTTAGTTGTCAGACTGTAAACGACACACCTCTGTGCCGTGCTGCCAGATTACACTTTCACACGGAGTTTGATTCGCCTCTGTTGCGGCTCTGTTACTACCTCCACTTGCGGAACAAAACTGTCCCCCCATTCCGTCTCTGTAACTTTCATACAGATGGTGAGGCGAGTCAAAGGTCAGAGGTCAAGGTGACTGTGACCTCACAAAACACATTTTTGGCCATAACTCAAGAAGACATATATTTAAAACAACAAGATTGTATACAAATGTCTAATATGATAGAATGATGAAGTTTACACATTTGATATCCAAAAGGTCAGAGGTCAACTTCACCAGGACGTCTCAATATACTGCTAAAAATGTTCTGCCCATTATTTAACTCCATAGCTCAACAACAGCAACTTGACTGGTGCACAGAGGCCGTAATTCTAGTTCTCTTTATTATTTCGCTATTGTTGTGTTTTTTGGGGGTGTTTTTTCCAACATGTCCTCATACCTCAACGAGTGAATTGGTCATTTGCCCATGCCTGCCATAAGAAATATTTAACCTTTCTCAAACTGTCCTTTGTGCCCATCAATGGCCACTAAAGGTTGCTGCTTCACAATAAACATAGTATGGGTCTAAAGCTGCTTTCAGAGTAGAACAAATCAGGCGTTTTTTTTATGTTACAGTCAGCTCTAAAATCTTTTGTAATCTACTGCTTATAAATTACCTGTGCTGCATTGTTTATTATAACTGACGACTTATTAGAAAGGTGAAAGGCTTCTTAGTTTTAATACTAAACCAATAAAAAATATAATAATTTTCCATTGACTTACCCTTACAGCGTTTACCAGATGAAGAAAAGAATAAAGAAACTTGCATTTTGTTCAGTTTAAACACCACCAGTGATTCCATACAAACCTTCAATCACGGTGTCATCTCTCCACACTTTCATTTTGCTCCCAGTGTTGCAAGCTGGGAACCATAGCAATCGCTCCGAGGCCCATTCTGCATGCAGGCAACATCTTGATTAATCTTGACGATGACAGTGCGACTCTTGATGGGGACGGCTCCACATTGATCCGTAATGAAGCCATTGAGCCGCATGACGAATGGAGGCGAAGGAAATGTGTGAGCACATGATTAATGAAATAATTAATTAAGTAATTGGATTGACTTAATTATTTATTTCTCAATCCTTGAAGTCAGAGAAAAGTTTGATTACATATTCAAATTAGCGGGTGCAATGAGGTGAGCTGTGTTCTGCTTTTGATTCTCTGTCAGTTTTGCTCATGTATACAGATCAAATGCATCAAAGTATCATGCAATCAAGGTTGAGCCAAATAATTAAAACATTTTACAGGTTTTCAGCACATTTCAGGGAAGTTTTCCTCTAACACAAATATCTTCTGGCTTCTAAAGTTTTGGGGTGATTTGTTATTTAGATGATTAGATTAATGAACATCTGGGCAGTCTGGTCGCCTCATGAGATTCCAATTTGAGCCAAACACAATTGTTTCAGTTTTTCAAATTGTTAATAATATAGATGATTAACTATCCTAATGAAGAGTTAAGTCTGTGATCTTATTCCCATATGAAACTCCCAGGACGTCTGGAAATAGATTTTTTTGATTCCACGTAGTCTTTTCCATCTGCTGCCGGCTGCTACAGGGTGTGTGGGAAGTTTCCTGGACCTGCTGTCAGGGCTGTGAGCTATTCCAGGGAAAACATGCAGTAATTCTGGATCTTCTTTTGAAAAAGCTGGCCATGTCTTCCTCCATGAGTTTCTGCATATGTCAGACCTGGCATTAGAGCTATAACTTAACACTAACTGAAACGGAAGGCCCGTTGAGATTTTCGCATAATTCACATCATAAATAGGCTGATATAGTGGCTGTTCGGGCCAGCTTGGTAGCAACCTTAAATTTATAGCTAGTGGATATTACAGCAGCTCATTCTGCTAATAATGTACAGCGCCTATGACAGCATGTTTGCAAATCCTAAATCTTTTTATCAGCCTCTACTGAAACATTTGAAAGTACGATCAAAGACCTAAGAATCACAGATTTATTTATTCTTTTACAACTTTTTCTTTTATCCTGGGAAGGACTTTGCTGAGTGTGCATGCTCTTTTATTCAGTTTCACAGCCCTACAGTCATACCCAGACATAACCACACCTGGGAGCTGCCCACTGCTGCCACAGTAGTCCACTACTGGCCAACATCACCAAAAGAAAAAAGCTAAAAATATCTGAATGCTGTTTCTCCTGTTTCTGCATTCAGTATGCTAGAATTAAAATGACTCTTCTGGTAACTCTGTGGAGCTGTTCAGGGAGACACTACAGGTGAGTAAAGATTTTGATATGCACTGTGTAAGAATGGAAATACCCCAGTAGATGACTTACCGTAAGACAATTATTTTTGTACTCAAGTCTTTATGTTTAAATATGCAAATGAGGCATAATTAAATATGTGCTAATTTGTACACATTTCCAGAACAGAAATCTGAACTGAAATCAGTGCCAAATGGGTATTTTGGACATTTTCTTTCTACTAGTCTGAAAGAAGACATGGTATGGAAATGAAAGTACACAAAATACTCCATGTCAGTACCTCCATACCTGTCTTTCATACCCAAAGTTTAGATCTGTTCAGCTTGTACATGCGCGTTTATGCGCGTAAGGTTTAGGCATCTAAAGCCACTGGTTAAGGTTAGGTAGAAATGAACGGTGAGAGCACCATAACTTATACTGTATATAAAAACAGCATATATGGAATCAGTCAATCTCATAAAAAAAAACTCAAAGAAATTGGTGACTTTGCCACCAAAATAATGTTTAAAATGTTTTTTTACTACTACTGAGCATCCGCTCAGTTTCTCAACACCAGTTTCTTTTAGGGCTCAATGCTGAATGGCATGACATAACACCATTAGGTCATCCCATCAGAGCACTTGAATAAATGTGAAAGCTAAATGTCTAATGGTTGAATTGTCTAACTTTCCTTGGTAATCATGTGCATTAATGTGATATCCTCCTTTTCCATGTTTATTTGAAGTCCTTCTGCACCCACATCAAATCGGCTGAAACTGTTGTGAATCTCTTGACTGTGCGCTGGCATCAGTGCAACAGTAAGATTGGCTGATATCGGTGATTCCCACACATAGATTTTACTTGGGATGGCCGCCCAGGTGTATAAAGGCAGCCAAAGTATATTTGGCGACCCGTTTTGGAATTTTTTACTTTTATCGTTTATCCGTGAGAAAGAACGACTACCGATGATTGATTTACTAGTGGACAACCTGCCCTCGCTCTATCCCTCCTACCTACTGACATTTAGTCATACTTTAAGTGGTTTGTCTCGTCTCTGATAACGTCTCCGCCTCTCTACTTTTACTTTCCACCCTCACTACCTAAGGGGCACACTTCTTCCTGTGTTGGAGCCAGTTGTTGGTTTATAGGGATGCTGCACTGTGCGGCACACTCAGCATGGTTTCCTGTGTGGTCACAAACTAACGAAGAAACTGTAACCTGTAAGGAAACTGGACAGAGTGGTGCTTTCCTGCCTTTGTACTTCCTGTGTGGTTTACGATATGCATGCTGTATCAGCAAACAATCCAGTTCAGCTTACAAATTAGATCTTTAAGAGAGTTTGGCACAAGACGTAGGGATGTAAACAGAACTGTTACAAGGAAATGGCAGCTCCACCGATCTTGTAATGTTTTAGACTAACTTGCATAACCAACACTTTCATCCAAGTGTCCTGCCAGTTTTCATCCCCATAACGACCACCAAATAAAAGATTATTACAAGTATTTAAACTAAAGAACTAATGGTTAAAATGAATCCTCTAATGCTCTGCATGCACACATGAGTCTGAGTTTATGAGCATGTGGGTGTGTTTGAATATGTGCTTGTGTGTGCATGTGTTTATATGCAGCATGTGCAGGTCTCCCTGCGTCCTATTGGAGATTATTGTGCATCCATCAGTATGCCATTAAGCAGTGGCCGGTGAGGATATGAAATGGCTCTCACTTTGGGGCTATCGCTGATCAATGCTCATAAACATTTAATGTCATAATCAGCCATCAGGCGGCACAATAACACATCAGCACTAACAGCTTCAGAGCAACACACGTGCACACAGACACACACATGCACGTACGCTTCTTCAGTGCAACATCCCTGGTACATTGAGTATGTATATTTTATGTAACACAGCTGTAGAGGTGGAAACACACAAGCATACACACATTAGATATCTTGCCTCACACACCATTAAACAAACACACACCATCAACCATTTAGGCGCTAAAGTAATGTGTGTGCTTGGAGTGTGTGTGTGATGTTATGCTCGGAGTGTGTATGATGTTATGCTGTGGTCTGGGTGAGAGATGAAAGAGAGAGACAAGGGGAGGGTGGCGGGGTGAGGAGGGGGGGTATTATCGGGGGAGGGCTTTACAAAGTAAGCCAATTTATACAAGGTATCCCGGCTCGAATTAGCGGCTAATGACTCTATTAGCTTTCATTTTTGCACCGAGGAGATTTGCCTGCATAAATTAGGGCCCGATCATTGGCAAAGTGTCACGGCCAAAGGACAGTTTATAAATACAACAGCCAGGCCCTGTCAGCCACGCCGGGCGCTGATATAGACGTCTCTGCAGACTTTGTCGTTGAGCGCAACAGACTTGTGCCAGTCAGACGGTGACAGGGGACCGTGGGGGTCCCAGGGGGAGCTCTCTCGCCGTCGTCCCTGAAAAGGTCAACTTGACGCGGGCACAGCCCATCGACCTGCCCCCCTGTCGGCTCCGCTGATAAAAATCAGATAAACTTAAGACCACTTATCGATCGAGGCTGCGGAGCCTTAGGCAAATGTTGGCCGAGCCCTCCTCCTCTTCCTCTTCCTCCTCCTCCTCTTCTTCTCCTGTGCATATGATTACACACAAGCAAATTAAAAATAGGGGTGGGAGACAGAGAGAGAGAGGGAGAGAGAGGGGAGAGAATAAGGGAAAGATAGAGAGGAGATGTGAGAGAGGAAGGCAGGAATTCTTGTTTCTCTGAGGAGAGGAGGGGAGGGGATGTTATTAAGAGGTGAGAGGATGAGAAGTGGGAGTAGGCACAGTAAGATTAATCGCAGAAATTTGAGCAGAGACAGGGAAATTTCATTAACTATGAGAGCACTTGTTAGAGCTAAATGGTCAGAGAGAGGCGGGAGGGGAAGGGGGGGTCGTGAGAGGTAGAAGAAGTGGAAAAAAGAAAAACAGAGTTATACAGAACATGCAACTTATTTATATCATGCAACATACAGGCACAAGTACATGATTCTCCAATGTCTTGCTTTCCTTTACCTGCAAAGTCTGAGATGGATGCAGAAAAAGGGATGAGGACACAACAGATGAGCGAGAGCGACTGTGGGAAAGAGTGAGGCCAGAAGGGGCCCCGCAGCAGGAAGGATGCAGAGCTGAGCAACGGGCCAGGAGTCAAAGTTAGTGAGAAAAGACCCGGCACAGACTGCTGCGGAGAGACAGAATTAGAACAAAACTGCAGGAGAGAAACAGAGGTGCAGCACATCTGGCTGGCAACACTTTCGCCTCAGCAATCAGACCACACATCCTCTGCACTTTCACTCGCCGTCCTCTCTCACAGCGTCTCTCTTGCCAGGCTGGGTGTCTGTCTGCTGCCCTCTGCACCCACGCTATCTTTCCACACTTCCTCACTCCATCACTTCACCAGTTTCTGCACAAACACACATACTGTATGCACACACACACACACACACACACACACACACACACACACACACACACCACACACACACACACGCTCAGTCTCACTGTCTCTGCGTCCCTCTCAGGAGGATGAGCAATACAGCTCAGGGCAAAGAGGTGCTGATAAGGGGACAGGAGTGTGACGCGAGCAGGGGCCCACGGCCACAGATAACGCGCTCACTTGTGTATGTGTGTGTGTGTGCATGTGTGTGTGCGATTATGTGTCTGTCTATGTGTGCATGTGAGGCCCATGGTCGTCAGGGTGTAAGTGGGACTGATGAGGGTAACCCCGTTATCAGCTCCGTCTATGTCAGCACCTCCATCTGGTGCCGGCTCTCTTGCCAGTGTGTATGTGTATGTGCAAGTGTGTGTGTGTGTGTGTGTGTGTGTGTGTGTGTGTGTGTGTGTGTGTGTCATTACAGGGTGATAGTTGTCTGGTGAGCAGGAAGTGCAGTCTGGGTCAGACTGGTGACACATGCAGCACAGCCTTTATGTCTGTCTTGTTCTCTTCTTCTCTTGCTTTGTGTGTCTGTGTGTGTGTGTGTGTGTGTGTGTGTGTGTGTGTGTGTATGTGTGAGCATTAGACTAATCACTACAGGGGAAGAAGAATAGAGGTTTCTATACAAGCAATTTGTTGTTAGTTTGAGAAAATGCATTATTTTTTGGCCATCTTTTTTTCTGCTATCACTACACTCCACATCATCATGGTAACATCGCTCAGCAACATTATAATTAATCAGAGTAATATGTTACACATCGTCTCAAATAAATTATTTGCATAAAAAATATATGCAACTCAGTAGCATATAAAAGCTGCCAAAAGAGATGAAGATGCAGGCAATGTGAGCAGCAGAGGAGGTGTGAGTGAGTTTTGGGATGAGGCCATGAGCCACAGATTTAGTCCTCTGCTGCCAACTACTGGTGGATATTTGGAACAGCAGATACTCACACTGAGCATGAAGGTCCTCTGCTTTTCTCTCTTGGAAACACCTCAGTCACTGTAAATAGAAAGTAAGCTGCTGCAAAATAATATTCTATAAACTTTTGATGATTTCAAAATAAATGTGAAACAGTTTTTGTCCTTATTTGTGTAGGATTTACACGTTGAGGTAATGCATCCGAATTGACAGCGAAAAGGTATATCATGGATTTAAAGGGAAAGAAGCCGTGACTTTTTCCTCTTAAGTCATAAAGGGTTTGTACCACTACCAGGGAGGTTATGTTTTCATCCGTGTCCGTTGATTGGTTGGTTGGTGTGTGAGCTGGATTACACAAAAACTACTGAACGGATTTCCACGAAACTGGATGGAGGATGGGTCTCGGCCCAGAATAGACCCCATGAACTTTTGGTGCGGATCTGGATAAAGGCATGGACACGGGAAGTAGGAATGCTGACGAGGTTGCAGCACCCCGTAAAACAAGGCATTAAATAAACAATCAATTGATTGTCCAAATGATATAAAAACTTTCTTTGGTCATGAAGCCTAATGTTACTTGACAATCTGGTTAATCAGACAAGTGTATGAATTACACTGCTGACTGGAATCTCTGTTAAAGCAACAAACAGGCAGATCTGCGTTATATATGCTCTTCTCTATTAAATATACAGTACATATATATATATATCTATATATATATATAGATATATAGATATATATATGTATATATATGTATATATATATATATATATATATATATATATATATATATATATACATATGTATATATATATATAGCATAGGAAACAATGTTCTTTACACAAGGAAATAAACAACTTCATGTATAACATTTGCAGAATTTATAAGTAGGCCCAAATGATTAAGAATTTTTCATCGATAGCATTTCACAAAGTTTAAGTTTCTTTTAACTCAACAAAAACTCACAAAAGATTTTTTAAGGGACTCTGGGGATATTTCTCTCCCTCTTCATCTCCTTGCTGTTGTCAACTGCAATTGTGTGGCTGCTTTGACCTTCAGTACATTGCTGTTCATGTTTGCTGTCTGCTGTAATGTTAAACATTTTCAAATTGTTGTAAATTTTTGTTAACTATTAGATATAAGTTATACTGGCCATTCAAATGAATACCAAAAACATGAATGTCGCACACCATTTACTACAAAGTTATTTTTAAGACTGACCTCTCAGCAACCCCAACTGTGACTGACTCCCAGTGTCCCTGGATAAGGGGCCGGATCGAGGAATCCTTTCTTACTTTCTATAACAGTGTAAGATAGAGAGACATTTTTGTTAACTTCTCAGGGAATAATGCATGGATCTTGATGAAAAAAATCAGACGTATTAAGGTGGTTGGTATGCATGAGTGAATACAATTGGATTATTATTTAAATAATGTTTTTTCTTGATTGAATTAAAGGGGACTGTTGGGTCTTGGCGGAGGTATGCACTCTACTTAACTATTCTAGTTTTTTTCTGCATTATTAAAGGCAAAATATTTGGTTGGGGGACTTTCTAAATCTTATCAGCATGGAATAAGCTGCTTCATCTCTGTCATGTCTGGATAGGAGAGGGAATGGCATATGGGATACAATTAGGTCATTCCTGGACGCACAACATCTTTCCCTCTTCTCTTTGTAATATATCAAGGTCACCGCTGGACTATAATATTATCAGTGTTGTAATGTTTTGTTTTTTTTAAAAGAAAAGTGTTCAATCTCATGTTGGAGCAGTGTGTGTTGTCTGTGAAAAACTATGTCCTTCTAGTGTCATAATGTCTCTCTGCTGTGTGCGTGTCTAGTTATGGAAAATCTATAATAAAAAATGTAAATGGTAGAGAAAAAAAAGAATATTTTTTATTTTTATAAACTAAAGCTATTTCTTTAACGTCCAGCTCTTTCAGACTCCAGTCTTTTGGATCCTACCCCACATTATTTTTAAAAAGAATGCAAATATTTTCTTTCAACTCTGTGGGAGTTCAACGGGAGCTTTCTGATGACATATGATGCTCATTTTTCAAAATGTCCCCTTTTACTCTAATCCTTCGGCTTTGCTGAGGAACGCTTTGCCGCTCTCTGCCAAAACTTATTGCATCAAAATCAGAGCTATCTATCTGACCACAGGACTTTACAATCAAAACTTGGTCTTGTGAATAGTAACAAACACAATGGCCACTGCTTCTGCATCTGAAGCAATTTCGCCTCTTTCTGTTCGCTGCACAACAAAGCGTGCCACAAAACACCTCTGATGCAACACAAAGAAGTAGACTTTATCATCCTAAATGTATGTATATGATGCCGAAACATGATTCATGTGGACAAATCCTGATATAACTCACAGGAGATAGGTCGTTATGATTACACAGAGTGCTCCCTGCTGGCCATTATCATTCAAGTGCATCTTTACACTGAAGGACACAGCAAACCCTGTTTGGCTTTGACACTGTGGGACAATTTGTGGCTTTGTGTGTGTGTGTGTGTGTGTGTGTGTGTGTGTGTGTGTGTGTGTGTGTGTGTGTGGAAACAGACAGGAACATGGAACAGGTGCACTGAGGGTGAGTTTTTAAGGGCAGTCTGATCAACATAGGCTACAATAACAGCGAAATAACTCAATGCATCTG
Source organism: Pagrus major (assembly GCF_040436345.1). Taxonomy (NCBI): domain Eukaryota; kingdom Metazoa; phylum Chordata; class Actinopteri; order Spariformes; family Sparidae; genus Pagrus; species Pagrus major. Next base: position 11,954,178 of record NC_133217.1, on the reverse strand, counting down.
ACTGTGCATGTGTGTGTAAGTGTATGTGTTTGTGTGTGGCCATGAGAGCTGAGTACGTCTATTTCATCATAAGTTGCAGTGGACAGTAAAAGATGCAAATAGGCTCAATAAAATATCTGTTATTTTTTTAAATCTAATGCCAATGATTCAGTATGTAGCCTCTCAATAAAACGCTGCAGTAAATGGCTGCTGGATTTATCTCTAACCATAACCTGACCATAAGGTTAAGTGTCCCTAATAGTTATAAATGAGAGGCTGCCCGTTACTTTTGTTTATTGGCATGCTTTCTTTAGGTCCCCTCACTGATTCCAGTAATATAACATGTCGTTCTCACCGCGCTGCACAATCAGATTAGACTCTGACATGAGCCCCGCATCATCCGCCGACGAGCCCGCACCATGAACTCTTCACCCGGCCACGGCACGGCGGCGAGACGACGCACGGAGGCGGAATATCCGAGCTGAGGGGGGAAGAAGGCAGGAAGGCAGGCTGCGCGCTCCCTGGAGCTCCAGGCGCGCTCCTCTGCTCCTGAAAGAATTATTCATTCAAGTCTGCCATCTACCGGCGGAAAAACGCAACGACACCGGCAGAAGTGAGTGCTGACAGTTAGCAGCCCTTGACAAAATCAGTGGTGTGTTTGTAAGGAATATATAATAAATTCTGTCTTCTAAATCTCATTATCACCATAATATCATACAGCAATAATATACCTATGATAAACCTACAAGTATTTGTTGAACCTGTGCAGCAATAGATGTGTAGTGAATAGATTATCATGGTATTTTGTGTCTGCACTGCATTCTCTCTAATAATGTTCATGTTGGTATTTAGAGTCCTATGGGGGCATTTTGGAAGTATTCCTCTGGACATTAATAGAGATTTATCGTATATCTAGATATTGCAGTATTTGGATATAGGCTGTAAGGTCTGCCCATTGCAAGGTGGCCAGTTTAGCATTTATTAAATAAGTTATTTTATAGTTGTGTCTTACACCTTTTTGTTGCATGGCTTGTGCGTTACTTGTATATTACCTATTTACTAACCTGTAAATGTATCTTTTAACATTTGATCAATATCAACATAATGATTGTTGTATTTTATGTGCTGTTTTTGCTGCTCTGCACGTCTGCATGGACCCAAAGATGCTTGTGGCTTCGTGTTGCCTGCATGGCCACATGTGTGGAAATGCTGTTTCCTGCTGCTGTGTTATTGTACTGATGTTTACCTGTTTCCTGCTGCTGTGCATGTCTTGTGTTGCATCATGTGAATTCTTGTTTTGTTGCTGTTGCTGCCTTTATGGTGTCTTCGTTCTGTGGATTTTATCACTTTATAGGTTTTGAAGCATCTCGCCAAAGGACTACAATTGAAACTAAAATAGATAATAAAATATATAAAGAAATAAAATTAAATTATGTATGGTTTGATCCCAGAAACCACCATGTCTCCTGGTGGACTGGGCAAAACACTAAGCCTGTACCTGCTGATTCATTGTAAGTCACTTTGAATGAGAATATAATAATTGAGCCGTGGATCAGATTTTACATCCGACCACTGAAAGTAAGTCTGTTGTATTATTTAGTCTAATATGCGAAGAATGAGATTACTTCAGTAAATTCAGAGTACTGGTACTTTAAAAGGAAATGTAACTGCTATAATGAAGCCTATAAGAGGCTTGTAATGGTCAGCTTAGATACAGAACAGGTGTTAGTCCCAATCTCCCTTGATTTCTAGATAGATAGATAGATAGATGGATAGATAGATAGATAGATGGATAGATAGATAGATAGATAGATAGATAGATAGATAGATAGATAGATAGATAGATAGATAGATAGATAGATAGATAGATAGGACAAGAAACATTAAGTAAAGACACTACAACAGGCATACATACAGTAGATGCAGCCTATAGAGAACAGAAGGAGCTGCAGGAGAAACAGAACCAGAGGGACGTTTTATTGGCCTGGTTTTATTGCTCTCACTCAGGACTCATATCCTGAGTTTAACAGGGCTAAAGGCAAAAGGTTTTAAGTGTGTGTGTGTGTGTGTGTGTGTGTGTGTGTGTGTGTGTGTGTGTGTGTGTGTGTGTGTGTGTGTTTAAGAGAGACAGCGAAGAAAGCAGGGAGGGTGGGGGTTACTGCCTCTTACTGGAGGTTGCACATGTAGGCCAAGGCCACATTATGCTGGACTGAGGTGAACACTCTGATGTTGGCCAGAGGCTGTGTTACTGTCTGCTTGACGTGATAAGACTAGCTTTCAATCAAAAATGAAAATGAGAAGATTTCAGTGGGAATAACCAACAGCTCATTATGTCAGCTGTCTTCTCCATTGCATTCTGCTCACAAAAATGTTTGACATGAGCTTTTCTCACCAGTTCCACAATCACAATATTTACAGATCTTGTTAATCGCGTGAGGGACAGTGTTTCCCAGATGGCCTGAGATGCATCTTTGCACTGGAATCATTTTACAGTTTGTTTATAACACAAGCAAACAAAAGCCTCCTCCCTGTTATTCGACCCATCTGAGAACAGACACAATCACTTTGAAGATTGCAGGATATAAAATCACTGCATTGTTTCGTCCTGATATCACTGTGCGATAATGAAGGCCATGTAAGAAGGGAGGGCTGCAGAGTAAATATAAGCTACAGATTTAATGCTCTTTAATGATCCTATGTTATCTTTTACATTCCATTTAAATGGATTTGAAACTCTTTATGGCTTCAATAATATAAAAGTTTGATAGGTCAATCCTTTGACTGTTTTTTCTTTGAATATTGCTGCTTCCAAAGTCAAAGTGCACACAGAAAATGCCTTTGCGCAGAGCTCAGTAGGGAGTTAGGCTTGTAAATCAGCCGGCAAAACGTCTGACTTTGATTTAACTTTTAGCTTGTATGATGTTTCTGTGAACAGCAGAAACTCTTCAGTTTAGAGTATTTTCAACACAAAATGATGTTGGCTTTGATAGATGCATGCTGATGATCCCTGTTTACAGAGGCTCCTTCCTGTCGGTGCAGGGATTGAGAAACTGTCCGAGCACAGTTTACATGCAGAGTAAACTTTGCTGTGTCTGAGCCTTTATAACTGCAGTTTGATTAATCAGCACATTGGAGGAATCTCTCAATTTTGAGGGCCAAATGAAGGGAAGCTGAAGTCTCTATGATTTATTCAACATCAATTTAAATGAACACCTCACAACCTTTCTGTCTGACTTATAGGCCACATGCATACAACTGTGTATTTATTTTCATCCCACATTATCATATAAACTATAAATATACTCTAAACCAAAGCAATTTACCAAAAATGCAACATTTAAATGAGACGAGGTCCCAGCGCAAAGGCAGCCCAGTCTCTAGAAAATAATGTTGGCAGTTAATGTTTCTGCAAACCACTGATATGTTCACATTTCCACAAAATGTGTCATATCACTTTCACATTTAATTTATGAACTGACTGATGATGGTATTGGACGAGAAGCCTTCCAAACAGTGACTCCGGTTCGAGATGGTATTTTAAACATTTGTAAGTGTGGAACCTGGATATTTTTGAGAAGACCTGGGGACAATTTCCAAACCCTAACTAAGTGGGTTTTGTGCCTAAACCCAACCAGACCTTAGACACAGTGTAGTCATGGCATAAAATCATGCAAGATGGCGCCATGGATGGCTGCCTTGGTACTTCGCTCTAGTATACTTTTTATGTTTCTGTTCCTCCTTACAATTGCACTATCTTGTGCATATTAGTCTAAATTTTTTTAAATTGTTTATTTATCTTTAGATTTGTGTACACATACTTAGGTAATAAAGCTGATTCTGATTCTGAAATTGAAAACTGAACCTAATGAAATGTGAAGTTTGAACACATCCCTACTTTGCTAACATTTATTCTGCCGATTAGGTTGACAAGCAACTAGCTATAGAGATTATGGTTGTGATTATTGTGATGATGATTACTGACAGGCACTGCTATCTTTTATTGTTGTTCTTCTTCTTCTTACTATTATTATTTAATTACTAGCACTAAGAGAAAGTGCTTTACAATAGGCCATTTTCACAGCAAAAATCTTGATTTTTTTCAGAGTAGGAAGATCACAAGTGCACTAATAACATTAACAATGGCTCTGTTCTATTCAAGCAAATAAATCATGCCAGTCTGACAGTTAGCCAGCATGCACAATACCAGGTCCTTTGATGAGTTTTGTTCTGTAAACCTGTGCTTTCCCTTTTGTCTTTAATGAAAAATAATAAAATGTAAAAGAAATTTGGCTTCATAAAACCAACTCTTTAACCGATTGACAAAATAGCAGGTATAAAACAAAGATAAAATGGTAATAGTATGCCTTAAGAAGATATAGAGGCATACCTTAACTGTCTGCAGTGGACGCTTGTCTATGTTGGTTTTCTTGTTAGTTTATATGCCTATTTAAGAGTGTTGTGTCATGTGTTTTATTCCCAAAAGCCTACCCAAGGACTGCAAACAGCTAGAAGTCCTATATACATTGCACTGGTTGCATTTTAATTGGATGTAACAATGCCTACATGTGTTTTCCATGTCAAATAAACTGATAAATGAATATGAGGCGATGATTAGAAATAAGTCAAATAGAAGAGGGAGGCAAGATGACTGCCCAGTGTTCATGTCAATAACACAATGAGGTCAAAGAAAAGATTAAATGGATTTTTGGGCATTTCCAAAGATGAAGGCGTTCAACACTTTGGCCTGTAGATGGCAGCAGAAGACAAACAGTGGCTGCTCCACTCATCCACCTGACGGACAGGGTGCTGGTTGTGCTCAGATCAAGTCCCACACTTCCCATCAATTGTAAACCTGAACACAGAGATCACATTTAGAAAGTTTCCACACTAAAGTAACACTGTAATGCTTTGATAGCCTGGATAAAACTGATTAGGTGAGTTTTATTAGGGATGCATCAGTGTTTTCCCTTATACCTCATCATCACGAACAACAACAACAACACACACACACAGGACCTGTATAAGACTCTCACAAAAGTGCTCGAGCAAAGCCAATTTCTAAAGTGAAAAGTGTTTACTTGGAGTAAATGCAGCTCGTTGGCTGAGGATGAAATGACTCGGGCCTGCATGTGTATCAATTAATCTCTGCCTCGCTTTGTGTTTCAAATGGATCCCATCTAATTCTATTACAAGCTGCTCAACCTGCATCCGCCGCCATCTACATATAAAATGTGTAATTGACAATCTTCTGGGCTGTCGTCATATTAGGGCGGGTTAAATGCAACGTGGAGGCGCGCGCGCGTCGGCCGGACTGTAATTAATATGAACTGTTTACGGCGTCGACGGGGCCACGTTGGTTAATGGTGTTGTTTATTGTGTTGCAGGAGCCCCGCGTTTCCGGTGCATCAATCCTCGTGTCAGTGCCTGGGCCCCGGTGTCGCCGAGGAGTGATGGCCGTGCGGTGATTATAACGGAATAAAAGGACGTAATGAAGTGCTTTCCGCCCCGTTATTCTCGTGTGCCCGGCTGCTGTCAGCCACCTCCACGCTGCCTGGATGCTCCACTCCTCCTCCCCCCACCCCTCCTCTCCATCCCATCACTGTGCGCCACAGCCGGCTGCATGTTTTCTCTCTATTTTTTTTCTTTTCTTCCCCCTTCTCATAAAGTTCATGTAAAGTTGAATCGTTTAAAATGCTAATAACGTGACAGGGGCCACAGCTGTATGTGGCATTTACATTAACGCCCTCCTTGTGGTTTTTCTGTTAATATTAACATGTCTTTGTGCATTTGCCGTGTTTCTATATTTGTTGTGTGCACCAGAGAGAGAGAGGGGGGGGGGGGGGGGGGGGGGAGAGAGAGAGAGAGAGAGAGGGAGAGAGACTAATGGAACAGGTTGCTGGTGATTAATTGAAGAAATAGAGAGTTGATTGTAGTAATTAAACAAAACAAGGTAAAGCAAACGACTGGGCTGCCATCTGGGCCCGCAGGCTGAGAGCACATGCATTTACCCACTGCCAAGCACACCATTTATTTACCCATATAAAGATGCTAGGGGACCGTCTGGGGCTCACTGCGATTGTGTGTGTGTGTGTGTATGAGCATTTTTTTTTTATCGAGAAAGAGCATTATTTTAGTCATCATATGGCAGTGTGTGCATGTGTAAGCCAGTGTTTTGTTTTCCGAGAGGGAATGACTGCTTTGGTGCCTCAAATGGCATCGCTGGAAATGTGTATGTGTATGTTTATATCATATTTGCATCTGTGATGGTTGAGACATCCATCCAGTGTCACGCTGCTGATCATCGTCGCTGCTTTGCTGGATAAACAGCACAATCAGGCGATTCTGCGATGGAGAGTAAATGTGCACAGATGCATAACCGAGACATGGATGGCACCAGTTTAATTAACACACACACACACACACACACACACACACACGCACACACACACACACACACACACACACACACACACACACACACACACATTCAAATACACACATGCAAAAAATAACCGTATAAACTCAAATGCTTTTACGCAGACACACAAAACCATGCAGACATCCACCCACACACACTCCCAAGGCTGTGTGTTATTTTTGAAGTCAGTCAACCATCGGCTAAATCTGGTCTCTTCATTTTGCCGGGCGCTTCAGAGAGAAAGCTGTGAGAGGTGGTGTGCGCATATGAAATTGCTTACATTATATGCTGCAATGTTTTTCCAATGGGCTGGAACATATTAAGCTGAAAATGAATAGCAGGTCTTCTCGACACCATGTTGAGCGGTGGCTAAGCCTTCACTTCCCCTTCTCCGAGTGCTCCATCATAACGACAGCTGTCACTTTTATAGCGCGCGTGTGCGTCCGCTTGTGTGCACATACTGTGTTTGTGCCATATGTTTGAATTTATCTGCATGCATGTGTGCATTTATGTGACTGTGTGTGTGCGTGTGTGTGCCTGCTACTGTATGGCTGTGTGCAGTGGCCCTCTGTAGGGGGTCATGTGTTGAGACAAAGGATCACATCTGCCTGACTCCCGCTGGAAGGGAAGCCATGCACATCTATTTGTTTTAGCGCCGGTCGTACAAAGCAGGAAGATGTTCAAATGAGGTGCATGCAGATGATTATCATAAATATGACATCTTTTATATACCCCAGCAGGCACAAAGTGTATGCATCTGAGCATATGCATGTAGTGGGGCGTGTGTGTGTTTGGGTACATTTGTGATCTCCGTGTGTTCGCATATGCATATTGATGCCGTGTGTGTGTGTGTGTGTGTGTGTGTCAGACGGTGGCTCATTGGTATGCCGAGTGTCTCCGGTTCCCCTGTGGTGCTGGGTGGGATAGGAAGCATCTGTCACCTCTGCAGAGATCCAGCATGCTGCCGACTTAACCCTAAAAGCGCCGCATCACCTGAGGGCTGCTATCAGAGTGGAGAAAGAGAGAGAGAGAGGGGGGAGAGAAAGAGAGAGGGGAGAGAGATTTCTATTGGCAGAGCCTCCCTGATGGGCGGGTCTCATGTCATGATTTTGCCTTGATTGATAAATTTGAGGGAGGAGCAAATGTAGATCAGACATAACCTATCCCGGCAGGAGGCGGAGCCTGGTTGCCGCAGCAACCCAACACCTTGACAGCCTATTGGAGGAGCAAGAAAATTGCTGACATATTGCTCTCTCTTCCACTCTTTCTTTTCTCTCCCCACATCCCTATTTCCATCTCTCTGTATCTATTTTCTCTCTCTCTCTCTCTCTCTCTCTCTCTCTCTCTGTGTGTGTGTGTGTGTGTGTGACAGCGACAGCCATTACACACACAGGTCACACTATTGGAGCCAACTGATAAAGTCCTACACACTTGATTCATTGCACAAACATAGTGGATGGGGTGATGTAACAATAGGAAGTTTGAGTCAGGTAGCACAAAGACATTTTGAAAAATGAAGAGGGACGGGATGAAAGAAATTATTGTTCACTGGACCTTTAAGTGCTTGCAAAAGTGCTTTTGTTTTCATGTGTGTCTCTAGATACCTCTTCAGGGAAAACATTTTGTCATGTCATAACAGGAAAAGCACATTAGCAGCCCGTTGCAAGGTCCAGTTTTGTGCACGCCACCACCGTTAATCTCATTATTAGTTACACCTGGTGGAACCAAGAGGAAGTAAAAAACAAACAAATTTAAAAAATTCATCATCGTGCTTCCCAAAGTATTTGGTTGTAGAAGCTTGGTGGTGTGATGCTAGCTGGTGAGATACTGGCAAGCTAACTGAGTTTATGCTAGCCAGCTAGGACAGTCAGTCAAAATAGAGATTATTTTTATTTGCTCTGCACTGACACCTCTACCTCCCTGGCATTTTTTTCTCTTGGACTGAATGTCATTTTGTACAATAAAAAGTTTTATTGTAGCTTTTAAGTTTGCAAACTGCTTTGTTTACCTAAATAAAAGTGGATGGTACAACATAGGCTAGCTCATAAGGTATAATAGCATCCTCCATCTTGGGCTTTCTGTTTTCTCAAAGGAAGTCAGTCAAGATGAGTTGTTACGGTGTACATTTGGCTGCAAAGATTACTTCTAACTAATGATTCCTTTGAAAACAAATTGATTTCTCCATGAAATTTTGTTGTTTTAAATGCTGGTTTGACCTTCAGACGAAGGTGGAGCTGTAAGTTTTCTGACTCTTAGTGCTGTTTTTGGACACAGTCCATATTGGTCTACTGTCAGTATAGACCAATATAGATAAAGGAAAGAAACTGTGTTTTTTCATTCTCGTTTATGTAAGTCTGTGCATGTGTGTGTGTGTGCGAGTATGTCCTCTGGGTGTCATTGAGCTCTGGTATAAATCAGCTGGGTGTGCGAGCGTCGAGCTGCAGTAAATTAGCCAGGTTTTAATTGTGTCTGTAATAGATGACTATAATTAGTCAAGGCTCTTCCACAGCCTCTACTGCCCTGACATAATCTTCTTCAAACCAAACTACGCATCCCTTCATCGCTCCATCCTTCATTCGTCTGTAGCCTGGAGGGACAGGAGGGATCTTCTCCTCCTCCCAGGATCCCCCTCTCTGACAGCTTCTCAGAGAAGCCCACCAGAGGAAGGCCCTGATGTCTTTTCTCTTTTCTTCTGTACATCTCATCAATTCCAGTTCCCTAGAAGAAAATCATTATCAAAGCAAGTTTCACCTTTAAGGTTGCAGGGTCCGTCACCTTTTAGCCTCTTACCTAGCACCATTACCTAGAATAGAATTAGTCTATAGATTTCTCTGGGTTTGAACAAGGGTCTAGTTGCATTACGACATTTTAATGCGCAAATGTTACAAATCATATCTTTAACTCATTTCCACCACAAGCCACCAAAACAGCCTCAATGCTCTAGCTACGCCTGCAGCGCACGTACGACGTAGAGTTGACTGACTCACAGGACCAACAAGATGACAAGCTTTTTGGGGGGGGTTATGTTTTCAGCTTTTGGACCCAGCACAGCGCTGTGAACCCTCAACTTTTCACATAGTTTGTGTAATATTGCCCAATTAACATAAAGACTACAGTAAGCCAGATAAAGTAACTAAGCCACCACCAGCTGTTAGTTAAATGCCAACAGGATGACAGGATCCCGTCAACAGGCAGTTAAATAAAAAATATAAATAGAAGACTTCTCTATTTTTATGTTTGTGGATCTCCATGGCACATACACACCACTCACACGCTGCTCTCATGCCTGATGTAATCCGTTTCATTGATTATAGTGGAAGCATAGTGTTGAGGCTGCCACCCTGCTAACAGTTTCCACACATTACGTGTTCGGTGTTGTTGTTGGCCCTTTATTTCAACAAAGTTCTGAAATTATGTGAGATCCATGTGAGAACTGCTTTCTTCCAAAACATATTCCCTCATTCTGTGATTTTATTTAAAGCATCAGTCCCAAATCTCCCATAGGTGTTCAGTTGGGTTGAGATCTGGTGGCGGTGAAGGTCATAGCATATGATTTAAATCATTCATGCTCATCCAACCATTCAGTGACCCTTTGTGGCAGCATATATGTCATTTCTCGGTGCTTCCTGGTGGCTCTCTGAGCTGTTGTTTGCATCATATGCTCATGATGTTAAAAGTCAGATCCAGGTCAAGGTCTTTGGGACAAACCATCCCCTCTCCCAAGTGATTACCTGAATTTCCACGTATCAACGTGTCGTTGTTTTGAAGGTGATCAACAGCTTTGTTTCCATCAACCTATTTTTATGCTTGTATTTGACACTTGCTTGGGGAAAAAGAATGGGAGATGGAAACACCATCTGTGCTGACAGCAACTATTTAGTTCACATCAACTTTGTAAAAGTTTCTTAAGATCTCTTTCCATTTTTTGTCACATAGATGGCCATATGACTGATTTTGTTTCTTCTTCTTCTTCCTCTTGAAGTGTATTCGCAGGTGGCAAACAACTAGTTTAGTATCTGGTTTGCAACCCTTTACTTCTTATACTCTTCTACTACTGTTTATTACAGGCATGCGTAACGTACCCTGTACTGCCAACTTCTCACAAAACTACGCTTTATGTTGCTCCAAACCAGAAGATGGAAACGTCCATTTTCTTTTTTTTTTGTCTTTCTTGCAACAAATCAAAAGTTTACTTCTTATTTCCTTGACAATTAGATAGAAACACAGCTATAGACATGTCATGTTGTGCACCTGAAGTTGCGCACACAAATGTACACTTACATGTGAACACACCGGGCCCCTGCAGCAATCACAGCCACTGCTTGATAATCTGTAATGCACCTAATGTAACGGGTGTAAGTGACAGAGGGGCTGTACCGATGGGATCTGACTTCGCTGACGGTCTGCACCTGATAAGGCAAGACAAAACTGAAAAATGTTGCTGCAGGGGGATCCATGCGCTGATTAGGCTTGTGTTCGATTCCTCCGAGTGCCGATTCATCAGTGTCCACTAGCACCCGTTTAACAGGTTCTCGGGTGTCAGTGTGGTCACATCGCTGGCGGGACCTCGCCAATCTCTGTCGCACATAATCAGCGTTCTGGAGGGTAGCAGCTCACCCCTGTCCCATTCAAACACACACACAAACACAGCAGTGCCCTGCCCCTAATCACAGCAACAAACATGATAAACTGTGTACACTAACCCTGCCTGTACACACACGGACCACACACAACTTCGGCTGAAACTGGCCGTACACACACAAACACACGCGCACATAAACACACATTAGTCCATTCTGAGATGTGACCCCCCCTGAAGTGCCTTGGTCACCAATCAGGACCACTTTGTCAAGGCACAGGTAACCGTGACGACTCTAATCCCTCGGCAATCGGCCGGTCATTCATCACCGCCGAGGGAAGGAGAACGAGAGGAGTGGTAGAGAGAGAGGAGGAGGAGAGGGAGGGAGGAAAAGGAGGGGGAAGAGTGTCACAGACAGGGGCAACGGTGCAGACAAATGGCCCCAAAAATTCAGTATTAATCAGCAACTGATTTGCTGCCCCTTTAAAGCCAATACCACTTAACGACTGGAGAGAGAGGGGGGGAGGGAGGGCATGGATGGAGGGAAGATGAGTGTGAGCAGGGAAACAGAGTCAAAACAAGAGAAGAAGAAGAGATAGAAAAAAATAAATGAAGGACTAAGGAAGAGAAAGATTGAAAGAGAGGAAAGAGAAAGGAAAAGCACCTTATTGGAGTCCACTGTTGCATTAGGAGTGCTGTTTGTGACATAGTAAAATGCTGCGTAAGGTGCTCCCCTCACTACACACACACACACACACACACACACACACCAGTAGCCCCTGTGTTGATTTGTCACTGGAGTTGATCAATAGCTGTGATGGAAACAGAATCAGCTCAGATGGATTAAACGTCCCAGTGGCTCTGACGTTATTTTCCCATTAAGAGAAGGCTAATCATTACACACACGCATGCACACACACACAAACAAACACAGGTACACACACACACACACACTGAGGCACATACATATGCATACGCCCCTACGGCGCCGCATGGATGCAGTTTCATATCAATTTAAGCACACTTAGCGACATAAACAGGACTTTATACACATGGGGGCATGGCTAAAAATAAAAACACACACACGGTGGATGTTAAAGAAGCTGTGACTAAAGTGCTAACAGTGTGACTGTATTGATCCGAGCTTGTTTCCCTCAACAACACACACTTTGGTCTTAAACAAAACCCCACTTATCACTTCAATTGACAAGAAAGTAACATTTTCAGGTCTTTACTCACATAAATCCTGTAAGAAGCAGATTGGACTTTAATTCATTTGGATTATTGCCTTCACAATGCTTTGATTTATGTTAGATTATGCTGAGGAGATAATGAGATGTAATAGATTTAGTTTACTTAAACAAGGAAACAAGTATAATTTTTGCATTTTAAGGACGAGTTCATCTAAATTACAAAAACAATTTCTGTGCAGATATGTTTGGGCTTGAGATAATTGATGGTATTCTGATAGAGCCTCCAAAATAGTCACCACAACCACCCCAAAATGTCCCACTGACGTTCCTTGGGTTGATATATGGTAACTGCGCAGGGAACTTAGCAAACTGTTCAGTGACCTCCGTGGTTTGGAAGCAACTGCATTGGTTTCCATGCTCTCAAAACCTGGGGATATAAAACCAAAACTCAGTGCACAATAACCCAAGGTAAGTGAGAACATCTATGTTTTGGGTTTATTTTGGTTGGATTCTTTCTTTCTTTCTTTCTTTCTTTCTTTCTTTCTTTCTTTCTTTCTTTCTTTCTTTCTTTCTTTTTACATTTTTGTCAGTAAATGCTTTAAGATCAGGCTAATCTATATCCTCTGTATTAATGTATGAAACAAACAACAACAAAAACAACAATGCTTTTTGTCCATATTTCCCTACTCTGTCTGTGGGACTCGGCCCTGAGCCATGAACTGCTTCTGAAGATTAAAACCGGGACACAAATATAGTTAAATTGTGTATTTTTTAGGTACTATTTTCAGCCATGGATTAACACATTTGTGGGCATTCACAGCAAATTACATTATTACCAACCATGACAGCTGATAATGTTTTCACTATGACAGTCTGTGTGTGTGTGTTTGTGTGTCATCATGCCAAAATGTGGTCCTGGGGACACCTAGTGTAGCAGGATCTACCACAGAAGCAGTTTTGAGTGTTTTGCCAAGTGTTTAAATCTGTCTGTCTATGGACAGATTTAGTCAGCACACAGACGTACAGATTGCAAACCTTACTGGTGTGCAGTTGAGATCAAAATGAAGGCCCATGAGTGCTGAGTGCTCATGTAATAATGTAGTCAGGACTGCTGATAGGTCAGAATGTCCACATATGGACAGGTGTTGCGGCTTGTGTGATCCCATTATTATTACATTAATATGGCAAATGCTTTTGTCCAAAGTGACTTACTATAAGTACATTCAAACCACTTAGGAGCGAGAGCTAGATGTACAAAACTGGGAGTGTATCACATGTAGTCTGACACAGCGGATGTTGAGTGTTTGTTATAAGCCTGCCATTGAACGCCTATTCCAGGCAGTTTTCTCCTCTTCCACTATCTGCACGTTACCATTTCCAAAATCCCGTCCTCTAAGGGAAACAACAACAACAACTTCCTAACTAGCAACCTACATGCTGGAAAAGGCAAGAGGGCTCCCAAGTGCAAATCTTCCACCAAATTCGGCAGTGGCACCATTGCTGCATCCTGGGTTTTGCACCACCCAAAACTATTGTGATTGGTTTTGAAAAATACAAACAAGCAGAGGATTTTTTTTTTTTCTAGTAGCAGAATGATAACGCTGCACCTAAGACTGTCAAACAAATCGCATGTGTTCATAGCTTCAGTGCAGGTGTTTACAGTTATAAAGGTCTACTGAACAGAGGAATGAGATATATCAGGCTTGGCCTAAACAGGCAACACTTGCTTGATGGAATCTGTTCAGACTGAGAAGAATATGGAATGTCACCTGTGTTATTGTTTAACATCTTGCTCTAATAAAAAAAAATAATCACATCTATGACAAAAATTAAGTTAACCAAACCCAGCCAACAGAAGGCGGTTTAGTTAGGCGTAAGACAGCAAATAACGTAAACACTGTACATGACCAAGGACGCTGAGGTGAGGTGATACATTATACGACGTGTGATGCAGGAAAGAACATGAGGCAGGAGTGCAGAGAGGGAAAGAGAGAGGAGAGTGATAGCTCTGCAGGGAGGAAGCCTGAGACCATCTGCTGCTGGCTACCTGCTGTTCCCCCTCTCTCTCCGCTCACCTTCCCTCTCTTCTTTCTCCCCATTTCCCCCGCAGTCTATGAAGGTACTCAGTCAGTTAGTGTCAGATAGCCGGCGTACACACACCAGGGACTCCACAGACATACACACTCAGTGCAGCACAAAGTAAGCCTTCAGTTAATTTTGACTGTATGTTTATATTTATACTGTCCATTAGCTGCAGTGCTCGTTATTACTCCTTTACCCATCATGCCGCTTTTCTCTCTCTCTCTCTGCCACTATACAAACATGCATACACAACACAGACACAACACAACAAATACACACAACAAACACACACACTCTCTCTCTGTGAGAGGGTCTCTCTAATGGATTCTGAAGATTCCAATTTCCCCTCTGCCACCAAAGACAGAAAACCCTCTGAGCTCAATTACCCCTGTCTCACACGCACCAGACGAGACCACATGCACACACACACATGCACCCACCGGACGCATCTTCACTTGTAATCATAGACACACACACACACACACACACACACACACACACATCCATGCACACCTTAAGCCACCATGACATCCCGAGAATCACACAATCAGAGTCACGCAAGCAAACTGAGAGGAGTATTAGTCTAAGGTAGATTTTGTGTGATAGGAGATAACAGGACGAGGGAGGGGGAGAAAAATTGAGGGGTACGGTGGGAGGTGAGGCGCGGGGGAGAGGTCAGGATACACAAAAAGTGGAGATGGTAGGATAGAAGATGGCAAGATGGGAGGCTAGGTTGAAGTGGGAGATACAGAGAGAAATATGGGAGTCATGCAGAGCAAAGAAAGATGTGAAGGGAGATATAAGAGGAGGTGCAGGCCTATGGCTTTTACAGAATCCACTCTTCCAGAAACCTTATTAAATTCTACAATTAGCTGAACGTCTCAGGCTATAAATAGGCTCACTTTTCCCATTCCGTGATGTCAGTCAGCGGGCCAGGCTTCGACTGCAGGGGAAACAAAACAATTTAAATTATAGCGAGGCTCTCTCTTTGTCTGGCCACCCTTTTAACGGGATAATTACTAGTCTATTCATTCGCGCTCGGCCAGGGCGATATATCACCTCAGTGCGCAGCGGCCCCGCTTTCTGTGATAAACGTCCTTTACAGGGGATGTGGGGGAGGAGGGGGTGCTGAGGGTTAACGTGTGCCCGTTGATATCAGCTCACTGTCTGCCGCTGGCTTTCACCAAAAGCCTGGTCGGCTAGATTGAATAGCCTCCTGCCAGAATCTGGAGAGCACCAGGAGTGCTGCACCTTGGTTTCCAGAGTGACACCGACACCCTCCCATGGGGCCCCGCGATGAGGAAATGAGCGAGAGAGGGAATGAAAGGGAAAGAGAGGGAGCGAAAAGGCATCTATTATTCAGCACGGCCCCGACCCCTGCATACGCACGCCATTAAAAATAGGAAATCCATAGCGGAGACAAATGGCTTCTAAATGAAGCACTACAGGAGGAGAGCGGAGATAGGGACCCCTGTCACATGCGCTTTAATTGTCTCCCGGGGCGATAAGGGGATTTATCAAATTCATCGTGCCAGTATGGGCTGTTAGGCCTACGACGACGAGCATTTGGAGAAACAGCGCAGCACGTGTTTGTTCGTTCAAAGATACGCGCCATGAGACGGGACGGGCGACCAATTAGAGCCGACATAAACTGTGCCGAACTAAAACAACATCACCGCCGTCTGACTGTTATGGTTAAATAAAACCCAATGCATGAGCTGGTCCTTTGTAAATAAGAACTCAATGGAAGGCTGTGGGGGAGTTGCTCAAACTCTCCAAGTAAGCATTTACTCAGGTAGGCCTAGGTACTTAACATTCAACAGCAGGTGACATCATGAGAGAATTGGTACCTTCAGCCCCACAGATGTCTTATCGTCTTCACCAGCAGCAAAAATATTGCCTCGTCATCAGCCAAGCAAGCTTCTCCTAAAAGCGTTGTAATGTCAGGAGACTGATTTGACCTGTCTGAGATCACAAGTGCTCCTCCCACAGAGGTCAGATGGGTAGAAGGAGCTACTGAGAGATTTTTTTCCCCCACTGCTGTAATGATGGCAAATTAAGAAAAAGGGAACGACTGGGAACAGATCTACAAGAAACTGTCTCAATTTCATACTGATGCCTCTATATGAGCTACAAAAGGAGACCATCAGTGACAAGATTGGCTGTTTCTATTTTGTCATTCTTAATGCCTGTCACAAGGTTGGACTCCTCCACCATTTCACCATTATCACACTGCAGTTATTAATTACCTTATTGCCATGCATCCTGCAAATAGCTTTGTTTAAAAAGTAGTATTAGAAAAATTACGTTGCATTTTTCTTTCACTTCCTTATGACAGGACGAAGTGGAAACACTACAGCTTTTGTCCACAGGGGCTGCCAGAATCATCACAAAATTAAAATTCATTTTAGCTGCTTTAATTTAAGACCGGTGATTCCTCTTTGCCCAGGGAGGGGTAACTGTTGTTTATTTTACCCGAATCCCGCAAACACTGTCCTGCTGCTGTCAATATTCACAAATGTTTATCAATCCGAAGCTGAAAATAGTCACTCCTGTTTGAGTAATGTTTGCAATAAACTACAGTTACCAGCTGTTTTAGGAAAATCCTGAGCCTTTTTTAGATAAGAAAGTAAATGTGTGTGGCCCAGCTTTCACAGACTTACATCCTTAGTAGGAATGGCTAGGCAGTAAGTATTGAAACCATTTGTTGGTTTAGGTCTCATGGGATTTGTTGACAATATTAAAAACAGAAGAACATTAGTCTTACCCTTTAAAATTAAGGGTTTCATTTAAAAGAATCTGCTTAAATTTTTAAAATCCACAAATAGTACTTTCCTCAGCAACCAGAGTATTTTCCGAGCACTCTGCCTGTGTATGTCAGTTCAGTTATTTCAGACTGTAACTCCCTGTGCTAATGTAAACAAACATTATTTTTGAAAAACAAATCCCTGCTGCCACGCTTGTCTCCAATTTCCATTTACATTAGACAAAGCGGCATGTGCTCTGCCACTGCATTTTGGGATAAACACCAGCTACCCGAGATTCTAATTTGGTGTCATGCTGTTTCTATTTTAGCTCCGGAGACACACGCAGTTATACATCCATATTTGCTTTCTCAAAACACACAGAGCCACGCAGCATCCACGGGTCTGTTGTTGAGACATTATAAATGACCCCATTAAAATTAATGACAAAAGTAATTAGAATTTAATTAGAAAATGAGCACTTTTTATGATCGCTACAATTAACCCCAACCGATGTTACAACTGACCCTAGTTGTGGAGCAGATTACACCAACGTGCCTCTCTGCTTTTGATACCAATGCGTTTCTCTTGTGGGATTACACATCAGCATGCTTTGAATCAGACAGATATGAGTGCCCAATATCAAATTTGAAGTCTCTGGGCGAAATAACCGCAGATTAATGGGGTAATAAACCAGAGGCGTTTCAGCAGTCCCTGCTCTCATTTGGAGCTGAATTTGGGAGGCAATTCCTTCTCGAAAATACTTTGGTGACAGTTATGGTCAGGAGTGGAGACAGAAAGTGAGGAGGAGGCGAAAAATGTATCGACAGGAACCCAAAAAAAGTGTTTTATCTAAGTGGAAATTTAGATGAAAGCAGAAAAAAAGCCTGTTTAGCTTTGTATCCCAGGGAGGGTATATATGTGTGTGTCTGTGTGTGAGTGTGTGTGCTGTCTTTTGTGATGGATGAATGACAGTCGGCATGGCAGCTCATCTCCTCTCAGGCGGCTGGGTGACAGAGAGAGATGTTACAGCGCAGAGACAGCACAACTGCCACACTGGCAGGCAGGTGTCTCACGCACACACACAAACACACAACCCAACGCACACATATCCAAGCTTGCACCTGCATGCAACATCAAGATCCCCGTCTTTCTTTCTTGGCCTTCACCTGCCTCCCATTTCACAACCCTGCCACCTCTGTCCACCACCTCTGTCTACCCGTCTCCTGCGCCTCTCTCCACCCTCTCCATGTACCCTGTAAGTGAGCTGTCTCTTTGTGGGCGGCGGCCTCCTTCTCAGACCTGAGCCCATCAAATGCTCACAACCCCCCCTCCCAATACCAATCAATGGGAGAGCCATGAAGATTTCACACACCTCAGGCAGGCGTGAGGCAAGAAGGAGAAGGAGGTGGAGTGTCCCAATCGCCTGGGGGGGGGAGGAGAAATAGAGGAATGGAGGTGGGGTGGTGGAGGGGTGGGGAAGGAGGGTGATTTAGGCTGTCAGGGCGCCAGTTTGGTGGAGAGATGGGGCTTCTCTTCCTGAGTCAGACAGGGCCAATAACTCATTAGAGAGAGAGAGATGTAGAGGTGAAGATGTGGCAGAGAGGGAGAAGAGGGGAGAGCTCCTCCTCGCCACAAAAGAGAGGAGATTTTTTTGTTTCCTTTCTCTCCTTCTGCTTTTCTCAACCCTTCCCTCTTCTTCTTCTGACCTCCTCATCTCTCCTTCTTTTATTACCCCTCTCACACACACACCCCTTCCCCTCTTTCCCTCGGCAAACCCCTCTCCTCCTCCTCCTCCTTCTCCTCTCCTCCCTCCTTCCATCTGTCTTTCTTGCTGCAGTGCCCATGCTGCCAGGCAGTATAAATCACATCTCTGGGCTTGGCTGCAATGGGCCTGAAAATAAAAAGGCATAAAAGTGTCGGGATGAGCTACGGGCTGGGGGGGAGAATTCCTTTATGATGGGTCTAAATCCTCCTCCCGCCCCGCGTCCTCCCCGGCACACACACACACACAAACACACACACACACACAGATTGCTTATAGACGCATGCACATGCACAACATACGCCTCTGAAATGATCCCCCCAAACAGCAGCAGTTTGGGTCTCTCTCTCTTCTTCTCTCTCTCTCTCTCTCTCTCTCTGTCATAGACACCTGTACAACCCTCCAAACACGCGCACACTCACTCTCCCACACCTCATATTAGGCTATTTGTTGGCTGTGATCAGAATTGAGATGTCTTCTTGTCGTGCTCTCTCTTTAAAGGGACAGTTCGACTAAAACTCCAGCCTACATTGACACGACCCTGCCACTGTCATCTGCCCTCGCTTTCATTTCTCTAAGTGTTTGAGTGACCCTGGAGACAATCTGCTCTTCCTCCCCCCTTCAAAAGTGCAGTAAGAGATAGAAGAAGGTACAAATATCAACTACAAATTGGTAGCAGATTCTTACAGCCCTTGAAGGTTTTCAGTACTGGTTAAGCTGCGTTTACATGAAGCCTAATATTTCGATTATAATCAGTTTAAAAGCCCAAACAGAATAAAAATGCTCCATATAAACACCTCAATCAGAATAAACAGGCCCAAACTGAATGAAATTTAAATAGATTGCAGATGGGTAGTTTAAAACCTGTTAATAGTCAGCAGACGATCCATTTCAGTAACATATTTAGTCGAAAACACTGTATATCAAATGGCAGAAAAATGGCGATCGAGGATGCTTTTTCAAGGTTTTCTCTATCAAAAAACTCCTCTCATTTTTTCAAATCAAGCACCATTATACCTCAACACCGGAGATCCTGGTGTGGTAGCCATTTGATTGAAAGCTCATTTGAGCAGATAGGTTAGAGATAGGAGATTAGAGCTCATATGCCCACCCTAGAGCCTAAAAAAGCCATTGAGTGATCTTGTAGACAAGTGACCCACTCTCTCTTCTTTCTCCTCTCTCCTGAGCCACTTACAAGCCAGCCTCCGAAAGATTGATGCATCAATGTAGCCAATGAGATTTCAAATCCCGTAATTTATCGTTTATATTACTTTTTAAAGCCATAAACTTGGAAATGATGCAAGTTAATGTAGTTTTATGCGTTTTGCTCTTTGAGCAGGCTTTTCTTCCACCTAAGCACTTGTTTTTGAATATTTTATATGCACAATGTTAGTGTTAATGGAGAAGAACTATAATGAGTTTTTTGCCTCTGTTACTCTCTTTTGATGTCACAAAATGGCATTTTTTTGCCAGGTGCCTGGATATTTTCTCAGAAAAACAAGTGTTAAGTGTCCTTTTTCAGTGATATTGTCATTAAATTTAAACTTAGACCATGTAAGACGTGTACCATTTGTGTTTTTCAGCTATTAGGGGCAGTTACAGGTCTTCTGTGCTTATTTTTGCATTAAAACATTTAGACAAGAAAAATAGATAAATAATTCAGTGTGTTCAAACTCAATAGCAGTATAGATAAATGCCGGAAGCACTTACAAAGAATGGTATAACTTGCTGTGTTCTTTCTGCATATGCCCACCATCTTGACGTAAACGTGTAGCGTTAACCAAAGATGGCGGCTTCTGAGGGAAATACTGTGCTGAACCATAGATATCCATCTTTAGGACAGGGAGCTGATCAAACATGTACCAAAAGAGATAAAATATGCATGACGTAACACCACTTTTGCACATGTCACACGGTTGTTCCAATTAAATTGGTTGTTGCATGTAAACACCAGACCCTATAAATCCCATCCCATGTAAACAGATGACCCAAAATCTACAATCAGAATTAAGAAATATTGTCCATGTCAACATATAGCTGCTGATGTTCCTGCTAAAAGATTGAGGATATGAGTTTTAAACAAAAATAAAATATCAGTCATTTTAAAAAAAAATGTTTGCCATGAAACTAGAAGCTGCAGCTGATAAAAGGATAATGCTTCTGTAGACAGGGGCTTTTACATTTTGGGGCCATCAAGTGATGGATTTTGTTCACAAAATTGATATACAGGGAGTTCTTTTAAGCTTTATTCTGGTATTAATGAGGGGTAAATGCAGTGAGAGTAAATGTGCAGTGAGTGCCTGAAGTCGTCCTTCTTTACTGTCTAAGATGGATTTTACAAAGGGTTTCACCCTGGATTATAGCACAAAGGAGAGTCACTTCACTGTGTATAATGGTAATTGTGGACAATTTATGATCTCCCTCGTCTCCATTTATGTATCGTTCTGAGTAAATAAACCAATAAAAAATGATTGAAGTGGCCTATAACATATTGAAATGAATCTGCTGGCAGAGATGCATTGTAAAGGTTGTCTAAATGATCATGGGAATGAAGATGGAGGTGAGTGAAAGCACGGTGAATGGGCAACTCCATCACCTGCTAAAGTCAACCTATGGCTCAGAGTTCTCCTTTAATCTACGCCCCGATGTGCACTTTGTCAATTCTATTAGATCCCGCTGCGTGTGGTATGAACACATGCGCACACACACGTGTGGAGCGATGATGATAATGGTGAGCACCTCCCTAGGTGAAACCTATTCAGTCACAGTGGGAGCCATCTCAGACCTAATTATGCTTGGTTTGGCGTTTTAACTGTATTGATCAAAAAACGCTGAAACAAACGAGAAATGCTTATCAAGCTGGAAAAGAGCCCTCAGGAGTTGGTGTGTGTGCGCATGTGTGTGTGTGTGTCTGCTCCACAGGAGTGAGTGAGAGTGATGGCTTAGGTCTAAGAGGTGGTGAGATATTGGTGGTTGTAAAAAATTGCAATTCTGAGCTTATGAGTTATTAATTACAGCCTCCCCTCCTTCACCCCTTTTTACCAGCCATTAGAAATACAGCCACACACACAATCACATATTTCTACACATGCATGCTCACATATGCAGGCCTCGGGACATGCACAACACACGCACACACACACAGGAATCGCACACGCACAAATTAGCTCGTCCATACCACCACTAAGTGTACAATACCCTGCTCTGATGAGCAAGCTCCCGTCGACCTTGGAACTCTCTGGAAAGACAATGCAAGGGGAGCCATGCTGCGAAAGGGAGGAGGTGGTGGGGGTGGCGGGAGCAGATAAGGTAGAGGGGAAGGGATGGAGAGAGGGAGACAATAGATGAGAGAAGGAAGGAGGGAGGGAAGGAGAGGAGAGGAGGAAGAGAGAGAGAGAGAGAGAGAGAGAGAGTAAGTGGCGCTGCTCAGTATAGGGCAGGAGGGCAGTGCTCCCTCCCTCCTCTCCATCTCGGCTCATCTTGAATGCAAATGTGGTTTCTATACGGTTCCTTTGTGCCGCTCCTAACTGCTCCAGAGAGAAGCAATTACAACTGCTCCATTCACTCAGAGAGAGAAAGACACGCATGGATGGAGAAGGGTAATTAATAAAGAGATAGGAGGGATGAAGGAGGAAGAGAAGGAGGTGAACACGTACCTGTGGAGGAGCCTCAAGTAGGATTGGATTATTGATCGTAAAGGCAGCTGTGCTATTGGCACACAGAGGCTGGAGCTGACCTGACTTATAATGTCTGACTCTATGAAAGGTCAAAGGTGAGAGGTCAGCAGCATTACATCAGAAGTGTTATGTAGAGTGCGTGTAATGCAGTGTTACACTTTGGCCCGTGGTAAATATCTTAATGTCGTTATTCCGCCAATCGTTGAATCAAAATATCTAGATATGACATCACCCTCCATCCCCTCTCCATCTCTCTGTGGACGGATGGTTGCAGTGCCACTGCTGTATCCCGCTGCAGCGACAGTGGCCGGGCGGCGCTGCAAGGTACGGTGGGGAGTTTTTATGGCAGTCATTTGGGCCGCTAATATGTCATCTCCATTAGCCGACTTTTAACACTCGCAGATAGATGGCCCTGTGACATTTATCTGCGCACGGGTCGTATTTTAGCTGTTAAATGGCTGCCGATGTGTGGAGTGCGTGCAAAGTGAGTGTGTGTGTGTGTGTGTTGTAGGCCGCGCGATGGCGGGGTCTGGGAGGGAGAAAGAGAGGGAGACGCATTGACTTTTAATGACGCTCCATGCAATAGCACTTTAGAGGTAATAATCACAAATACAATGCGAGTCGTCACCTTTGACCCGCCATACCCATCTCGCCCGGCGCGATAGAGAGACCTCCTCCGGGCCTCCTTCCTCAACAGATAGACAGCTGAGGTACTGGGAGCCAGGGGCCTACAGCGTCAGCAAAAGAGAACAGCTAATTAACCGAGCAGCCTACAGAAAGATGATGAGGAAAAGAGAGGGAAATAAAGAGAGAAGAGTGATGGAAAGAAAATGTGGGTGCAAAGAGGAGCGCAGGGGCAGGGTGAGAATTACACAGGGAGGGTAATGGCTCATTTGGGTTTTGCGGTTGTTGGCTTTTGTGGGGTCATGGAGGTGAAGCCACTCCCTGTGGTGGCTTCAGATGAAAGACTAAATGAGCAAGACTCATAAAGTAATACCAATATTGACAGCCACCTCATGTATAGAAACGCATTAGACAGATTCCCACCATAAAACAGCTGTAAATATGATATACCATCTTGTCATTTAACTCATCACATACAGCTGAACCTTTTCCCCCCACACACGCACATAAAAACACCAGCCACTATATGCTGCATCAAAGAGCTGAGAATGTGTCATTTTATGTGTTGAATTACAGGAGCTGGCTCACCTGTCCAGAGGCACTGAAGTTGACTAATGTGACAGAAAATTAACAATTAAAAAATTCACACGGGCCCAGAGCCACCGCGACGTGGCCCGTTCACAACTCAGTGGACACCCTAATTGCTTTGAAATACAATTGGGTTTGGGCTTTGTTTGGTGTTTTGGAGGTATGAAGCGCATCAACGCACACTGGAAATTGAGTTATAAATTACCGAGCTGAAATAGACATGTACCGTGAATACTCAATATCCAAATGCTAGATGTTGTCCTGTACAGACACACACAAAGCACACAAGATGCCACTGCTTGCGGTTGCATTTCATTTTGTCAGAAAATTGACTTGCTCCGAACCAAACAGTGCATGTGTGTGTGTGAGCCTGTCATGGGGCACGTTGATAAGGTCAACCTTAACAGCAAACACAACCACAAACCAGTGGGACCCAGAAAATGACAGTGAATGAGGAAAAGAGAAAATGTTCATTCATCCACAGCTTTCCCACCAGCGCATGTGTATGTGTGTGTGTGTGTTGTATGAATACAGCTCAGTGGCTGGTGTGTGAAGTCACTGACAGCTTCATTATGGCTTGTGCGCACAGGGAGACAGCACCATCCAGGGGAAGGAGAGAAGAGGACAGAGACACAGGAGGGACAGGCCAGGTTTACTGTTGGGCCGGCCCACGTCAATTCAGCTGTTGGTGGAGGGAGGGAGGGAGGGGGGGACAGCTGCTGTCTCCTTTAATGAGCCTTTGCTTCTTTCATCAGCTTTCAATTTACAGGGCTGTCCGACACTCCTGTCCGTCCACACACATCCCTGTAACACACACAGTTTGAAGCCGTCTTGTTTCTCGCAGGTGACTCCCAAGAGAAGTCTGTAATAGTTAAATTAATTTGCTATCTTCCTTTAATTAGACCGTCTCACCTGGGGAGGGAAGTGACAACAGGATGAAATGTGACCAGAACTGGACCACTTTGTCACCATCAAACTGAAGATGCTTAAATTATAACACTCACATGCACTTAGTAGTTAGATATGGTGCATTAACACATCCTGAAGGGCACTACAGAAGACACATTGATCAAACTCTGTGCAGCTTAATGCATTACTGAGGACAACCCGACTGTACACTAATCAAGACATGTTAAAATGACATGTATCATCAGTATAACAAACAGGATTATGAAGTCTGAATCAACTTTATCACAGTTGTAGTGCGACAGCCCACTCCTGCTTTTACTCTGATAACGGTCCTATGATGTCTACACTCCCTCTACTGGGCTGTTACAACAGCTGCACTGAATTCATGTCAAAGTCAGATTAAAGAAAAGTGATGGCAAAATTCAATATGAAACTTTAAAAAAACAAGCCTTGTTTTCTTTCTTTAAAAAGGAAATTTATTCATTAACAAATCATAAAAGTATTCTCAAACATTTTTCTAAAATAAAACTGTCTACAAGTCAAAACACATCCCTTGCTAACCTTGGTACAGCTTCAGTGCAGATAAAAATATATACTTAGAAAATATTTAAGAATTCAAAATGATTTTTTTTTAAAACATGAGCATTTTTTTCAAGTGCAAACTAAATGAAATGACAAAGACATTGCTCCAAGAGAAAACTAAAACAATCATTAATAAAGCAACAAAATGTCAAAGAAAATAATGAAGTTCACAAGTAAAACAAAGCTTTTTTCTCTTTGGAAATTAACTATGAAAAGCAAGAGCTCCACAGAGTATCACTAACAGGTTGATGACCAAACAGAGGAGAAGGTGGTCTTGAGCATCAGGGCGTGGTGAGTGGAGTTTGGGATTCTGAAAGCTCTAAGAAGGGGAGCGGGCTCCCTCGCGATGAAGTGTCCACGCTAAGTCCAAAACTCAATGAAGAAGAGCAGCTGTGGGAGGAAAAGAGATGGAAGCGTCAAAGTCTCAATTTTAATATTTACAAAATAAATGAGGTAATACAAAATCAGAAAAAAACTATTTTTTCCATAACTGGATAAACAAGCTGTTCTCAGAGGAAAATAAGGTCCCCAGAACACTGTTTGAAGCTAGAAAAGGTGGCAGGGTCCGCCAAATATAAACAAAGTAAAACAGTATGAAACTGTGTTGTCCTTCAAGTTAAAAAAATAAAAATAAAAAACAGATTTCAAGTCAGTAATCTGTTGACCCCTAGTATATAGTATAAAGATACGTAAATATATGTATAATTCACTTTTGGTACTTAAATTAATATCAGATACTGTTCAGTGAAAACCTTGCTTCTCCAAATGCAAGGTTCTCACAGGACGGCAACATGACAAACATAAGATTTTACAAAATATGATGCATTGCTGAGGATTAACCGACCCAACAGTAAAAAGTAGTTAAGTTCAACCTCAAACATATAATGCACAACAAGTGGTTCTGCTTTTAATACCTTTACTAAAATCCCATTTTGAAGATAGGACTTTTACTTATAGTGGAGTATATTCACATTTCAGCCCTTTATAATGCAAACCAGTCCGTCCAAACTCGTACCTTTCCGAGTCGGAGTCACAGGAGCCTTTGTCCTCTAATCTGCTGATGTAACCGCTGCCAGAGCGCTGTATGGCTTCAGCCACTGTGTACCTGGTCTTACCAAGAGCACACCTTTCGATCTTTGTGATGCGAAGGTCTGACTGGAGGAACAGATGGAGTCGACTGTCCGATAACAACAAAGGTGCATGAAGAACACTAAAGAAGAAGGGAGACATTTAAAAACAGTTAAAATAACGTAGAACAAGGTCTCCTTCAAGTCAACCTGTGCTCCTGCTTTTAGCAGGTTAATTATTAAAGCCTTAGGGGTGTGAAGAGGGGGGTGTGGAAGGGGGCAACTAGGTGGCAATACTATAATTTGATCGCTGCTATTGCTTTAGCTCACATTTCTAAAAACTCCTGCAGGCCCTTCATCCTCTGTGAGAGCTGCTGTGTGTTCCTCAGACTGAAGAAGGGGTTCCAGGGCGGCAACTTGGGTAATTCTCTGGATAGAGACCAACAAAGAAAAATGCACTCTGAAAACATATTAAAGCTTTATCAAAATCAATGGAAATGTATGATATGAATCTGGGGTATGAACATACAAGATGAGGGCATTCTGTTCCAGGCAGTGACGCAGCCAAACAAACTCACTGTAACGCCGCCTTACACAGGAAGTCTTCCTTCGAAAACACATACTGTTCGTCTATGAAGAGAAATCATTTCAATACATTTATCACATAGAATTCAAGACAAAGGTGACCCAGAAGAAAAAAAAAAAAAAATCAGAGCCGTTACACTTACGTGTAAACAGATTTCATAGTCGATGTGTGTGTGCCAGAGGTCATCTTTAACGACCCGAGGATCGCGAACGCAAATGCTGATAAACTCCTACAAAATTCAAAACAGAGAAAAAGATAAAGATGCCAGCGTAAGTTTTAAATGAAAACAACAAGATACGTTTCAACAAATCCATTTTCACTTTGGCCTTAATTTAGGGACATTAAAAGGTGCAATATATAAAGAATGTTAGAACAAATGAATGAATGAATGAATGTTAAAAACATTAGGAAAAAAAATTGTTTACAGAATGTGAAAAAACGACAGTTTTGACTTTAAGCCATTCATGTCTTGTGTTGCAGCGATATCTACTGAAGTTAGCATGCTAACCAGCTAGTGATG
The DNA here is from genome assembly GCF_040436345.1 of Pagrus major. Lineage (NCBI taxonomy): Eukaryota > Metazoa > Chordata > Actinopteri > Spariformes > Sparidae > Pagrus > Pagrus major. The sequence continues at coordinate 11,926,865 of NC_133217.1, read as the reverse complement.
TAAACACCAAGACCTTCCCGGTGCTGCAAACTCCCAGTCCAGACTGCTAGCTGCACGGCTAACTAAGCTAACTGGCTAACTGCAGCTACAGTAATTGGCAGTTAGCAGTTAATCTGGTGATATGCTGCCCCCTATTTGTTTCGAGCACAAATTTGACAGGTGGCTAATTCTTACATATTGCACCTTTAAACATCAAACCAGTTGCAACTGTACAAACACAAGACAAACGGGAAGTGTGATAAAGCATGATCACTTACATTTTTTGAGAGATTGTCCAGCATACTGTCCATAGTGGGCACAAACACCTGCTAGAGAGAGACAGGAACATTACAAGTGATCTGTTTAAACTTGGAAATATCTTATTTTAGCACAAAATAAGAGTTGATTTGAACTACAGAGTAAATGAGCATTGCATTACATTTTCATGAAGGAAAAGTAAAATACAAAGGCACAGTAATGACCAATCCAGCAACCAAAGTCCATTGTTTGCAAAGCTTGATCTGTTTTGTAAGCACAGACCTGGCAGGCAGATTTAGATTTTTAGGACTCAAAGTTGCACATATTTGGAGCTGATGTAGTGTACAGGGGAACAAAGGGCGAGAAAGTAGGATTTAGATCGAGAGGGAATATCCTGACCCTAAACACCTTAATATGGATTTACATACACACACCAAAACACCATTGAAAACGATATGAAAGCCTTTTCTGGCAGAAATACAGCCTAGCCAGCTCTTTGCCCATTCACTGAACAACCACAGCTATTATGATCCAAGTAAGCCATTAAGATGCAACACTCGCTGCTCAGATCAATGATCAAATGTGGCATGCAACTTTTCCTACATTAGTTTTCCCTCACATGATAGGCATTTCTAAAGGCTTCAGCAACGTGCTGGATCATCTGCCCCCTGACACCTCAGTGATACACACGTCATTTACAAGCAGCATGATCAAGCAGGACTAATCAATTCAGTTCAAAAACAATGTTTGACTCTGAATTGTACGACATTGACCTTCTGCAAACATCACATGAAATCCACATCAAGACCTATTTGGATATACTTAGTGATAAGACGCCATACAGACTTCACATTCCTGATGACATGACAGTTTATTGTTGATGGTAGCAGTGCTGTACAATCATTTAACAGGCCAAAGGCTGCACACAATCTCCTCTGGTCAACAAGATGATGCAAGTTAAATCTCAATGAATGTGGCAACTTACACTTTTTTCTGTCCATGATAGGATACACAATACAATCACGTTACTTTCAACTGCATTTACGCGCAATTAGTGCACAAAATCACCAATTTACACTCCAAAAATGTCCTCCTGGCTGCAGGATCATAGGGCATTAACATCTGGTACACCCCACTTAAAAGTATTACAACTTAACAGTCATTGGCAAACTACCTTTCCTTTTAAAATCAATAAAGAATAATAAAAAAAATATATCTAAAATAAATAAACTTAGGATACCTGTCCAACTAACTGTTACAGTAATGAAGTACCTCAGTTTCTGATGCCTTTGGGAGGAAAAAATAAAATAAAATTCTGCAACAACAAAAACATATATATTTTAATCCTACCTTTACCTTCTGTACTTCCCGAGCAGTAATCCGCTGTTTGTGAACAACAACAACAGGAGCAGCTCAGTGCTATGTTTGAGGCTCAGTCCTGCCTGGACTGAACTGAACTGCTGCTAATACTCAGTGTGTTATGACCTCAGCCTGCGTTGCTGGCTCACGACTGTTCTGCCCCGAGAAGGCCACAAGGGTTTAAAATATACACATAAAAAAAAAAAAACAAAGTCGTTAAAAATAAAGTTAAGCTGTTTAACCTAGCCCGACCAGACGATGTGAGAAACGTGTCCTCAAGGCGCAGCTGTCTCTAATTGACTGGGAGGGGTCCGTTTAACTGGTATCACCTGGTGGGAGGAGGGGAGCTGATGGGGGTGGAGTGGGAAGTAACATGGACGATATTAGGCTGACAACATCATTCATACGCTTAGTATTGATTGCTAATGACTGGAGATAACATATTACAGCCATCAATATTTCTGATGATTATATCAATTAGGCGTTTGTTTTTAAAGATATTTTTTGTACATGGCTAATTTAGATGCCATAGCCAAATCTATGAATACAAATGTTTGAAATTAGCCTTTGAGTAATTTTTATTTACTTGCTATTAGTAAGTGGAAAAAAAGGGAAATGTCTCTATTGTTCAATCCAAATGAATATGTGTACATGCAGAAAAAATATAGTTTCCTTTATTAATTAAAAATAAAATCAAGTATCAAGGTCAATATCCAACCTACACCTTTCACTTTTGAGGAGTCTTTAAAGAAGTCTGTGTCATTTTTTTCTGGGAATTTGGGAGTTTTTTGATACCAATCTCAGAGTTGACTAAAGTAGTCTTTTAAGGCTCCACAGTTGTATTATGGGCAGTGTGGAAAAGTCATTTTTGGACTGGAAATTTATAAAGTTGAATCCCAAAGCACATTTTTCTCCCTAACACAGTATGTAACAGGCTGCATTTTAACCCTATTTCCTCCCTTTTCAATCCTCCATCAAGTGATGCCAACAATAATGATCATTATTCACATATGACCATGTGAGAAGACATTTCACATAAGCAGGAGTCACAGTCATGACAACTCCTTGCTTTACCCGTGACCAATACTGTCAGCATGTAATGTGTAAGAACAGAGTGTAGCTGAGTTCATCCACAATAGCAACTGTAAGAAAAGAGTACAGCTGCTGAACGTCCCTGTCATGCAGTTTGAATTACACTCAAGCCTATCATCACTGCATTATGATTCATTTAAACCAACACTCAGGACTTTAACAGTTTCACTCTCAGTTCAGCATCAGATATAACATCTACATTGGTCTACTTTTGGTATCGGTCACTTTTACTTCGCACCAAGTCTGATGCCAGCAATGATGCTCTCCTGACACGGAACAATCTCAGTAAATTACCAGGCTGGCAAGAATAATATCACCGCTTGAAGAACAAAATCAAAGCGTTCTTACCAAAGTCCTCAGAAGTTTATTCCAAAATGCTTTCCAGCCCAGGAGTGGAGGTTTACAACTCGTGGGACGTAGCCTTAAATGAAGATTCAACTACCTTAAGTAAAAGTGTCTGGTAAGATCTGCTCATTTGCATTGAGAGGTCTTCTTATCTCTGTTCTACTCAGTGATCTGTTCAGTGGCTGCGATTCACTTTCAAGGAGTCATGAAAACAGCTTTCTTGTGTCTTGAACTCTCTGGATAATCTAATTCTATGGTTATGACCAATGAGTGCGATTCAAAAAGTGCTGAGGAAGAAAATGCAGATTTCAGAAAGCTGCACCATGATCTGGGCTATAGACAAACATCATGTGTATAGCACATGATGTTTGTCTACAAGTGATAACTATGAGGCACTGATTAGAAGTTTGACTTAATCAAGAAATTCCAGATTTACGATGCCCCATAAAATGTGAGAATAAATGCAGAGAAATGCACTTGCAGGTCGGCTTTCATGTGGTGAGTCATGATTGTTTCCTTGTAGGATTCATTTTTAGTAGGTGTTTAATGCAGGAAGAATTTAATAGCCTTCTTCAGCTTTTTCTCAATCAAGATTTTTGGCACTAAATATAATGAGATATTCAAAAAAAGGGGGTTAAGCTATCGATTTGGTAGAGGCCACTTTGGTTGGAGTGTGTCGCCATAGAAACATCATCAGCACTAATGCACAAAGGTCCAAAGTCCAATGCCATAATGCCAGTCATGAGACTGTTGCTCACTGCTGCTGGGGCAGCCATGCCATCTGGCAACATGGCCTGAGAGAGACCCATCACTGCTCAGCTGTTTGTTACATTAGAGGACTACAGATACAAACATCTATCTGGAAGGCCTGGCTCAGGTTGTCTTCTCAATGGCAGCACACTAAAATAAGAAGAAGACCTAGAGAGAAACTAAAAAAAGAATCCAAGTAAATTAGAAAACTAAACAATAAAATTAAAAGAACCATGAGTAAACCAAGGAAATATCTGTTGAAAAGATTAATAGAGAGGTACTACTGGGCAGTACTTATGATATTAGAGGCTGTCACCACCGACTGGCAGGAGTGGAAATGATTTATGAGAGATATAGACTGGAGTCATTGTGACTGACTTGAGTCGAATCGAGTCGTGTTTTGATGACTTGACAGAAAATAACTGACTTGACACTCAACTTTGACCTGCATGTTAAAGACTCCTGACTTGACTTAACTTGAGACATGATGACTCGAATGACTCTCTGGGTTCAGCTTGTTTGAATATTAAATTTATCTCCATGGATGGTTATACAAGTTGGTAGACAGGAACAAGAGATCCGAACACAGGTGCAGGTATTCCACCAACCGGAAGACACTCACACTTTTTGAACAGGTTTGATGAAATTGGACAATAATAAAATTCTTAGACAGGTACTAATACCTTGTCTTTTCTCTTTATAAAGACTGGATACTACAGGTAAGACTGGGGTAACTAGCCTTAGCTAAGGACTCGACTCGACTTGACATAAACTGTGATTTGATTTGACTTGACTTGCACATGAAAAAAATGACTTGAGACCTGCTACAGTCTTGGCCCAAATGCCTTTAGTCACATCTGTGATTTACTCCAGTAAAAGTAGAGATACCTCAATGGAAAGATATTCTGCCACAAAATACAATCATTCAAGTCAAAAGGGACTTGGTCTGATTAAACTATTTTGTAATGTAAATGGAAGTATAAAGGGCTTGTTGCCTCAAAAAGTACTCAACATAGATAGATACTTGCTACATATGCAGACTCCAGTGAGCCACCATAATATGTTCCCTTGTGTGCTGATTGCAGTGTTCATATGGTGTCTGGGCCATTGAGTTCTCACCAAAGTGACCATCATTGAACATGCTTTGGCTCTTAAATACTGAAACAGTATTGTGTAAGATCATAGACCTCCTGACATTTCATGTGCAGAAAATGACAAAAGAAAAACACTCAATATTAGAGATCATTTAGCCAGAAATTACTTGGGAGCCACCTGAAAAAAGCTGTCAATACTAATCGAAGAGGGAATTTCATCCTCACAAGCTTCCTTTGATTGCATTGATTCAAATTTGGGGATATGGACAGTACAAGAATTCTCCCAAAATAAATGGTTTAACCTTGAACTCTGTCCAGGAAACATACAATGAGAACATTCATTTGGGGATCCAAATCATAAAACAAAGCTACAACACCATTAACAAAATGCTCCAATTGATCAACAACAACAAAAAAAACCTAGATGAAATATTACAGTCAAGTCTGCTTATGCACTTTACTTTGTATGTTTCTATGATGTGTTAAGAATTTGCAAAGAAAACAGTGGAATTCGGTCACATAAAACCTTTATTAGAACTTCAAATAATATTTACAGGCCGAGTATACAAAATGCACTCTTGGAACAAAACATTAGTACTAGTGTGAAAAAGACAAAAATCAGCATCTTCATCATGAGAATGAATGGTAATACAAGAGGTGATCAACAGCTGAACGGACCAAAGTAGAAATTTAGAACTTACAAAATTTGACCAGGTATGAATACGGGTGGTGTTGGCTTCTATCAAAGAGTATTGTTTCTAGACTGCAAACATCACATAAACAAGTAATATGATAACGGAAGACTTCATTATACATCACAAGAACATCACCTGCTCTCTTGCAATCAGTTCAGCTAATATGTACAACAACAACATAGCTCTCCTTGACTGCCAAACAGGGTTGAAACACCTCTGAAAATAACTAAGATAGCTAAAACTAGAAGGCAAGCAAGAGGAGAGAATTCAGTCCTGAGGAAAAGGGCATAGGCGGTGCAAGGGACTGCAGGGACCAGAGGGAAGCATTACTGAGCTTCATCCTCTGGACAGGAATGCCATGTCAGTCTCTCCTCATAGAAAGAAATGACCACCTGAGGGCAGCGGGTGTTGGCTTCACGGGCAGGGACCAAATCTGCTTCATCTGAGTCTTTCCTAAAGAAAGAAAACAAAGTGGGAGAAACATTATAGCACGACACATCCATTCACTTTACAGCAGAGGTCACTTTATCTGAAGGGAAATTCTGTTACATTTTAATTATCTCTGAGAGATACATCAAAGGAGACCATCATCAAAAGTATTAAAAGACTTAATAGGAATATTAAATGTTTGAAGAGCAGATGAATCACAGTTTGTGCCGCCGAGGAAGAGAGCATCATTTCCCTCTGTACTCACCACTTCATCAAGAACATCAACTCCCCACTACTGTCTGTCGCACCAATGATCCGCTCTGGGTCCAGGTTCCTAGCAAAGCCACGTGGTTTCTCAGCCTAAATAATGACAACAGAACACGTGAGCTTATGCAAGAAACTAGGACAGCGATTCATCCATTTTTTTCCCAAATGACGTACAGCAACTTTGAGTCTGAAGCTCTAGTGATCTAAGGCTCACTCCAGGATAGGTTCAGTAGCTGCAGCATTTTAAAAAACAGCTGTTTTCAGATACATCTTAATACATATCACATAACAACGGTGTTCTAAAACTAGATGTGAAGCCTGAACAACTAGGTAAAGTTTACATGTGACATTTTACCAGGGCTGTAAGTCACAGATTTCGGAATGATACGGTGTATCAATTTTATGGACAATTATGCTGATATCACAAAGTCTGACTCAATACGATTTAGATTTAATGAGGAAAAGAGAACCACTTCACTTTAAGTGCCACATTTCTCATGCATATTTCTGTCCAGAGTATGCAGTAGCTCAAGTCAATCAACGGCACTGTAAGGCCTTACGTCTTTGCAAATTAATTATGAAATGGCAGCTGTAGTGCTCATTGCCCTTTACTGTTGTTCAGTTTTTGTTTCTTGAGTATTTTATCTTGTAACAGCATCGTCTGTTGACTCATCTTTTCTCCAAAATATTTCCACACTGCCGATTTATTCCCCTAAGCGGAGTAAATATACTTGTGTTATTCTTGGCTGCTTGCCATAAGCCTGATGCTAGCACTGTTATACCCCTACATGATTCAATTTTTCTGTTTTTAAAAATAAAAATCATTTGTCAAGTAAAATGGTGATTAGAGAGACATGCAAAATGCTGTTAACTTACCACATCCTTCTTTTTGGCTTCTGTCTCTGGCTCATCTGTTGAGGCCTTCCTCTTAACGGGAGCCGGCTTCTCCTTAACGTTCTTCTGTGCTTCCAAAAACCCTGAAATCAGCTCTGGACAGTCCAGGTTCTCCTCTGGCTCCCAGGTATTGTCAGCACTACGTGAGCAGGAGGAGGGGTCAGCATTTACATCTCAGAACACCCGTCCCCAACACAGATTTCCATTGGTACAGGTGAAACAATACAGTTTAAAATCTCTAGCTTGTATTCATGCAAAAGACAAAAGCATTGCACAACCCCATACCAGGGAAGCACTTCCAGCTCAGCGGGTGTCCCAGGCAACTCACTCTGTAAATCCTTTCCATTTCAGGTAGAATTCTACTTTCCCATTGACAATACGCTGGTCGAGTACTTTTTCCACAACAAATTCCTCAGGTTCCTCCTGTGTCTCCGGTGTATCCTTCTTACCCTTGGTATTCTGCTTCTTGCCCATGTTGTGCACTAAAAACGGGAATGAGAGAGTGTGTGAGAACTTTAACAGGTTTTCTCAATGCCACCCCAGTGTTTCAAATGAATAAGTTGTACATTAAGCAGCTTCTCTCATACAATATTAAGTTAATAGGAATAACACCAGACCAAGACCCCCCAAAACAGGCACAAATTAGGGGGGCCGTTAGCAAACACATTGTGCAGGCTGATGTTATGCTAAATACGCGGTAAAGTACACGAACATGGCACCGCGTACAAATCAATGTTAATATTGTGAAGCTAAGTTGCAGACAAACTTAGCTAACGTTGCGATTTATGCAAATTGGCATTTAAAAATTGCCAAATCACGACATGGCGTTATGTAGGTTAGCCATCGTGCTAACTCTAGCTGGTATTATTTCAGGCCTAGTAGGCGGTAACGTTAGAGCAAATTCCCCTGACTTTACTGTGCCACATGCATTGCAATTTTGATAAAGCTGCTTAATGTGAAGAAGCAACCTAAAGTATAGCTCAATGATCTTACATTAGCAATTTGAATAAGCAAATTAAGGTTAAAGCCAGGCTCTTTAAGATAAAGACACACAATCCTGAGACACTTCTACTTTTAGCTAGCCGATGTTAACTTAGACAACACATAGAAGTACACAGTACGATATGTTAGCTTACACTGACATTGTGTGCATGTAAACAGAGTTAAATAGCATACTTAGCCTACTGTTTGGAGTAACGTTAACGTTATAGCGTAGGTTAGCTCACTCTTTCTCGGCAAACTGCTCCCTGCTTCAAGGTCCAACTTGTAAAACAAAGCTACCGTTAGCTTGCTTGGGTCAAGCTACTGTGTTTACGATAGGTGTTGCATGATGCAACGTGTAAAATAAAATTATTTCCGCATACGCACCCTAAAAAACAACAGGAATTGCTTCGGTGATTGCTCCTTACCACGCGGTCAGCCTTTGCTTTATCTCTTTTATGCAGCACTGACTGCAGGTTAGGTAGGCGGCAAAAGTGGGTCTTCTACGGTAGCCTGGAAGGAGAACGCGCTTCGCTCGAGAACCTGGTCAAACCAAAAAGACCCGCCCACTTCTGCCTCTGGTTGGTTGCCTACGTTGGTTGGGGTGGCCACGTTTAGGCATGAGAGATTGGGATTGGGTGAAACCACCAGGATAAGCCAATCAGAGGTAGAATAGGGCGAACCCAACAAGAGATGGCCAATCAGAGGGTAGACAAGGGCGGGTCTTAGTAAGTAAGGCAATGGATTTATAATTTCCACATATCTGAATTTAAATAAACATTTTTCCAGAAGAGGTTTGTCGATTTTTAAAACGAATCCTATTCAAGTCGACCTCAACTATAAACATGTTAAATTTGGAGTTATTTTACCGTGTTTTTAAAATACAGATAAATATCAGTAAAATCAGGTGAAATTACTGCATAGCAATAATTATATCATGTGAACTGTCATGAAAACAAATCATTAAGAGATTTGCTTAAATTTCCACTGGGATCCTGTTAAAGGTGACCTCGACTATGACCATGTGACATTTGGAGTCATTTTAATTGTTTTGTTATTTTAAGTAATCCGTCCTTCAAATGCTTTGGTACGAAATACGCGATCAAGGCAGCACATCTTATATCTACTGAGTGTTCTGACTACATCATTTTTTTTCATCATATGTCCCTGTAAGTGTGGTTTGTAAATAAAGGGCATTCTGACATCAAAAAGTATGACTTAGCTTGAGGAAGACTTGTCCTCTGATGATTATATGCTTGTTATTCAAAAACATGCAGCTAACATTGGCACAAGAATGAGACAGTTTGTTTATCTTTTCTTTTTTTTTTTTTTAAATCAGAAAAAACAAGGTCTGCAAGAGCATTTCAAATTCCCTAAGCAAAATCATACTATCAACATTCAACAATCACCATGCAATCAAAAACATTTGCCCCAAGCAACAAAGAAAAACAGTCGGAAGTTTATACAAACAAATACGTAAACTCTCGGTCAAAGCAGGAAATTAAATACAAATTTGTGAAGGAAAGGGGGAAAAAAAACATGAGTCACACTATTAACTATATGCACCTTTCTCCATTTAATCACTCACTCACTCATTTGACTGTATAAAGAGTTGTGCCAGTGAATAAGATGGCAACTTATACTAAGAACTTAAATTTAACTCGGATAATCTCATACATATAAAAAGCAACATCCAAAACAACATTCAATCCTATTAAATAGAGTTGGTGATTGTATTATAATTCCTTAATGGGATGGCCCATTCAGGGCCACTTTAATAATGAACAATTTGTTGTTAATGAGTGCACTTCAATTCCCCTAAAAGGGTTTTTTTTTTTTCATTTAGCCAAAATCTAAAACGTAAACTACAGCTGAGGTAGAATATAATCTTGCCAAATCTCTGAAGTAACTGAAATCAAAGGATTAAGCAAATTTCTGCTTAAAACAAATGATTCAATAATAATTTAAAACATAAAATGGTCGCCTCTTAAAATGTTTTTGTCAAGATAATGTGCCTCTGTGGATTGTGTACACACACATAAAATCCAAAACACCTATCCAATGCAAATTAAGGCCTTGTCAGTTTAATCATTGGTATATTGTATGTCATCAAGACACGAGGAATACAACAAAATCTTTACTTATTTTACATTTCAGTTCAAAATTCTAGTGAGGACTTCATGCCCTCAAATATCTTACACAAATCTGTAAACTTTAGATAGTTAATGTCCCAATATTCTTACCACTTTGAGATAAACTTAGCATTATGAAAAAAAGATACTGCTTTGAGACCTTGATGGTCTCATGATGCATATAAGAGTTTCAGGAACCTCAGAAACTTTAATAAATACAATGTTTAACCTCCTTATACTGAGTAGTTATACATTGAGAGGCAAGATTACATGGAAACAAACAAACAGAATCCTCCTCCTAGATTTCTATCCAGTAACTGTCACAATGTTGAATTTTAGACATGTCTGGCTGTCTGCACTTGTCTGTAAAAACAGTAAGACTCAATGACTTAAATGTTAACAGGCACAAAGAGAGACTGGTGGCATCTCCTGCAGTGTAGCTGTTGCCTTGAACTGCTCCTGATGCCTTGTCCATCTTCAAAAAGCAAATGTCCAGTGTGTAAGCTACATTTTTCCCATGAGAGAATTTATTTACAGATAACTTTTTTAATGTTCTGAGTTTCTTTTCTTTCCTTTTTTTTTTCTTTTTTGCAGCTTTTGTCGATTTAGGCTCCCAACAGCGGTGAATCCACACACACTTTTACAAAAAGAGGAGATCCCAAAACCAGAGTCAGGCAAGTCAAGTTCAGAAAATATCCAAAAACCTAAAAGCTCAAGTCTCAGCTTGAAATACTGAATCATTGCTTTTTCTCCTTCTTTCTCTTGTCTGTTTTGTTGCGAGCTGATGTGGAGACAGCTGGCCGTCTTACAGGCTGAACTACAACCCTCCCGTTTGCCCCGCACTGCAGGGTAAATCTTTCCGGGTTTAGGGGCTGTCCTGAATCATCCCTCAGCCTGGACAGGACGTCTCTGGTCAGCTGTTTAATCTGCTGGCCCACAGCACCCATTGTCTTGGCTGTAAGCTGTTTCTCCCTCAGTAGCCTGTCTCTCTGAGCACGCAACCTTTCCACCTCCTCCTGGAGTCCTGTGATGGCGTCAAGTTTGCGTTTCCGGCAGTTTTGCGCTGCCAGTTTGTTCTTCCCCCGCCTGCGGATGTCCCTCAGGAGAGTCACCTGTTCGGGGGAGAAACCATGACCTTCAAGGACCTCCAGGAACTCCTCCACAGGCATGTTGACAATCTGCAGGACAGAGAATGGGATGTACATGGCACGAGCACGCATCTCATCACGACTCATGTCCCTCTGGTCAAACCTTGACCCTTCATCATCGCTCAGAGGCTCCTCTTTGATACCTTTGTGGGGGAGTGTTACAGATGGCGGGTCCAAGAAAGCAGGAGATGAGTAGCTGTGGTCATGCCACACACTTTCACTCTGATCAATGTGTGACCACGTTGTGTGGTCCATGATGCCTTTCGAGGGGAGCGAATCCACTTCACTGCTGTAGCCTGTAGCTCCACACTCATCCTCACAGTATGAACTGGATGATGATGACGACATCTCGGATGAGCCTGGATGAGTGAGGAGTTAATTGTATTAGTATGTATAACAAAGAGTTTCCTGTCTGTACGTACTTTAATACTTAGTACTAGTATTTGTAGAGATTTGAACCAACCTGGGGAGACTGGACCTCCAGAGCTGCTCTCCAATGACAGGCCGGAGTCAGAGTCCAAATCCTCAAGGACCTGTGGGTCTATGCTGTCCAGACAGCCCATCAGCTGGGTATCCATAGTGTCCAGGCCTTCCAAACCGAGCTGATTGATCTGGTCAAACACTGCCTCATCCAGACAGCCACCCAGCGCATTATGCTGCAACACATTTCCAGTTAAATTACATACTGAAGCAAAGGGGAGAGCAGCCAGGCCCACTGCCATCCCTGGTGATGCATCCGAGTGTGAGGAGCCTGTGGATTCGAGTCGGAAGAGGGTTCTTTGTTGTTGGGTGACTGGCCTGGACCCAACTCCTTCAGACGTCACACCAAACGATCCAGGACCGGTTACCATAGCATCATGCAAACTGACATCCTGGCTGATGGCGGTGGTGATGTCTGTGTCGAGGTCTGACAGACGCTCAGTGACAAGGGAGTCCAACTCCTACACAAGACACACATTTGAATTTTAGCCTTTGCAATTTTGAAAAATGCTCACACATGTACATCACTATTGAAACATCTTAATGGTTCCTAGCTTGTACATCTAAATTTGCAAACTGATATTGAGCCTTGTGTAAAATTAATTTTCAGGTGTCTTTAATGCGAGCAGACAACTTACCTCAAGGTCAGTAACAGACAGAGAAAGTAAATTGTTCCAATTCTGGTCAATGTCAATGGTAGGAGCATGGTGGTCTGCTGGATCAGAGAGTGCAGTGATGTCTTCAAGCAGACTCTGAAATGGGAAGAAAAAAAAAAATACTTAGAATACAGCACCACAAGTGGTGTGTTTTGTTGCCAAACCGATGTCTCCAATGTGAATTAAAGTATTTGTTTCCCTGTGAGACATTCAGTAATTATTGTGCTTCAACATCCCTAATCTTACACAGTGTCACCAAAACAGCACTGTCATCAGAATGGTGCAATTTGAGTGATGAAGTCATGTGAGAACATGATTTTATGGTTAAGCGAAAGTACAAAGCAATTTTCAACTGACAGTTAGTTTTATGCAAGTTTATACACGTTTTGAAAGACTGAGAAATGCTGTAATGTGTATTCTTAAAAGAAAAACCAGTATAGTTTCTTTTCAGAATAATTCAGATATTGTTGACACTGATAATAAACCGTATAAAGTGACAAATGAAGGCAACTTGTGACAAACCTCTTGCTCCAGTGTGGAACTGTGAGCCAGCTGAGTGAGTGGGGCAGGTTCTTCTTCCTCTTTAACTTTAGCTTCATCCTCCTGGTCAGGCGAAGAAGGGCAGACGGAGAGCAAGGAAAGATAGGATTGGGGAATGATGGGTGTCAGAGGATTTAAGATAGAGAAGGGAAAAAACAGTTAATTTGTTGCTGACATCCAAAGAGCTAAAAGAAAGTTGCATTTCTGGTTTGGTGATCCCAATCCAGCCAATCGCAAATAAATAGATATCATCAGAAAGGATTATTGGTCTGTTCTGACAGAGAAAACATTTGTTTTAATAACAATTGTTGTAACTCTAGAGACCAGCTGAACAGACGGCATCTAAGCCGAGCTTCTGTCGTAGTCCTGCCAACTGTAGTCAAGGGCTTCTGTGTAGCATTAGAAATGTGTGAGCTGGTGTTTTTGTGTATGACAGCAGGGCTTAGGATATTTTGATATACTAACAGTTGAGCTAATTAATTTCAGGATTACCTAACTCTTTTTATGTGTTGTAAGACACGCCTGATACAGCAAGTACCACATTCCATGTAGGCCACCAGGTTTCTTACACACATGGCTAAAAATTATCTGCCATACTCAAGTGATTGAAGGGGGGTGGATTCACACCTGTTCCAAAAAGAGGACTGCTCAGTTATTCATTTAAGCTAGAGGCAAAAATATGACAAAGTGTGCTCTACACCAGCCTAGGCTCTGTCTGAGCATGTCGACTTCTACTGGAGGAGCTTTTCCAGCTTCAAATGGTACATAGTTATTGATCTAGTCTTGTCCTTTGACAAACTGTGTCTCCACAAACCACAAAATCTTGCCCTAGAAGCAGTTAAGCTTTTACTTATTTTACAAAAGAGAGGGCGAAGAATAAAAGATGTGTCAACATCACATTATCCATGTGAACAAGAACCCTGGGAGGGGGCAGTGTTCAAGTATGGACCACCGCTTTTGTGTAAGCAAACAGGGTGTGGGTCTAAGCCTCACTTCTCCACCTCTCAAAGCCCACAGCTGGCGGTTGCATCTGAAGAAAGGGGATATAGTTACACAAATGGCGACATCAACTGCCCCCAGGACATAACATGCACCAAGCAGCTGTTTCCACCCTCAGCTAGAAGAACTGGATCACTGGGAGGATTAAATATAAAAGGTCTGGGTGTGATTAAAGTCTAATATAATGGTAGTCACATATTACAGAAGGAGGCCACACCATGAAATATGAAACAACGCATACTTCCAATCAGTGATTTTAGACAAGAACAACCGAGTGAACCGCTTGTCAAAAAGTCAAACAGCTGCATGGTCCCCCAATAAACTGGTCTTATTTGTGAAGTTAATTCTATTGTCCTGACAAGAGATGGCTTAATGTGACATGGTGACAGGTGCAGCTGACTGGTGAATACTTGTGATTCTGTACATCAACCACACTTCTCATTAACTGGAGATATTGAGGACTTACTTATTTATAGCCAAACCAGTGAGGCCTTTAAACTGAGTTACCAAATACATAATAAATGCCAGTCCCCTTATCTAGCTAGGCTATGATTGAATTGCAACTGTGGCCCAGGAGTGGTGGAGCCAGTCAGAGTGAAAGTGAATGCACATTTAAAGTTCTGCCAACAGGTTATCACATTTTGTTATCTTGTTTACAGGTGCACCAGGAAATGCTGCAAAATAATAAGTTACTTGTTGGATGACATCCATCCTTACATAACATGGGTTCATGCTGCTAGTTAGCTAGTGATAGCATTAGCATTTCTGATAAGCAATGAGGAAGTTTTAGCTCTAGTTCATCACCTCAGTTATTTATTGAGTACTTTTAGTACTTTAGCTGGCCAGCCAAGCTTAATGGTCAAATAAATTAACTAGCAGCACAGTCCGTTTAACTTTGTGTTACATCACACACTTGCCTCTTTAAGAAACCCGCAGGCTCCAGCGGTGCAAGGCCCTTGTCCGAGTTCAGGGGTTGTTTGGCACACTTCTTGGCCACTGTCAGGCAGGTGTTCACTGTCATCTCTGGCTTCGTCCCCGTGGCCTTCTAACCCCGGGTTGGTGTCAGTGTTGTTGCTGGTTGAAGGCCCATCTTCAGCCTTGTCAGTTGCAGACACCTGGTGCACCAGCCATGCGTTCAACTGTGTGGGGAACCGCGGGGAGCCGAGGGTCCTGACTTCGTCTAGTAGCCGTCGACTTGCAAAGAAATAGTCCAACTCGGGACATTTTGGGTGCACACTGTATCCGTCAAGAGTGTCTCTCAAATTATGAAAGGGTGTCTGGGTGTAGGCTGAGCTAGGACCCAAGTTAATCTCTATCAGAGGCGAATAGTAGCCGCTTAAGTAGCTGTCGATATCCACACGAACTCCAATCAAACTGAGTAAGATTGTTAACTGAATCAGGCCTTCTGTGAAGTATTTTTTCGCGATTTGCATTTTCTAAATACTTTCAGAGCAATAGATAATTGTGAAATCCTGACCAAACAGTTCCTCTTTCCCCACTGGACAAAGGGAAAAAGCTAACAAAAGAGCACGCCTTCCCCTGTCAGACAAAGAGGTCCGCCTGTACCGGCGAAATCGTTAGATAGCTATGCTAGCTGTTAGCAGTTAGCTATCAGCTTTAATTACCGGTTAACGTTAACCTCTTGGCGCAAACATAGCGGAAACGTTTTTCTTCAGTTCCTTATAGCGGAGAAATCATTCGTCTGCGACACCTGGCTTTCAAAACCTTCCGCAAGTTGCTAATCAAACAGAAAATGAAACATCTGAATGGCTAAATGCTGTCACCGGAGAGTGCTGCTACTGGGGAAACTTCGTTTCAGGATTTGCATGGCTCATGCAGATTGGACCAAACCGCCCACCGCAACAGAATCTGATTGGACAACACGAATGTCTGTTCTTATTTTGACCAATGAGAGAAAGGGACTGTTGTTGACTACTGCCGGCCCCCACCCTGATTTATAACTCAACATGTTATCTACAGGAATAATATCAGACATCATGCTGATATCACTTCAGATATGTATATCATTCAATCTTCGTTGTAGTTTTCATTTTAATCTTTCAACAGCTCATTGATCCCGAAGGGATTTCTCAGCAGCATGGTTAGGTTGCAGTTCCGGGACAGTTTGTGCTACTGACCTGCATTCGTCCCATGTTTGTCCTGCTGGTAAGTGGCTGAATTACAGTTTGAACTTGTTCAGGCATACAGCAGGCTGCTGCATGTCTAATCCCCTATCAAAGAGAAACACCAACAGGGGACGCCTGGTGTCAACACAACACCTTACCCACTGGACACAGATAACAAATCAGTTCATACTTTATTCATAATCTTAATAAAAATGCATTCATCCCAGTAGGCTGCTGCAATCCATTTAAGTACATAGGTACTTTCCAGATTAAAAATCTCTTTCAGAACATGTCAGTTTATGGATACGATGTGTTGTTAAACTACCCAACTACATTATAAAATAGTTATAGTTATAGCGTAATAGAGTTAAAATGCTGCTTGCAGCATCAGTAATAATATATTCCATCATAATATAACAATCGAAACTGTGTTATTCTGCTTAATGGGATACTTTTAGTCAATATTTCAGATAAGATTTCTCCACTTTTATGTAAAATATTGAATGCATTATTTTTAATGGTAATAGAGCACATTTACACTGTGCTTTAGAAAAGGCTCAAATACTTTGATAAATACAGCACTGTTCATGATAAGACAGAAATTGCAGAATGGGTCTAAGATAGCTCATACCTTGAGACTGAACACAATATTATCACAAAAATAAATGTTATTTAACATGAACTGAAACACTAGTCCCTCTCAGATGAAAATGTGATATTATATAACTCCTCACTATTCACATTGCTCGTACTGTGCATGCTGTACAAGATGAAGCCCCTTGAAACTTTTTGACGTTGTCCCCTCTGGCTGAATAAGACTGATAACCTATAGAAACTGTATATAGGCTCCTGCATATATGAGCATGTACTGCAACTGAGACACAAATGGAAAAGATAAAAGGAATGAGAGCTCTCTGGGTTATGTCTGTGCCCTGTTTCTTTTTCAGCTTCACAATCACACGTCATGGAACCACACGAATAAAACAAATGTTTATACAAAATCATTGTTTTGAAGGAGCTCGGTCTGTCCTTCAGGATCTCAAGAGTGAAATATTTTGCTTTTAATAATACAATATCAAAAGGGGTGTCATTTTAGAAACATCTTGTTTTGGTACAGTCAGGCATCCAGGGTCTCAGTCTGACCAGATTAACATGTGTTTGCTGATATCAATTATCCAAGGCTTATGCTGCCATGTGTGACAGCCTTGAGTTAAACCAAAAGACAGAGAGAATTGAAAACAGAAACTGTTTGCACATTTGGAAAACATTTATTTTGGAAGAATAGAGTAAAATACATTGAGTATGTGCTGTGTATAAAGTGGTGGAAGAAGCATTAATATCGCATAGCCTGCCTATAAGTAAAACCTGTTTTGTAAAAAGTACCCAAAAGTCATACTTGAGTAAAATTAAAGATATTGTGTTGAAATAATACTTTCATGAAAGTGAAAGTCACCCATATAGTAGGCCTACTTCAGTGAAAGTCTTAAAGTATCTGATATTAAATTTACTCAAGTATCAAAAAAGTCAAAGAAAATTAAAGTGATCAAGTAAATGTACTGGAGTAAAAAAAATACAATACTTGCCTCCAAAATGTTATCTAGTGGAGGTACAAAGTAGTAGAAAATTGAAATACTCAAGAAAAGCACAATTGTACTTGAGTTAATGTACTTAGTTACATTACATCACTGAGTAAAAAGAAAAAACAGAAAATCTTGCATTCAGTTTTACTCAAGTAAAAGTATTACCAGAGAAAATACTTACGGTACAAGTATTTGTTATGCATTATTCAGAGTACTCTTGTTATGTATTTCATAGTCTTATTTTGTGATGTCTTAATGCGTAGCAGCATTTAAATGTTGCAGCTTGGCTGAGGTGGAACTACTTTTATGTGAACAATCAGATGTTTTCTTTATAAAGTCTGAATCTTCAAAGTAACTCGTAAAACATAGAGTAGACCAAAACTGGAGTTAAGTAGGCCTACATAGGTCAACCACTGTTGATATTATGCAGTGGGCTCTGATTAAAACAATCATATTCCTGTGACTTTATGTGGAGATACAGATGGATGACAGTTTAAAGTAAAAAACCAACTAGACTGTGAAAACCTCTTCACCATCCTAAAAAATGTTATTTTGATTCATTCTTTTTTTTTTTTTTAACTCTCATCAAATCATTCAATGACCCCTCCTGTCCTGAAGACATTAACTGTCACATCTCTCCACGAATTCATTCGGGGTTACTTTTAAATAGGCCACCCATCTATAAATGTTGAGGGAACAGGACTGGCTGCAGGCTTCAGTCTCTCGGCTGGAATGTCTTGCAAGCAGGCACACGAGACTGTCCGGAGTGTGGCTCAAATGCGACTCCTGCTGGCGAATAGTGGTAACACTGATGGACAAACAGCTTCAGGTCGCTCTCTCCTTATTCAAGTGAAATCAGGCAGCAATCACAAAAAAGGTGACATGTAGTTAGTAATTTCGATGTTGTAGACTAGTAAACCTTTATTAGAAACAAAATGATGTTAAATCATATTTTCTTATTTCTTTCATTTCGTTTAACAGCCTCATGATTTATCTATGTCTATTAATTAAAAAAGTAATGACACACCGCGGGAACCTCTTTTACCGGATACATTTTCAATTTATTTTAATTTATTTTTACTAATTTCTATCGACGCATAGTATAAGTAGTAGGCTTTAAAAGTAAATTGTCACGAGACTGACATTACTCCACCCTATAAATGTAAAGTGAGAATAAGCTGTTGAAGTCCAAATGGATAAAAACCACTTCCTCAGCGTCTCTTACTGCACTGACCTCTTTACCTCTGAGTGTGGGTGCAATGAAAATCCACATAAGCCTTTTGGAAAACAGTCCACACTAACTTTTATATGCCACTGAACCACAGAGAAGTCAAGCAAATCGTTTTCAATTAGGCTTCAGGGGACAATAATGAGTGAGTCTAGTTCAACACAACAACAAGTTCAACACACATCGCCTCTGTCAGCTGCCTGGACAGTCTCAGCAGCAGCAGCAGCAGCAGTCAGTGGAGCCCTCCTGCAGGACGAGCATTGATCTAGTGCGGACAAGCCAAGCGTGCTGTAGGGCTCATCTGACGTCCATCACACTTCATTTAGGATGCAGCTGCAGCCTTGTTACAGCCCAACTGTAATAATGTTAACATTCACACAATGAGCTCTCAGGCTATTTGAGACAGTAGTGTAGTCCATCACTGGAGGAGATGTGTGTGATCGCGCCCTAAGATGTTTATGCGCTGCACCAGAGTCCCGCAAAGCTATAACAAAAACCTTTAAAATAACAAGTGACATTTGCGGTCCGCCTCGCACAAGCCTGAGCTACAGATCGACTTGGTGGCCAAACAAATCCACAGTTTTAAAAGCTCCAAATCGCGCCGCTTTAAAAAGAGCTGTGAAGAGTAATCTGCTCCAATTGATCTGACGCCAGCGTGCAGTCATTTGATTAATCCACAAGTATTTTCATAACGATGTGAAACACATTTAAATCAACTTTGTGAAGTTCTGACAGATTTATTAGGGGAGAGCTCTTAAATCACCCCCACATGCTCCTCTGAGGACGACGCTGATTGGTGGAATTGCACATGATGCGTGGGAGGCTAGTGCGCATGCGCACAGCTTTATGTCCCGGAAAGACTAGCGGGGGGAAGCTGAGGGAAGTCGAGGTGACTTCCATGGGACTGTTTTGTCGTTATTTTCTGTTTTTGACCTCAGGAATGAAAGTTAGTCTTTATACTCACTGACAGGGTCATAATTATACACTGGTCACGGGTCAGATTTTAGGCTGTGTGCAAAGCTAATCCAAAACTAACTCTCATATTACATCTTTAAACTAATTCTAATTATTTAGTATTTAGTATCAACTCTTTGGGGGCAGATAAACACTTAGTTCAACTCTAAATGAAAAGTGGATGAGAAATATTAATTTTGGGCATGAATCTATTGATTGATAACCTGCCTTAATCAATAAACTAAAGTGGACACAGTCTGATATGTGGCATTGGTTGCAGGTTAAATGAAATATTTAAATTAGCTGAGCAAAAGACAGCTGAATAACACAAATGCAGTTCCATTTAATCTTCTGATTTTGCAGGACATTTTATTTCAAGTCATATTTTTCACATGTATAATTATTGGAAAAATTCGTTTTTCTAATTAAAAACAAATGATTTGTTTTCAGTATTTTAAAAATAAGACAGTAGAAATCTGTTATCCACTTATGTGCCAATATTTTATTTTATTGTTTTGGAATCATTTGAAAATATTTATTTATTTTGTTTATGAACATACAAAGTAATTAAAAACACCCATATTGTGTTAAACTTTGCTCCTGGAAAATGTTATAATTTCCTCCCACAATAGTTATTATTTTAATTAAAAGAGAATGAACTATTAGATAAATACTGTGTGTAATTTCGTGATCTTTTTAGGAATAGGAGCTATAATACAATAAGAATGGTTTACCTTAAAATTGAATTCACCTTTTTATTTATATGTGAATATAGGCGAGTATAATTTAAAATATAATAATATTTTTTAATTTACTTATTTTAATCCATTATATCTGAATGTATTTGAACAGTCTTGTGTGGTGTCTGTGACTTGCAGCTGTGCGTGTGAGTGTGTGAGTGTGTGTGTGAGTGTGTGTGACATTAAACGGGCTCAGCTCGCGGAGCTCTGTCCTCCAGAGAGCAAAACAACCGACTGGCCGCTCTCTGCCTCCAGACCCCGGCGCTGCTTGATTGACAACTGCGCTTAGCCAATCAAAGAGCGTATCGCAACCCCGACGTCCTATTGGTTCTCCGCTCCGGCTCCGGCTCCCCGCATCAGCCAATCTCAGCGCGTGTATGGCAATAAAAGTTAATACAGCCATCCTGGCAGACTCTGTGGCGCCCCGCAGCGGAGGCATATGGAAGCAATTTTAGGTCGGGCTCCTTCTCTGCAAATTGAGTTGTAGTAATGAAAAATGCATCGCTCTTTTTAGGGCTTTATTTCTTTTCCTTTTCAGTGCAGGTTTTGTTTTAATGCTGATGGACTGTGCAGACTTCTTCCACGTTATGTGTCCCTGTGGTGTGCAGGAAGCTGACTGCTTTGTGTTAGTCCGCTTAGCAATGTTCTGCTTTATTCCATCAGCAGTAACACGTCTCGACAGTAATATAGAACCGTTGTTTTTTTATTACCACTCTGAGCCATGTAAAACACAATAATTCACAACTTTTATTCCCATTTTCAGTTTGTAACATGTGATATTATTTTTGAAAAGCGACTGTTTTGCCAACGAAAGTGCCAGTGCAGCTGTGGCCAGGAGGGGGCGCTACTGTTCAAGTTTTGCATCCTGAGGCCTGACCTGTGGTTTACTCACCTCTCACAACTGGATCCTGTATTCACGAATTGAAATGTACATCTTTTTCTTTTTGAAAAATTGAAAATATAATTAAGATCTCACTCAGAAATGTAAAAATATATACATTTATATGACAGCTGCTTTAACCAGAGGCAGATTTTATAGCTCTTCCTCACTTTCTCCTCGCTCCTTCCTTTTCTTTCACCGTCTCTCAAGAGTCCAGAGGTTGAGGGGCCAGCACTGGGGCGAGGCGCTGACAGTTTAAAAAAAAAAAAAAAAGGAGTAAGAAAAAGTCATGAGAGAAGCGGTCGTGGATTTGATGTCAGAGACTGAGATTGGCCTCCTTGATAAAATCGGTCTGGCTCGACGAGATTGGCAGCCTTCTCGTTGGAAAAGAAAACAGAAAGGGCCCTACATAAACAGAGGAAAATGGCCATGGTCGAGCAGAAAAACAGCCCTGTGCGATGTGACCTGGTAACTGTGGAACAATATCAGCTCAGGCACACACACATATAGAAGAAAGTGGACCAACAAAGACTTATATTCATTTTTGTGCATATTTTGCTTGTGCAACTATACAGGAAGTGTGTGTTTTCAGGCCTATCATGGTTTGCTTGAAGGAAACCTCCCTGTGCCCGCTCTGTTCCTGTAGCTATTGTGTCTACTCCACTAATGGACTCCTCTCACCCTGTCTCCTTTTTCTCCCTCTGTCTTCCCCTCCTTTTTTCTCCCATATCATATCCATGTATTCCCCCGGGGGCTGATTAAAAGGCTTTCTAGCAGGGGTGAGGGGAGAACAGAGGAGAGAGGAGAGGAGAAGAGAAGAAGAGGGGGGGATGGCAGTGTAGAAGAGTGGTCCTTATTACCCCATATGTCTGGACAGGAGAGGGTGGAGTGGAGGTCCTCTTCCAGTTAATCAATAGAGATACCGTCCTTCTACGCTCTCTGTGTCTCCTCTTGCTTCCACCCTCAGACTCTCCCATTAGAGATAATGTGTCTGGTATTGACACAGCAGGGTCTGGGTACTATGACAGAAATACAGTTGTGCCCACGTCAAAACTCTGTGGTCAACAGAACAACCTGACTCATCGACTCGCTGTGTGACCAGGTTGACTGTGTGTAACGTCCTCCACTGAATCAGTGCAATTCTACTTCTTCTTCAATTTCTTTGGGAATTTTAATGATAAATTCAAAGAGATTTAAAGTGAATAGAGATTGCAACAACATCTATTTATTTAGTGTTAGTCTCACAAGAAAATGTATGTAAAGGCATTACAATTGATTATATCTGCACTTTTTCTCAGAAAGGTACCCACGATATTCCAGTATTTTTCAGGAAAGTGGTTTGTGTAAACCCTTTTATCCCATTAGCCATTGATTTTCATGGTCACACGCTCACTTTTTCCATATTTATATTGTTGTTGTTTGGTTGAGACATTCAATTTGGCTTGAGTAGCCTAATTTTAAGTGCTTGTGTTTTGGTAAGACGATAAAGCTGAAATATGTCTTCTGTTGTGACTCGAACACACTGCAAGGAAGTTTCAGCTGGTTATGAAACAGTCTCAGTTTAATACTGATGCCTCCCTATGACCTACATAAGCAAACAATACCATCCGCAAAAAGATTTTCTATTTCTGCAAAGTTATTATAGTTATTCTTGATGCCTTCCGACTTATGCGGAGCTGAAATTAAAACTATAATTCATGGTTTATTTTATGATGAGGATGAATTAATGCGTCTCACAGCGTGAGGAAAGAAGCTGCTCTGTAGTCTGGTCGTACAATACGTCACCATCGTCACATTACAGTTACATAGCCACAAAAAGATACCTCATCGCATGCATCCTGCGATGAGGTGTTTAAAAGAGAAAAATAGTATTAAAAGTGCTAGATCATCTTCACCAGAGGAGGGGGTGGTGATCACAGCACTTTGTCCACAAGGGCCACCAGAATCAATAAAAACTGAAAGCTCCTCGTAGCAGCTTTAAGTTCTCTCAGTGTTTTTGTTTTTTTTACATAGATTTGGTTTATCGAAAGATCTCCAAAAAACTCTGCATGTCAAAGTGAGAGCACAAACTTCAACATTACACAGTAAAATCTAAATCATCATGTTGTATGACCAATGGCATTGCAATACCAGTAGGTCACTTTCTTCAATGAAGAGAACATACATAGAAATTATACAGTAGGAGTAAAGGAGGATCCATGGATGAGACTACCCAAAATATAATTAACAAATGCAAAATAAAACAATTATCCAGCTGGAGGAGAGTGACTGGACCAGTCCATTGTTGACTACAACGGGGGGATCCCTGTCTCCCCTGACTGGTCGAGGGTCGTGTGGGTGTTGCCCTGCAGGGCCACTTCTGAGAGATGCCTGGGGTAGCAATGCCTGGGGTAGCAGTGGGGAGAACCACCTCTGACCTCCCTGACTCGGTAACCCCCGGGGTCACAGAGGGAGGGGAGGGGCCGGCGCTACGGGGGAAAGGCTGTAATTGATGTGGGGAGGGAAGGAGGGAGGCCTGCAGGGGCTGCTGGAAGCAGGGAGGGCGGATGGAGGGATGGAGGGGAAACCTGAGGCCCCGGAGAGAGGCAGGAGTGGGAGAGCTGATGAGGGCTCTGTTCTGTGTCCGGCGGTCTACGGTGCTGGTCTGGATCTCAGGGGAGGCAGCGTGGATCAGTGGCTTGACTGTCCAGACCGCAGACATATCTTATTAGCTGAACTGACTGGTTAACTAAACAGGAATGAAAATCAAAATCTTGCATGATTCAAAAATAATATATTCTGTCTATTATATGCAACAGCTTGAATTTCCGTGCTGACATACACAATTAAAAGCCATTTAACAGCTAATAAGCACCGTTGAGGTATTTCAGACGACTAAATCTCTTATGTTGAATACTTTTGGGTGTTTTTTTTTTCAAGTATTTAAGTACACAAACCTTTGAAAAGACTAAATAACCCGAAGGGGTTTCCACTGCCACATTCTCTGGTAATCACTAGCGTACAGCTGCGCTCTCTAAAGTCCTCTTTCCTGTACTGTGAACCATGAGCCAAACAAGTATTTGCTGTTATGATAACACTGATTTATCCATATACAGACATGCAGCTAATTCTGTCTCGCCTTTTGAGGTATTTGTCAAAGAATTTGTTAGTTTTTGGCAGAAAGTCACAGTTTTCCTAACTTCAGTCGAAGGTCAAAGGGCACAGTGAATTGCTGAGGTCTGGGGAGGAGGGGTGGACGATGGAGGCAATGGCTGACAGATGTTTACAGAGGTCTGACTGTGACCATAAGAAGGGAGAAGGATTTAACCACTACCAACCAAAAAATCCACTCTATCTCTACTGTAAGGGACTTGTGGTGAATGCTCCTCTTTTGGGCAAAAACACTGGGCTGCCCTGTCAACCTCTGTCCAGATGGCCTGGGTGTATCTCATCAGGGGCCCAGGTCCAGTGGGTCCTGTGTGGGCCCCCTATACCATCCACCCCATCGATTTCTAGCCGACTGGCTCCCTGACTGCCTCTCTTTCACAGCCTTGGGATTCCTCAGCGCTCCGTGTTCGAGCAGCCTACTCTCGAGTTACCGGCAACCCGGCGCAGATCGTGTCAAAGCTGTTATTTTAGAGAACTGGGTGAGGAGAGGGGAAAATGTGTACTGTGTTTGTGAGGGAGAGAGATTCAGAGTTTCCTGTCCACATCACAGCACTCTTGAGGATTCTGGTCCTGTCACGGTGTCGAACATAAACATGTCCTCCCAAACCTATAAACACATGGTCAAAGCAAATAGTTTGGAGGTGTATTGCTGAAGATCATGGTGGCTAATCCAGGAGTTCATAATTCCCACACACCTCTGGGAATTGAAATTTTACACCTCCCATTTGGGCCATCTTTTAGTTTTTACATCCTCCTCTTCTTCACTCCTAACGACACTTCTACCTATGACAGACTGTTTGGAAATTCAAACAGTCAGTGAGTTAAATTTTAGTGCTGATAAATTCACATAACCTTAAATCAACCAGGACTTACGTGAAGATTGTGCATCGGGCTTTAGCGAGCACGCATATTAATGATGATGACCCCTGATTTGCCATGCTTGACTAGGAGAAAACAGATGGTGTTATGAGGGAAAAACAATTTGGCTCGCAGAACGTGTTCCCCACTCCAAGACCACTGGTTCGTTAGGCCACTGAGACGGTATAGTTTGCATGTTTCCAATCCCTGTACTTCAGGGTGGAAAAATGGCAAAACAAACAAGCAAACAAAACCTCATTGGAAAATATAACCACTCAGCCAGCCAGATCTGCTTAATACGGGGCTTTCATTGCTATTTTGTGTCGTGCCTTCAAAATTGATTTAATTTCTTCTCCCAGAGATGGTAAAATAGGACCCCACAGTACGTGCTGTAAAATGAAATGAAGTGGAAAGCGTTCTTTCCACTTCCATAGAGAGTGGTGAAACCTATGATGAAAATGAAACAAAATTATAATATACATCTGGAGATGATTTAAATGCATAAAGATAGGCTAGGCCATCCCGATTATTTGTGCTGCCTGTGCTGCTGCGTTATTGTCCTTACAAACCAATTTGAAAGGGGAAATACATCTAATAAATAGAGACAAAACTTCAAAGGTATTCATCTGCAGTTGTTACATGATCGGCTGCAAAAGACACACCCCTGCTCTCTTGTTTAAAGCAACTGATCCCCATGGCTAATACCCATGATGGAGCACTCCCTGTGTCTCTTTGGCCTCCATGAGTGACACCATTGTTGCAGGGGGAGGAGGTGTGTGTGTGTGCTGGGGACACGGTGCTGGTTTCACAGGGCTGTGACTGGTGGAGTGTAACGCTGATGAAGACTTCATCCAATCTGCTGTGTTCATGATGGGAGAGCAGAGAGAGTGACCCCGACTCTCGCTGCACCTCTCGACCCCACTATCTCTTCTCTTCCCTCTTCTTCTTCTTCTTCTTCTCCCTTGCTACAGTCCACTCATACAAACTTGTGTATCTGCAAATAAATCTACCCAGCTTTCAAGAATGCTTAAGCAGTGTCATCGGGATCAGTTACAGTACAGTTTTAGTGCTCATTGATGATCCACTGAATCAGGAGATATTTCTCCCTGACGAGGATAAAATCATTGTGAAAACACTGTTGCATGACTGCAAACACAGAGCACCTTCTATCCCCTCACGTCACATGCATTCACACTATTTAGCTAGCATACACACACCACAGAGTGTATTTCAACCAGTCTTTGTTTGTGAATGGTAATAGAGGAGCTCCTAAAGGGAGATGGAGGGGGAATAAATGGAGGATTTTCAGCTTGTTAAACGGGGCATTAGAGGGCTTGTGACTGGGAGTTGTAGGCTATAAAACCCAATGGTTCGGCTGTACTCATGTTTTAGTGCATTGGCTCACGGGCTGACAGCTCTGCTGTTTGGGTGTCGTTTTGGGCCATGTCTCGGGGCATGCTTTACGCTGCTCATTTGGCACAGGGGCACTTTCAGGACCCACCGGAGGCAGATTTAGGAAGAGACCAAGCCCCACATGGAGACCCGCTCCCCTGGACCAATCTGAGTGATATAAAACAGTGAATGGAGGAGGGAATGTAAAACATATATCTAGCTCTTGCAGTGCATTGCTGTCTCGGAGACTGCGTGTCTCAGTTTGTCTCGTGTTTTTTATTTATCTCTGTGTTGTCACAGGTTTTCGGCTTCCAAGCCAGATGTAAAGCTAATTGGGTTAGCGCGCTAGATATGATTTGCTCTCAAGGTTTCTGAGAAACAGGCAGGCATATGTTTGAAATCTGCACATCTGAGTTCAGATGTGGAGGCATATATGTGGAGCTGTCATGCGTACGCACACACACATTTATTATTTTTCTCCATGGGGCCTGGAGGTAATTTTAGGGGTGCTTAAATGATCTGGGCTGCCATAATGATGTCCGCATGCTGACATATTTTCATATTTTCAATGAAGTATTCCTCTTGTCTGTTCTCCATACAGCACCAAGCCATCTGGAATAACAACATCACTTTAAGCTGCAGAACAGAGGAGGAAAACCAGATGAGGGAAAGAGAAGAAGAAAGGAACCGAGAAAGCTGTACAAAAGACTCTCTGCTTGAATCTGCGGTGTAACATTCCCACTCAGCAGTTCCTACAAGAAATCGCTGGTTTTGTCCGTGCCGTTTATCATTTTTATTACTCCAAAGGTCAGCGCCATAAGAGCACAGATTTACAGTCATCAGCTTGAGCTCATTCAGCTGATACATCAAGGAATAAAGTTCAGAGATAATCTCAATAACAGCAGCATAAATGAATAGCGGGATGTTCTTTTGTGAGCAGCGACCTTGTGTGATCCGAATGAGATGTCTCTGTGAGCAACAGTGTCCGGGCAACCATTCTAAACCCTCCGAGCATCCATGCGAGGCATTCAAGGAATCTACGGACTGTCATGGTGTATGAACAGCCTCCTGGCTGCTTTCAGCAATGGACAAAACTGTCAGCAAGCAACACATCACAGACGGAGGCGAGGACATTCAGCAGAGCAGCCTATTTTCTACAAAGGCTGTCTACATGCCTGCGTTTGATTGGTGTAAGCTGAAGATCAATGAGGTTATACAGAGACAATAAATATTTTCCTTCTGATATTACCAGTGTAAATAAATAGCTCGATAAACTATGACCTGCTATTGGTTTGGAATACAAGACAAAAAAATCATACAAGAATTATGTCAAAGATTAATCCAAAATCAAAAGGGCAAATAAACTTAATGCGCTTCTTTGTATTATTAGCTTTGAAGCTATGTTGCTTAATGCAAGTGTGCTCATGTGCTTAATGGTTTTATTTTCTTCCGCAACCTTTAAAATGTCGCCTTTTGACCCCAATACAGAAAATCAAAAGCGAGCCGGTGAGACGGAGAGTAATCAGACCTCAGAAGACACAAGTGAGGAGAGAGAGGGATTTCCTCTTTCAGATGATACAGTCATCCGTCATAATAGCTGTCACAGTGATATGGTTCAACAGTTCCCATTTCCCCGTCTGCCGCGTGTGTTTGTGTGTGTCTGCATGAACACACTTGTGCGCCTGTCTATATGTACACAAGCCTGCGCTCATGTTATATACAATAATAAATATTAATTTGAGCGTTGAAGTACATTATTCGCAGCCTTTACTAAAAGTAGCAACACAGCAATATGAAATACTCCTTTTGTAGGTCCTGAACTCATAATTTTAGAAGAGTATTTTTGTACTTTTTTATAGAAGCACAAAAGAATGAAAGAAAGAAAGTGCTCACATGCTCGCAATGCTGTGTGCAGGATATTATTGTATATTACATTACTTGATTATTATGACTGATTCATTCATCTACAGTAGAAGCAGAAAGCAGAAATGTACTTGGTTAATATGGAGATGATTTTATACTGTTCGGTGGTTTAATTTATACCAATACTTAATATTTTATCAGCTGATTACATATTATGTATGTACAGTATTATGTATTAAAGCAACTTGTAACTATACCTGTCAAGTAAATGTAGTTGAGTATATGTGCCTCTGAAATGGAATAGAGTAGTAGTATAAAGTAGAAAAAAATCATAAATAACAAGTAAGAACCTTATAAATGTAATATATGTACAGCATTTGAGTGAAAATACATTCCACCATATAATCAGATAACAGTAGCAGTTTACTATTTTGTAAAAATACTCCACCTCAAGTATAGTTTAATTTCATGTACCAAATTGTATTTAGTTTAAAGTAGATGCCAACAATATTTCCCTGTGAGATGTAGTGAAGAAGATGTATAAAGAACTAAAATGTTGATCTCAATTGCAGTTAAGCTCAGTCCTTCAGTAAATGTACTTGGTTACTTCTCCCAGCAGCAAATAATGTAATAATTGTACAATCAAATGTTGGCAGAATGTCTTCAAACATTACATTATCTGTGACAGTAGACCACATTTACATAGCGGCCATTTTCCTCCGACGTCCCACTCAAGGTAGGAGGCTCGAATCCTGGGATAATGTTAATGCTGCTGTGTTCCAGGTTGCAAGTCGTATAAACAAACTGTTATCATTTTACCACTTCCAGATTCATCAGCAGCTGAAAGGATGATTGATATATTGCCATATTTCAAGGTAAAACAACATATTTATTAACCTATAAGCTAATGTTAGCATTCAACCACTTTCTAACTAACATTACCATTTGATTACATCCAGTGTATTTAACTCCAAGATTTAAATGAACGTGTTCAAAATATATAATTTATGACATTGCTATTGTATCGTGTAACACCACCAAACAGTAATGTCAGCTCAGACGTGGATAAATGCTAACGTTACCTGTTGTCTAATGGAGGCTAATACCTTGAAATATGGCCTGAAGTCTCTTCAAATTTAACTTTCCATCATCTTTTCAATTCCTGAACAAAAGGGAAGCGGTGAAATGATAACTATTTGTCAGACTGCGTTTATACGACTTGCAACCTGGAACTCAGCAGTACCACATTTAAACTTCCCACCCTGAGTGTGATATCAGTAGAAAATGGCTGCCATGTGAATATGGTCTATAGCAGGGGTCTTCAATTAAAATTCAAAGAGGTCCAGTTACTAAAAATAACTCTCAGCAAAGGTCCGAACCTCATGATGTTTAAATTGCATTCAATGGCCTACCCCTATGTCTATCAAATAAAATCAACACCGGTTATTTTGCGAGTTCTCACCTCAGACTTCTGTGGATATATTTCCTCAAACGATCCGTGTTTGGTCTCATGGTGCCGCTTAACATTCCCACTTTTGATCAATGCCATATTTTCACAATATATGAGACACAAAGGTTTAGTGCTATCTGCCGCAAGAAAGAACATATATTGGTCCGTCCGTTCATTTTTAAGAGTTCTTTTTTCTGTGTCAACTTTCCTTCTTTTTGAGCAAGCCACGTTTTCCTCCATCCAAATTCCCAAATATCTCTTCCGATACACAGTCGATTTGATTGGCTCATTTGAGTGACGCTATTGGTAATCGATCGCTGTATTACCTGGATTAGCTGTGCCTGCAGTTTGTAGTCACGACAGCCAGGTGAAAAAGTATTGCATTTTCTCATTAATTTATTAGAAATTGGTCACAGGCCTGGATAGAACCGTCACTTGGTCCATGCCCGGACCGCGGTCTGCCGTTTGGTGATGCATGGTCTGTAGTTTACAATTACAAAATTCATTAAGATGATTGTAACATTGACAGAAAATCTTGACCGTACCTTATCATGACTGAAAAAGCTCTAAATATGATACCATTTACACTGTAAATATTTTTAGCATTTATAATATACAATAACCATCAATGCAATACAATGATGTACACAAATTCAGTGTTTCAGACCATGATTCCTCCCACGCAGTAAAAGTACACGACAGGAGCTCACGTCTCTCTGGTTTAAATGTGCTGATGTTCAAACCAAAACGCTGCATTGTGCTGGCTGCGTGAACCAATAGAGACGGACAGAGTAAATCACACAGACAAGAGCCAGAAGTGTTTTTCACTTGACAGTCACTTCATCATTATTCACAAGACGGGCCTTTGTCTCCTTTGTTTTAGTGACCATGTTAAATTAGCTCAAAACAGATGGGTGCTGTCTCGTTGCCAAGCCCTCGCTATGAGAGCTATGTGTGTGTCCTGTGCATGTGTGTGTGTGTGTGTGTAGGTAAGCGAGGGTGGGTTTATTCATGTACTGATCTGCTACGTTTGTGTGTGTGCCGTGTGGCTAATTACGGCTAAGATGTATGCACAAAGCTGTCTTTCCTCTTTGGCTGTCTAACTGTCCAGCTGTCGTATGTGCAGATGCATGTGTGTGTGAGTGAGTTTGTGTGTGTGTTCTGGTGTGCAGATGTCCTAGGGGTTGATGTCCTGCCAGTAACAAGGGCTTTTGGGGAGCAAAGTGGAGGGGTGGACAGTCAGACAGGGGATTGGCAAGGCTGTGAGGTGCAGTCCACAGGGAGTCCGGGTTTGTCTCATAATGTGTGTGACGCAAAAGGTGTTGACTGTGTGTTATATCCATATTCCCAAATTGAACATGTGTATGTTCTTTGTCACACACGCACAGTTTGTGTATGCACGTTCCAAACCTGATCTTGGATGATGTCATGTGCAGCTGCTGTGTGGCTGACAGACAGTTTCCGCACCACAACATGGGGCCCTATGGTCCGCCTGTCAGCCTGATAGACAGGTGAATGACACCAATGAGAGCCAGCCGTCCCTCCCCCTAGGAGCCAGGCACTGAGTGACAGCCAGTAAGCAGCCAGAAAGAGCGTCTCTGAACCTGAAAGTAATCTCTTTAACTCTCTCTCTTTCTCGCTCTTCGCTCTTTCTCCGTCTTCTTGGCCTCTCCTTCCTCTTCCTCTCCTTGGCTCTCTCTCTCGCCTCCTCAGCCTCTTTTCAGAAAAAAGTCTCTTTCTTTCTTTCCTTCTTTCTTTCTTTCTTTCTTGCTCTGTGGGTATTTTTTGCTTCCACTGAAGGCCTCTGTCTTTTTTCACTGTCTCTCCTCCTCCCCTCTCTTTCTCCCTTTCACTCTGTCTGTCACTGCTCTGTGCTGTTTTCTATCACCGTGTCACCGAGTCTTAAGGAGCAGCTTGACTGCCTCTCAGTTCTGTCTCTCAAGTCAAAACGGGGCTGAAAAGTGCTTTTAAACGGAGTCGAAATAGGCACTGGGCTGTCAGAAGGACTCCGGTTTGTATGTGTGAGTGTGTGTGTTTGAGAGGAAGAGAGAGAGACAGGGGTGGTAGTCCTCAACTATTTATTCTAGGCATAAATCCTCCTCTCCTCTCCTCTCCTCTCCTCTCCTCTCCTCTCCTCTCCTCTCCTCTCCTCTCTTCTCTTCTTCTTCTACTTTTTGCTCAACGTGAAGCTGTTCCACCCAAATTCGCAGCTGTCTTGGCAAAAGTTTTATTATCACATTTGGAAACATCACACGGGTGGGTTACCTTGACGCTCAGTTGGCTTTAGGAAATCCTCCAGTACGTACCTCCACCCTTACCCTCAGGACATCCACCATCCACACCATGCCCCTCTATTCCCATCAGAACCACAGTAAGCCCACCCAAGTGCCTTTCAGCCTGGCACTCTGCCCGAGGCCCACACACCCATCTGACCCCGTAGCCACAGGCCCATCGCCCGGGCCTTTGCACCCGTTGACCCCTTCACCTTTTGACCCACTGTCCCACGCTCCCTCTGGCTTTTTTTTTTTTTGTCACCTCAACCAACCACCACCACCCACCCACAATAGATCTGAAACCCTAAAATGTACATAAAAAGTGCCTGGTTAATATTTTGGGGTGTATATATGTGTGTGTTAGTGGGGAAGGGGCTTCCAGCAGTGTTTAATGAGGCATGGTGAGACGCCTGGCAGTGGAAGAAAATCTGCTTCCCCTCTCTGTCTCTCTTTGCCAACTCTTCTTCAACTCTGCCTCCCAGCCTCTTTATCTCAATATGTTTCTGTCTCATTTGTCCATCGCATCCCTTTCAATCCATCTTCATCAGCATGGCGTCTCGCTCGCTCGGTCAGTCAATCTCTGTGCATCGCGAGAGTTCGACGTGTCTCCCTGTAAGTCTCTCACTGTCTGTTTCTGTCTTCTTTTTGTTGTTTCCCCTTCTCTTTGCCTTGTGAGAAACTCCTAAGGGCCTTTGTTACGAGCTCCAGTCACTTCCATGGTGACCAGCGTTGACTGACAGCTCTTACAGAGGTCTCTTCATCGCAAGGGGCCAGGGAAGGCATGAAGGAATGTGTATGTATGTAAAATAGAGAGAGCGCCTATGTGTTTGTGGGTACTTTTTTTCCTTTTTACATCCTAGAATGTACACATGTGTGAGTGGTTTCTGCTTACCAGTGTGAGTGTTCATCCTCTCGCAGGGTTCATTTTTCTTGTCGAAGGGTTACTGTGATGTTTATCTCAGTGACATAGACAAATAAACCAGGGCAGAGTCAATCTAAGCCGTGCAATCAGCGCCGAGCCTTGTACGGTTCTGCAAGTCTGTTTGTTTATCCTCCATGTTTCCTTTGAACCCCTCCACCCCAAACACACACTGATATATATGAACTTATATAACCCAAGGGAAAGAAGGAGACATAGTTAAGTGTAAGTTTAATGAAGAGAGACATGCAGAGAAAGACACCCAAAAAAAAACACGATTTCAATGGCCAATGATGGGGTTCATCCAAAGTTAGGTCACCTCTTTTTTGTGGCCGAGGTTATTTCAGTCCCGCTCAGCTCCCATGCAAAGAGAAAACCCTGCAGGCTCTATCTTGGAAATCTGACAAAGTGAAACAGAAGGAAGCTTTTATGTGTGTATTTTGTTGTAATTATTTCAATCTTCAAAATGCTCAAAACAGCAAAAGTCCATGCTCCGCACTTTATGCACTTTATCTTGGCTGGACTTTTTCTAGCACAGGCCTCATTATTCTCTGTCAGCCATTAGAGCCAAGTATCTGAAGCAGTGATTTTAATCAAAGTGATAACATCAATTGCTCCATGGAATGGAAAACAGAATTGTTGAAATGAAAGCCGGTGCTATAACTACCTTAAGTGGGCTGAATGATAACAAGGGGCGGGACAGGACGTGGTCAGAGGTTGACCTTTTGACTGACAGGAGCCCCGCGGTTTGACGGACAAACGCGACAGACCTGTTGAGCTCAAGAATGTCAGCTCTACTTTAAAAGACCTGTTTCATTAAAAGATGGAAATGTGTGTCCTTATACCCCGTATCAATCCAAGTCAAACATCAACACCCTGGCAGGCCGAAACTCAAAGCCATGCAATAACACAGCCCATAGACATTCCATAGCACCCAGTGAGAGGGCCTGAACTATTGCAAAAACATTCGCCATATAGGGAAGCCCCAGAAACGACATGGTATATATGGCATTTGATATTTTTAAGAACATTACTCTTGAAATTGGGAGTTAAAGCATGTCTTTGCCTCCTTTTACTTGAAGCCTGCAAACCACATTACCAAAATACCCGAGTGTCAAAAGAGCAGATTGTTTTGTGGTAAATGGCTGACAATCAAAGTGGTCATACGGTCTTAGAAAAGCAGCGAGGAAAACCATCCTGAACTGGCACACTGAAGATTGGTGGTCATTCATTTTGGTGTTCCAGTGTTTCAGTTTCCAGTGGGAACCTCCATAATTTGGAAGTACTGGAGGAGAGAGTTCTGTGTTATTTATATTTTTGGGTTGCTCTGTTATCGTGAAGTCTTTTTGAAGTCAGTAGCCATCCTTTGAAAAGATCCAGTACTCTGTCTTGGACAGAGATGGAGTGACCAAAGCAAGAAAACGGAAGCGATGAGTGTCACGTTTTCTTGAAAGTGACAGCCTGCTGCCCCATCTCTCTGAGCTATCAATCTCCGGGGCATTCTAATTATCCATAATTGCTCGTAATTGGATTTAATTGGCTTTGATTGGCTGTAATTGGGCCGATGGGCTAATCTGATTCGAGATCAGAGGACTGGGGGTCCTGTGTGGTTTGTGAGTGAGTATTCCCTCGCCCCTGTGTTGACCCGAGATGTGCACATCAAACGCATTCGTTTGTAACACAGCTGATTGCTACCGGTCACTGCCGTGTGATTTGGGAGCAGAGCAACATAACAAGTCTTTATGTGTTTATGTTGTTTGCTACAACTTCCCTAACAATGCTGCGAGTTTATAGGGACTCAAATTGACTTCCTTTTGTAAATAAATTCCTGCTGGGTATGCGTATACATCATACATGTAAGTGCATTCATGTATCCAAACACACACACACACACAAAACAGCCTCAAAGAGAAACTGAGAGGGTGTGAGATGGCAGGAGAGATCATAAGTAAACAGTAATGTAATACAGCACTAATTTGAATCACATTTTCTTGCCCGGAGCCGCTGAATTCCTAATTGTGCATGAAGCTGTCCAGAAGTCATGCTGAATTATAATATCCCGGACAGAAAGAGAAAAGTGACTCTGCAGCATTTTGATTTGGTCTGACACGAGGGACCATGAGAGGAGGAGAGGGGAGGGGAGGGAGGAGATGTGTTTGTATTGGAGAGAAAAATCCCTCCTGCCCTCTTTTTCTCTCTCGCTCTCACTGTCTTTTGTTCCTGATCTCGGTCTACCCGGTGGCTTGACAGGCAGATGGAAGCGATTATACCGTAATAATAAACCATGGGAGGAAAACCATGGGAGAGACGGAGAGATGACAGAGAAGGAGGAGGAGGAGAAGGGGAGATCTTCGGAGCGCTCACGGGCCAGCACACGTGTCGATCGCGCCTGTGCTCATTTCCATCACCTTGACGGCTCAGACCTACATCGCACCGCCGGGAAAGAAATCAAGACTGTGGCCTCCTCACCAAAGAATTCCTTTCCCAGAGATGTGATCTTTGATCACAGCTTGATTAGACTTGATTCAGCATGCAGATGTTTCACACTTTGAGGTTTCAATCTTGAAAGATGAATTCATTCTTTTCAAAACAACAAGATCATTCCTCCTCCTTCTGTCTTTTCGTTTCTCGTGGCAGGTGCTGTGTGTTTTTTGCAGTTTTGTGCTGCGGTCAGGCTCTGACAGTAGCTCTGTCTCTCGCCCTGTCTCCCCTCAGTCACAGTGTGTTTAACATCTGCCCCGTAGGCCTTTACCTCTCACAGCCTTTCATCACCCGTTGCTGCTTGCACTATGGCGCTCCACAGCTCTTATCAGCTTAAACTCAAGTGCTATTGTTGTTCAGAGTTGCATCACCACCAAATGGAGACTAGTGGCTGTATACTACAATCTGTCAGGCATCATAGCGAGTGTAGCAGACTGGGTAAATGTCAAACTGTGACCGCAGGACAGATCTGGCAAAGACATGAAGCACCTGCATGAAAAAAGAGTGAATAATGCTGGCATCAAACAGTGAAAAAGTCTTTGTTGAAAATAGAGAGAAGTGACTGGAGCTCGGGGGGACAGAGGTTGAGTAGGTTAATGTGTAGAGTGTGCTTACGCATGAATGTCAGCATATGTGTGTGTGTGTGTGTGTGTGTGTGTGTGTGTGTATGCGTCAGGGGCAGCTGGTGTACGGATGAGGGAGAGAGCCATCATCCAGAGGCAAGCACCTCCCCTGCAGCACCACACCCTCCCCCTCGCCTCTAACCTCTCACCTCTCACCCCTCACCCTAACAGCAGCATAATACGTCTGTTGAGGGAGCGGGGTAGGCAAGGTTGTTTTCTGCTCGCATCAGCATCCTCTCTGTCCTCCAAATTGCCTTTGAAAGCTTTGAGTGCCATGAGGGGGTGTTTTGTTAAGCTTGTTTTGTTCTGTTTTTCTGTGGTTGCAGCATAATCATGGCACAGGCACCTACACTGACTACAGGAATTGTAGAAGTTGTTGTGTAATCGTACTGAGAGCCTCAAGGTGTGGTCAGAGTGAACGTCAGACAATGACCAGAGAACACAACAGGAGATTGTCCATGCCAATACTTAGGTTAGGCAAGTAGGAAACAAACCCTGGTCTCCTGAGTGAGAGACCTTTACTAATCCACACAGAATCGTGCTGCAGATGTGGTTTTCGTTGTTGTTTCATAAGTTCAAATGATTATCCTGGAGCAATATTAAGCCTGATGTTTCAGGAAAAACACCAACACGAGTTGCAAAACTATGACATAACAACATTGGTCAGTTGGAATGATGGTCCTGGGACAACATTAATGTTCTAGGAACAACACTAACACGGCAATATCAGATACACCATGTACATCATGTAGTAAAGGGACTCAAACAGACGGAGATTTTACAAACTTAATCAAAAATCAAAGTTTTATTAGCTTTATTACTCCTATGTATGACACTATACGCTAGTTAAAGCTCATTTCTGTACCGTCAGAATTTGCTGTTTGCTGTCAGATTGACTGTTTGAGGGATTTAACACACACTAAAAGACAATTAAGCAGCAAATGTGCTTCTTGGTCAGTTTGAGCACTGTTCAGCTAACTCTATGACTCAACAATGACTGTCTTTTTTTTATCACCCAAAGCCGAGGTAATTATGACGTGTCATCTGAAGGCGAATGTGTTTATAGCTATTACGTACGTTTAAACTTAAAGGTCTGAAATCACAGAGAAGGGCAAGAGCCAGATTCTGGTAAACTTTTAGAGAGAAGCAATAGAAAGCACCCTGAGTGAAAACATAAACTGGCATGGTTTATGTATGGTCCTGGACAGGAAGGCTCTACAGTGGGTGATTAAAACCACCCAGAGCATCACTGGTAGCCAACAGAGCATCAGTGACATCGATGAAGCACAGAGCCCAAAGGATGCTAAAAGATAACACCCAGCCCAGAAACAGTCTGTTCACCCTGCTGCAATCCGGGCAAGATACAGAAGTATCCAATGCCGTCCCACAAATAGAAACACCCCAAAAACTTTTTTTGAAACCCTTGTGTTTTAAAAAATGACTAAAAATGAATAAATTCACCTTGCAACCTTGTACGTTGCCGTTCACATTTTCTATGGCATTCATGGTGTTGCAGTTCATCATACATACAAACACTGATGGAAGAAGTTGGGTAAATCCTGCCTGATCTCTCACTTCAGTACACCTGGGCTATCACTGGGCACAAGTGGGTGTGCTAGTTGGATTGTCAGTTTTTGGCGCAAACATTGAGGATACAACCCTATCATTATGACTTTCCTTGTAGCATGTTGACTCCTGATTGGCAGACAAGGAATCCTATTTGGTGCTACAAACTTGGAAGACTCTGTTACTCTGCATGAACACACCAGTTTGTCGAAATGTAGTATAACCAAATGTGTCACCACTGACAATCATAAAACCCGACATTCGTGCTTTTACCCTGTCCTGATCTGGTTTGTCTCCAGGTCCAGGGAGTCAATGCAGTCATCACAGTAAAGCAACCATGATTTCACCCAATATTCCTGTCATGTTTCAACAGGCTGTTTATTAAAAACCCTCTGCCAGCTAGTAACCGCACCGCACACTCTCAGCCAGGACGCCCAGAAACACTCTTTGACATCACAACCGTCGCCTTCAATCTCTGTCTTTTCCCCTCTTTTCATGCTACAGCTCTTATTTTCCTTCCTGCTGTCCCAGTGGTGCTTTCCTTAGTATGACATCATCACTCAGCGCCTGAGTGAGAGCTTGATGACCCATGGTGCACTTCAGATGCAACTATAGTATGACATGTTTTTAAAAAAAGGACATTCCTTAGAAAATTTTATGCAAGGGTGTTGAGTCATGGACTGTTACCGGTGTGTATTTCTGTCACACCTGTCAACAAGACGTCAATCACTGAGTTCAAAACAAACACAGAAGACCGCACCTCCCATTCAGGACAGGATTCTACAGCAACTGGATTTGGGAATAACTGAGGATTGGAATGTCGCTTTTCCTTTTCCTCAGATGAATAGATGTCCGATTGGCACTGAGGCCGCCACAAGGCCAGCGGCACAGTATCAGGCAGGCACTTCCTGGAAAAGGGTTTCCTTCCGGATACGGCAGGGGCCCCAGCTCTGATTAAAGAACAGGAGGACACCTGAAAGAAACAGCCGCTAATCAGACAGGAGACATGCACACACCACACACACAAGCAAGTTCACACAGAGGAAAAGTTAACATGTCCATACACGCTGACAGCACTGGGAAAGAAACATGTCATCAGCAGAAACATACATCACACAAGCGAGCAGCCTTTAATCAAGATGGGTACTTCTCTTGCCAAATGTTTGTCAAGTAATGGTGTGTGTGTGTGTGTGTGTGTGTGTGTGTGTGGGACTGTTCAGCTGAACTTGATTTCCCAATCCCTGCTGCTCCGGATACCACAAAAACACCCCGCTGCCTTCATTGTCTGCCTCCCAAGGAATTCCCAACCTCTCCCAATGCTTGATTAGCAGCTCAATCGCGTGATCCTTGCTTGACTGTTCGACTTTCTCCATGTCGAGAAAAAACACATCTTGGTGTAATGATACAAGATCCAAATTACAGAACCTTGGAACAACATGTTCTCCCATTTTCCCTCCATGACGAGCAGAAGTGCATGGGAAATATCTGGAGTTACTGAGTTTGACGAGCACGTCGAAGTCGAAATGAACGTAGTTTGGGCATAGACGCTACGTCAGTTTACGAAGCTGCTGTGTATGGATAACCTAGCAACTGTGTGTCTATTTTGATGGGAGCGTTTGTGTCTCAGCGGGATACTACTGGATTGAGGAGATGGAAAAGCTCAGCTTTGGATCATGTCCGTGCTGTGCTCTGCAGTTTCTCCACATTGCCCCATTCCGAAGGCTTTTCTTCGTCTTCTCTAATTGCGATTTACACCTCTTCCTTTCAACTCTCGATCGTTCCATCCAGCCAGCCATCTGGTGCCCCTTCCCCACTGAGCTGAGTACGCTACTAACAACCCACAGCTGGGCTCACACACACATCCATTTATTCTAAAGTTAGTAGAAATGGCCAGCAGTAAGCAATCCCCAAGTCTATCTCTCAAATGTTTAGCTTAAGAGACAACATGGCCTTAGGGTTGGGGTGGCACTGGGTAATGTTGTCCCAGCGTTACTTAGGGCTTGATCGCTGGCAGATGCTGTTTGTGTAATGGCAGAAGGTCACAGCAGGGTAAACCAGGGGCGACAGGAGCACTGCAGATCTCCAGCAAATAGAACAGAGTTTGTTGTAGCCAAGGCAAGACCGGATTGAGAACATAGAGCAGGTCTCTTCGGTCGTGAGCTGAGATCCGAACCCTGGTTCCTTGTCCTGTCAGGACCCAGGGCCTGGACACCGTCAACCACCGGAGGCACACATATACACACAGAGAGTATTTTAGCTGACTGAG
This sequence comes from Pagrus major, assembly GCF_040436345.1. Classification (NCBI taxonomy): domain Eukaryota; kingdom Metazoa; phylum Chordata; class Actinopteri; order Spariformes; family Sparidae; genus Pagrus; species Pagrus major. Next base: position 11,886,421 of record NC_133217.1, on the reverse strand, counting down.
TCCATGTTGGAGCCCTTTCACACCTCTCACAGAGTCGTTTCCCCAGATCCAAATCTAACATGTCATGGGGCCAGAGGATTAATTGTTAATCTTAACAGCCGTCATTATCTGGGATAATTCTAAATTCTTTCATTCTCGCCTTGCCAGCACATGTGGCCTGTCCGTTTGACTGCTGAGGAGATCCAGAACACTTTCTTTCTCCCCTAACTTCACCCTTTCTCTTTTTTTCCCCCTTTCTTTTTGTCTCTCTTTAGGACTCTGTCTCCCTCCTCTCGCTTCCTGGAGCTAATTTTCAGAATGATTTCATGGCCGCAGAATGTCCTAATTGTGGAGAGCTGGTCTCCTTCGCTGCGGGGCTACTTTTTAGGCCTGGTATTTCAATGTGTGTGTGTTTGCAAGTATGTGTGTGTGTGTGTGTGTGTGTGTGTGTGTGTGTGTCTGAAAAAAAGGAGGGAAACTAGGTTTTCGAGTGGGTCAGGGAGTTTTAAGGCTGGGGTACCTGTCATTTTGATGGACGTCTGAGGGACCTGACTGCCCTTGCGCCCCTGACCTCCTTCTCCAGCCCTCCACCGCGCCAACATCTCACTCTGTCAGACAGTTAAACCCAGGTGGGGGGACAAGATGTGTGTGAGAGTGAGCGTGTGTGTTTGTCAATGAGTGACATAGAACAGGGGCTTCCTCACAGAGGGACCCCAAAAGGACGGAATAACACACTTAAACTCTGCTCATGATGTCTCAGGCAGCGACATAAAGTAACACAGGCTTCTTTTTTTGCATCTTTTGCACAAAATTCTGAATACCTGCTTAATGAAATCAAATAAGAATTCCCTCAATCATTTTCTCTTTGTAATTATGTCATTTGGAGGCAAGTCTATGCATTCGGTTCACTTTTATTCATCGCTCAGTTTGAAGGTAATGAGTTTTGTCTCATGGCTTATGCAATAGTGTATGTGTGTGTTCATATGCACAGTTTTTTTTCTTCTCGTGTGTGTTCTCTGTGTTACACGCCATTATTTACACACGCTCTTTCTAATTTCACACTTCACACGCTTTCTGTCATCGGCTGGAAATAGAAAAATGAAAAAACAGGCGGCAGCGGTTGATGAAAGTGAAATTGAAAAATGAAAAGAAGTCAGGTTGCGGGGAAAGGAGGGAGCGCTGTCGATGGTTTAGTCCTCGGACGCGTGATGGAAACCAATCACCGTGGAAACAGCACGAATCAGCAGACCACATCGTAACCCTTCGCAAACACACACACACGCAGTAGATGCGCACTCACACACATATAGGCACGGTAACCTCAGTATTGCTTTTGCCTGAGATCTGTACTGTTAAATGAACACGATGGGTTTCCCCAGCGGCTCAGAGGTTCCATTAAACACACACAGTCAATCTGACACACAAGCACGCACAAACACGAAACCAACACACCGCAACAACCACTCCACAGCACACAGGCCTTCCATGTATCTCCCTGTGTGCTATTCTTTGGCTGTCTTTTCTCTTTCTCAACCTCAACTCTGCTGCTCTCATTTTTGCCTTTCCACCTCTCTGTCCTCCCCCTGCTCCTTCTTACCCAACATTTCCCTGTCAGATGGTTGTGGCAGGGACTAGTGGCCTAGCGGTGGGGGTCCTGTGGTGAAGGGAGACAGGGAGGAGGGGGTGGCTGTCCATGTCTGTGCCTGACAGGAGCGGGGCTGCCTTTACACTGTCCAAACGGGCCGAGCCGTCACTCCTGATTAGCCCTCGTGCTGCACAGAGCCAGGGAGTCGGGGGTCTCTGGAAGCCATTACTCAGCCAGTGAGTGAGTACCCTGTCCCCTCCTCTCACCCTTACACCACCCCCAGCCACCCACCCACCACCCGCCCCTTCGGCTCAACTTAATCACTCACAGCTGAGGAGAGCTCGAGGAGGAGGAGGAGGAGGAGGAGGGAGAAGAGGCAGAGGCAGGAGAGCAAGGGGGTGGAGTCGAGGCTCAATCAGCAACAAGTGCGATTGATTCCTTTTTGAGTGCATGACTTTTCATTCCCGTTGGTAAGAGAAGGCACACAGACACACACACACACACACACACACAAACACTGACATACACTCACAACAGGCCCATTTGCCCCCCGACGGTGAGCTGCCATGTTCTGTGAGAGGAAAGTCTGCCTCACAGGAACAGGAAATGAAGGAGTAGACACATACACAGGCTGCCTTGTGTCACTCTGGGTAGCAGCACACACACACACACACACACACACACACACACACACACACATACTTACACACTCACAGTGGCCTATGTCCACCCTCAGCTGGAGCTTGTTAAAGTCGAGACTGCTAGGCCAGCTTGTCTTTGTCAGAACTCTGATACCACATACAAGCTGATGGTTGGGACATTTTCATATGTGTGTGTGTGTGTGTGTGTTTGTGTGTGTGTGTGTAGACTGGTAACCAAGCCAAAGGATGCTGAGCGATGGTGACACACTGACCCCAGGCCTCTGTGTTTTCCCACAATCCCTCTCTTCCGTTAGCAGCTACCCATGATGGCTGCTGGGTGGGCACGAGTCAGAGCAAGAAACCTAAGCCTTCATCAAACGTGCACTAATCAGCCACACGGGCACAAACAAATTCACAGTTAATATGGATCAACACAAAGAGGAAAAGCCCCAAAGTTGTCTCACATGCCACTTTCTTTCCTGTTATGAACAGGGGAAGTGCCTCCAGAGCTCTTGCATGGTAAAATAAGACTGGCCTCCCAAGAAAGAAAGGAATGACAGCACCAGTTTAACCAAGTACCCAAAAATGACATGTTTACATTCAAGTGATAAAGCCCTCTAGCAGCTGTAGAGATTATGACCCTTGTTCTTCGGGGAAAAAAATGTAAGAGGTCCATAGAGTGCACAGAGTGGGTACCAGTCCAGGGAAGGAGAAGGTGAGGCTGGATGGATGGGACATCAAAAGATGGATAACATCCCATAACAAAGTAGTAATTTTAAACCAAACCTCGATCTTACCCTTACTTAACCAAGTTGCTTGTCTGCCTCAACCTATCCAAAATGTAACCACTTAATGTTGTCCTGCTGATAGAGACCTGATGTCATCCGTCCATCCATCCATCCAACTATTTTCTTGCGCTTAAGGAAAGGTAGGGAGTTCCAGACATCTCTCTCCGCAGCAATGTTTTCAAGCTCCTCCTGGGGGATCCCGAAGCGTTCTCAGGCCAGATGAGATATGTTATCCCTTCAGCAAGTTCTCAGTCTACACTCCCACAATAGGTTACCTTGGATGCCGAAAAACATCTAAAGTAAAGTAGAAAGGAGGCTTTCCTAATCAGAAGTGGCTCTTCTCGAGCTCTCTCTGGATGTCTGACCTCCTCACCCTAAAAACTAATTTTGGCCGCTTGTATCCATGATCTAACTCTTTCGATTGCTGCCCAAAACTCATTACCATAGGTGAGGGTTGGAAACGTAAATCGACTGGTAAATCAAGGCTTTGTCCAGTACAATGCCTGCATCACCTGGCATGAGATCAGTAAGCGCTTATGTCATTCTTGAGGTTATGAGCAAACAAGGTATTTCGTCATTTTTTATGTGGAGGACTTGTTGGATAAAAGACACTGAAAGGTGGATAAGGCCTCGAGTCTGCTTTGATTCAGGGACACCCCACAGGACGAAGAGGGCTTTGTGGCTCAGGAGCTGAAAAGGAAGACCCGTGTGATGATGGATCACATTTCCCGCTCTCCTCCACCTCTCATCTTCTTTCTCCTGCTCTCGCTTTCCTTTCATCTTTAAAGTGCTGATCCCAGGTGCGGAGAAAAAGATGCGTTTAACTGCATGTGAAAGTTAGACACCCACAGAGAGACAGGGAGGTGAATGAAAACATTCCTCACCTGTCGGCGGAGAAGCACGGTTCAGCTGACAGCTTATAAAGTGTGACCATGGATCAGTTTGTTGCTCTTTGGGGTAACGGTTCAGCAGTCAAAGAACTGCGAGCCATAAACCTCAGAAAGGGAGGTGCCCTGGGAAAAGGGAAAGATTGAAGGAGGAGGAGGAGGAGGGGTCGGTTCCAGAGATAGAAGAGCAGATAAAGGAAGATTGTTTATCTTCTAATTCCAATTATTGAAAAGCCACGGTTGCATCACCCTGTTTTATGTGCTACACTTCATTATCTTGAGTACCTGCTCACGTCTGAATCCATTTAGTTTCAGAATCCATCTGCAATATCCTTGAGAAATCTCTATGAAAACACACATTATCCATTATTGTGAACATGACAGCCAGGCATGTTTAGCCCCTCTGTCAGTAAGTGTTTTATTTTTTCAGCGTAATAATGAAGTTTTGTTCACTGGGAGCCGCGTGTTTCATGGGAATAGATTTGCAAATCAATGTGTTTTTCCACTTGAACCACAATAATTGGAGTCTGTTGTATTTGCTGCTTCCACACGGCCACATTTCACATGTCCCACGCTTTTGTCAGAGCCCAGAAAATCAGCTTAAAGGTTATATATTGTCACAAATTGAAAATAATAAAACTCCCTTCCTTTCGTCTCTCTCCTGGGGTTACCAGGCAGACAGGGTCTCTGGCTGCCATGTGACTCACCGGCCAATTAGTGCAGAATTTGAGCGTTGTAACGAGCCTGGGGGGAATAAGGAGAGTTTGATTACAACACCTAAACCTTCCTGTCGCCCCCAGCCAGCACCCCGAATATCTTGCTGACAGCCAAGTCACAGCTGGGGACACCGGGGTGAAATACTACAGCCCACTCTGCTCAGGACAATTTCTGAATGAACAGTCAGTGATGTGAAAACAGGGGGTACAGTTTTTCTTGGTTTTTTCAAGCACTGTTTGCACTTATTACAGCGCTACGGCGAAGAATTTATCTTTCAGAACAAGAGGCTTATTGAGGCAGCTACAGACACAAAGTGGGAGAGAGAGAAATATACAAAGCATAAGTGCCTGGTTTTTCCTACATGCCTGTTCGTGCTCAGGCCTTCATTTGGAATGCATGGCGTAAAAACCATAATAAACGGTGGGATTGAATCATTCAACAGCGCTGATTTGCTTGGCCAAACGCTGGCTAGGAGTTTATTTGTCTCTGTTGTAGTGAATCAGAGCCTTGGAGTGGACTGGACTCAGTCATCCCTGTTAGGAGACGGATTCAAACAAACACATGGATCCCACTATTTGGGGATCATTGTAAACAACATTGTAAAAATTGAGTGGATTGGCACTTCATCTCTGTGGGTGATTTTTTTTACCAACATGACATGTTTCCTGAGGTCTGGATATGATTCAGCATCAGACCACGCACAAGTGAGATGGAAAAGAGTAAACTAGCACTTCTTATCAAATGTAGTTCTGGACATAAAAAAGTAGGACGCCCCAGCTTCTCAAAGTTTATCCACTAATAGCTCACATACACCACGTGGATTTGTCCCCTGGACGAGGCCCAAACTCCTTCAAAATCCAGGAAAAGATCCACCGGCTCATCTGGGAACGCGGTGCCCTTGAAACGGCTCGACCTGGCCACCTCGGATGTCATCATGTTCCGCTGTAATCCTGACGTGAGACCGGCACCAAAGGGCTCTGCTGATGCCAATATTATCCTCAATGTCAGCTCGGATCTGCCGTCAGCCCTCTCCTAATGCATAGTGACAGGAGCCCCACTGTGAGGACCCCACTCTGTCTTCTGATCGGGCAGCCAGATGGACAGCTCAGCAGCAGGAGGGGACCCGATATCAGTGTCAGCAATCAGATCTCACCCTCCGAGAGCTTGTTTATGCGTGTGTGTTCACATGTGCGTGTGTGTGGGAGAGAGAGTGCACAGTGCCAAGTGATTGTTGGGAGCACATGTGCCGACGGCGGCCAGAGTGTGTGTTGAAATGAAGATTAATGAATAAGGGACCTGAATGCATGTGTGTGGACGAGGCCAAAGGGTCAGCGGACGCATGTCAAAGAGTGCACAAACCTGAGCTTGTGTTTACCTACAGTGTGTGCGTGTGTGTGTGCTGGTGTGTGTGTGTGTGCCAAGTTATACTGTATCTTTTAAATTTCAACACTTCTCGTCCCACAGCTGTGAGGTGTGGAGTGACATGAGAGAAACTCACAAAGCTTTGCTATAACCGCACGATTCAACAAGTCCAAAGCGTCTACTTTTACTCTGGGTGTGTTTGTCTTTTTTGTGTGTGAAAAGAAAAGAAGAAAAAGCAGGAGATGATTATTTGCATGTGTACATTTGTAACAATTTCAACTTCAAACCCACTGACAGACAAGTGAAAAGTCCCGGCAGCACCACATCTATCAACAAGCTGAGAGGGGAAATATGCTTCTCTGTGTTGAAATTAAAAATGACAACTGTAGCTGTTACTTTGACACCTTACAAAGAATAAATCAGTCCAAGCAATTTAACAAAATTATAGCTAAGCTGGTTTTATGCAATATCCTTGGCAGATGCCGTTCTAAACAAACAGTGAATCAAAATAATGCTCGGAGGCAAAGTGTTACTGCTCTGCAAAGCCAAAGAGCATAAACCCAATGTGTGTAGTAAAACTTTATCTCTCTCACAAAACTTTTGTTGCTACAGAAGTGGAGTTTGTATCAGTTTATAGGCCACGATAACAAATAAGCTCATAATGCTTTTGGAGAAACTGCACGACTTAAATCATGACATCTGACCTTTTAAATACAATTGTTGCTGTAGCTGTGTGTTTCAGAAAGTTTGATCGACCACAGCTACTGTATTTTGTGGCATTTCTGCTATATTAAAGGATAAGTTCACCCAAAAATAAAAATTAAGTCACAATCTACTTGCCGTCATGCCAATGGAAAGTCAGAGGAGGTTTTGTAGTCCACAAAACATTTCTGGAGTTTTGCAGCAAAACTGTGTTGCAGCATTCTCCTAAACAACTGAAATAAACAACTGAAAAAGAAAACATAAAATGGCTCCACACAGCTTGCCCAGTGTAATCCAAGTCTCCGGAAGCCCAGAGATTTTCTAAATTGGTTTTAAAAGACATTATTTAAACCCTCAGCGCGTGATCAAGCTTGTGCACTCACTTCATATGGGGTGTGTGCTAACACTTTTAGCTTAGTGCCTACAGTAATGATTTCTCGGCTGTAAAAAAGGTATCATATCAATTTGAAGTCTTGAGGCTTTCGGAGACTTGGATTACAGCGTGGCCATTTTAGGTTTTGTTTTTCAGTTGTTTTTTTAGCATTTTAAAACAAGTCCCCATCTAGAATGCTGCAATGCTGTTTAGCTGTAAGGCTCCAGATATTTTTGTGAACTACAAAAATTCAACCAACCTTCCATCGGTATGGGGATGAGTAGATATTGACTAAATTTTCATTTTTGTGTGAACTGATCCTTTAATACTTCACTGGGATGGTTTTTACGTACATGCGACACAACAAAAAAGTTCTAAAGTTGAATAACTTATTTTTTGTTTTCAATGTTATACCTCATATTTTATACAGATGAAAATTCTACTTCAATTTGCGAGGTAGATGTCAGATATTTACATATCACTTAAAGGTACAGTCCCCAATTCTTATCCAGTACAGTTTTTGTTAAATTCAGTGAAAATCTCCTCACAGTCCACAAGCTGCCCTCTATGTGTGTGCACTGAAAAAAAATCTGGTGTTCATGCACAACCCTGGCTCTGTAACACAACGCTGTCAGCAACAAAGGAACCAGTTGCACTTCGACCTCTGTCTCTTCCCTTTCTCCTGCCGTCTACTCTCACTCTTCCACGTCCTCACCCACGAGAAACCGAGGTCCATCATGATAGCAATGAAATTATAAGTAACATCAGAGATATTTCATGTCATCTCATTCTTCCCCTTGGAATTACATGTCTTACTTTTGGGCAGCAAACGCTTTGGATTCCACCATATTTCTTCTTCGTTCAGCTGGCCAAGTTGTAAGTGTTGTTGCCCTCGCAATGGGTAATGGAGCTTCTGAAGGAGCACTGGAGGGAGGGGTGTATAGTTTGTTGAGTCCAATAATCAACAATCTTTCTCCAGATTCGCTTACTCCACCTTTAAGTTCCAGTCACAGCCAAGATAGTAAGGATTGGCTCACTTCCATTTTCTTTAAAGGAACACTTTGATACATTTTTTCCATTCCGAGTAAAGAACACAGCTGGGAATTAGTTGTTGTTGCCAGGGTTTGTGACTCATGAGGTTATTGAAGTCTAAGTGGTGTTGGAAAATGTGCGAAATACAAAGTTTTTTCCGGGAGGACAACAAGCTCGTCCCAGCTGTGTCCGGGCCTGTTCGGTCCCCAGACACAGTTTCTCTTGTTATTTGATGTTTTCTTCATTTGCTTGAGTTTTGTCAATCAGCATGTGTTGAAGCGGCTGTGTGTTGGGCCACCGTAATTTACAGTTCAAAGTTACTTTAGACTTTTTTGACCAGAACAATATGTTTCAAAATCTTACATGGGGAAGGACTGCAGGGATAAAGACTTATTTCCACTCATACGGGAGCTATAGCCTGTCTTTTAATTACATCTATGAGTTGTGGATATGAAATGTAAATGGTCATAAAAGCTGACAGTTACAAGCCAAAAATGAGGTACTGCTTGATCCTTGTCGTGTGTGCTGGATACACAAAACAACATGTTCTTGAAGTGATTAATATCACAGCCTCGACAAGACAGTTTATCTCGAATGACAAAAGACAGTAAACTGAGACTACAGCAGAAAACAAATGAGCAACACCAGGGACATAAATAGCAAGACGTCAACACTCACAGCAAGACGCTGACAAAAGCCTTATGAGGGTTGGAGCCATGCAACATAATTATGAAGTACAGATGTATTAGTCAAACCCCCACCGGCACCACCATCCTTCCCGTGTGTGTTTGATGGGAAGTGTGCGTGTGTTTCTCTGAGTGCTCTTCGTTTGCTCTCTCGTCCCGCCTTTCAGCCACAGCATTGATAGATGTGACGAGGCGAGGCGGAGAGAGAGGAGATCTACCCTTTTCGGCGTCAGATGGCTCTATTGAGAGGAAGCAAGGGAATGCCAGTCACCCCCCCACCACCACCACCCCATTCCTCCTTTCTGCCCGTCCAGTCAAGCAGAAGAAATCGGAAGTCCATTCTCAAACAGAGAGCCAGGACTAGTTTAGACAACCCATTCCCCAGAGTAAAAGTTGACAATGTAAGATTTTAAAAATCATGGCGATGTTGAAACTTTACATTTCTTTGTTTTGCAACTTTTTGTTGGTTCCAGTTTGAAAGAAAGTTGATTTTTGAGTCTCATTCCCAACTCATCACATACTGATGCCTTGGGATGGCTGCCGACCTGACCTACAATTCCAAAGTGTCAGTATTTGACGAGTTGGGAATGAGACTCAAACATCGACTTTCTCACAAATCGGATCTTTAAATTCCCTCCTTTGGTTGCCACAAACACAGCTGCAGATGTCCCGACTTCCCGTCAAAAGGACACATTTTTTTGTCGCCACAGACTGAAAATTGTCCCGAGTTCTCCTAAAAAATATCCAGTTGTTTCACACCCAAAAATGTTGAAACACAGTCTTGAACCGCGGTCACTGGCTTGGCAGTCTTATCGCTTAACTCCACCACTATCCCCCTCCACCACCTCCTCGTGTGCGTGATATGGCACGTTTTGTAGAAATGTCAATAGGGTACATGGACTATGATTTATACAAATGTTAGACTATGAGTGGTTTGCAGACAACTGCCAATATTTTATTCTGGCGACTGGACCAGTTTAGATGCTGGTTGTCTTTTACTTTGGAAGCTGTCAACACTTCAGGCTCCAGTTTGAGCCATAAAAGGTGTAAAAATCAATCACTTTCAGCAGTATTAGTCAGATTTGGTGGTCGTTGTTTTCATCACTCACTGGACTAAATACCATGTCTTCCTTTTGGTGTTGCATGACAGATAATCTGTTTTCTTTCTTCCCTTTTTTGTCACTTTGCGTCTTTATTCATCTGTCTGCCCTTCCATCTATCTGTCAATCTGCCCATTTATCCGCCAGCATCTGTCATTTCTCTTGTCACTTAAATCATCCCTCCATTAGACCATCCATCTTTCAAGCTACGCACTCGTCTGCTTTTCAGTCCATCCCACCTTCATTCATCTGTCCGTCCTGTCTTTTGTGCACGGCGAGCGTTGTTGTGATCTCGACTTCTTTTCTGCTGAGTTATGGTGACAGATTTTAAGTACAGAGCGGCTCGACCGCCAACGCGCTCGCGTGCTTTCACACAGATAAGGCCAAACACACCTGTGCCCCTGACAACACACCAATGCACACTGAGACATGCCGCTTCCCATGACCTTATGTACATGTTGTTTTCACCTTACATGCCAGGTGAGCCGCTGCTGCTGCCGCTCTCACACACAGTGGAGGGTAAACAGGTTGTGTAACTTCTGCGAAATGAATAGCTATAGCTGGGTGAGCGAAGTGAAGAGCGAGGATGAATTTGCTATGTGTGTGTGAGCGAGAGAGAGTGTGTGTGTGTGAGTGTATACATGGGTTTGACAGCGGGTTAGAAGCCAGGGGGCCTCTCTAGGTCTCTCTTTAGCGAGTGAGTGAAATACAGGCCTCGTTGTCAATGTGAAAGACCCTGACAGCACACTCCGGCTAAACCGTCAACGGCCTTTCACCAAAGAAATACACACAAGAACACACACTCAGATCTGCCTCTCATTCTCTGGCTGAATTTGCTCTCTCTCTTTTTCTTCGAATTTCTTTTCCTCCTGCCTCTGATGATTCAACTTTTGTACATTTTCCTGCAAGTTCATACTTGGCAGCAGCTCTTGGCACACACAGATCACCTTCCCTCATGCTCAGGCAAGTTTGCACCACTCAGAGCACTTAAGGTTGTATTTAGATTTATCGGTGGTGTAATTCCGCCGTTCGTCCAGGTGAGGGCTGGGTGCTGAGAGATGAGAGATCTAAGTGAGAAATCACACAGCAAAGGGATGTAAAGAAATGAGAGATAGGACGGAGAAGAAAGGAATACAGGGAGTGACTGAAGGTAATTTATTATTCTAATGTTTGGTCTTTTATGGACCCTTCCCTGCCTCAGCCATCAGTCAGTCATTCTCCTCGTATCAGTGCTCTTTATCTCGTTTCCTCAGTTTGTCTTTTTGTTTGACAGCTGGGAGGTCTGCCACCATGCCGTACCTGTCAAAGCCTGTCACAAACCTCTTTCTGCCCTGCGGGTAAACACAGACACAGACACACACACACACACGATAGAAAGAAAGAGATGGAGTTATAAAAAGAGACTTTTATGAGTTGATTTACACTGCAAAAGAAAATCACAGGAATTCAGTGAAATCAACTAATATTTCCTCATTAACTAATTATAAATATACAAATTTTATTCATTTCAAGTTAATTAAATGTAAAAATTCTATTTTTTAGTTTCAGACCACTTCAGAACTGTAACAGAAGTTACATGCTGTGTATTTAAGGTAATCGAACAGGTTTTCTCAAGTTAACTTACCCATTGGCAACAAGAAGACTTTGTACTCATTTAAGGCAGCAGTTAAACTAACTTTTTAAAAAGCCCATAATTATTTACAGTTTGTGTATACATATGATAAACTGTCTAAACAGTCTAAAAGTCTATATTACTTTAAAAAGCAGGATCATGGAAACCAAGATAGTTTTGGTTTCTGTACAGGTTAAACATATTCTGTGAATTCAATCCTGTTGGCCTGCAGATTGAATACATTCCCATAACTGTCATCACAGCGGCCAAACACAGTGGTTTCCTGGATTCAGCGCTTATTGGAGAGCTGTAGGTGGGTTTCTTCTGGTTACGTTGGACGGTGCTTCCACGTTAAGCCATCTTCACTTTCACAAGCAGAAATGAAATTCCAGACTCACTGGCAATAAAGATGTGCAGTGCTGGAGTAAATCACCTGGGCATGATTTGAAACACAGATGTGCCTCTGCAGATGGGACATGAATCATCAGATCACTGACAAATAAACAAGGAGCCTGTTCAGCTCAAATGATGCCATTGAAGTGTTGTGCAGCTTATTATCAACATGGATTTTGAATTGATTACATTTAATGCAAGGTAGTATTTTATTTATTAACCTTTGACCAGGTAAGTTTGATTCTTTTTTTTTTTTTGCAGGGGTGACCCAAGCCCCCAGGAACAGCACCAGGCTTTGAAGCCAATTTGACATAGTGACCAAACCGTGTAATTACATCATCACAAAATGGACAACGACCCAAAAAGGATTTTTCCCATAGGCTTATATTGTGAAAGAAGAGGCCTTAAAACGCTGGATAATGCATCACAACAGACAATAAAACTTGAAAAGTAGAGAAGAGGCGTGACATTGTTTCATTCCCATTCAAGTTAGTGGAGGGCTAAGCAGGAAGTTAGCCGCTCATCTGGCAGAAGTCTTTAGTGTGTACGCTACGCAGAGGAGCTGTGTGATTTCACACACTGACATCATGTGGCTCTGAGCACTAAACTCTGCCTCTGCCGCTGTATTCAGATTTCTGTTATTATATCCATGGGAAGACGTGGCCAAGATGGCAGCATAAATAAGTTGCAGGCAAAATAATACAAAATCAGACAGCCAATAAAACAGTACAAACAAAAAATAAAATACCAGAATGAGACTAAAAATAAACAATAAACAGAGACGATCGACAAAGGAGTTCGTTAGTAATAGACAGCTATACTGTATGTCTTCTGATCCTAGAAAATGTAATGTACAGAGACGGTCGACCAAAACTAAGAACTTCTTTGTGAACTCTTTCGATGAAATTCAATTACGCCTACCATCAGATGTCGACCATCTGAACAAAGAAGAAAATGAAATGAAAATCAGCTGCAGCTCTTTATATAGACATTCTACTTTCACAATAACAACGCTTATTTGCCAGTGAATGTATTTGTTAGCTCTAAGCCACTTAAAAGGCCACCTCAGCCCCAAGGGTGAGCTGTGTCGGCCTTTGGGAATCGGCTGACTGAAAGATTCCTCCATTAATCTGAAGCCTCTGACAATTGTCTGTCAGCATACGAGGGGGATTTCCACACTTTCTGTGTCTGGTTGTGTTTGAGAACAAAACCGCTCGTTAGCGAGAGGGTAATTGTGACACAGGATCTCTCATCAGTGGCTGGCATGATGTCTGTTTGAGCTGCTCGCTCATAAATTTAAGGCAGACGTCTGCACAGTCACATGCATTCACTGTCACACCCAAGTAAGTAAACAGCCTCTCTAAATCACTTCAAACATGGGCCCAGAAAAATTGCTGTCTGCACAATCCACTGAGTGTAGACTGTCAATGACAGTGAGATCGGATACACAAAATACACAAAAGCTTTGAGCTGACGGTGTTGACAGTGACATAAAAGAATCTGACATGTAATTGTGTCTGATACAACAACTACTAGCTACTGATGACAGGCCAATGTTGGTGTTGGTGTACAGGTTTATGAGGGTTAGACTGTTGTGTCTGTTAACTTTGACGACAAAGCACATAAAAATACAGAAAATGACAAGAATAAGTAAAACAGTTTTTACCACTTGAGGGCAGAACAGCATTCTGTAAACACTGTTATATTATCACCTAATAAAGCTGATATGGCTAATTTATTGCCAAACAGTTGCATACTTACAAATCGAGCAGACACAGGCTAATATTAGTGTTTATTGTGAGTCATGTTTCTGGCCACTTGATGAATTCATATTCTATATTCACTCTCCTTTTAGCTCTGTTCTGGTCTCCACCAACTCCTGAGGGATATATATGGCTGTTAGCTGCTAAATGCTAGTTGCTAACTTTGTCTGCTGTTTGATAGTGGGTAGTGTAGTGTGGGATTTATGAGAACATTTCCACTGAAGACCGCTGCTGCTGCTTGAAAAGATGAAAATTAAAGCATTTTTTTTAAGTAATTTGTATTGCCTGTAAGACACTGCAAAGATCAGTTCAGCAGAGGGGATCTGCAGATTCAGGTGATAATTCTCTGTTGGTTTGTCACAAAGGCTGATTTCCTGCCATAATCTAAAATCCCATAGGCTTTCTGTTAAGGGAACCTTGACGATGCTAACTTCATGGTTGGCCTACAAAAATACATGATCCCTGCAGCACTGCATGCAGACTGGAAGAACGTATCATTTTCCCAGGCAAGATTTTAACAGTGAGTCGTATGGTAAAACAAGAGTACTTGAAAGGATTCAAAACTGATTCTGAATGGCCCTCCTCCTCCAAGACAGGTATGAAAAATGTATATTTTCTTTAGAAAATACATTGTGAGTCATGGCTTTACATCTATATATGAAGTTTAAATTGGTAGCTGACACAAAGCCAGCTGCCAACATTTTATGCTAGCCTTGCTAGCGAGCTATATTTTGTCGTTAGCTTACTATTATGAAGACATAACATTACCAGGGAATGTTGATAACGTACGCAAAATTACTATTACCAAGCAATTGAATCTGTGAACAGTAGCCTGCTGAAAAAAAGTTTAATACACCAACATCTTATTAGTATTAATCTTACATAGCCACAAATAGATGCTTTACCTCATCGCTCTGCATCCTGCAAACAGCCGTGATTAAAAAGGAAAAATAGTGAAAAATAAGTTGAGTCTTTTTTTCACTGGCTTCCAAAATAAGTGTATGACACAAGGCGTCAGTGTTCATGGAAAATTTTATTCTGGGAAAGAGTGCCACCGCTGTCCACACAGGCCACCAAATCTAACACATTATGACAGTTGGGACTTTTACAGCAAAGAAATATGTAAAATAACAAAACCATCCAAAAAGTAATTAACTGGAATATGTTGTGAGAGACTATTTAAGATTAAAGCTACAAACACACAATCATTGAACAAATTTCAACACTGGAGTTTTGAGCCTGCTGTGATGTTAAACTATAGGCTTACAGCTCAGCATCTGCGTGAAGAATCTTAAAACCTTCACAGTGGTTTTCTTTCAAAGAGGCTTATTGGGTAATAAGTGGAAGATGTGATATGTAATCGGGAAATCCCCTGGATTGATGCTCGAAGATGGACAGGACGTGTGGAAATGGGTTGCATGATTGCATGTTTGTGATGTGTTCGTGTGGCATGTACTCTATACACTATACTCTATATATATTCTGCATGCATGCTCATGTGTGTCAGTGTGGTTTTGCTCAGTGTGGGTTCCATGCTTCAGTTTCACATCCCAAACTTAGATTCTTGAGATGCTCTCACTTTCTGGCGGCTGTACTGTCATGCTATGGCGTGACATGACTTCATTGCGTGAATACTCACCATGCCAAAGAACAGACTTGTCATAGCTAGAGAGAGATCTGTATCTCTATAAATCTACCACACTTCTGATCTCAAACAGTACCAGATCAAGTTTACTCAACACTCACACACGAGTCAAAGGCTTCTTCTCTCAGTGCCTTTGTTTCATTTTCCAATGCATGATGAATGGCCGCTGTTATGTTGCTCCACAGAGTGCATCTGTGCTTGCGTGCTGTATGTATAGATGTTTGCATGCATCCACACTCCCTTTCTGCCGTCCTCTCCCCTGCTGTTGTAACAGTTGCTCTCCTTTCACCATTGTTTCTCAGAAAAACACCACACGTGTTCTCATTCCCACTGTAGCAGCCTCACATGCCTGATTCACTCACCACCTCCATTGTGACAGCTCCTGTTACGAAGAAGATAATCTTCATTCATATTTTTATCCACTCATTCTAATATTATGCTGATTTCAGACTGCCATCCTGCTGTATTTTGGGCCCTCTGGGGGTCCTGGAGGTGCAGGGGGTCCCCTCTCCCACTCACTCTCTCCAAGAGCAGATGGCCCTGGCTGGGCTGGCCAGCGTGAATGAGGCCCTATTGTCTCTGGATGTAGCGTAGCCGCCTAGCCCAGATGGCATTTGTACCTTTTGTGTCTATGCTGACTTTCTGCGGAGTGAGACAGTGTGTGCTGTCTGCTTCGGTGGGTGGTAGCCCTTTGCTCGCTTTCATTAGCTTCTCTCTCTCTGTCTCTTTGTCTCTCATTCTCTTGTTTCTCAGTGGGTCCATTCAGTCCAATTCAAATGTGCTCCATTGGCACAAAGGTGAAGAAACACTGCCTCAAAAGCAAAATAAACATATATAAATATATGTTACCAGAAGAGCCAAACTTACTACTACTACTATTATGTAATTAAGTACTTAGTATAGTGATACCCAGGCGTTACACACATATGTAACAAGTGAGCATCTCATTCCAAAAGTAAAATAATTATTTTAATGCCATAAAAGCCTCCACTCTTCTGGGAAGGTTTCCACAAGATTTTGGAGCCTGGTTTAAGACATTTGCTCCATTTCAGCCACAACAACATTTGTGAGGCTGGCGACTATGGCTGGGACGATTAGACCTGGCTTGAGGGCCAGATCATCCCAAAAGTGTTGGATGGCGTGTTATTTCAGGGCTCTGTGCAGAAAAGTTCTTCAGCAAACTCAGAAAACTCT
Organism: Pagrus major; assembly: GCF_040436345.1. Lineage (NCBI taxonomy): Eukaryota > Metazoa > Chordata > Actinopteri > Spariformes > Sparidae > Pagrus > Pagrus major. The sequence goes on along the minus strand of NC_133217.1, from coordinate 11,869,962 downwards.
TTTTTCTGTGCACTGGGGCATCGTCACATTGACACAGGAAAGAACCGTCTTCTGTTCACATGTAGCTGCAAACACAGTATTTTCTAAAATATCATTGTATGCTGTAGCTCAGGTTGAGAGGCTACGATCACGCTTTACAGCACTATGTCACACACCACCAACTATGGGTAGCTACCTATCTAAAAGAAGAAGTGGTAGTGTGGTATTCTCTGTGTGGACATCATGGCAGAGGCAAATAGACCAAAGAAGAGAAATAGGGTGAATCTCAAACTGGCTTTTAGTCGTTAGCAAGCCAGAGCTTTGCAAAATAAAAGGCTGCACGACAGACACCAAGCTGTTCGACAAGTAAGTAATATAAGCTGGCTTGCTATTTGTTGTTTTGTTGCACCTGCTTAATGTTTGGCTGTGCTAAGTTGTAATACCTGCCAATCCTCTCCCTATATTTAACCCTTTCTCCCACTGTGCTCCCAATTGGTCATATCTCCCATTAAACAGACATATAATACTTGTTTTTTCCTTTCCTTCAGTGTTCTACATTGGTACTTGTGCATATAAAAGGTCTTCAGAGTGTCCTCATCAGAAGTCCTGTCTTTAATTCTGTGACTTCTCAACATCACATTGCGTCACCATTAGCAGAATTTGAAAATGAGCATGTGTCTCCTTTAATCTCCTAATTTGCATGCCACGCGCAACTGTTTCGGACATCATCTTTACTGGTTCCAATCACTTCAGTTTCAGCTTTGAAAGAAAATACCCAATCTTGCAAAATAGTGCTTTAATGAGTATTAGCAGACACTAATAGGGCCCTTGTTCTGTGTGTGAGTCTTTGTGCATCTGTGTTCTTGCTCAGCCGTCCAAACATGTTGTTTTGTTTAAGGGGTTTTGAGGAATCCGGTATTTGTGGTGGTGGTTGCTTGTTTTGCTGTTTAAAGTTGCACTTTCTTCTCATGCACATGCTTAATGTCTAAAACCACACACACACACACTTGCATGCACACACACACACACACATCTCCTGCTAGCTGGTTTGGCTATCTCTTTTCATATTCTGAGGATGGTTTAGGTGGTGAGGACTGGGTGATTATATTGGTGATCTGACTCTGTAGGTATCTGCTGGCTGAGAGAGACAGAGATATGTGTGTGTGCATGTGTGTGTGTGTGTGCTCCCTCTTGTGTCATCTTCACCCAACCGCAAAAGTAGCATCAGTGCAACACCTCGCTGCTCCGCTCATTTCCATGTAACAGCTAATTTAGCGCTCAGATCAAGTCTAATGAATCTACACATCCATGCTAACACAGACCTTGGACGACCCCTCTGCCTTGCACAAATCATAGTTAGCGTGCTCCGATCGTGTCATATGGAGGCATCATGTGTTCCTTCGTGCCCTCGGGGCCTTCCCAGCACAATGCCAGGCTTCAGAGCATTGGCGAAATCCCCACCGGAGACAGTCTGCCTGGCAGGCTGGCACCTCCACAGACTGTATTTACAGAAACCTCTGGAAGAAAGGGATCTGATTACCACGAGGAGTATATACAACGCATCAATCAGCAGGGAGGGAGAGAGACAGAGAGTATGGTTCAATGTTGTGGTTTTATTGGTGCTCTTAAACCTTTACACACACGCACGTGCACGCACACAATCAAACACACAGACACACACATTGGGTTTGTTCTGGCAGGGGATGTGGGTCCAGAGAGCAGTCTGGTGTTTCAGCTTCAATCTTCCCTTCAGCCCAGATCAAATACACCGCCCGGCAACTAAAGATGATGTCACTATCCCACAGCTGTCCCTACCACTCAGTGCTGCGCCACAGTGTGTGTGTGTGCGTGAAAAGCTCTGCTGAGGTCAAATTGGACTCTCTCTCTCTGTCTCCCTCTCTTTAATTCTGTCTTCCTTCGAAACTCTGGGGATCCTGCAGCCCTGCTGAAAGCTATGGTCCGGATCAAGTTCCCTCTGTGTGTATGAGAGACACACACACACACATGCACGCACGCACACACACACTTTCTGAGTCCAATTCTAGCTGCCGGGAATGGCATGGGGAGAGAGTGGGAAAGGGAGGGGAAATGAGGGGAAAGTGGGGATGCTTTTACCATCACAAACCATCAGAGGATAACAGTGTTTTATTCACACATAACGGGCCACACACACACACTGTATACTGAGCATGTGCACATGTTGAAATATAGAGAAACTTAATATGGACAGTATCGTGGTTGAGTGCTGTGATGCCTTATTCATCTTTTTTGTCAAACATAATTCTTTTTCTCCTCTGTTTCAAAGCAATTTACTTGTTTTCCCTGTAAAAAGAGGTGGATGAACGCTTGCCAGTAGGATCATGTTGATACATTACATAACGATAAATGAATCACTATTAAATTGAAAGCATATTTATCTTTTGTATGTCTAAAATATAAAAACAATTGTGATGATTAAATCATATTTGTTTTTAAATATTATTGAAACAAGATCCGAATCAGATTAAATCCTGTATCTGATTAAACTAATGAATAAAGCATGGTCGTTCCTTCTCACTGGGCTGCGTTCACAGAGCTTAGAAGAGGTTGCATCTCAAACAGACTCATAAGAAGTGAGGTCAATTCTTCTCTTCCGGCTCAGCTCTGTGTTTCTCTGAGATCGGTGTGTTTGCATGCAAACAAGAAACAGTCTCTGCTTTTAATATTCATCTTATTTCTCTTGGCCTACGCTCTTTTAAATAAAGGATGTAAGAACAGCACTTTAATCAACCTGATGAGCCCTTTTGATGCGGACACTTCCTTTTTTATTGAAGCCAGATATGCCGTATTTCCTCGCGGTCCTGTGCTTTCGAGTTTTGTGTTGGTTTGAATGTTTCTAATTTTTTTGGTCTAACCGGTGATAAAAACAGTCTGCATAGTTTCCGCACTACTGCAAAATTATGTCTAAAACTTAAGAACTATTTATAAATACACAGCCTTCCTCTCTCTTCCCTCTCTGTCTTGTTCTGTCCTGCTACAATCACAGTAATGAATGTCAGAAACTGGCCTGGATAATCATCAGCATTTTGTAGCCTTGTTTGACCTCTCAAAAGTTTTTTGGAAATTAAAGTATGTAAAAATGTAAGACTTTCTGTGTTGGACTATTGGGATGTATAATACAATGCAGATAATTTGGTTTTATGTTCATCAGTGACATCAATGACATGTCGTTATGCACATATTGTGTGCTTTATCAAAAAGATGGCCAGTCATCTAAAATAGTTTTATTAATATGAAATAATATGAATAAATAAGATATATATTGTATATGATAAATATACATTTCATCCATCATAATTGTTTATACATTATAATTTTATTTATATATAAGTGATATTTTCAAAGAAATTGTAACATAATTAAGCAAAATCTTTTCAATATTAAACAATAAAAGTGTGAAGGTTAAGAGATTACATTTAGCTAGAAGCTAGAATAGCACCATGACTGCTCACTTAATATAGCATAACTACTATGTGTGTATTCTTTATTTATGGAGGTTAACGCATCAGAGGTTGAAAGCTTCCTGGAAGTGAAACATGAGCGTTTGTGCTGTAACTGAAAGCAGCTAAGTGCTTCGGTACTTGTATTTAAGCCGCTTTCTGATTGGAGGACTTTTAGAGGGCCGTTATATTACATCTGCTTTGATTTAATTAAGGTTACTGTGTGGTTCTCCCACCACTACAACATGCAGTACATACACGCTGGTCATGATAGCATAATGCAAACTACAGTTTCACATTTGGCATTAATTATTACACTAGCTACAAACAATCAACCAGAGGAAACCTGACTGTAAACTCATCATTTGTTGTTTTTGTGTTGGAAGCTTGTTATGTTCATAGCTGCGATTAGTCGATTAATCAATTATTCGATCAAAAGAAAATGTATTGAAGCGAATTAGATAATTGAGTAATTGTTTCAGTCATTTTTCAAGCAAAAATGTTAAACATTTGCCTGGTGCAGCTTTTTAAACATAAGGATTAGCTGCTTTTCTTAATCATTTATGTCTTTGGGTTTGGGGCAAAAGACACAATTTTAACACATCAAGTTGTGCATTTTTTGCAATTTTCTGACATTTTATAGCTTAAGCAATCAATTAATTGTCAAATAATAGGCAGATTAATCGATAATGAAAATAATAATAGGTTGCAGCACCAATTAGCCTGTGTTTAAATTAGGTACAGCATGCAAGAGATTTCCTTACAACACATGCTCACAATACAATTTTATTATGATACAATCCCATGTTTAATCAAAGACTATTATCTGCTCTGGGGTATGGAGCTCCTCATGTTTATTTTTAATGAAGCACTTTCCTTTGATCCGTCCAGTCTGACCTCCACACTTCAGTTTTTCTTCACATGGAGAAAATATCAGAAATACCGCTGATTAAGAAAAGAAATATTCCCTTGAAGTCTGATTCTGGTATTTTGTCCTCTCATGTTTTAGTTGATCCCCCCCCCCCCCCCCCCCCCCCCCCTCGAGCACTCAACATAAAGTGAGCAGTAAATGAATTAAGGCAGTGCATGCTTCCTGTCTCTCAGAGTCTCATGTATTCAATTAGTGATAATGTTGAACAGTCACATCTCCATCGTTATGGTCAAAGTGAAAGAAGTACACATTTCTGAATTTCTATTTTTACTTCCTCCACGTGGCAAATTACAAGCCCCTCGGATAAGCCTGCAAATATTTATCGTGGAGTAAACAAATCTGATTTATTAGTGTTAAAAAATGCCGTGTTCTCCTCTTCCCTGCTTTGCTTTAGGCGCTGTGCAGGGTTCAGCTGTGTGGCGGGGAGAGGTCGGAGGTCACGGTGTGAGTCTCCGTGTGGGTGTCTCAGATGACTTTTGACCTCCTCTGACCTGCTGAACAGCAGCCGAACCGGCCGTCCAACTGGGAGCAGAGAGAGGGCCCCGGAGGTCAGGAGAAACACGGCGAGAAAGAGCGTTTTCTCAGCTACTTTCTCCACTCAGGACTTCATTTTCTGCTTCTTTCTCTCTCGCTCGCTTTATCCTCACACTGCTGTTGCTGCATAAATATTATTTACACAATCCAAGCCCTTAATTCAGCAATAAGAGTGGAGAAAACGATGCTTGTTTTCGTATTGACACCAGTGTCTTTGGGATTTATGCGCCCGGGTTTTTAAGAGGTTTCCAGGTCCCAAGGATCATGAAACTCACTCAACAGATAAACGGCCGTGTAAACATTCAAATCAAGTAGGAGAAAAGAAAACAACAACATGACAGGGATTGTGTTTTTATCCCACCCTGAACAGCAGGAATTTCTCCACGTTTGTCTGCTGTTATCGGACAACTTCTTTCATATTTTACAGATTAACACGTCTTCTCATCTCTTCTTCTGTCATCACACTATTTTTGCTTCTTTCCATGTTTTATTGCAGCTGCTCAATCGCTCATCTCCTCTATCATCCATGCCTTATTTGCCTCTTTACACTTGAACGGGCCTTTTAGCGTTTATGTTTGGGGGAAAAAGGAATATATCTTATAATAAAAACACGAGACTTAACATATGCCTTTACTTCTTTCACACATACACACACACTCCTCTCCCAGGGCCCCTTTTTTCCTCCCCTCATCCTTCCCATCCTCCCCCTCCCCTCTCTCATCAAGGGTCATTTGCTCAGTTTCCTGTCTGCCTCTCCTAGCTTTTCCTCTCCGTCTCTGATTGGTGGATTTCTACATGTCTCTGATTGGACAGTGCTTCCAGCGCCTCCCCTCGTTAACAGTCATGAAAACACCTCCCCCTTGTTTTGGAGACACTCCTTCTTTCTCTGAGGACGGCCTCCTCCTCTGACTCTCCGCCTTCTCTGAAGTGCTCCTCCTCCTCTACAAGCAGAGAAGAAGGGTGTTAGAGCGCCTCCTGGTGGACGACACGTTTTACAACCCATGCTGTTTAAAGACTCCTGCTATTCTGCATTTAATACAAAAAAAGATGAATCTCTTTTATAAAAGGCCTAAAACTTCCCTGAAGATTGAATGATTGCTTAACAGAAACAATGTTTGATAAACAGAAACAGACAAATGGCACAAACAAATCTATAAACTCTTTCTATAGATTTGATCATCCAAGCCTAGAGTGACATCTGGTGGTTTTGTATGACAGAAATAAGAGGACGAAGACAAAATACATTTTAACTTTTAAGTAAAAAACAAACAAACAAACAGCTTATCAGTATTGGCACTACTTTAGAACTGAAGACGTGAATAAGTCAAATCCCAAGACAGTTAAAAGTAACACTTTATGATTCCACCATCAATAAATGGTACATTTATAGTTAATTAAACTGTAGTTAATAGTCATTTGACTGTTAACAAACAATGAAATGCTTTATAAACCATTTATCAAGCGAATGTTTATTGTAAAGTTACAACTCACGTTAATAACACTTTGTTAACAGTGAATTTACACTTTTTAGTTCCTCTATAAACATTTGGATGGTCATTGTAAAGTTGCAACTGGTGTTTATAGACCTTTACAAATGTTTAATAAATGGTTATAAAGCATTGTTTGTTAATGGTGAAATAACCGTTAACTAAAGCTTAATTAACTATAAATTAACCATATATAAATGAAGGTTATTATAAAGTGGTACGGTTTAACTATGACTACAGACTTCTGAATTTTTTTAAGGTTTCTGTTTTATTTAATTAGAAAAAAATGTTTCAAGCCCAAACTGGTTGTTCATCCGGTACAGAGGTAATAACTCTTTAACAAAGAACCATTTTGGGCAACTCAGAGAATTAAATTAGCTGAACATGAAAGATGGGGGGGGTTGCCTGTTTTACAGGCTGATAAACTGACTAAAGGCACCATTAAATTAAATTTAAATTCATTCGTTAAATTAAATTCATTCGTTAAAATGAAACATTGTATGAAATCTGCTAAAAATATACATATATATATATATTTATCAACAAAAATTTGAAAAAGGGAATGTTTAGAGAAGTATGTGTATTTCTCTTGTCTGTATGCAGAGCTGTACCAAGGCTCAGGGCCTTCAAGTACCATTGAGGGGCCCCAAATAAGTAAATTAGAAATTGCTGATGGCAGATAAAAAACATATCTCTTCCAAAAGTTTAGCTCTTCAGGAGCTAAGAAAAATGCTCTTGTTTTCATCTGAGTATCATCCAAGACACTGTGAGAAGGGTTAATCACCTTACAGAGATGAAAAATGATCTTTAAAAACCTGAAAATGCCCCAAAGTAGAGGTGACAAAACATGAAGCCCTGTGATACTTTGATTCCGATTTTAGATCAATCCATTAAAAAGACCAAACCTATCAATATACTGATCCTCATAACAAGTATTGTCTGATACAGCTAAACTGTCAAAAATACTTAATTGTGACACATCATTGCACTATTTTTATTTTTTGTTGTTGTTTTTTACGTGATTCCTCATTACAATGAACGTGGGAATTGTAATACTCACTGTACCAAATCCACAGCTGGAAATAGTCCTTAATGAATGCACTATTAACTCCTGTTTGAGTAATGTTTGCTAAAAAGCCCAGTCATTGGTCAAATAATTTAGAATTATTATTACCTTTGAGAATATATTTACAGTTATTAATGTTGGGATTGTCAACACCTTGATGCTTTGGCAGTACTGATTTTGTTATGGTCATGCCAAAAAAAAATTGTATTTGTATTTGTTTAGTTTTTTTATGTAAAAGTGCATTTACATTGACATAAATGTATAATTCCGTAAAGATTTATGTTTTCAGTAGTAACCAATCCAGTTGGGACTGAGAGCCACTAACAGGCTGGATCAGACTAATTCGTTCTTGGTTTTGGTCATTTCTCGAGAATATTGCCAGCGTTGTATTTTAATGATATCATGTGTTATCCTGTACCACCATAAGAGGGAAACTAACCAGGACAATTTACAGTCTTTTCCTCTTTTCCTTTTCTTTCAGTGGGCGGTTGTCAAATTCTGCTCACAGCTCCAACACTGCTCAGGCCTCTGCGTGTGTAACAGGTTAAAATACAAAAGCATGAAACTCTTTCTGTCTTTGTAAGAAAAGAAATGTTCAGTTGGTACTCCTTCCTGTCTGGCTCCACATCTGTCTCCTGAGCCTGCTATAGGCTCAATGTTTTTATTGGGCCACTTCCTTTATTGGATGCGGTCTTGACTTGTGAGAGACATGACTCCATCATCATCCACCACAATCAAAACTACCCAACACAGACTGACACGTACTGTAGCATGAGCCTGTCTGTCTGTCTGTCTGTCTGTCTGTCTGTCTGTCTGTCTGCCCGGCGTCAGCACGTCTTCCCATACATCATAATGCAGTGATCCCACAGAAATGGATTTGATCATTGATAAAACTATAACCCGTCACGAGGGCTTGATGAATGTGTCTCCTCGCTGAGTGTACGGGCATGTAAAGTGTTGTGATGATGACCCGGCTGATGTCTAAGTGAGGGGGAAGATAAAACTCCACATAAATCAGCTCAACAGGGGGGATAACAGCACATTCATACAAATCATCCTGGGAATCCGAGGGTGTCCTGGTCGTGGAGAGGAATTCTGGGAACGCTGCCAAATCCCAGACAGGCGAGGATCAACAGTGGCATTGTGTTCAGTTTCATTCTACTTCCTGTTTCTGTCTCTTCCATGGTTCTACTTTTATTTATCTTCGCCCTGTCAGTCAAAAACTTGAATTATAAGACAGCCAGATGAACACTGCAGGAAATTCTACACATAGTATATGATTGGTATGAAACACGAGTCAAAATAAGTCAAAAACTTGTTATATGGGAGAGTTGAAATGTAATAAATCAAAACTGCAGGGCCATATTTCTATCAAAGAAGCAGCGTCTGTTTTCGGGCAAGTGGACAGCATGTAGAGGCAGAGAAGGCGGGAGGGAGAGGAGGCCCGAAAGCAAGAAAATGGAAAGATGAAAAGGCCGCCGGGGTGGCGAGGGATGCACATTAAAAACATTAAGAAGAGAGAATTACAGTGGCGGAGAACAAGGTCTTTGAGGGAGTGCTCGCTGAAAGAACAAAGGGAGAGCTTGAGGTATAGGGAAGCCCTCAGCGGATAAGACTCAGAGACAGGATCGTAAATCCCAAACCCCATAGTCTGCGAGCTGGGGGCCGAGGTCAGGGAGGGAGAGCACAGAGAGAAGGGCTGAGGAGAGGTGGGAGGTAAATGATAATACAGAAAGATAGACTGAAACTGGAGCCATAAAAAACATCTTAAGGTTGATACTGACTCACTAAAACCAGATGTGATTCGCTTCAAACGGCTGTACCGGCGCTCAGAGGTGGGACTGGACATGGCAACATGGCAAATGGGAACAATGTCAGGGTCATGACGCATGGATCAAATTTAAGTTCTCTGTGGGTTGTCATTGTCAACCTGCGTCTCACACCAGGCATTCCTCACATTCTGTCTGCCTGGGACGCAAGTACAGCTCCGGTGAGTCATTAATGCATCTAAAGACGCTAAAGACACACTCAGAAACAGGAATGGTGAGTGATGTCACCCCCACTCCTGTGCTCCAAATGCCTGTCAAAGCTGAATCGTTCAGTGGTTGCTAGATACAGCAGTTTATATACAAAAACAAAGCAGCAGATTCATTTAATAAACAGAGAGGGAGAACATACCTCCTGTTTTAGTTTCCTTTATGCTTTTTTTCCAAAGAGAACTGAAAGACAGGATATGAGAAGGATGAAACTTGAAAGTACTTGAAAGTACAACGCAAAGTACAACGCAACCTGTGAAAAAAATTCTATAATGTCTTCTATCGGTCTGTGAGGAGCTTTGACAAGTCTGAGAAAACAAGCCTGTCCTGATGATGTCATTGCGTTATCCCAGGTTGGGCTTAGACTTGACATGTATAATAGAAAGCATGCATCACAATCTGTGCAATTAGCTTGCACAACATGGTTGCTGGTCTTCCAGGGGTCCGTATCAACATAAGCACAGCAAAAAAATAAATAAAATACAAAAAGTAAAATAGCAAAGTGTCAATAAAACTAAAAAATACAGCATAATCCAAGCATAAAGATCAGAAAGCAAATTAAATGACTCAACACATAAATCCAAAAACAACAGTTACCCATAACAGGAATAAAAACAAAAATCGTCCAAAACATGTCTCCAAAAAATAAACAAAAAAACAAAAAGGCACCAAAACAGCTAAAACACAATAGTATGATTGCTCAATTTTAGTTTAAGTGATTTCTTGAAAGTAAATCTGTTTTTAATCTGAAGAAGAAGAACCTTGTTACAGAACAGTTCTCATCATATAGTTTGAGGACAAGGTACTGCCAGTGTCTTATAACCATCAGTCACACATGATCAGATGATTGGTAGAACTCCAGATGTGACATGGAGTTGATGTAGGCATGGAGGGTCTAATAGAAAGAAATTATGGAGTTGCATGATGGGAAGTGTATTTGTCTTATACAAGTAATGACAAACTTTATGGAAGCGCAATGTTAAATCACTGGAGAACCTCTTTAAGTTTTTTTATTCTAGATGTTTAAAAGTAGAGAAACAGCTACCCAGCTGTTTTCCGAAATTCCCACGCCATTTAAAACAATAAAAGTATGAATGATTTTTAAAGATTTACGTCTCCAGTAGTAGGAGTAAGTGGGCTCAGGGATGTGAGCCGAACACAAGCTGTGGTCGGAAAGTATTGAGAAATGGGCTAATTTATTGTTCTTTATTTCATTTGGTCTTTTCATGGGATTTCCTGACATTCAGTCTCGAAAAACACTGGATCCTATTCCTCATAATGTTGCTTCTCTTCTTTGTTTAGTACAGAGTACTATACAAGGCCATCAACCAGGTATCTGCTGTGCTCCTCTCCCCAGTGTAACCATTTAAAATTACAGTAATGTTAATGTACATTAACTGCAGCCATTGTTCACAAGCAATAACTTCACTCTTAAGGACAATGAAATTGTAGAAATGTACAATATATTTCAAATGAAATCGTTACAAGGAAAAAGTGGAATTATGCATGCAGAAGTGAAAACATGAATATTACAGTTGTGATTAACAGTGGGACATGAAAATTGAGATATATTCACTTTCACCTTTTTTCTTTATTATAGGGAAAATAATAGAATTCATCGAACAAGTGGCAGCTAAATAAGATGGATTAGAGACTGCAAAACATCAATTTGTGTAACTGCTTCTTTCAGTGTTTTCAGTGCTGCTTGTCCTGTTTATTGTCCATCAGTCCATTAAAACATCCTCCTACTCTTCTTATGTTCATCCTTTGACAAAAAAGGCCAACTGGATCATTCAGCAGTCCAATTAGGACATTCTTTCCTTTTCAAATATATTCTTCAGAGCTGATTACTTGGCAGGAATTTACTTCGTTTAAATGAGGCTGTGGCTGGGGGTATATATGTATATGTGTGTGTGTGTGCGTGTGTGCATCACATGCAACAGGTGACGTATGTATTCAGGGGTCTTTAATAGCAGCAGGAAATTAGATGTAGGCCTATCGCGTTGCTGTCCTGAGAGAAAGTGTCTCCTGCTGCTAACATGTTGACCATAGTGTTTCTGTCAACAATCCTGATGCTCTGGGTGTTCAGTGGGGCAGAGGCATCTGACTTGCAGGTCTCTGGGAAATCAATCCACAGTGATAAAAGTTTGAGCGGCAATGATGGAAGACACAGTGTGAGGAAGCAGCTACACTCTTACCAGGTAAGAGCCGGACACAGATTTGTCTTATTAGGTTTTCCTTTACAGCTGAAAAGATTAGTCAGTTCAGCAATTTTTCTATCAAACAATTAGAAAAATCTCGGATTCTAACTTTTTAAAGTGAGAATTTGTAGCATTTTTGGTCATCTATGATATTATATGGTATATTTTGTAGTTTTGGGCTGCTGACTGAATTAAACAAGCAATCTGAAAATGTTGTCTGAGCTATAGGATGTTGTAGGATGCTTTTTGACAAAACAATTCATCGATGATGAAAATATTCATTAACTGCAGCCCCATTTTCCTTGTGTTATGTACGACATGACAAGATATTAAAGTATAATTAACATCTTTTTACTGTAAGGTATTTTGATAGCGTTTGACTATTTTCTATGCTGTCTTTGTCCAACCGCCTGTCTAAAAATATAAATGTTGCCATCACAATCATTTTCTATCATATAAGGCAAAGAAAATATACAATTCCTTACATTTAAGAAGAAGATGGAACCAGCAAGTGTTTCACATTTTTGCTTGAGAAATGACAAAAACAGATTGTGAAACTATAGTTGATGATTTATCACACATGAACATATTCTTTGATTTTAATCAATCTGGACTACAACATGTTTTTGTTTTCAGACAAAAAGTGCGATCCGCAGGAGTTTGGATCTCGAGAGCTTAAAAGTGCAAATGAGCCCCACCAGCAGCAGCAAATTCAGCCGCCCGACCATCATCAAGCTCTTCCCGCCCACTCCCCCACCAATCCACATGCACGCCAACATGCCCATGCGCTTCGGCAGGGACAGTGATGATGATGACGAGAGGGCCCCAAATTCGAGCCCTAATATGCCTCAGAGGTTTGGAAGAGCTTGGGAGGTGTTTGAAATATGTGCTGAGTGCCCTGGTGTCATAGAGGCACTGCAGCCGCCTCCGAGACCTTGGAGGAGGAGTCTGTACTGGAGCCTTCTGAGGACTCTGACCAGTTAGTGAACACTGGATTGCAATGGTAGGAAAGTCTTTTTAATAATAATTTAAATGAATTTTATTTCTAAAAAGGATGCCATAACTCTCAGAGATGGATGTTATCGGTGTTATTTTGTCTGTACAGTAAGAAAATGTATTGGCACACATTTGTCTTCAGGGTCACAGCGGGCTTGAGCCTGTCCCGTCATGCATTAGGTGAAAAATAAAATCACCTCAATAAAATCGACAAGGTTGTTATCCTCAGCATCTGAGCCCCTTATTTTCAGTTAACTTTAACATCCTTACATGTCTATGAGTTTTTAAAAATCTGAATAACACTCACTATGTATTCTCTCCCCGCAGGGCTGAAGATTTTGACTTTACAACCAGCTCAGAAGAGTTGGAGATGCAAGAAAAAACCTTTACAGGGTGAAAACGAATCCCAAACAATGATAATAAAAGTTTTCAAGCGAGTGGTTTGGGTTTTATTTTGCTTTATTATTGAGTCCTGCATATTTTCATCATGAGAACACTTATGTTTTTAAATCTTAATGGTCAAGTGTGGATGATTTAAGTTATTTGGGGGCATAAATGGAATTCAATATTCATAACCATGTTTAAATTAGTTTATAGTCACCTGAACATAAGAATTGTTGTGTTTTCGTTACCTTAGAATGAGCCTTTTATATCAGAGGGAGCACGTCCTCTTTCCCAGAGTCTGCCATGTTCCTACGGTAGCCCAAAACAGACAAACTAAACACTGGCTCAAGACAGGGCTCTTCATGTTTTTTGCATTTTTAGCAGCCATTGTATAGGGAGGGTGACACGAGGGGTGTTCAGTTGTTTGCAATCTGCAACCTCAGCACTGGATGCAACTAAATCCTACAAACTGGACCTTTAAGACATTTAAGACACCTCATATGGGCGAACAGTGTCTGAATGAGGGCTCTCCTTCTTGAAATGCCAAAAGGACCAGAGAGTAATTGAATGCAAAATAAACATTTTATTTTCCATTTAAAAGACATTTAAAAATAAGATGCTTTGAATTTAGTTTTAAAGGTCAATCCCACAAAAAAGTGTTATTTATGTTCAATGAACTAATTGTTTGGATTGGATTCTGTTTTTAAATCAAGCAGGCTGCAGATATAGATGACGACTGAACATGACAGTGAGGCTTACTTATATTGTTGTGTCTTTTGAATTGTGTGAATTAAAGCTACACATAACAAGCCTACGGAAGATCACCTTAAAATACTCTGCAAGAAATATAAGAAAATATGCTACAGTCAGCAAACATAATCTTAACAATGATCACAAAGTACAATCATGTATGCAATTCTTCATTAATATTAGTGTGTGCTGGATGGATCTCATCCCACCATCTGCTGTAACTGCTGTAGAAGACACCATGACATGTAAGTAGTCACACTGACGTAGATATATACTGACCTTTGCATAGACTCTCTCAGTGCAGTGATTGGTCACTAGAGGGAGACAAACACCAATTCATGGTCTCCACAGACAAAATAGTTCCCAAATGAACACAGAAGGTACAAACAATAGGATTCAGGTTTAAATCATAACTCTTCAAATGACCAAAGGGAAGGAGAAAAAAAATATGTTATTGGATTTGTCCCCTATATTTGTACCTTCATACCAGTGAGAGGTAAATAAAGGTGTCACCTATCTCTGTGCCATGTTCCCGTCCATCCACTGTCCGCATGATTCAGAGTCTGGAGTGAAGCTTAGATCCATCACGGGCTGCTGGACTGGACACGAACACAAAAACAAGCCTTATTCAGGTTCAGTCACAGTGATCTCTATAAGGTAAGAGGAGAGATGAAGAACTATGTTCAATGACAGCGAATACATCATGATAAATAAATGTTACCTTATTGTCACATTACTATGTTCCTAAATATTAAAGGCCTATTGCGTTTACAAATTAAAAAGTAAAATCATCTGTCATCTCATGATCCCTTGCATTTATTTCACTAGGTGGATATTTACATATTAATTATGTTTATGTACAATCCACATAATGACTGAGCTTGGGAAAGAAACAAACTGCAGTGACAGTACCTAGAACTTTAAAAGTAGCCATATCACAGTGTAGAAATACTCATTTATAAGTAGTCCTGCAGTCCGAATTTTACTTCAGTAAAACTACAAAAGTATCAGTATCACATATACTCAAATTACCAAAAGTAAAAGTACTCCATATGAAGAATGGAACATTTCAGAATAATGTATTTATGGTATTGGAATAAAAGTTATTGTGTACATCACTTTAATACTGATGCTGCTATTGGTGGATTAATTCATACACTGCTGGGTACAGCTTCTGAATATCACTATCATAAATGTAGTGGAATAAAAAGTACAATACTTTTACCTCTGAATTGTCACAGAATAGAAGTATAAAGTGGCTTAAAATAGAAATAATCAAGTACAAGTACCTCGAAATGGTTCTTAAGTTCAGATGTACACCACATTTTGTGTTATTAGAACACGTGCTGCTTATCAAGTATACCAAAATCCCTTCATGACATATTTTGAGTCCATGCTCTTCTATGACAAAATGACTGAATCTAATCTGCTCTTGTAGACCTTGTTCACAGAAGACACTTGTCAGGGCAAGAAGAGCACCGGGTCAGTTAAAACCATTAATAATGGCTGCATTCCTGTTTGATGTGTCACTTGTCAAGCCCTGGTATTATGCAGGATGGCTTATTATGACACATAATAGAGCAGAGGCATCGTTCGTCATAGCACCTGTGCTTTCTACTCATTACAGCAGACTTGTTATAGACTTATCACAGGTGTTACCTCCAGCATTAACGATGGCTCTATTCTCCTCCAGTGTCCCAGTATGTAATGACAGAAGTGAGCCAGCATGAACAATAATACCATGACTCTGAAACTGAAGCAGCTAAATGTAATTCAGCCATTGTTACTGTATTCTGTATTTCCTATTTTACTACTGTGATATAAATGTGTCCCACATAAATGGAGCATGCTCAGCTTATGTCCTCATCAGGGTTACAGCAGTATACCAGTTTAACAACAGTGTTGTGAAAAGTGTCAAGTCAAACTGAGTAAAAGTAAAGATACCATGTTAAAATATTACTTCTGTAAAAGTGAAAGACTTAAAGTATCTGCTGTTAAATGTACTTAGGTATCAAAAGTAGTTTTCTAGTAATAGCCTAAATGTACTTAAGTATCATAAATACAAGTGCAAGTAAATTATTGGCTACATATATTTACATACATTTATATATTGTATACTATGGGTTAACGGATTATCGATTAACGGATCTGATATTCAGCATTTCTGTGATTAGTGGAATCAGAGGAATCTGATTGATGATAAAATACATAATTTAAAAATGTGCTGCTTTGGTTCTGATGCAGCGTGCAATCTTCAAAGTTGCTAGTTGGCTAACTTAGATTATAAAATAAATGTAGTGAGTAAAAAAGTAAAATACTTTTCCATTTTGTTTATACTGCTTTCTATTATAATAATGCATTTTCATTAACCTAATGAAATCAGTCTTTTCAATATGACAGTGTAGGTGTAAACCATGTACTATCCTGTCACGGTCCTAAACAAGGGGAAGATGGGGTGAGCGTTGAGGGGTTCAAAGGTTGTGGGAGAAGAGGACACGGTCACACACTAGCACAAGGCACATCTTGATATAATCCTGCTAATGACACATCTTAACTTGCCTGTACAGTGTCAATGAGCGTTTTCCACAGCAGCTACAGCAGTAACTGTATTCCCATGCATTGTACACATACCTCACCTGCCGCTGGAAGCTGATGGGTGTGTCCCACATACCTTCCTGTGTCGTCTTCACTCAGTTTCGCAATCATGTTTAATCACATCTTATTTAACTCGAGTAAGCCGCTCCCATCTGAAATTTGAGTCCTTTTCCTCAGTGGTTCAATTCCGGTCGTGTTCATTACATAGCTTGTTTACAACTAGAGACGAGCAGAAACCTCGAAGCATCGAGGAAAAACACGAAACTAAGAAGTTTGACGAAAAGGGAGGGGAAACGTTTGTCCCTGAAGGTACGTGAACTACACATTGCCTGCAGGTAAAAGCGGGAAAGTGTTTTTGTTTATCAGCGTTGTTTGTCGTGTTTTCACAAGAGGAAGGTACCATGTTGTCTGTGTTTCATTAGCCTCTGTAATACACTGTTTACCTATTTTACTGTTTTATCACGCAGTATTATGTTTTATCTGTGTCGACATTTTCAATAGTGACAGCAGGATACCTATTTTTTAGGTCACAGCTAACTTTTTAATTCAAGCTAGTCGGTGTTTAGCTTCAGCTTCGCACCACTAACACACTTTTAGGTCCGTTTTTGTTTTGTTTTTCAAACCTACAAGTTTAGCTTGTTGTCATGTTCAATGACTTAGCAGCAATCCGGAAGTTTGAGGGCAACTTGTGTGCCCTGGGCTACATTATGTCAGAAATCCCTTTGGTCTCACTGGTGTTTTTCCACTCTTCATGTGTAACTACAGATTAATATCGTTTGGCTGACTGTAACACACACACACTGATAACCATCTCTTCCTCTCCACCCAGCTGCTGGTCATGGGGGACATCAAGAAAGGGAAGAAGGTGTTTGTCCAGAAATGTTCTCAGTGTCACACGGTGGATGAGGGGGGACGCCACAAGACCGGACCCAACCTGTGGGGTCTGTTTGGGAGGAAGACTGGACAGGCACCTGGCTTCTCCTATACACAGGCCAACATCGATAAAGGTATAGATCAGTGTGGGGAGGATCTTACAGCACACCTCAGAGAAACTGACTGCCTGATTTTCTAGATTACTGTCCATGCATGCATCAACTACAGAAACTGATCAAGATGCAACCAAAGTACCAGGCAAATTAAGGCAAATGAGAAACACAGGAGAGCACATGTGCAGCCTGGATGTATCCTCTCTTGTGTCCTGAATTAATATTGAGATCAAATCATGCTTCAGATAAATTATGCAATATATGATTCCTCCTGGTGTCATCACTGGTAGAGAGGTGCAACGATCAGCCACATCTCAGGATATGTAGGTGTCGTTTTGCACCGTGGTAACCTCTAGTGCATCGCCAGCCTACTCTGGATTAGTTTTTAAAGCAGTTAACAGATAAAAGTTTGATCATCCAGCATTCAGTAGTGTCTCATGATTTATTTCATGGCCAAAATGCAATTAGCATGGCAGCATGAAATGCCCGAGGAAAGGTTTTTACTTGCTGTCTAGGGAGAATGGAGATCCCAAAAGCACAATATAATAATGTAATGTATGATCCTAGTTTCAGTTGTATTAAGGACTGTAAATAAGAATAATTTTTATTGTCCATTCTTCTGGCAACTATTTTCACGATTAATTGATTAAATGTTTAATCTATAATATGTCCAAAACCCAAAGACTCTTCATTTACCATCATAAATGACAAAGAAAATCAGCAAATGCTATATTTAAGAAGATAGACAGAAACATTCATCAATTCTTAAAGACATAACGTAGGAATTCTGCATGAAAATGTCGAAACGACTTGAACTTTGTTATATATTTTATTGAGTTGTGTACATATGTTATCCCAAATTTTTCCAACAATGGCCAAACCCAGAGAAATCCGTAACTTTATTCAAGGTTTCATGGAGAACGGGGATACCAAAAGCAGTTTTTCTGATGCTATGACACTGTATGATTCAAGTTTCAGTATCCAGTTGTTTTCCCTTCACATCCCCAAAAATCCACACCCTTCTTATTAATTCATAAAGATTTCCACTCAGAATTTTCTGGTTTTACAACACAGAATTACCTACTGTCTTTCCTTCCTACCCTGAATGCAACATGTTCATGTTCATCTGAACTTTTAGGCATGTGCAACAATTGTTTCACAGTCACTGCCATAAAGCTGAAAAGCAGCTTGGTCCTTGCATTTTCTGTCAGAGCAGCAGGTCTGAACAGGCAGCACAGCTCTGACTCTGAGCTCTGCTCTAGCATGAGTCAATAAAACCTAAACACAGTTAACAGATGTGTGAGAATGCAGATTTGTCGTGAGATAATGTTCACACATTTTTTTTTCAAACCTCTAACATGTGTTTATTGTTTGTGTTTGTTTTTTAGGCATCATATGGAGTGAGGAAACTCTGGATGTATACCTTAAAAACCCTAAGAAGTACATTCCTGGTACCAAGATGATCTTTAGTGGGATCAGAAAGAAAAAGGAAAGAGCGGATATTATAACCTATTTAAAGGACGCCACCTCCTAATAGACTGACAACACGGGACACACATACAGCTGTGGACAGAAGCAATACATCTACCAAGAATGAAAAACAGTGTGCTCTTTGTTTTCATTTCAAAGAAGTTCATCATTTACAATAGTTTTTTTAAAATGTGCATCACTGCATTGTGTTTCATTCCAGCATTGCTGCCACCCTGTGTTGTGTGTAGGAGACTGTTTTTAATTATCATATGAGTCAGCCTTCGACACCGCTCAGTCAAGGCTTCTTAAAGGGGCAGCCACGCTTTTGGGTTTTCTAAAAAGAGTTGTTTACTAAAAAATGTTCCTTCTGCTTGCACAGAAACTTTGCATTTATGCCACTTTAGCTCTTACCGCACTGTTGATTACCTCTTAAGGTTTCTATTATATTGTGTTTACTACTACTGTTCTGAGTCTCTCTCTGTTTATAGGTTTTCTTTTACAGTCCTAGAATGGGGAGATTTTGAAAAATGCATTTAATGGTGCTGGAGTGTCTCCTCAGTTTTTTCCTCTGTTTTTAAGCTATTTGGAGTAATGTCTTTGATTGTTATAAAGATGCACTTTAAAATGAGTATGTTTTGTATTCATAAGGCAAGTGTGGTCACAGAGATTTGTCATTTTTTTTAAGTAAAACTGATTTTTTAAAGTATAATTTACAATTCTTAAAGTTTGCTAAGTGCTTACATTTGGGTAACATCATATGCCATTTACTGAGTTATAATAGTGTACTATTTATACTTTTATACTGTTATTTCTTTTCTAAACAATACATTGACCTTGACTTGAGTAAACGGATGTGCAAATAAAAAAAAAACTTGTTCCATTCTTTCCAGTGTGTTTTTATCGTCTCCTTCCACTTGTATTCATTTTGTATAGTTAGTTCGTTCAGCACTTTACTGTCTGTAATGTCTTTGGCTTCACCATGTTAACACAATACAGGAAAGGAGGCCCAGCATCAGGAACATGATTCGAAGAGATAACAGAATACAAATTGTTCAGCTGATATTGGAATAAATAGTATTAAATTCAAAACAAATGCGGAACAGAAGTATTTGTACTAGTGGTCTCAAACTTCTGGACCCTTCATGTCGCTGTTTGACACCTTGGCTGTTTTTTCTCAGTTTTCACTCCAACACTAAGATGCCATCCTCACCATACTTTTGCGTTGAGTGTCAAAAATCATGCTGGGATAACATGAGTCATCAGGTTTTGCACAGACTTGCTGAGTCCATGCCAGGTATTCTGAAGTGTTATATTAGTTTCAGTATTCAAAACAAATGCACAGTAGAAGTATTGTTATCACTGGTCTCAGACTTTTGGGCTTTTGGTTTGCATCCGTGTCAGGTATTCTGAAATGATCTGTTAATGCCATTCATTCATTCATTCATTCATTCATTCATTCATTCATTCATTCATTTGTATTGGGGGAGAAATAGTATTACATTCAAACAAATACAAAAAACAGAAGTATGTTTTACTCGTGGTCTCCTTACCTTACAGTATATATCTGCATATCTGCATATTTCTTGGTTTATGTCTGACACAGTTATGTACGAATACAGAATATTTATTTTACTTTGATTTCTTCTATGAACTAAAACATCCAGCAGAGGGCGCCATTTCACTGCTGAGAGCGCACCAGAAACGTGTCAAACCTAGTATAAGCACGCTGACTTAAAATACCAGTGCCACCCTGTTATCCATCCAGCTGGACCGACGTCGATCCAGATGACACAACAGTTAATGAGCTTCTGATCCAGAGACCCGCTGGGACCGAGCTGCCACCGCTGCGCTGCTTCCACTCAGTGGCCTCTGCTGGGAGAGAAAAAAGGTCCTCCCTCCTCAATTGTGTTGGTATTGACCGGCGCAGGGAAAGAAGCGGGTCGATAAGTGGATCAGATTTATTAGCGGTCCAGATTGGCTACGGCACGCCAGATGTCAGAGGAGCCACAGTGTGTGGGACCGACTGCACACCGCGCATTTCATTTAGGTTAGAGGAGCCAGACAGCGTGTCTACAAGTGCGGCGTGATCTCAAGTGGAAGGTAAGAAGGATCCTGTGCATTACAGATGACATCCCATCCATTCACGCTCCTGCATCATTAGGACATTAAAGCATGCTGCACGTTTAAGTAGATATGAATCAGAAGGGGAAATGTTGAATTGAAGCAGGTGCAGCACATTTTTTTTTCTGCAAAACACACGTGTGATCAACACGAGATCATAATTTTTTGTGAGACTCCTCACATCTTCTTCATGCATCCACTGTCACTGACCAGCTGAATGCATGTGGCCATACTGGAGATGTTTGTGTGCGGGAAACCGTGACAGCCTTACTATTGTTGACTTCTGTCATGAAGGGGGGTCAGAAGTCATAATAAGCCTGAGCGGCAGGTCTAATTCTGGCACATGTTTGAGGGAGGGGGTTGGTGCACGGCTGGAAATACAGCGGTGGCTGCATCTGCTGCAGTGTTGAGCTGCAACAAGTTTATTATGCTGTGAGGAGAGAGAGAGATCAGATGGTGACACCATCTAGAGGGAGTAAGGGAAAGTGACAGCTGCCAGGATGTGCATTAAGCTCAGACAGCAAAAATAAAGTGTGTGTGTGTGTGTGTGTGTGTGTGTGTGTGTGTGTGTGTGTGTGTGTGTGTGTGTGTGTGTGTGCATTGTATTGTAGGGACAGTAAAGCAAAGCAGCACCAGCAGGATGGACCTGGTCAAGATTGCAGTGTCTTTCCACCTTCTTCTGTGTCCTGCTTGGGTCCAATCCCGTCACACCTCCATGGACAGCTTCCTCTCAGGGCGCTCAGGTAAGTCGTGTAAGACTGGCTGTTAGATAACACACCTGCTGCCTGTAGACTGTCAGCGATACATCCTGTTTCTCTGTCTTCCTCTCAGCTTTCAGGTTGCTGGGTGAGCCGTTGAGCTTTGAACCCTGCTGCCTCATGTCACCGCCTCCGCCGCCGCTCTTCCCTCCGCCGCCTCAGCTGTGGAAGAGGGGCAGCCCTGTAGGTGTTCGCAAACACACACTCACACCTCCTTTACACACATATGTGTGCTGATTTAATCTCTCTTCTCTTGATTGAAGGACGGTGAGAGCCTCTTGGAGCCAAGTGTCTTTGGAGGAGGAGAACAGGAAGTAAAGAAACCTGTGACACCTGGGTGTTCACCTGGACCTCCAGGACCTTCAGGTCCCCAGGGCCCAGAGGTAAAGCCCTTCTTTCAGGGTTGAAAACCTCCCATTCATGGCAACTTTGCAATATGATTAAATGACAGTGCTGTAATATTGTGACAATACTGGAATGTTTTACTTGGATACAGTACCTTGAAAAATATTGAGATTTGATACCATGTTTGATACCACGGGGAAAAAGTTGTAGTGGAAAGATAAAAAACGCTGCTGGTACTGGTGAGCCGATTTAAGTATTGAAACCATTTAAAATATTCTAAATTGATATGTATCGATACTTCCTGCCTGCTGTAGCTATTCTAAGACAGCAGCTATATCGTTAAACAAGCATGGAAATGAAACAAAATGACCTTTTTAGTATTGATTTTCCTACAAATGTACCATGCTCTATTAGAGTATGTGAGCTGGATATAAACTCGGTGTCATTTCTCAGGGTCCTAGTGGATTACCCGGCATAAGAGGACCAAAAGGGGAGAAGGTTTGTGTTTTGTAGTT
This sequence comes from Pagrus major, assembly GCF_040436345.1. Taxonomy (NCBI): domain Eukaryota; kingdom Metazoa; phylum Chordata; class Actinopteri; order Spariformes; family Sparidae; genus Pagrus; species Pagrus major. The sequence goes on along the minus strand of NC_133217.1, from coordinate 11,847,329 downwards.
TTATCAGTCTTGAAGTATTTGTGCGTGTGTCCTTGTGTGCTCTAACGAGTGCTACATCTCCTCTCCCCTCATTTGTCCTCCTCCAGGGAGAAATTGGACGTCCGGGGTCAAAGGTGAGCCGCTCCTCCCCTCCTGCGTGTCTCGTTCCCTCGCTCATCTCTCTCTGGTCCATCTCGCATGTCCTTGGAAATAATGGGATCTGGAAATCTCTCTCTCTGCCTCCGTTGTCCCCTCTATGCATCCTCAATCTCTGTGATGTGATTTGTCTGTCGATGTGCTCAGAATACCCTCTGCAGCTGCTAAATGGGTCATGCTGCATTAGTCTCAGTAGCCGCTTTAACCACGTATAAGTTTGATCACATCCCTGGATGACTCCCGTCATCCTCCCGCTCCTCACCTCTCTATCATCCCCCCTTTTCTTTCCTTCTCCTCTGCGTCTTCCTCCTCTCTCCCCTCCTTTCCTTGGCCTGGCTCCATTAGCCCTCGTACTGGACTCCAGTCCTGCTGATCCAGGCTCTCCAGCACTCCACTTCTGCACTTTAATCTCCCTAAGTGCTTTTGCTCTCCGTGATAAATCACTTCACACAGCAGCAGCAGGTCCGCGGTGTCTCTGCAGGCTGCTGCTTTAATGACAGGCAGCTAAATGAGGGCACACTGCTAGCATGGCAGCAGCTCTGGGGTACTCATCCAGGTGTTACAGAGATATGAGACTGTTGTGTAATATAGTTGGCTCTCATGCTTGGAGGGAACTGGCGATAGAGTAAGATCAATTAAGCCTTTATTCCTGTCCACTAATTAGCAAATCTCAGTGGTATTGTTAAGGCTTTGCACGCTAGGTTTTGTCCTCTGTCATGTCCTGTTAGGAAATCATAGGAGGTCATTTTGGCTTGCTTATTTATTTCTGACCCTTATTTAAAGCTGGTTAGTCCTTATGAACATCAGTAGGGGAAAAAAGGTCATGAAAGAAGCATCTTAACTAGGGCTCTCCGATGTAGTTAAAAAAATCACATTGTGTTATTGGAAATGATTGTTTTTGCATCACAATTTTCATTTTCACAGAAAAAACTATTAAAATAATGAAGTTTTCTTACATCTGGAGAACAGCATTTGTAGGGCAGGGTACTACAGTACAACAAGACTTCATTATGATGCTGTTTTGTCATAAATTTGAGCTTTATCAAAAATGTGCAGGATATTGCACTTAGCCATATTGCAATTAACTGTGCAGCCCTAATCTTAGCAAACAAAGTGCTGCAGATCAGCAGCAGATATAGCGCAGTACAAAATCACAAATCAGCTCAATGACATTCTGGGAAATATGCTTATTTGCTTTCTTCTTAAGAGTGAGATGAGAAGATCGATATCAGGAGAAGTTGGCAGGCTGCCAGTGGAGGCTTCATGTAGTCACTACACCCGGCCAAGAAATAGTCCAGCACACACACCCCTGTAAAACCACAAATTGTCATTTTTACACTTCACTTGTTGTACAGATTAAACAAATAAGATGCAATGTGTTAAATAGCTCATTTAAGAGGTGATGATGGGAGATTTTGTTACATTTCGATGAAGCCAGGCGAGCTGTTTGCGATTGTTTTCAGGATTTATGCAAAGTTTCTCATTAGCACATCACTGTAGTCGCTCCTGTTTCCTCCTGTCGCTCTGACCCACTGATCTCACCCAGCAGAGAAAACTGTCACCACCAACACACCCTCGTGTCAGGTTAGCTGTGTTCAGCTTGAAACGAGTGAAGACAGCTAACTATACTGTGGAGGCTACACTAAGAAAACGCAAATAACTCTATGTGATTGAAAGAAACCCACTTACAGCGGCCTGCAGAAAAAATTATTATTATTATTTTGTTGAAGATCATCATTCAAACAGAAATTGAGTTGGTCGCAATACCCTGCATGCAATTCAAAGCACCGACTTCTAGTTTTGACATCTCTTTTGCACTGGTGTTTGTGTTTATGTAGGGTCGGACAGGAGCTCCAGGCCTCCCAGGGAAACAAGGAGCACCAGGATGGCCTGGTCCAGAGGGACCCAAGGTAAGTCTCGTCCACATACTCGAGTGATGAACACATTTTATAGTACAGTGGTCTCCTTACAGGTTTTACACAAGTGTACATGGCATATGTATGGTTTTTTTTAGGGTGAGAAGGGGGATCCAGGGCTCATGGGCTTACCAGGACTGAGGGGACCACCCGGGACAAAGGTTAATCACAAATTCACAACATCATACACACAGTTATTTATATGTTGGTAAAGAAAATAACTCGTTCAGTCTTTCTTTGACTGGATAACTGTACTTTTGTCATATCTGCTGTTATATTCCTCATCCTTCCAGGGTTTGCCTGGTTACAAAGGAGAGAAGGTAAGTTGTTTTTCACCGTGCACATGTCAGCTACTACAAAACTATTACATCCTTCTCTTAATGTTTCCCTCTGTTTTCTGTTTTTTAAAAGGGGACTCGTGGTGACTCCGGAGCAGCAGGACCAAAAGGCGATAAGGTTGGTGGAAAAATACAATTTCCTTTTATTGCAGATCATTAAATTGTTTCTGGAAAATGTTGCCTTGTGTTACACTGTACAGCCCATTTATGCTTGACTTTGCCTCCCGCTGTGTTATAATGGAATAATCATTTCATTAGGCAGTGAAAATCTCTAAAACAATTATTGGTTAGAATCCAAAGTGCTTCATGACTTGAAACATTTTCTTTCGGGTCCCTGCGTTTCAAGCTCTCTTGAGCCCTCTATCTCAGACACAGATTAAATGAACATTAAAACATTTTATGAGTGCCTGCTCTGCTGACTTAATGGCTTTTCACACATTAAGCTCTCGTTTTGACTCTTTTTAGGGTTCCATCGGTTTGCCTGGGATGCTTGGGCAGAAGGTAAGAATGATTCAATAATGAGCACATTAAGATTATGATTTAAACTGATTATGCATCAACTCCTCTCCCAGGGTGAGCAGGGACCAAAGGGAGAGCAAGGAGTCTCAGGGAAGAGAGGACCGACTGGACGGCCTGGGAAGAGAGGCAAACAGGTGACGAAAGCGAGGACGGATGATGCACATGTGCACAGTGTGTGTGAGACGCATGTTGGCGGTGAATATTCCACACATTTCAAACATCCTGGTGTGATGCACTGACACTCTGCTCTGTCCTCTCACAGGCTAATTCAGTCACTCAAGTTTTACTTCCAGCTCTAAGTATAGACTTCCTGAGGGGCTGTAGGGTCTTAGATCTTCTAGTCTACACATTTATATATGCACACACACACACACACACACACACACACACACACACTCACACACACACATTTCCCCCATCAACTAGATTATCACAGCTGTGCACAAGTGGCAGTTGCATGTAGGTCACCTTCAGCGTATGTGTGTATGTGTGTGTGTGTGAGAGAGAGAGTATTTTCTAATATTGGGTTGTTGCCTGGTTTGTACAGGGCACAAAGGGCCACTCCGGAGCACCAGGAGTCATGGGCCCCCCAGGACCCCAAGGTCCTAATGGCCATCCCGGGCCACCTGGACCACCTGCCTCAGGTACAGTAGTGTACCTCACACACTCATACACTAATCTACAATAAATTACAGTTTATAATGTAATTACATTGTAATGAAGTAGAGCTGCAAAGAATGATTATTTTCATGATTTATCGTTTAGTCTATGAAATGTCAACAAATTGTGAAAAATGCTCATCAAAGCAAATTAATTGACATTTTTGCTTGAAAAATAATTAATAATTAATGCGATAAATCGATAACCAAAATACTTGGCGATTCATTTTCTTTTTCCAGGTCTCTATCTGGTAGGAGAAAAGGGAGAGAAGGGTGTTCCAGGTCCACCAGGCCGCTGCGACTGTGACTCCAGTCTTGGAACAAACAATGCTCCTTATGGGAGCTACACACAGCGGGGCGGCTCGGATAAAGTCCCTGCAGTAAGACCCCGCTCACATAAAACCATCCAAACTGAATCTGTTTTCATACTGAATCAATTATTTCTCATCCGCTTTCAATGTGTGTAGATATTTGTGGTGAACAGTGAGGAGGAGATGGAGGGTCTACATCTGGATAACGCGATAGCATTCAGGAAGGATCAGAGGGCGCTCTACTTCAGAGATAAAGATGGATGGAAGCCTATACAGGTAATGACTTACAATGACCAATGCTGTAAGTTTTTAAAGTGTATCATAATATGTAATTGATAATTGATCATTTACAGCTCACAACTATGCGTATAATCTAAAACCGGGCAACAGTTGAAACATTGGTTTTGACCTCAAAAACAGTAGTTTTTGTCAATCTCTCAAGTCAAGGTCAACTTACTAGCTTCCCTCAGTCTTCCTCGATGGATGGAGTTTGCTCAGTTGTCTTCAGTGGGAAAGGGTTTAATTGGCATTCACTCCCAGGTCAAACGACTCCGTAAGATTTCTCATTGCCTGAAATGTCAAGTTATGTTTTGTTTTCTCTCAACTTGTCCAGCCCTTCCAGCCGTTCCAGTCCACGGAGAAAGTCCCAGATAGGGTTGGTGTGTGCGGGGACGGAAAGGTGCAGGCCCAGCACGGAGAGGAGTGTGACGATGGAAACCAGATTGTCACTGATGCTTGTCTCAGTGAGTTACATGCAACTCTCGCTCATTTGATTGCCTTAAAAACCCCTTATTCACAGATTATCTGTATCAATTGAGGTAAAACCTAGAAGTGAGACTTTTCTCAGAATACAAAGCAACTTAGGCTTCCTGCTACACAAACACCAGCATGCTGTCCCATACCCAGCTGTTCACGAGACACCCTGCAGCGCCTAAATACAGGACACCACAGAGCCTAAACCCCACATGACAGGGGATAAAAGCAGTAGGCACGGTGAAACCTTTCCTTGATCTTTCATTAATCTCGCCCTCTCTTTTCCTGCCATCCTCTCACGTCTCTCTCCTTCTCTGTTCAATTTAATTAGCAGGAAAATGCTGTACTGGCATCTCAGAAACACACAGGAGTGCCAAAGCAGTTAGTAACGTCATCTCTCTCCCTTCCTTCCCTCCCTCGCTCTCTCCTAACTCCTCCACTACCTTCCCCTCATCCCCCTTTTCTTCGTCGCTTCAGACTGTAAGTGGGCCTACTGTGGAGATGGCTACCGACATGAGGGCATGGAGGAGTGTGATGGAAAGGACTTTGGTTATCAGACCTGCAAATCCTATCTTCCTGGGTAAGTTCACTGACAAGGTTCGGAGTGCAGACACAACACATGTCATTCGTTTGGGTACAACTTGCTTCTCTTCTCTTGAGATCTTCAATGCCAAGTTTGCGCAATGAGAGTTGCTTTTTAATCAGCAGTACATTTATACTGCATCCGTCTAGGGATTTTAAAGGTCACTTGAATGAACTACTGTACTTTTACTGTGATGTCACTGAAACCATTCGGAGATGATGGTGCATTATACTGGCACTGGTAACTGTTCAGTGTTTTATGTGCTGAAATCAGACAACACTGCATACTTTGTACTCACGCTTAAAATATTGCTCAACACACCGGTACCTACCTCTCTTAGCCGTGCAGCTAGCAGTCCGGACTGGGAGCTTGGAAGTGTTTACAGCGCTTGCACAGGAGCTTTGGACTGGATGAAGCTGGCTAGTACATACACATCATAACATAACTGTTATTCCTTCACATTCTGTTGATATTGTTGGTGATGTTTTGAATGTTTTCAAGTAAAACTGTACCTTGCACCTTTAAAGTGTTTGTAAACTCACTTTTACCTTTGGAAAAGAGCCAGGCTAGATGTTACCCCCTGCTTCAAGTATTTATGCTAAGCTAGGCTAATTGACTCCTTGCTCTAGCTCCATGCTTAAAATATCAAACCAATCCCAATGTTTGTTTGCAATAACTTCCGGGTAGAAAACCCCTGTGTGTGTGTACATCTCATGTGTGTTACCGTATGGTTGTTCTGGTTCCTCAAAAACACTAGCAAAGCAACACAGTACATAAAATAAGCAGAAATGTCAGATAGGTTGGATCACTGTTATTAACTATATATCTTTAAATGTTACAGATGCAGCTGAAAAATACAACAGAAATAAGTTTGCCAATTTTTACATATCTCCATGATGCAAATCAGCTGCTAGTTGTCTAGTCAGAAGTGACTGTTGTTGTTAGCACGACGTCACAGTGATTCGGTCTGTAGATGTGAGGGTGGAAAATCTTCATAAGTGTCTGCAAGAAAGCAAATTAGTGTATTTCCTCAAATGTTGAGCTATTCCTTTAATAAAGAGCACATTGTGGAAATGTGGAGGTGTGCTGTATGACATGAGCAGGTACTGAGTGTAAATATAAGTTTACTCTTAGTGTGCTTGTAATAAAGAAAGAGTAATTCTCTGTGTCTTCTGCAGGTCCTTTGGGCAGCTCAGATGCACCGACTCTTGCCTCATTGATTCCACTGGTTGCAAGTATTTCACCTGAACTGGAAAGTGAAAAAAAAAATGGCCAGGATGCAACTTTGCAACTTTCCTCCTTCTGATTGCGGGGATTACACTTCAAATTTCTACTGAAGTCTCACCCCTTTAAAAATAACTGATGGACTGAAGAGAGAGTACTGAAGGGAAGCTCTTGTACCTGCTCTGAGCCATGGAAAGTCATGGGAGTCAGCTCTGAATGGACTATCTCTCCTGGAGGTTTGAGTCTTTTATTGGCCTCAGGGAGCAGCTTCCTGTTACTGTCACTCCATCGGCTGCAGCACTGTTATGAACACTGGTGATGGTGGGGAACATTTAATGATTGTATCATATGAAATACTGTAGTTGTGTATGACTTGCTGACTGTTGATGCAGAAATAAGCTATGTTCTAAACTTTTGTAATGACAGAGAAAAAAAAAGCCTTTTACAAAGAGGCAATGACAGTATTTAAAGTATTTGTACTGTAGTATGCAAATCAGGGGTGTTTAAATGTGTTTATTCCTGTGCCATGTATTGCAAAAACATGTATTTATGAAGTGCAATGCTGTGATATTGCATGTAAATGTGTGCCAGTGCACAGCAGACCGCTTTAACTAGTGCTGTTAATGTACCAGCAAAAGTGTGGCCCTCTTGAAGTGAATGTTCAAATACCTGACAGGAGGAAAATGAATGTCATACTGCAACAACAGCGAGAAAAACAACACCTGTGATTATCGCAGCAGCATGAAGAAACTGCTCACAATTAATGCAGCAATATGCGATTAGAGGTTAATCTCCTGCATGTCTGTAAATTAAATAAAACACTGTACACTAATAAAGATCAGGCCTTCACTTCACACAGTCCTGTGTAGCTGATGCTGAAGGAAGCAGAGGCAGTGGGCGGGGTTTATGAGCAAAAAGCAACCAATCAGAGAACGACTTCCTGCAACAACATGCATGATGAAACTGCCACGTAGAGGGAGCAGCTGCTGCTCCTCAAACTTTTTAGTTTATTCTGCTGTTTCTTGAGGAAAGTGGAGTGTGGCAGCATGCTGCTGACCGTGCTGAGCTGGCTCTGCTCCTCCCTGCTGCTGGCTGTCAGCGGGGGGAAGCTGCCTGAAGCCGAGGTGAAGGTAGAAGTCATGCACAGACCTTTTCTCTGTCACCGAAAATCAAAGTACGGAGACATGCTGCTGGTGCATCATGACGGATACTTCGAGAACGGGACCGTGTTTCACTCCAGGTATGTTTCATGATGGCCTGACAGTTGCTGAGAGGATAAGTTCTCATGTCACAGTGTTTAGCTAGTTGAAGACATTTTCTAAACTCACTCTTAGTTTGAAGATAATTCACATTTTGCACTCAAACATTAGCATACGTGGTCATTTTATCTTGTCCAGCCCTTTTCATGTAAGCGCGCGTGTTACATCTCCTTGGTGACGACGACTATGTCTGTCACGTGATAAAAAAAATTTTTTTAAAGGGTCACTTCACCCAAATAACAAGAATACAAATGTTCCCCCTCTCCTCTAGTGGTTTCTAACGCTGTAGATAGTTTGGGTTTAATTTGCTGCATGTCACACTGGAGGTGAGTTGGATATTTTCTATGGTGTTCAAAGAACTGAAACAGAAAAAGTGAGATTTAATATTAAAAATGGAAGAAATAGCCCACAATATGACATTTGAAAGCTAGCTGTGAACGATTTGTAATTTTTTTTCACCACAACTATAAAATCAAATATAAATACATTACCTCATCGCGATCCATCCTGCGGTCTCTCTGTCACTCACTTCCAGAACAAATGCATGCGCTAGCTAGCAAAGATCTTTACAACAGCAGGGGAATCTGACAGGTGACCACTTCATTTATACATATCGCACTGTTAATTACAGTTTTTTTTTTGTATAAAGTTACAGTCAGACCTAGCCCAGTAATAAAGGGGTATAACCTTCAATTTCCACTTTTATTACCCGTTATTGGCTGCAGACCCTCTCACAGTCCTTCCTCCTTCAGTCTTGTAACCCTCCACTCTCAACATTATGTGGCTGTGTCTGTCCACTAGTCGAGATCAAGCAGGTGACAGTGGAGCAGTGTGGTTTACGCTGGGCATCAAAGAAGTGATCAAAGGCTGGGACAAAGGCCTGCAGGACATGTGCTCTGGAGAGAAGAGGAAACTGGTCATACCTCCTGCCCTGGCCTATGGAAAGGAAGGGAAAGGTACCATCCTGTCTGTAGCCATACGCATGCGGGCTTTACTGCATGCTAACATACAGATACATGGCACTGTCTTCTTAGAAGTCCTTCAGCTTTTCTAAAATGTTTACATTATTATGCATGTATGTATATTATACTTCTCTGTCTTGTTTTGAATGGCCTTCTAGGACTCCCACACTGAATGAAGGTTTCATTCAGCAGTATTAGTCCACTTATTCTCAACATGGAGCATGTGATCAATACTATGCTTTGTCCTGGTAAGCACACACCATTCTAACCAATAGCATTTAACTCCCCTGTGCCTAACAACCTGCACTGCCTCTCATTAACACTGATGACATGACTTTTTACTCACTTAACTCACTTTTAGTATGTGTTGCTGCGTTCACTCACAAGGGGCGCCATTTCTGCAGCATTAACCAAACCAATAGTATATTCTTCAGACTGAAGCATGCTTACAAATACCTCAGGTTATAACCAGTCTGAGTTTTAGTTGACCTCTCTTCCTGTGGTGTTGTCTGCTGTCAGGCAAGATCCCACCTGAGAGCACACTGACCTTCATCATCGAGTTGCTTGAGATCAGAAATGGACCGAGGTCACACGAGTCCTTCCAGGAGATGGACCTCAACGACGACTGGAAGCTCTCCAAGCATGAGGTGAAAACAGGGATTGCACTGTTTATGTTTTCCACAGCAAACATTTTTGACTTTGAATAATATCTAGCCAACCATTTTTCTAAGCGAATGATTAAAAATAACTGACATACATTTAAAGGCTTCCTGTCTCGCTCTTTATGTCTCTCTCTCACACCAGGTGAGAGAGTACCTGAAGAAAGAGTTTGAGCGCCATGGTTACCCTCCCAACGACACTCTACACGAGAACATGGTGGCGGATATCTTCGCCAAAGAAGATGAGAACAAAGATGGCTTCATATCCTCGAGAGAGTTTACGTACAAACACGATGAACTTTAACAGCACTCATGCAGTCTTCCAGTCTTTTTTTATTTGTTCACAGTGGAAATACTTTGGTGCTTTGGAGTGCATTGCAAACACTCTCTCAGGTTACCTGAAAGTATTTCGGTTTTATAGAAATGTTGTGTTTGTGTAGTGTGTGACATGTAAACTCCTCCTGTGTGAAGATTTGTGTGATAGGACTGGAGCCAACAAGGTTTTTTAATCAGTTCATTTCTGCAATGTTTTGCTTTAGCAGGTCTTTGTATTTTTGTGTGTTTTTTGATCCTTGAAAACCTCCGTATACATTTTAAAGCAACAAAATGTACCTTTTGTGGAGAAAGATAGTTGGTTGTTGAGTCTCATCCCCAGATTATAACTCTGACACTTTGGGTTGGCAGCTCGGGTCAGACGCCAAACCAAAACCGTCTGTATTTGATGACCTGGAGATGAAACTCAACAATCAACTATCCTTTTTCAGGAAGTTAGTTTGTTTCTTTAAGACTGTACTTTTATTTGTTTGCAGAACATCTGTTGAGGATACCTGTAATGTAAGAAGATATAGTATCTGTTACTAAATTTGGCTCTGAAATTCCCCTTAAAGGTGAAATATGTAGATGTAATATGTAATAGAAGCATCACAGAAGTGTATACAAACACAACAAAACCACTGGTTATCATTTAATGTGATTTTGGGTTAACCCTAACATCTTACTCAGTTTCCCATTATGTACTAAACAGAACTGGGGAGCACCAGGACCCTGGTAACTTAGGACCCTTGGTCACGTTAACATTGTGTACTACTTAGATTTTAGGGGGAAAGGACCCTGGGAACATAGGAATGACCTTGTGTGTGTTGAGTCATGAAAATGTGAACTTCACACAGACCAACAGGTGTAACTAATAACATAAAAGTGGCCATCATTAATGTCATTAGAGACACCTGTGTTTGAGTGGTGAAAATATCTGTGAGAAAGTCATTTTGCACATGCAAACACTGCAGTATCAATGCTCAAAGGATATACTGGTCAGTCCTGCTCCTCCATTATTTCTCCAGTGCACGCGAAGACAAAGGAAGTTGGAAATACTTCTTACGTTTTAGAAATTTATATAATGACTAATTCTCTCTGCTGACAACGTGAGAGTAACTGTACCTGTTTTTTAAACAATGTGCTGGAGGCAGTTTTGAGACGCTAAACCTGAAAATGTTCCCACAGTGCCAACTAGAATCTCAACTGTCCTGTTTCTGTAGCTTTGTGGTTGACATCTTGTATGCAAACACATCAAGACTAACCTTAATAAGCAAATGTTCTGTTCGGGGTAGCTTTTTGCAAACAATGTGATCAATTAAGTGACAGTGTTCTTAATAAAATACTGTGGTTTATTTGGTGGTCAAACCTTGTAACACTTTACACATTGAAACCAGCAGGTGGCACTGTCTTCACAGGTGTTAGTACGGGTTAATACACTGAGAGAAAGGAAACCATAGATCTCATTCATTATCTATTCATCACTGTGTAACTTAAAACATAATCTTAACATGACAGTATGTTTTCTTCTACACTTTTATGGATTCATTTGTTACTTATAAAAACAATTACATAAACACAAGAGAGCACCATTATATAGTATGTACAAGGATTTATGAACCCCCTGGTTAGCAACATTTTACCTTTATCAAGAACTCAGCTCCTGTATATTGAACATTGAACTTGTCCTTATTGCAATTTTAATAATATTTTGATTGATTGTTCAGCCCTAATTGGGTTTAAGATGAGGTTTACTTCCTGCTAACAGTCGCCATATTTTAATGAATACTCAAAGAATGGAAAATGGATGACATCTTGAGAGGATTGTCTTGCTCGAGGATTTTTAAAAATGGCAGGTAGAACACTGTTGGAATTTGCTGTCGAACTTCATAGTCCACAAAAGATTTCTGGAGTTCACATTAAAGCAGCGTTCAAACACTCGCCGAGACGACTGAGGTAGATGGAGACATGTTTAAAAATGTATAAAAGGCTCCATATCGGCGTAATCCAATTATGTGTAAGCACTGTGATCCCAAATTGATTTGAAAAGACACTATTGTGTCAACAATAGTGCAGACTTTGTGTAACTAATGTCTTTTCAAATCAATTTGGGTCTTCCGGACACTTAAATTACGCCAGACAAGCTGTATGGAGCCATTTTTATGTTTTTTATTCAGTTGCTTTTCACGTTTTAAAACAAGTCCCCATCGACTTCAGTTTGCTGTGAAGCTCCAGAAATCTTTTGTGGACCATGAAACTTCACTTGACTTTCCATCGGCATGAAGGTGAGTAGACAACGTCAGAATTTTCATTCTTGGGTGAACTGTTCCTTTAAGGAGCTTCCCTTTGTACAGTAATTGTTGCTGGACCACAGTTTGTGTATATCTATCTTTACAAGAGCTGAAATCAAAATATTCTCTTCTGCATGTAGAGACTGAAATGCTCATGTCATGATAAATATAACCAGTGGAAGACACTGTCCCTGGAGTGTATGTGTGTGTATGAGTATGAGTAGGGAGATCCCTCCTCCTCACACACATTCAAAACATTCCACACTGAAAAGGTCACAGGTCACATAGTCTGTATGAGGCGGGACCCTGTTTGACACTCGCATACACAAACACACAAATGCACTAAACACAAACAACACACACTCACACGCTCAAAGCCTGCATCCGAACCAGTCCATGGCAGTTCTGTTATTGTCATGAGAAGGAAGAGGAGGAGGACGATTAACTGCCTGATATGTGTGTGTAGGAGGAAGATCCCTTCAGGGGGTGAAGAATTGGGTGAGGCCTTGACTCATCTGAGGTGTGTCCTCATCCCAGGTGGTTTGGGGTTCACTGTAACAGAGAGGAAAATAGTCTCAATAGATTCATAAAAAGTCATGGTGAAATTTGAGAATTAAGGAGCGCTCTGAGCAGCTACCTCTGTTTTCTTTGCTGGGATAGATCCGAGGGAAAGGCTTGAATTCATCAGGAGGGGGTAAGTCCTCTACAGGGTGGAACTGGAACTTGGATTCAAAGTCATCTGCTGAATGTAGGATAAAAAAATCCATCAAAACCATAAATGTATTCTAAGGTGTCACATATATAACTGTAAGATCCACGTAGTCCCACCCAGGCTGTGCAGGTGTCCATTCCTGAGGCTCGATGGAGGCAGGGGAGGCGGTGGTGGAGGGGGAGGAATGCGGCTGGACAGCTCAGTGGAGGGGGAACGTGCCGGAGGAGCTGGAGGAGGAGCCAGCCGGCCCACACCTGTTACCATGGGCGACAACAGCGGAGGAGTCAGAGGGGGTGTCAAGCATAAAAAATCCACAGCATGACAAATACATCAGTGAGACAGTGGGGCTATATTCACACATATTTTTACACAACACATAACTCTGTACGCTTTAATGACGAGGTACGACAGCTGCCACAGTTTCAAACCTATACTTGGTCAGAAAAATCACAAAACTAGCAATTACTACGAATATTTCTACTGCTGTTTTTTCCCCATGAACATGCTGTTGAAATGAGTGATGAAATGACTAAAAAAGAAGTCAGTTGCCTGGAACTGGGCTGTTGGCCTCTTGTGCTTTTTTAAATGATCATCATCTCACTAGAGAAGCTTATGGCTGATCATCATCACCATCTCATTTAACCGCTTCCTCCGAAAAACAATATAACAGTAGGTTCTTTTTTTATCCGCCTTGCAACAGCTCTCTATTTGCCATTAAAGATATATTATATAACATTTCTGCATTAAAATGTCTAAAAACGAATAGACCTTTGTTGTACATGTTGTTGTGCTGTGTACTTATGTTATCTTAAATGTTTTCTACAATGTTCAAACCCAGAGAAATCTGTCATTTTATTCACGATAACGGTGCATTTGATTTGGTCACCTGTCACTATAACTTCCGTTATAACGTGACTAGACATAGCGTGAATAAAACTTTAACACATTACTTCCTCAGTGAACATTTCTGCCTGAGTCATGTAGTTAGATTTCATCGGTAATGGTAGTTGTGTAATAATCAAGACAACATCTCTCATCGTCCCACGCTTCTTCACTACATCATAAAACGTCTTTTCATTGTTTTGATTGAGAGACCCCTAGTGGCAAATTACAAATGAAAATTACAAAAAAAATTACATACTGTGCGTTTAACAGAAAAGTCACACCTACCTGCACTCCTGGGCACAGCAGGCGGCCGTCGGGTGGGAGCGTTGCAGGGGTATGAGGGAGGCAGAGAGCGCATGGCGGGGGAGGGCACTGGTGCCACCTTAGGTGGTGGAGGGGGGAGGGCGGAGGGGCAGGTGGGGGTAAAAGATGCTGGGAGAGGAGGAGGAGGAGGTGGAGGAGGAGGTCCCAGTGGGCTGTCCCGTAGGATGGGGAACCTGGAAGGTTCGGAGTGGACTGGTGAGGGGGGCGGAGGGTAGAAGCACCCTGAGGAGCGGTCCCCTGGAACAGCAGAGGGAGACTGGAAAGGTGGAGGAGGGGGAGGAGGAGTAGAGTGCTGAGAGATGGTGGTGTGGCTGGAGTGCTGGATGGGAAGCCAGGTGGGCTTGGTGACCTGGGACGGAGGCGGAGGAGGAGGGCAGGAGGGGAGAGGTGGAGGCTTGTTGGCCGGCCGGTCCTGGAAGGCTAGGGGTGGCGGAGGCGGGGGAGGAGCGGAGGTAGGTGCAGGCGGCGGCGGCAGCGGGGGAGGAGGGGGAGAGGAAGTAGGGAAAGCAGGTGGGTGCTTGCCGCTGTGAGAGGGGGAGGGAGGAGCAGAGGACGAGGGGGCGAGTGGACGGTGGGCGGAGCCTCGCAGCTCCACCGTCCTGTGAGGCTCAGGGATGCTGCTGGTTTCTGCTGGTGTGGGGGGGTTCCACAGGGGCTTCAGGGAGGCTGTGGAGCTGGACCGCGACACTGTAACACACACACACACACAGTAGTCATTTTAATTGTCAAACTGTTAAAAAAAAAAAAACAGATTTAAAGAGAGCAAGAAGTTTTGCACCAACCTGGGGTCTTGCCTGCTATGTCTCGTTGTCCCATTGGCCTGAGAGTCGGGAAGCCTCCAGCAAAGAGCCCACCCAAAGAGGGTCCCATGGGTGCCGTCCCTCCCGATGAGCCCTGAGAAGTACCAATACTGCTGGACACATCTGTAGGGCTGGCTTTGGGCTCTGGGAAACATTACATTACCAATGACTGATGTCCATTATATATTCATCACATATATATCAACAAATAAGTTCATTCTCCCCTCAATTTTAGGGGCCGGTGCATTATAATTTCTTTAAAAAACATTTTCATATTGCCACATACTGACTTGACAGTCTTTGAAGTGCTCAGTAGGTTTCATATTTGTTGGAATTGTTTTCTTATTTGTGACAACAGGAAAGGGACAGTAATGGTTCTGGCAGGAACATGAGTACACCACCCAAACCACATGATGTCCCTGAGGCCCGACTACACACCTTTGCACAAAACACAGCGGCCTCTTTCAGCTGGTTTGGCTCCATTCAAGTAACTGACATTTCTACAGTAAACACTTGTGTAATGTATGTTAAGCCATTCCTTAACTAACTGAATGAACATCTGGCTAAAATATGATACATTGGCATCCATATTCCCATTATCTAGCATGTTCTCAGATGACTGAGTTGACTCTGATACAGTGTATGCTGTGTCTATTGTGCTTGCCACTGTGTATAGTAGTTTCCTCCTCTGCCTGCATCCTTATCTGCCATAGTGCATTCCTTCCTGAAGTGTGCACTTTGTGTGTATGTGCTCAAATTTAGCTAAAAAAGAAACAACATGTCCCCAATGAACTACATTCTATCATCTCTCCTCTCTTTACCCTGATGCATCACAATCTGGTATCTCACCATACAAACACACTCCATTAAACCTCCTTCCTCTGACCTCCACTGTGAGAAAAACAGTGACACTGTGCCATTCAGTGTTTTAACACAGTCTGAGTGTGTGTGTGCTGTTGGTAGCGTGGTGAGAATGCTGAATGATCTTACTATCGACAACAGGATCACTGCGGTCGTTGACCTGTGTGACTTTTTTGAGCCTGGCTCCTTTCTGGATGTCGGCCAGCAAGGCATTCCTGCCACCTCCTCCTCCTCCTCCAGTCTGGAGCTTGGGAGGATCCGACGGACACTGTCACACAGAGGAAAAAAGAGCTTTTTAGATAATTTTGACTGGTACAATGCAGTACAATGCAAACACTGAAGAAATATACAGTTAAGACAGGAAATAAGCATAGCATTTATTGAAAATAAAACTACACATTAAGGTAGCACAGAAATCAAGCACACAAACAGTAAAAACAATGAAAACTACACAGAAGTAGTAATTATGAAACAGGAGGAGACGAACACATGAATAATTTTTTCCAGGACTTGAAAAAGCCTTGAAAGGATAGTAAAGTTGTGATCAACACTATGGGTGTCACGATTCTCCAAATCCACGATTTGATTTGACTATAGGATTTAGGCTCAGCACTATGCCATCGGTGGACTAACTGCCAGTTAACTTAACTGACATATCTTATTTCTGTAAGAATGTACCGTAGCTGGTTTGACACTTATAAGTGAAGAGGAGTGCCTCCAATCAGTCATAGCTTTTCCTGTGCAGCATAATGCGGTTACAACTTCATTGTTAAACCCTGTGTTGTGGACTGGCAAATAAATGAACCTTGGCAAAAGAAATCAATTGCCCAAAAACGAAAAGAATTGTTAGTTGGAGCTCAACTTCACCTCAACTCCTCTGCCAAACAGATACAAACTGATGTACCGATGAAAGCATTCAGCAAAGGGTTAAGTGAGGAAATCATATTTAGTGATGTGACTATGACTAGAGCCACTAAGCTGTTTCTCTGCAGTGTGGCCTTGTTTGCTGGCGGTGACATCACTCATTTAACATGAGGACACTGTGCGCCTGCTGTGGAAACATTACACTCCTCTGCTACTGAGAGTCTGCTGTCTGCCCTGCTCTCTGTGTGTGTGTGTGTGTGTGTGTGTGTGTGTGTGTGTGTGTGTGTGTGTGTGTGTGTGTGTGTGTGTGTGTCACCTCAATCAATAATGCAAAAAAACCTCCAGGTGATGGTTGATGGTCAGTGAGAAGGACACGAGTGAGTGTTTACAATTGCATGAGAGAGAGTTGGAGTGATACTCAGTCTTTACCTGTGGCAGGGCAGCGCTGGGCGGTGGTGGAGGAGGGGGAGCCAGGGGAGGCGGAGGGGGAGGAGGGGGGGCTGGCATGCCGAGGCCTCAGATACCTGCAGAAATAAAACACTATTCACACACTGCAGCCACTGACCAGCTTCTAGTTCTTTTCCCTTCATGCCAGAAGCTGCTACTGTGTTCAGGGGCACGCTGGATGACCTCCTACCCTCTTCGCTGGACAGGAAGAGCTTTCACCACCGTACAGCGCAAAACAGGAAGCAGCGAGCACACCATCCTCTCTAGAGAAATCTGACACACTATCCCCACCACCACCACCACCACCACCTCCACCCCTGTCCTCCTCTTCTTCCCACAATGCCCCGTGGCAGGACTTGAGAGAGGAACAATGGAGCGTATTGTGTGAAAAGTAATGGACCCCTGCTCTTCAGTCGCTCAGTGACCGAAGGCCTTCACTGTAGTAAGTGAATGAAAAACACATTGAGGAAACTCCACAGGAAAGTGCTACAGCGTGCACACATTGTTCTTTTTATCCCACTTTACACTGAGCATGTATACAGGATGTCTTGTGGTTCTCTCATCATGAACAACTGGTTCAGTAATTAGCAGCCAATAACATCAACTTTCCAGGAGCAGCCCATATCCAGGATAACGCTGCAGTGCTTTCAGTGATATTGAGACCTCCACCCAGACTTCTTGGCATCATAAATTCTTGACGAGCTGTCCTCCACGGCTGTGAAACAGTCTGATGTTTGACATCCTCAGTGGAATTTGCACATGATCCTCCAGAGCAATTTAATAAAAACCAGAACAGAACCTGTTTTTGTTGACCCTCTATCAATCTCTTGTCTTTGACTATGTGTATGTGTGTGTGTGTGTGTGTGTGTGTGTGTGTGTGTGTGTGTGTGTGTGTGTGTGTGTGTGTGTGTGTGTACACTTCATGCCTCCCCTCAATGCAACTGGCAGACCATCCTGTGTTGCTATTTCTATCTTCATATCTGTGTCAAGCAGCCTCTGTGACACTGATAGCGGAGGTCTTTAAAGGGGGCATAGCTGCTGGACATGGGTTAGCAGAGCTTTAGACGAACAGGTGGCACAACGAGTGGAAATGCACCTCTCACACCAGTTGTTGTTTTTTTTTTCTTTGACCTGTAGCGAGTCTTGTTCAATCTGATGAGACACACAAAAGCAGCTGGAGGTGGCAGCTGCTGTTTCTACAAGGAGTTTCTACACTTTTTATGTGAAAGACATGCAAAAAGATGAAGACAGAGATGAGCCCCGGATGAGGCTGACCTAACTGACTTGAGGATATGACATAATACTGAAACTATTGTGAGTAAAGAGGGTGTAACTATATAATGTAATGTTCTTATTGGGGTCTCAGAGACCTCAGCTGTAAACCATCTTTGAATAAAATGGATTTTCATGTGCTCAGTATCTGTGTTACATCACATTTAGCGTCCAAATTCCTGAATAAATACGTTGGTTTTGAATGTATTTGGAGTTTGTCCATGAGTAGTCACAGAAAGTTTAGATGTAGGGTGGTAACTAACGTTTATTTTCATTGTCTTGATTAATCAGTTACTTGTTTGGTCTATAAAATATCAGAAAATGGTGAAAATTGACAATCAGTGTCTCCTAAAGTCCAAGATGACGTCCTCAAATGTCTCGTTTTGTCCACAACCAAGAGATATTCAGTTTACTGACATAAAGGAGTTATTAAACCATAAAATATCAGTGTTTCCCACACATAGACTTTACTTGGGCGGGCCACCCAGTTATAATTGGTGACCCAATTGAGCATTTTTTACTTTTATTTTTGTATCTCTCAAAGACCAAGCAGCCATGTAGGCCTGCTTATACTGCTGTTTTGTACAGGCTAGTAAGTACAAAAAGCAATGCTACATGGGATAGTTGATTTTTGAGTCTCATTCTCATTCTCCGCCACAAGTACACTGAAATTCTGTGGGAAACACTGAATATTCACATTCAGCTGGAGTCAGAGAGTTAAAAAAATGTTTTCCTTAAAAAATTACTGATTAATCAAAATAGTTGGTGATTAATTTAATGGTTGACAACTAATCGATTAGTCATTGCAGCGCTCGTTAACAGCCCCCAAACAACTAATTTGTCTGTTTATAAGTTTTTGGCAAACAAATTAATTTCTATTTTCATTCATGCATATCCCATATATCACGTAAGACAATGTATTTCCCTTCTTTACTTCATGTTCTTTTATGTATTTTATCAGCTTCATCAAACGAGCAAGCCCAGTTTGTAGCAAAGAATAAAATATGTAAAGGAAAGATTTGACTATTTGGTATCAATATCATGATTATTTTACCTTTTTGCACATGCAGCAGTGGCTCTGTCTGTGGCACCCCAAACAATGAGGAAGTGAAGCCTACACCACACAGGAGTTCAAACAATCATCTTTAAACATGGTTTTAATGTTCATGTGTGCGTCTTCTTTGCGAAACTTGCACAGAAATGCTCAAAATATTTACCTGCAAGTTTTGTGAAAGGAATGAACATGTGCAGCCCAGGAAATGAGATGGATCAGACAGCATTATTTGGTCCTTTAAAGTCAGTACAGCACCTTTAATATGAATCCGCTACAAGTTAAAAGCACTGGCATTAAGAGACAGGTTCACTTGAAGCCCCATGTCTTTGTCTTACCTTCACGAAATAGGCGAAATCCACCTGTTTGCAGACGAAGCTTCAGTGAGATGCAGCTGGCCTCATAGTGCGCTCCTCTGCCTGAGAAAGTTTCCAAGTTATTTTTAGTCAAACGAGGACACCGCTCATCTGACGTTTGTGCTCCAGTGAGTCTTAACTTCACTTCATATCTGTGTCCACAAAGCAGACACCGAAAACACGATAGTGGTCCCGCACAATGGTCTCTTTATAACCGTGGCTGTTTACGGTTTATTCCCCCTTGTGAGCGCACTGCAGGAGGCGGACAGCGCGAGTGGAGGCCACACCTTAGCACCCCACGCTCCACACGGGGACCAATGGGGACAGAGAGAGGGGCCAGGGCGCCTCGACTGGTGCCAAAAACTTTCCCTCACCTTCAGTTACACCTGTGGAATAAAATAAACAGCCTATTACGCATGCATGATAACTGGTTAGGACTGGGAGGTGAAGGAATCTGCACCAGTGTAACAAAATCTTCTCCATTTTCTCTGTTTTAAGGCAACAATTCCGCCCCCTCGTGTTCAAATCGTGCCATTACAACTCATCCTTCATTCCAGCTTTTGCATTCAGACCTTCTGTTCACTTTCTTTATTATAACAGCTGGTGTGAGGTGATTAGATGATAATAACACATCTGAAAACCATAAAGTGAATGTTTATAGACATAAATGTTGTGTCAGTTGTAACCCTGGGACACACACACACACACACACACACCTCAGACCTCAACCGTGACACAGGAATGCAGTGACACAGGGATGCTCCTCCCTTGTACTGACACAACAAAGTAATTCAGGCCTGGGTTTGACACACGCTGCAGACTAAAAATAAATTGCATTAATTCCTTGTAATTGACCTTTTCAGACAATGGGAAATTCACGCACTCTTCCCACGTATTATCTTAGTGTAGTGCTGAGTGGCCACTAACATGCCTGCCCAGGGAACTATTATCACTCATCTGCACATCTTAAGAACTTTGAGCGTATGTTTTCTTTTGAAGAGCACATTTTCTTCCGTATTTGTGAGACTCTTTGTCATCATTGAGCTGTTTCTTCCTCTGTTTTCAGACAAATCTGTCAACACATAGTTGACTTCAGCCAGTAGATTGTGGTCTCACAGGAAAATAAAGCACACATGCACATACACACACTCATACACCTGATTGTAACAGTTACCAGATTTATTTATCATATTTTCGCCTTCATTTAAGTATTCACAGGTGGTCAAAAAATACAAGCAAACTACATCAGTGGCCGGATCAGACTTCCTTGGCTTCCAACAGTAGTTTCATACTTCATTGTAAGTAGTAGCTTTGTTTCTGACCCATTATGTCACACAGGCTGGATTTCATCCTTCATTCAAAGTGTTTTAAAGCATTTTACTGGCGAGTGTCATGCATCGGACTAAAAGCAACTCACGAGTGATCCTTAATTTCCCTCCACTAACTGATTTTTTTTTCACACGTAAATCATTTAACACCTTCATAAATATCCTTCTAACCCTTTAGAATCAACATTTGTTTTGCAAAAAGGAGCGTTATAGTTATCCTTCATTATCAAACATATTCTTAATAAAGAAACAGTGTAAACATTTAATGGACAGTATTTTCCTGGAGCATTTCACACTTTCTCTGGGGTTCTGACAGGAAATAGCATTGGAGGATGGAGCTTTCTTAAAAGGCCATAGGTAATTCAAGGAGTTGTACATTGACATCACTGACTGTGACTGAATCACAGACACTGTGGG
Organism: Pagrus major; assembly: GCF_040436345.1. Lineage (NCBI taxonomy): Eukaryota > Metazoa > Chordata > Actinopteri > Spariformes > Sparidae > Pagrus > Pagrus major. Next base: position 11,826,091 of record NC_133217.1, on the reverse strand, counting down.
ACATTAATTACATGTTAGGCTCTTAATCGTTTACTGCATTAGTACTGTAAGTCTTCTGTTTGGGTTGATTATGGGATTTTGTTGGCAGAATGGTTCAAAAACCATCATGAAGAACAAATATAAAGTAATTTCAAGTCATTTATCATTGTGACCTTTCATAAAAAAGTCTAAATTTCCATTATTTCATGTACCACATGATAACCTAACTCCTGCAGTACTGGGCTAAAAGTTGAATGTTCCTTCTCATCTTCATCATCACCTCTTGGTATGAATCAAGTGAATGAAGCATCTTCATGAACTCAACTCATTCTCCTTTCCTTCAAGCATCTTTGCAAAGCAGTCTCTGATCACCGTCTCCTCCTCCTCATGGTCACCGTCTCTCCTCTTTCCCCATCGCCCCATTATCTGTCTCTTTCTCCTCGATGGGAAGGCTCGAGCGCACCCTCCGCTTCTCCTTCCACCGACCCGAGCGCGACACCTTCATGTTCCTGCGACACGTCTGCTCGTTGAAAACCGAGTCTAGGTGGGAGTCATCGTAGGTGTCGTCACTGATGCTCTTGCTGGACTCTTGCTGGGACTGTGAGGACTGGTCGCCGGCGCTCTTGGAGGCTTCTGCGGCGTAATCCTTTTGCTTCAGGGCGAAAGGGTCAAAGTCTGGGCCAAAGGGAGGGTTTGAGGAGTCCTTGGGGCCTCCACTCTTCTTCTTTTGGAGGAATGACTTCCACCATGGGGTCCTCTCTGTTGTCATCTTTGGCTGGAGGGAGGGAAAAGATGCTGTCAGTAATTCAGCTGCATTTCAGATGCTCTCCTGTGCATCAGTATCATTTTATAAGTGATGTCATTTTTATCTGTGATGCCACTTTAATGCCCTAAAACATCAAATCACTCCTATATAAATGACTGTCATTGTTTTATAAAGCATTTCTGTTTCACACCATGACTCTCATCTTCATCCCTATAAAAACAACACTTGTTTTGTTGCATACATGGTCACGCTCATAACCCTCACAAATCCTATTTTCTGTTTGGATATAATGATTTGCCCTCTCTAAATCTGAATGTGTTTTGAATTAGATTCTCTCTGGTAACAATTTTGGTTTGTTTCACCGGTGAGACAGCTTCTTACCAACTAATCCTAAGAATAACCAGTATGACCATGATTAGCTTTTCTGAAAAACTGGTTTAATGAGTCGTGAGAACAGAGAAGCAAACCCAAGCCGTGATTCACAGGTGAACGATGCGCGAAAAAAAAAAAAAAGCAAAACTCTTATGAACACTCACCTGCGCAACAACAGGTGCCGTGGACACTTGAAACTATATAAAAAGAAAAACAGAATCACACTTTTAAGTGAGATAAAGATCCACAGGACAGTGTCAGTGTCTTCTTCTTCTTCTTCTTCAGTGGTGGTGCATAACCGTGACAGCAATCCGTCAATGCCTTGCAGCAGTATCCATTTTACGCACGAGCCAGGTGTCCTGCCTGCTCATATCTCCCACCTCCAGCAAAAAGCAAAGTTGCCCCTCTCCTCCTCTCCTCAAATGTCTCTACTCGTCCTCTGCACTTGAGGAAACTGCAGATGAATCGACACATTTCTAAGAAGCGACTGTCGACTACTGAACCAGCAGGTTTCCGCCTCCGAAACTCTCACCTCGAAGCACCTGTCCTCACTCCTGATTGGATGAACTCCCCGGGGTCGGTCACGTGAGCCACGCTCAGGTGAATCCACTGCAACAATGGGTGGGGCTTGTAGTTGCGTGGCAACATAGCCCATGGGAGCTTGTGCCTCTTCAGTGACAGATTAAAAAAAAGAGCCTTTTGTAAGAGCTGAACCCAACCCAAGCCAGTTCTGGGCGGCCCGGTACTTTTGGCCACAATGACTTTTAATTGTGATGCCACGCAGAGGAATGGTGTTGTGAGAAGTTAATGGTATTTATTAATAGTCACCGGCCAGAACAGGTTGAGCCCTGTGACCCTGCTCTTAAGTTATCAGAGGAATGTGTGAGACAGGAAGAAGTCAGGAGTCTCCTGAAAGGACGTCAATGCACCAGACGTGCAATTGTTGCTGCTTTAAGTTCACATTAAGTGAGGGGAAGCAGTTTGGCCTGGCGCCAGTTTCACATGCTGGGGTACTTCCGGATGCTTCTGCTTCTGTACTTTCAAGTCCAACTCTGGTGTCAGTTTCTTTATAGTTTCATGTAGCTTGTATAGTCTGTCTGACTCCACCATTTCACCATGCCATGTCCCAGATGAGCCTTTGTCTCAACACATGCTCCAATGCAATCAATTCCAAGTTGTGATTATGATCTCTTAATTAGGCAAAAGCAGCTGCTTCTTCTTCTGCATACCTTTTTACTTACTTTTTTAAAATCCTTTTCGAAACTTACAAAAGCTAGCAGTTGTCACGGTAGTAAAGGCTCATGGATGACTTACTCCCTAGTAAGCCATCATATAGTAGGCTATAGTCATATACTGATAAGTTCTTAAGGAATGGTGATTACAGTATTCTATCAAGTATGTGGAAAGTAAAGTAAATTTACAACACCGTCACTTTAATCTTGTACTTTTTACTCCATAAAGAGGTTACTAAACATGGTGAATTGTCAAGGTTACATAACATACCTATAATCATCTCAGGGCAGTGATTTTATTATACAGTAGGGGGGCACATCACCCCTAATATTCAGATGTGCTAAAAACAATTAAATAAAATAACAAAAGATAAACAAACGACCACACATCACCTTCCAAAAGTAGTTATTAGCCATTGTAATCTAATCATAACAAAACTTTATAGATTGCCAAAGTTGACTATGGATACGGTCTTGAATTAGCTCCACCTGGACCAGCTATGAGAAATAGAAAGGAAATTTCAAATTAATGCATCAACATTAACAATCCAATAATACAATATTTACTTATACACTCTCTGCAAAATTAACTCTTTTCATTTTGATATTTTAGTAAATTTTGCTGAGGAAATGGCCTTTGAATTAAATTTGCAAAGCACGATTTTCCTTTGTAATGGAGCAGTTTTAAACTGTTGTATTGCTTCTTTCACCTCAGTAAAGGCTCTGACGTGTCCTTCAACCACAAGTTATGCCACAATGGTCCATTGGACAGAGAGACAAAACATGTGTCATTCTGGAGCAGTGGCGGACTCAGGATGTTTGAGGGGCAGGGGCGGACAAAATATAAAGGGCACCAGCTATATGTGTTGGGGCACCATCACGCATTAAGGGCACTGGAAGGGCACCTTAGAGGGCACTTTATCATGTTTTATCTACCATAGGGGCATCCAAAAGGGCACTTTTGCTGTTTGTTTGTTTTTTGTTTTTGTTTTGTTTTTGTCATCACACACAACATGGCAATGTGCAAGCTGTTCCTTTTAATGACTTATTACTGATATATTAGTTAAAAATATAAACTGTTGATAAAGGGCACTTTATTAGAAAGTGGTAGCCAGCAGGCAATTTCACAGTGTGAGTTTGAATCTGTATTTATGTGACTGGGTGGTGCATTTGCATCTAATTAAACTTATGGGATAAAATAGAATACAAAGTTGTGCAGTGCAACATCAAGCTTTATTGCCTTTAATGAAATTTGTCCACAGCCTCAATATAAATACATGATACAAAACAAAACACATTAAATATGTAAAATCCCAGTACGACAGACCTCCTTCAAACTGAGAACATGCTACAGTCCAATACATCCTTAAATTGTAATTATTGAGTGTTAAATTGAAACATAAGGACACACTGCATGTTAACACATGTGTGAAGTTAAAATGCATCACATGGGACATTCTGTTATTCTCAAACCACCTATTGTGTAAAAGCCAAGTTTCACAGTGTCATTGGATCCTCCTAATAGAGGAAACCACTTCTCCTAGATGTGACGTTATGCTGAGAAAAGCTTCTTTCTTTCGTACACCCTTGGAATGAAAGAAATGGTTTCTGTGTGTGTCGGTGCCAACAGGGAAGACCCAGTCTGGGCTGAGATGAGACAGAAACAGAGAGAGGAGGGAGGAAGCAGGGAATGCCTTTCGTCTCCCTCCTCCAAAATGTTTGAGTGAAAGTTGTTGTGGCAACAGGAATGTGTACCGTGTCTGTCTCCCTTAGCAGCAGGTGGCCTGCATACCTGGGGGACTCCCATCTCCCATCTCCCATCTTAGTCGAAACTCCGACGAGTCATTTCATCACTGCACCACAAACACAGCTCCTTCCTTCATTGTACTTTATCCTGCCCGCTCTCACGTACAGGTAAGCATGGATGCAATGGACACTCAAATGCATTCAAATTTATGCACACATACATAAACATTGTAGATGATGCACCGAGAGATTAATATTCTTGGTTTGCAACTGATTATTTTCATTATCAATTAATCTGTTGTCTCTTTTCTTCATTAATAGATCAATAGATTTAGTCTGTAAAATATCTGAAAATAGTGAAAATTGCCCATCACAATGACCTAGAGCTCAGGAGAAAGTCTGGTTTTGTCCAGATAAGAGTAAAAAAAAAACAAGTATTCTCTATTTAAAATGTTACAGAAGCAAATTCTTACATTTAAGAAGCTCGAACCTGTTAATCTTTTGCATTTTTTGACAGTTCTTACCTGATAAATATCCAGATAATTACAATAATCCAAGTCTTAATTTCTTACTCACCCACCGTCTTCTTCTGGTCTGAACAGCATCAAAACAATCACAGGATGTTATTATATCACCTCTCACTTTTGCTCTGCCTCTCCACCTCATATCTCCCTTCTCACATCTGCTTTCCTCTCCATTAAGTACAGGTAGTCTCACTGAAAGTTGATCTTTGACTTGAACCAGATCAGATAAGGGAAACATCCATGCTGAGATTTTATAGATATCGAGCTGCACTGTAAACATTAGGCACCCCACCCTGAGATGACAATCCGTCATTGAACATATTCCAGTTTTGACTGAAGGATTCCCTCAGGGGTGAAATCTGGATATTTGCCCATTGAGACAGAGAGGTATGTGGAGAATGTAGAGACGTTGTAGGGAGAGACTGAAACAGTGACTCTGGATTGCATAAGATACAGCAATACCCTTCACCTGTATCTGTTTCAATGTATGAAACGGTGGACCATCTTTCTTCCGTCACAAGCTGCATTTTCTTCTCTCTAAGAACCACACACAGTTGTGAGGGTGACTTTTGATGCAATGTTTTTTCTTTCATGTTGAGTCAATGCATATAAATTGAAAAAAATAGTTGTACGATTCATTACAAAAGACAGAATAATCAATTTGAAAAGAATTACTTTCATGTAATTGTTGAGCAATAACACTTGAGTAATAAAATACTGAACTACATTATCCTTATGTAGAAGTTCCTCTTAATTTTATATGTAATAAACAAATAAGGTTTATATATAAGTCTGTATTAATTTAATTTAATCAGACTAAGTTATTTAATTTATTCACATGGACTCAATATTATAGGAAAACTGCATTAAACTGCATTAATTAGCCTTTGACACGTTACAGTGAACTTGTGTAAAAAAATATCCAATAAAATGGAAAATGTACATGTAATAGAAATGCTATAATGTATACTTTCAACTTTTTAGGCGTAGGTGCAGGTGTACACAAGGATGGAGAGTTTACTCTCAGTTTCTTTTAAAAACAGATGATCTGCTGTGAACAGTTGGAGTCAATAACTATGGACGGCAAAAAATACCAAAATCAAAAATAAATAGATAAAAGCCTCAATAAATAAATACATTTAATGGCATATTAATTTATTAATGTATCTATTTTTTATATTGGCAGTTTCAGTCCTCCATAAATAACACTTTAGGGCTTTCAAATGTAAAAAACATTTTCATATCATTTTCATATTTATCACAGATACATGATGTAAAGCTGTCATTTTATCTATTGTTCGTAACTTGAATTAGTGTATTATCAAAGTGCAATCAATGTCACTTATACATTTTAAATCTCAACAAGGCGTGATCATAAAATAAACACTCGGTGGCCACTTTTTTTTAGGTACACCTGTCCAATAAAACAGCCCTGCTGTGACATCTGTCTGTACGAAGCTCATAATGTGCCACTTTTGATGACATTGTTGGAAATATAATGATCTGTTCATTATTGAAGTCATGGTTCAAGGTGGCAATGTTATACTGGACTACTTAATATTGAGAGGTGTTTCAATTTTAGTGTACTTCCTTTTTACATCTATGTTGGATCGATGATGAATCTAATGCAGTCAAATAAAAAACCACCACTGACTATATGACCTCAGTGCTAAAACATATAATCAATAAATAAATGAATGAATAGACGCCTCTTTGACAGTGCCAAAAAAAGGAACATTATTGGCTTCATAAAATCAGATTTCTATGGCAGAATAGTTGTATTGGATTGCATTAGATTGTACACTGTATACTGACTATATATTCTATATTTAGCTGCTGCTCACTGAGACACTCAATATAAACACAACAAACTGACTCATTCAGTCGTGTATAAATACTTATGTTGACTCTGATGCACACTGTTCAAACTGCGTGCAAACTACGTGTCTACGCTTGTGCTTTTGTATGCGCTGATAATTGTAATGTGCTTGCATCACGAGTCTGTCGTGTGCGTCCTGAAAGTCATTGTGTTGTGATAAACCAGAAAATCTCTATTTGTCATTGAACAACAGGTTGAACCAAGGTGTGCTAGCCATGGGAAAGACAGCAGGGAGGCAGCCAGTTGGACTGGTAGAGTCAGCTAACAACAAGCTGTCTAAGGAAATGAGTGGCTACTGTGTCCAATGACACAGACCAGGTTTACTGGCCCTCTCTCACACACTTTAAACACTGTTTACCTCACAGGTAAACACGTGCATATGTTCTTGCTCACAATGGGGGGTTACGTGTTGCAAAGTAGCAGGAAATGTACACGCTAAACAAAAACAGTTGTCTCTTCCACGAGTTCTGGACTGAGTTTCGATGCTACATTGTGTGCTCGATTTGAGGATTGCATTGTTCGGCCGCCTTTCTTCTTCGGGACTTATTAAACTATTAGTAAAGCAGCTGAAACTCACCAGAGCTCTACCTGATTTACAACACAGACGCTAAAGGTGAAACTTCAGGAATGCAGAAAGGAATCTAACACTTACTGGTTACTTTTTGTTTTTATTGTCTTTCTCTCAAGTGCTGTTTTAAAAACAGACAGACAAGAAAAACACAAGATATAAACATGCTGCGCTCCACACACACACACATGGTTGACTAGACTGTACTTAGAAGGACCTTCTATTGAAGGCTCATGACTTTAACCCACACCACTTCATGCTGCTTCTTGCTTTACTTTGAATTATTCATTCTTGTTGTATTATTTTACTGTTGCTGACCTTTCCTTGTATTGCCAGAAGTAAAGAAACAAAACCAAAACACATTTTGTGGACTTTCTGAGCTTACAATAATAAATGAATTGTATTGAAACACCCAAATTTTGCCAACAATCCCTTCATGTACTTTTAAAGTTAGATATTATTTTTCAAACATGATTGACAACATGGCACGCAGTATATCTTGTTCTAAGACATTATTGATGCAATAAAATGTAACCACAAGTTACAGCGGCATCTCACAAAGTGTTTAATGATCCTAGAACTTGACACTCACACTGACGCTGTGCAGAATATTGTGGTGTCTCCTTTTCAGCCACTATGTGTGACTGGGGGCTTTTTGCACTGCAAATTGCTTAATTTACCTTTAATGCAGCCATGTACCCACTTACTGCAAGCTGACTGAGTTGCAGAGTCACAGCAAGTGTGAGGTTTAAACTTGAATTGATCTACAGGCACTTTTCTCCACACCAACCACTGTAGTGTATCAATATTAAAACAATGATGAAAAACTGTGTCACTTTTTCAGAGAAAACAGCGATTAACATAGAAAACTCCTACCAATGCCGTTCATTAGGAGGGCCCGACTTCAAGCTCTGATATCTACAGTAAAAAATGTGAACATCCTGAAGAAGCAGCAGACTTGCTGACTTAAACGTTCTGGCTGCTTCTCACCACAAAACAGCACACACTGTGTTATTTGACCACCAGATGGAGACACATTTCATTCTTGATTATCTGTTGTGCCATCACAGGCTTGGTACGAATGAATAGGTTATATTTTTTGCCAGTGGCAACAACAAAACCAGTAGCAAAACAGTCTTAAGGTGAGTTGTATATTTGTCAAATTAAATAATAGTTAACAAAAAAATAAGGATCAGTCTCCAAGAGTAACAAGCCATTTCAGGACAGTATGGACCCAAAATATTAGGACAACTGGACCTAACCAGCTGCTAGATGAGAGACGTCATCAACACATTCAGATAGACTTTAACTTTAAAAGAAAAAACTCTGGACACACACTGTTGACACCTGAAGGATCAATACTGTCTTTGCCTACACACTTGTATTGGAAAGAATATTGCAAGTGGTAGGAAAGTGATGGAATTCTGCTCCATACTCCATCGCAGAGGCTCGGAGCCATCCAGAAGAGGGCGCTACTGCGACACACTGAATGCACAGCGCCTCATGTAGCAGAAGAAGACGTTAGCAGCAGTAAACCTCTAAGAAGAAGAAGAAGAAGACATCAGTGCTGTCATGTAATCATAATATGACCAAGGTTATCCCGAAGATACTGGCGAAAAATATGAACTTCATTTGATAAAAACAGAGCGTCATCTTATCTCGGTAAGAAAAATAGCCCAGGAGCTCGCGGTGTGCTGTTGTATTGTGTGTCTGTGTCAAATAAACCGGCATTGACTTGCTAGCAGCTTTAGCTAGTGAGCTAACCATCACCAGCATGACTGAGGAGGTCACACCAAACTCCCTTTGAAATACTCACAATAATACTGTTCGCCGCTTTTAATCAGTATGTAACTTTTTAGGCTCGGTCTGCCTTTTGTATCTTTCATCCTCGTCTTTCAAAATACACATCGGTGGGTGGCAGCGAGCATTCTCAGTTATGCTGAGGTCTTGAGGCATGTTTTTCTGTCCAGTCAGGTGGGAATTAACTGACATGAATGTACGGTTTACTAGAGCATTCCGTGAGCGGAGTTTGGTGTGCTGTGCCCTCCCACCCAGAGGGGTGACGTTTAAGCTAAACTGTATTGTTAAGGGGCCCAGCTGCTGAATCTACTGATCTACAGGTGGCTGTATGCACTGACAATATTTACTTATGTGATGCTTAGCTTGAATGACAGTTGTTAGCTGTGGCAGCTAACACCAGATGTCCCCTTCTCTTTTCTCATATCAGCCCAGGTCGCCATGAGCGTCCCGTGTTTCTTGTCCTCTGCTGCCCGAAGCTTCAGCCTGCCGTCTCCGGCCGCCGGTCTGCTCTGCTGCCGGCTGCGGGGCTCCAGCTCCGTCACAAGGTGAGCTTCATCTGGAATATACAGGCTCTGTTTATTGTGCTCTGCTGTCCTGGCTGCTCTCACCTGAGGCACTGTAGAGGTTTGTTGTCCAGCCTGATCTACTTAACTTAAAGGGTCACTTCACCCAAATCATGACACAGATTTTCTCACTTACTCTTAACATTACATAGCCATACTGACGGCTGCTACACAGATTGGGGTTTTTCAAATGTAATCCTTCCAATCTTTGAGCCCCACAAGCCAAAGACTATTTGCCTCTGTTATATGTAAATAAACATTAGTAAGTGTCCATGACCAACATCTTAAAATGTAACCACAGGTAACCAGACCTATCTGCATGGCTACACACAGCTTGCTGTGAGTTGTATTTTTTGGTGAACTGGCTCTTTAAGCTTGTTGTAGCTTGCTGGCCATAGGGGCAAAGTCCACTTGCTGTTTTTGAATGTTCTTGTCACATAATGCTGCTGTGTAGCTCTTCTGTAGAGTATTTGACAAACAAGACAACCGACCAAAGCTACCTCTTTTTTTAGTAGAAGAAATATGACCTCCAAAAGGCAAATGGACCATCTAGAGAGAACAGCGAGCAACTCCAGACAATCTGTAAGTTGATTATTTGTAGTTTTGTAGTAATTGCAACTGTTACCTGCTTCACCTTTTTAAACAGTTTTTGCCGGCAGTCAGTCCTGAGATTATTAACCCACTCCTAACTCTCTTGTGTGTGTGTGTGTTATGTGCTTGACTGGCTGCCTAACACAGGCTCTGTATCCAGCTCAAGTATGCGGCATCATGAATGAGTCAGACACGGTGAAACGTTTGAGAATAGCTGTCCACCCAGACTTCAGCTTCAAAGCAGGACAGTGGTGAGTAGATACTTACGTTCACTTTTTACCATCATATTCATAAGTATTGCACTAATGAGACTAAGAGAAGTGAGAAAGGTACTCTGGCTCAGATATGTTTTATTAAACTCATTTGTGACCTCTCCTGTTGGCACAAATGAATAAAATCGTGTTTGTGCTTCTGCTGGATGACTATGCATTTTTTTTCAAGCATGTAAAGAACATGACTGCACAGCTGAAGTCAGCACTGGTACAAAATGCATCAAAATAACACAACACTTGTCTCAGAATAAGGGCTGGCTACAGAATCTTCTGATATTTATAACTGCAAAAAAGCAACAGTGCTGTTACATAATCTATAAAGGCGGTGTTCTAACATTGTCCTATCATAATACATTTTTTTTTCTTCTTAATTTTGAAACTCCCTATATATAGTGTACTATATCCAGACATTGAATAACCAATAGACACAGTTAAAACATAATATCGCAATGAAGATGTTTCTTTTTTGGCACAAGCTCCTTATCGACCATGCTGCCAGTTATAACTCCTGTTGTTCCTGTAAAAATCACACTACATTTACAACATAGCGCTGATCTGCTCGTCAGGTTATATGAAGTTTGGAAACAGAAGTAAGACATTAAATACCACAATCTCTATGATTCGCCTGAGAAATGAACAGTGGATGGCCACGAAAATCATCAAAATCGCCCATCCCTAGTAAGAAGTCATGCTTGTAACGTGTTCACAGCATATTGTTCAGATTAAACTCCACTCAAGTCACCCACATAGTTGTAATTCTGAGTCAGAGCTGTTGGGAATTTCAGAGGCTTTCAATGTCTCCCCCACTGCCACATGTAAGTGTCAACAAACTTGTGACAAAGGCTTCAAAACCACCATAGCTGGCATGAACACAAATCAAATCTAATGGATAAAATCTCACTTGGTTCTTGTAGAACTTTTTCTTGCTTTCCCTGTTCTGCTAACATTGCGTGAATGCATCATTAGCCTTTTAAACCTATTTTAGAAGTTACCATAGTAACGCTTTCTTGATGAAACAGAAATAAGCAAAACCTGCCAAAAGTGAGTTTACTTTGTGAAACATCCCTCTGGAGTCCTTTCATAGTGCATGCAATGCTCATAGTAACCACGAGGTGGCAGCATTGTGTTTGATTTCATCAGCCCGGTGGTTTTCTCTTCTCACAAAACTTTTACAGCGAACAGGAGTTTACAGTCCTACATCACAGTCATCATGTGAACCAGCTCCAGATTCATGTTGATAAGAAGAAGGAATGTGTTTTGAAGAAATGTGTCACAACAGCTAAAGGAAGAATCAAAGCTTATGAATCAATTAGAGCTTTTTACCAAATAAGGAAGAACAACAAATATTTGGAGACGTTATAAGCTGAAGTTTGCTCTGATGTTTGTGTATAAATCCGCTGTATGCGCTGGGTTGATTGTACACTGGCAGCTTTGACGTGAAAGGCGTTTGAGACACAGTGGTTTGTTTCTGTCTGGTGAGCAATGTTGGGAAGTGTTTGAGCTTTCAAGCTAACTTCCAGCGACTCTCTTGTAATCATAACAGCGAGTTATAAACTTCTTCGATGAAGGCAGAGCTTTTTTTTCTGACTCTCAGTCTGTCAGTCAGTGTTGCCAATGTTAATTAGTGTACCCTGCACATGCAGTATATGCACAGGAGCCCATACTGTAGGTGGGCGGTAGTGAGATATAAAAACTGGCAGCCAGTTGGCCTGCGGCGCCTGATAATGAATGTAAATGGATGGAAATCCTTGAGTTTCAGTGTTTCTGAAATTCGGAAAGAAAAAGGACTGTTTAGTTGTTTGTTTCCAGGTGGGAGAGGAGGAGGAGGAGGAGGAGGGGGAGGAGGAGGTGGGTGAAACATATGTGTGCGTCTTCACAGCAGATCCATATTTATGATGCCTCTGAGGGTTTCGCAGTCAGTGTCTCTCTCTAGTGTAACAGTGGGTCATTGTATTGGTGGAACATTAGCCCAACTGTTAAGCACCGCTGTTTTCCTCTGGGGGTAGTCTGCCGTGCTTGGTGATGGACAGATGCGACCATGTGGGGTGTTAAGACTGGGACGCTTCACTTTGTTTAAACTTCAGAGCAGGCAACTTTCCATCTGGTTTGGTTTTGTTCTACTTGGTTTCTGGAACAGGCTGCCACCTTAGCTGAGGTCAGAGGGCACCACGTCACATTCATTCACACTTTGACCCTCAGTTCAGCCTGTTCTTGCTCTTGTATTAACTATTGTTTAGAGATCTGAAAAGTCAGCTATATTTACAATCAGAATAACCTAGTGTGAAAACTCAATAATGATAATAATAGTATCAATTAAATGATTGTAGATGTGTTTTACGACAACATGCAGTGCAATTGTGTTCAAACAACACACCCATGATCAGACTTCGTCTTGTCATTTTAGAGTGAAGAACAGGAACACATTTTCAACCACTTGGAGTACATGTATTTCCTTGGGATGCACAACAATATAATAAAGTATTATATCAGCCAATAAAGGCTTCAAAATTAAATATCAGCATTGGCCCGAAATGAACATTTCTGTGTGCATTTTTAAAAACCTATGTCTGCAAATGCCAGTGGACCATCATGATACGAGAAGGCATAACAATATGTTAATAACAGGAGAGACTTGGTGTTCTCTGCAATTAGATGGAAAATATGTGCATGTATTGGAAATTGGCCAAAAATAGTTTCAGCCTATTGTGCATCCCTAATATTTCTTATAACTTGTGTCAACTTTAGCCTCCACAGTGCTGTAAACATAACTTCACAGGTTGTAGTCTAGATTTGAATAAAGTTCGAGTAAACTTAAGTATTAAACTCATTGACTGATTAACTAATTGCTGAATTAACTGTGTGTTGTGTTTGCAGGGTGGATTTCTTCATCCCAGGCGTGGAGAAGGTGGGAGGTTTCTCCATGTGCTCCGGACCGGGTTTGCTGCAGAGGGAGGGTGTTGTCGAACTGGCCGTCAAATACACCAAACACCCCCCGGCGCACTGGGTCCACACCGCGGTAAGTGGAGCCATCGTATATAATACTGTTTTTATTTTCACCCGAGAGGCTTGAACAGGAAAACTCTGGTCAGTGTAGTGTTAAGGATTGACCTCAGGTTACATTAAGTAATCATCAAAGTTTTAAAGTCTACTGTAAAACAGACTTGAAGCTGGTGATTTTAAGACTGGTGAGATGTGATATATCATCTTTCACATGAAGAAGTATAATATTGAAAGCCTGAATAGACTTCTCCCGAGGTCTAAGCATACTCATAAAAATAGACTTGGTCATCTTATGATTTGGAAGGTTACATCGTTAGTGTACGCATGAGTGAGATGGTGAAATCGTGTGAAGGTGAGGGTGCCAGACGAGAGGTGTAGAAAGAAAACGAGTGATGAAAAAGGATCAGGGTGTTGAGAGATGGTGTTATCAAGGTAAGAAATGAAAACTGCCACATACTCACACCACTGGATATTCTAAAATAAGTGAAGCGCGAAAGGGAAAAAGGCAAGTCAGATGTTATTTTCTTTTATTTTGTGTGGGCACTTACCTGGAATAAAAAGTTACATTATAGGGGTTCAGTTGGTAGAGCGCATGTCCCATGTACAGAGGCTGCGTCATTCCCACTCTCTCTCTATCTCATTTCCTGTCATCTCTCCAAGCTGTTCTATGAATAAAGCCATGAAAGGCCAAAATAATACTATAAAAAAAAATAAAAAATGAATGGTCTGTGTTGTAGATCTGAAGTAGAGTTGTGATAGTTATGAAGAGAGAAGTGAAGCTGGTGTTTGTGTGTCAACAACATGGCCGGCAAGCCTACGCAGGGTAAATAAAAGTTGTGTGAATACTAAATAAAGCTGCAATAATATCATTGATGAAAGATTTGAAACTAAGTTTGCTCAGTCTTTGCGTTTTGCATAAAAAATGTGACGTCTTTGCTGCAGATTATTGTGTCATGTTCACAAGAACGTGCTCCAAAAGGTAGCTTTACTTAATCCTGCATGTGTGCGAGTATTTGTCTGAATATGAACAATGTTTGCTTCCTGCTTACCTCTCCCTTCCATTTCTGTACTCTGCATGTTTGTTTGCAGCTTCTGTGTTTGATGACGGGCCTTAATAAATAGCTTTGAGCTACTGTGCTGCATGTAAATAAATATCAGAAAGCGGTGTGATGTGTTTGAGTGTTCGGAGACTTACAGCGCTCTGCTCTGGGATTGTTTGATGATCTATTTTGTTTGATTTTGCGCTCCGACTCCTCTCTGTGAGCAGGAATAGTGTAGGGACCGTGATAGCAGATTAAGAGCGCGAACATTGTTGTGTATACTTGTGCTCATATGTGTACAAAAGCAGACGGAGGCATATTTACTGCTCCTTTTGACTTCAAAAGATTTTCTCTGTGCAACTTGTGAAGCTACTTTCACTGGTAGCAGAGCAGAGGTTTGTTGTGTGTGCATGCTGATCCATTAATGTTTTTTTCCCTTGTTTCCTGACGCTTCGATGCAGTTAAAGCTGAACCTTTCTTGTAATTTCTTTCATTTTTCAAAAGGTGCAGCTCAGCTGCTGTGCACAGAGAAATGTTAGGAGCCCTGTGTATTTAAGTTAACCAGCTCTCTCCTCCCTCCTCCCCCTCAGTGTACAGTGGGCTCCCAGGTGGCCATGCGTGTCGGTGGGGATTTCTTCTTTGACCCGTCGCCCCCTGACCCCTCTGTGGATCTGCTGCTGGTAGCTGGCGGCGTGGGGATCAATCCCTTGTACTCCATCCTGTTGCACACCACAGATCTGCTGCATCTGAACCAGGCTTCTGGTGGGCGGGACTACAACATCGGCTCTGCCCACCTCTGCTACAGTGCCAAGAACACACAGGAACTGCTCTTTAAGGTGTGCGCTTTTCAGAAACAACAGTTTCCATGTGTATATCTGCAATATTGTGACAGCTGTGTTGCAGTATGTAAGGAGAATCACTGTCACAAATGTATTAAAACCTACCCCCTGTTCCCAGAGCTCAATCATCGAGGCGTGTCAGGAGTTCCCTGACAAGTTGTCCTGTGACTTGCACGTCACGCAACAGAGCACAGATGTGGACCCGCACCTCCAGCCGTTTGTCAGCTGTAAGTAATAACCATACATACACGCACTCCTACATGCGTATACTTCTCTTTGTTTACCAGGGATGATTTAGTTACTGTCACACTCTCCCATAGTCTGTCTTTGTTGATTTATCTCTGTCATCATGTAGAACAGGCACCATCAAAGTTCCACATGAGAGACTCAGAGGGAATAGGTGTCGCAGCACTGAGTCTTGATTAATTGATTGACGTCCCTTGTATCTCTGCAGGCGGGAGAATCACTGAGGAGGAGTTGAGGGCTCATGTGGACCCGCAGAGGACTTTGTGCTTCCTGTGTGGCCCCCCGCCCATGATTGAAGCAATTTCAAAAACCCTCATGGACATGGGCCTCGCAAAAGACAGAATCCTCTTCGAGAAGTGGTGGTAGAACCTCCTACGATTCCCAGAATCCTATAGGGTTGTACTCCTGGCTTGCGTTCCTTTTTGCAGTCTTCAGGGGAGGATGTATGAGGTGTGGTGTGAATGGAGAGCAACTGACATATGGAGTATTATGGACATTAATGTGAGTGTTCAGATGCTTGAAGAAGTGGACCCTCCGATCCCTGCTGCTGCAACCTGTGCCTGATCTGTCATAGACCGCTGGGACCGCCCACTCTTCAGCTAGCAGCTGCCTCACAAACACAATAGAGATGAGTTTTATTTCTTATAATTTAAAGAGGAAGACTGAGCAAACTTTAACATCTCAACTTTGGAAAAACACTACTCAGCCATGCTGAGTAAAACACAAATCTTTGTGTATGATAAACACATTGTGAAACAGAAGTTGCACATCTTCAAATCTCATTCGAGTTTAAACGTGACTGAGGTTCTTTAAATTAATGAATATTTACTTTTAATCCAACTTTTAAATAATGTTTACGCACAAATGTTTCTATGCAAAGATGTTTTAAAGGTGCAATATGTAAGAATTTTAGTTGAAAACGTTCAAAAATTAACTAGCAACAGAATGTGAAGAAATAACAGTTTTGAGGTTATGTCAAAGATGTCCATATATTGTGTTGATGAGATATCTACTGAAGTTAGCATGCTAACCAGCTAGCCCTGGGCCTGAATACCTCCTACTCCCAGTGGTCCAAAGTTGACACCAACACTCCCCTAGTGGTCCGGCTAACTGAGCTAACAAGCTAACAGTAGCCACAGTCATGGGTGTATGAACAGAATACAGTTTGCAGCAGTTAGTAGTTACCTTGGTGAGGACTCTTGGAGTATGAATTCAAGGTGTCCAATTCTCACGTATTGCACCTTTTAAAGCAATAATTTGACATTTGGGGAAATATTCATTTTCTTCCTTGCCAAGTCTTAGATGAGATGATCAATACTACTCTTGTGCTTGTTTGCCAAACAAGAAGCTACAGCCAGTAGCTTAGCTGGTTAGCTTAGCATGAAGACTGGGCACAGGTTACACAATCCACCTACCTGCATCTCTAAAAGATACCAATAACTTGTGTTGTTTTATGGGGGGTAGGTCATGTGCCAAACTGTTTCCAAGAAGTTACCCAACCCGTACAATATGTAGTCCAGCACACAATCCCTGTAAAACTACAACTTGGTTTTACATTTTGGTTTTTGTATGATGAAATGATGAGCTTTAGGCATGACATCACCCATAAGTTTTCTTAAGACCATTGTGAAGCTCAGTGTGGTGGCTCTGGCCATCACCTTCTTGGCAGTGCCAGACTGTGCTTCACTCCTTGCCAACCCAAAATTGTTTATAGATGGAGCGGAAGTGTAGTTGAGGCCAGCAGCTGCCTATCATTTAAAGCTCCCTGCCTTTTAATTATGCATAACTTTAAGCCTTAATGTAATTAAATTGAGATGTATACAAATTCTCCCTCTGTACAGTTGACACGTACAAGGAAATTAGCAATACCAAAACTGTTCTTTGTACCAGGCTGTAAACATGTTTAATCTACCGTTAAGTTGGGAATTTCAATATAGGGCAATATGTGGATTGACTCACCTTTGGAGCCAGCCTCAATGGCCATACGAATAACTGCAGTTTCTGGAGCTTCTGCACTGGCTTCATTTTTCAACCCTAATTGGCTTCAGGCAGAACATTTGAAACGAGCTTTAGCGCTTTATTTAGTGGACAGATGCAAGTGTGTTGTCGATCATCTTATCAAACTCTCGGCAAGAAAGCAAAAAAGGAAAGCGTATTTCCTAAAATGTCAAACAATTGCTTGAAAAGCCCTTGAATTACAGATGCATTGAAGCTCAGTACTGTTATTTTACACTGTACATATGTGTTTTAAGGAGTGACTCATTCTCTTCTATCAAAATACCTCTGCTAATTTGAAATAATGTGTTCTTGGTGTTATACTATGTGTTTATATACTTAGTGAAATTACTCAGAGCTATTTATTTGCAGGAGTGAGGATTTTAGAGATTGGCTGATAAGTTTGAGTTTCATTGGAGCGATTGTTTTTCACATTTTACTCACATGCAAACTTCACGCCAAGTGTAGAAACTTAACAATCTCCCACATATTGGCTAGTGTCCCCGCCCGTTTTACTCACTCTCACACTGTTACATGCATACACCGCGCCTCTCTCACACACACACTTTGACTCAATCACATACATCCACATACCCATAAACGGTTTCTCATCCCGGGGTGGAGTGAGTATCCCATGGTGCACTGTAATGGAACCTCCAGGTGGTCTCTGATTGGCTTGGATCACTGAACATCCCTCAGAGATGCTTGCGAGCTCCTTGTAGTTGTCTCTCAGTGGGGGGTTGCGCTTTTGAGACTCATTTTCGAGTTGTTTCTGCATTTCTTCCTCATATGAGGAAAACTGTTTATGCCAGTAACGTGAGACTTAAAGGAAATAAAAGAAATTGAGTCAATCTGTTTTCAAACACTTTATTGACCTCTGCTTTCATATAAAGACTTACATGTCGCACTACTTACACACAACACAAGGAGGTGGTCCAGGGAATAAGTAATAAATAGTTGATTTCTAATTTACACATTTTCTGAAAAGGAAATTACAAGAAGCATTTTTTCACCTGCCCCTCATATCTAACCAAGCAGACTATTGAGGTTTGATTCAATCAGGTCCATTACACTGGAGATGAATGGACATAATGTGTCTTTCGAGAAGCAATGTCCCAGTTAGTCTGAATAATAGACCTCACTGTTGTCAGTTTCCATAGGAACCTTTTTCTGCTGAAGAAATGGTCCCTAAGAAAACCGCGACCGTGAGTTCTGTGGATTATCTCGAGGCGGGCTGCTCAAAGTCAGCCCGCCATATGGTTCAATTTGACCCACTAGATGTTCCTAGCAAAAGAATAATTAAATGAATTTCAGACACTATAATGTTTATGCTGTTTTATTTTTGTAGGATCCCTAATTGTTAATTATTTATCATAGTCTGAGCATGGCGGGCAAAGTGACAAGTCAATCAGTTAAGGGAACTTCTTCATTCTAACATCCAATTGGTGTTAAAATGCAAGTTTCAGTTTTTGTCTGGTTTGGTTGCCCATGATTTAAAATATCTGGGATATTGGCTCTGGGAAAAGATGTTTCTGGTTTTGTTTTATGTAAGGAACACCACAAACACAATTCCTTGCACCTCCATCGTACTGAGGTGAAGATAAGTAAGATGGATATCTCAAATCTGGCCAAATAAAACCAAAACTAGCAAGATTCTGCTAGTGAAAGCTGTTTTAAGTGCTGTCAATTTAGCCAACTTCCTGTCCGTTTTGCAGTTAGCAATCCCCTCCCTCCTCTCTACGTCACCGCATGAACGCATAGCAGTAATTGCCAGACATAGCAGCAAACAAGTGGATCCTACGCTCTGTATATTCAAGAAGAGACGGGACCACCTCGTTATATAGTTCTATGTCCTGATTGGATAAAGTGGGCAGGCATACCAGAAAATGTCTTTTCTCTTTTACTGCATGAGCAGGGGGAGGAGGGACATGGGTTACTAACCCAACACTAACAGTGATTATTATCGGAATATAGAGCTATTTAACACTTATTTTAATTAGAAAATAACACTTACAGCAGCTTTAAGTTGTGACAAAGATGAGTTTTGAGTGAGTGTGAACTCTCTGCGGGGAAGAAAATACAGTATGCAATGAAGACAAAGTTTCAAAATTACCTAAAAAATGTTTTCTGTACTGCAATTTCTTTTTAATTATCAGCCACTTAAACATTTAAACCAATACTGAAATACATATTGTATCTGTGATAAGCTGAAACTGGCCAATGCAAGCCATCTATCAGGTTCTAATGCAGTGCACTACACACTTTGTTGACTTTTTCCTTCTCTTGTTTCTATCTTAAATTAGATACTTTACATATAAAAATACAGCGAGCCCAGTGAAATCAGTACTCCCTTCTTAACAGTCCTATTACAAGAAAGTATTAAAATACAACAATGGGCAAGAAAATAATACTTAAGGCTTGGACTGGAGACTTGCTCTAGGTCGTACTCTATAGCCGTGTACCGTTTCATGTCGTTTCATATAAGGATACATCAAATAGCAACACTGACCCGAAGCAGAGAACTGCACAACACTTTCCCATTGATGGGAGCTACAACCTCAAAGACTAAAGGGTGTCAACGCCCTAACCAGAGCAGACTGAAGCAAAGGTAACGGTATGACCGACTATATCTGGGTTCCAGATCAACACAATGTTACTTTAAAAGGCATTTCAAATAAACTAAACAGGCCTCAGCTCCCTCTTGCCTGCTTTGTGCCCAATGTGTCAACAGACGCCAGAAAACAGCTGCTGTTTGATCCGCTCTTCCGTCTTCACCTCCTCCTTGACCCCTCTGTCATCTCTCTGACACACATCCGTCCATCTCACCGACTTCTCCTGCCTGGACGCTGGGATCGCGTCAACATCGGTTTCCTCTTCCTGCTCTTCAACAGACACCCTGCTCCCCGATAGGAACAAGTAGCCCTTTTGATGCAGAGCATCCTCTTCGTCCTCCTCTCCTCCTTGCTGAGGGCTCGCTCCTTCGCTCCTTCCGCTGTCCCTGCTCTTCCTCCTCAGTGGCTCTTCTTCCTCTTCCTCTTTTGAGGTTCTTGTTAACCTGTCCATCTCTGTCTCCATCACAGGGGACGTGTTCTCTCTCTCGTCCTCTCCGGAAGATTTCTTCTTTGCCTTGCTGCGACCCCTGAGGTTCAACATCTGAAACCAAATAGATGCGTTTGAGACAGTTTTGTGCTTTTTCTTTCCATCTCTCCAGACACCTGACAAACCACAACAAAGTGTCTTTCATTGATGCCTCTTTCCTGTACAGTTTGAGGTCGACCATTTAACTATTATTAGACTCCTCCTGAGCTGGTTTATATTTGCTGTACATCCCATATTTAGCAACATGACTTTATAATGGCACCGTCTCTGACATAAAGTCACGTATCCTAAAGGCACGACAGAGACAAGTGACAGCTGTGCCGCGAAGATGGAAGACAAAGGGGGAACAAACCTTGAAGTCTTTTCTCTTGCGTTGCAAAACAGGTCTCTGAAGGAAGAGGATTTGCTTAGTCGACAAACTCCCGTCACTACAGAAAGAAAAGAGCAGCACTTTTACTACTGATACTTGTTATGTTACAATCTGAGGAGCTTGCACATCGCTACGTATATTGAAATCCGATTTCTGTTGGCAGCGGTGTGCAAAGTGACAGGTTACAAGACAAAAGCACATGAGCCACTTTGTTGTTCGCAGCTCCGCCGGATTTCAAAAGCGGTTTCATGTTGAGATGAGCATATGATCACGATTTGTCAGATCTCGAACCATCTGTCCCGTGTACAAAAGCTACTACTGTCAGTCCTAATCCCAAAAAGAATGGGACAGGCAGGTAATTAATCCTCACTGAGTTTTGGTGATGTTATTGAAAGTGATTTAATTTAAAGTAAATACAGGTTTATTAGAGATGTGAGTTTATTTCTGGGCGTCTTGTGTACCTGTTGGTCTTGACAATCGGTGTGGGTAACACACACATCAGCCTCCATCCATATGGAGCCAGAGACTGGAGCAAGGGGATGTAGTCTGCCTTCACCACGACACCCTGGACAGGATAAATACACAGAAATTCAAACACATTACCTCACGCGTGCAGGTTGGCAAATTTAAGCTTAGCCACAAGCTCGCACGCCACTTTCCCTCATCTCCACTCTTATGCAGTGTTTGACAGAAGCTTAAGCCTTCAGTCACAAAGGATTTCTCAAAGTGCACATCTTCTGCAGAGTGTTAAAAACCCTTCAGACCCACATCAACAACTGTCCACTGCTCAACCACGATGGCGTCGTAGGAGGCGTTTGTCGTCTCCTCTGCAGAGCTCTGGAAGATGAACACGCTATCCACAGATGAAACCCCGTTGTCTGCAGAAACAGGACAAATTAAAGTCAGAGTCAGATAAACAGAGGAGGATATATGGGATTCAAACAGGAGTTACAAGCTCATCTCTGCTCTCCAATCTCTCACTATTGATCCCTCGGTTCCCTTTGGCTTAAGCCTACTTATTCCATGGCTGAATGAACAGTGACTTATGGTGTAAGCTGTGGACTTGCGGCACATAACTCCACGTATACCATCCATTACCAGCAGTGAAGTGGAGATCTACAGCCTGAGCAGCTTTTTCCTCTTGTCATGAACTCAAACAGTGAAACTTCTTAGAGTCCAGGGATAAGGTGAAACATTTACTTTAAAGCTGCAATAATCAATATTTTTATATGAACAACAGATCAAATGACTATTCAATGTGAAATTGGTTATCCATAGTGATGAACCCACAGATATCATCACCCAACTCTGCAGCTCCCCTTAAATTCACAGAGCATTTTGGCTTCTTTCAGCTCGTTTTGGTTTTAAGGCACACTGTGATACCGTTTTGGTTAAGTTTCTCTGTTTTTCATGAACCTTGTGTTTTCAGGAAAAGTTCTGACGAACCAACTATCGACTTCCTGTTCAGCAACAGTCAGCTGACAGACGAAGTTAACGACTCGCTAGTGAACATAGAGGATCATTTAGCAGCCAAAGAGCCAGATATTTGACTCAGCAGTTGGTGGAAACATTGCTATGTATCTGCTATGTTGGTGAACTTGACTACAAACAGTCTTGACAATGATAATCTTTGAAGGAATCTGAAAATCCACAATGGGGGAAGCTATCATATTTAGCTGTGCCTGCCAACACAGAAGAAGACATTACATGCCATGTTCTGTTTCACTTGATTGTGGCAGTAAATTAAAGTTGCACACTGTCATGATCAGTAATTATTTAATTGCTATGGCCATGAAACATACCGTTTTCGTCTTCAACGTAGAAAAACCCGTCGATGAGGTGCGCGCCACTGGTGAAATGCTGAGTCATGTGGTCAAGCCAGTGTGTGTCAACTTCTGTGATGAGCCCTGCTTCCCTTTGTACTTGCAGTGGCACCCTGAGTGAGTAGAACCTCAGAGAAGTGTTGATCTCCTCTGTGTGGTTGTACAAGGCAAAGAGCTGCATCCCTACAGAAACACAGACAATAAACAGAATGGTCTGTTAGACGCCACTTTGAATAATGATGATCCATTCAGTGAATCTGGTTACTTACTAGCCTGCGCTGGTGGTGAAGATGAATTCTTATCTTTCTCAGAACTCTTGAGCCGGATGTGGTTGTTGTTGTGTGTCGTCATTCTGCTTTGCCCATCTGTACAGGTAGAGCTGGACTTTCTTTCATGGTTTCGATCCAGCTCTGGAGAGCTGAGCCAGCTGTCCGAGCTTGAACTTTGTCTTTCTCTCTGGTGAGAAAGGTTAAAGTGTTTGAGGTCTGGCAGCTGGCCCTTCGGCTGTCTTGTTACACCTGCAGCTTCTGCAGGGCTTGGACACAGCTGGTTCACTTGGACGTCTGCTTGGTTTAGATTTGGACACCACTGAACTGTATCTACACTGGGTTTGCTGTGATCTTGAGGTTGGTTTGGTGACTCTAGTGACTCTTTGAGGCTGATGTGTAAGGTCTGGATTTGCTCATTCGACTCCCCCTGGTTGAGCTCTAAACTCTGGATGGGTTTCAGAGGGATGAAGTCCAGTTCTCGTGGCAGCAAAGGCTTGTTCTGTTCTGCGTCTTCATGAGGTTGGAAGGGGTGATGTTCTGGTTCTATGTCGTTATGATACGCCTCTGCAGGATCTGTTGGGCTGGTGTTGGCACTGAAAGGGTGTCGATGTATGGGTGAAGGGCTTGAATGTAAGGAGGACAACTCTTCAGGGTCCCATTGTCCCAAGAAGCAGGGTCCTCCGCCTGGCTGCTGGAGAAAGCCCACAAACATCACCCCTTGTTCTGCTACATCCTGGATCTGCAGGCGTAACACACACACACACACACACACACACACACACACACATACAATATTAATATCCATACACACCAATAAAGTCTATTAAAATAAATCTGAGTGACACATAAATATAAAAGGACATCATTCGCAGTGCCACAAATAAATTTGCAGCCTCTTCTTCTCGTCAGACAAACAAAACCTCATTTACACACAAACAAAGGCTGACGTACGCGGAGTAGATATTCTGCAAAATAACAACCTACCTAATCATCTGCAAAGATCAAATATTCAAATGACAAAAGGACCTCATTATCTCAACGCATCCGTGTGTGCACATGTGTGTGACAGCGCGCACGCGTCTGTGTGTATGTGTGTGTGTAGCGCTCCCTCCCGCGGAGCTCTGGTGGTTAATTGTCAGTTGATATTTGGGCTGTCAGTTTTAGACAGGCTCAACGGGAGAGAAATCAGATCGCAAACTACCACCAAACAATAATGAGGCACATCTTCCCCTATTACCCACTGCTTTTCACACCTCACTCATCCACACACACTCATCACATACTGTATATAGAAACCGTCTCTCCATTACCCTCCAACACACTTGCGCAGTTTTATTACACGAGTTTGTCTGGAGACAGATTGAGAGTGGGTGGGCTAGCGAGCGCTGAAGAAATAGAAGTATAGAATTTCAAAACCGAACACACACTTTCTCACACACCAGCCTGTCACTCTGTCTGCCCGGTACTGCTCCTGGGTCCTTATCTCGAACTCTCTTCTGGCAGCTTGTGATCTGATTGGTTATTCATGTCACGCTGCCGGAGCCTATCACATTATACTCAGTGATGTGCATTTCCATCCAATCAGGTTTCCCTTTGTGCTCTATGGGTGTTCAGATGCAAATCTATTCAATAGAGCACATTTTCATTTCCCATTGTAGGACTGCTTGCGAATTCATGAGCAGGGAGACTAAAATTGAGTTTTACAGCTGATAAAATGCCAGTGATGACGCTGTGGTTGGCAGGGTATCTTTGGGTTAAGTCAAACTATAGTTTATGATAACTTCTGTAATCTTACATTCATTATAATGCTTCTTTTGTTACAGGATAGTGCCACATGAGATGCAACCAGTGGGAATCCAGCATTGTTAAAAATCCTTCCAAATAGGTAAATTTGCAAAAATTTAAAATGGAAAACCCAGAGTCAAATTTCCTCCATTTGAATTGGAGAAGCTCTGCGTGTCAGGACAAGAACAGGCAGGGTTACCATATGGCACAGACAGGCAATTATAGGCAGTTGCCTGTAGCCTTTGAGCCCGGTAATGTTTCCTTCACTGTCACAGCAGTGGAGTGCCAACATTAGCGGCACACGGAGACAGAGAAGGAGGGAGGGGTGGATTCTACGTCGATCGCTTTTGTTAAAAAAACACTGATTTAGCACTGCACTCCTAGAACTCAGTGGGACTAATTTTACAGGTGCGAAAAGCAATTCTGGAGGAAGATAGTTGATTGTTGAGTCTCAAATCCAGGTTGTCAAAAACTGACGCTTTGGGCAAGTACGTCTGGCCAGCCACCAACTAAAAGCATCAGTATTTGACGACCTGGGAATGAGACTCAACAATCCACTATCTTACAGATTGCACTTTAAAAAAAGAATTAAAAATTAAGAAATTATGAGAGAAGCGAGAAACTTACAAAAAAATCTTCTCAAAAATGTACTTTTTACAGATTAAAGGGCAACTGCACCAATTCAGGTCTTGTGACGTACTACTGCATATGTGAAAAAAAGTAGTATAAAGCCTTTTGTGGCTCCAGAGGGGGCTGCATGTAATCTGATAAATTGCCTCCAGTGATGTCATTATGATGCCTCCAGCATTGTGGGTAATGTCAAAGCCAGGTTTTGAAAAGGAAGAATAATACATGGAATAAAAAAGGCGATATCTCTGGTTCTGCTGTATCGATTTTGATCAGCTGTCCATAATGAGTCCAACAGTGTTATTGGTGTACAATTCTAGACCACTGGATTGTTTTTCAAAACATGGTTACATTGGGTACATTACCTGCAATGACACTTAGCCACAGAGTGGCATCACTGGAGGTAGTTTATGAGATTACATTTAGCTTCCTCTGCTGCCGCAAAAAAGCTTTTTACTATTTTTTTCACATATGCTGGAGTACACTGCAAGACCACTAAACACACATTAATGTGTAAAATTGGTTTGTCATTAAGAGTAGACATGACCTACTACCCACTATATGAAATGGACCATTCCACCACATGACCATGAGCAATAAGGACAGACATATTAAATATTTAAACCCTGCAGACATACAGTATAACATTTCCAAAGTGGTGCTAAGAGACAAAATAATGAGAACTCTCCAACAAGAGATTTGATGTCGAGGAGATGCGATCCACCTGCCTGTAGTCTGTGACCTCATCTCCTTCTCTCTACAAGGTTATCAAACACAACACACTCTCTAGGGATACACTTGATTTAATACAGCGGATCAGTATGAACACAAATACTGACCTCGTTAAGCCATGATGGAACAAATCCACTTTCTTGGCCAGTGTCATTATAAAATTCAGTGTTTCTGCCTTCAGCGGCACTTATTTAAGTAACAACTGGCCTCCTTGTGTCACTTACCTCACAGTGGGTCATTGCTTTTACAGCCCTATTGACTAGCTGTCTTATCTTAGTTAAATGGAAACACCTACTTCCTACTATATCAGGCTCAAAGACATTCTCTTTTTTTCTTTTACTGTAAATTACAAAAGATAACAGTTTCAATCAGTGTCTCATATCTTTCAATGAGACCTGGTTGCCTCTTTCAAACTAACTCACTGGGGTCTCACTTCAATTTGATGATGATGTGGTTCTATTCTAGTATCATTATTATTCATTACTGTATTAATGTTGTCCTAACTCCCACTCACCATCTTTATTTCCTGCCTCGTGGGTGGCTTCACATGTCTATAGGATGACATGTGATAGGGTTCTAGCATGTGGGAATGGTAGGGTATTGTGGAAGGCTGCCATTTGCTTCCTATATTATTGGAAACATATTGCACAGGTCCATTTTCTAGTGTCATTTTAAACCTGCCTGGCTATGCTCATGTTAAATGAATTTTTAAAAAAGGAAAGAATAACTGGCCGCCATCTCAGCTCTCTGCAGTGAAGTACACACAGTTTAAATTTGGGGCAAAAAAGAGCCCTGGTTATCGGATCTGCACCTGTAGATACCCCCAGTTGAGATATCAGAATCAGTACTGGGGAGAAAAGTTGGATGGGTGCAGCCCTACTACTCTCACACTGGATGCAACAAATAAGTGTGGATTTAAAATAATTCTCCTGTCCACCTTTCTTGTTTTAGTTGAATCATTCAGTGTCCTTCAGTCAGATTTGCTGTTGCATGTTTTCACCAGAAGGCCTTTCATCGAAACAATTTTAGCAATGTTGAGCCCTCTATCCTGCGTAGGTTGCTAATCATTAAGGCCAAGAATCTTTTTTGACCTCCCTTACAGTCAAAAAAAGAAGTATTTGTAGAGGATTGATTGCAAAAACCACAAAGAGCAAACATTGTTCTTACCTCAAGCTTCAGGCATCTATATTTGAAGCCAAATCCAATAAAAGTTAATCACATTTGACCAAACCAGCTTTGTTGGCATGGCTGACTGTTGGGGACTGTTGAACTCACCCTCTTGACATAGCTCTGGATCACCTCAGGGTCAGCAGACTGGTGACCTGCCACACACACATCTGTCTCCAGACGTTGCCTTCCCCACCTCAGTTGGCTTTTCTCTGAACTAGAGGATGAAAAAGAATTTTAAACAAATATTCAGCAAAAAGCATCAATCATATGTCATTTACTTCAGTTGGATTCTGTTCTTGTGAACCAGAAAATGTGAAATGGTCTCGTACTGTTGTGACATTACCCTGGACTGTTCCCTTTAGGTTCGTTTGCTGTCCATTATCACCAGAGCACTTCCATCACCCGGTAACATTACAGTCTAAACGAGCCTCGGCTCTATAGATTCTGGCAGACGCGCTCGTGTTCACGAGCACTCATTGACCCAGAATGATCACAGCAGAAACATAATGTCAATTCTAGTACAGGGTGAATTTTCCATTAAAGGATAGCACACTTTCACGGAAAGCACAATAGACTTATTAGAGGAGGAAAAAAAGGGAGCAAATTTCCTTCTGCTCCCACTGCAAGACACCATCATAAAAGCAGTATTCAGATACGCCTCTTCAGATTTGGATTGAGGTCAGTGGGAAGGCCGTGGTAATATCTTGTGCTCTGAGGCGTGAGTGACATTCTCAGCTAGATTTGAAACAGTGGATCTGTCAGATTTTTTTCCCTTTCATTTTTCGGGTTTTTGATGAAAGGGGATGGCGGTGATGGGGACATAAAAGGCGGAGTAAAGGGGACGAAGGGGGGTGCGGAGGACAAAAGAAAAGGGGGGGACGGCCATCACTGAAGTAAGCAGATGAAAGGATGGAGAGATGGTTTCTCTCTTTCAGCGTGCCGTTCCCCTCTGGTGAGCACTGGTGATGCAATCAGCCGTCTCCACGGTGACAGGTGCCAGGAAGCAGCAGGACCACTTGGCAGGAGGGGCATCAAAGGCGCAGCCCGGCACCTGCCTGTGCGCTAGAGTGTGTGTGTCAGCGTTTGTGTGTGAGAGAGTGTGTGTAACATACGCTATTCCTAGAAGAAAAAAAGAGGATGCCCCAAACTGTACGCCAATGTAATTACTCTAATTGCAAAGAGTAACTGACACCAATAGAAGGTTACACATGGTTGTCTGAGTGAGAAGACACAAAGAATGATCCACATGGGCCCCATCTGTATACGACAGAGGCATATCTTCATCCAAATTTGGGGATGCAGGATATTTATCGGGCCGATAATTATTGGTCGAATAATGGGAGATTTATATTATAGCTATCATTCAATAATAAAAGTAAGGTTGATGAATATTGTTGATAATTCAAATTGCTTCCATTTACCTAACAAGCTCACTATCTACACACTCCAAAACAGTAGGTGTCAGTATGCACCTGAAGAGGAAGAAGTAGAAGAAGAATCAGAAGATGATGAAGACAAAGAAGACGAAGAAGACAAAGAAGGAATTTAAAAAGTGTAAAATTATCGGTTATCTTGTTGGTATCGGCCATGAGAGGCAGGTGATTATCGGTTATTGGTTTCAGCTGAAAAATATCCTTATCATGCATCCCTATCCAAATTATCATTCAGTTCTGGTAAACTGATGTCAGTTATGTTGGAGATAAAGGAGTTCATGTGATCTATTGTAGATCACTCACATACGTTTTGTAAATTTCAAAATGTGTGTGTTTTAGTCCTACAATAATTACAAGAATATAAGACATGTGCTTTTTTTGTAATTTCTCTCAAATAAATTTACTAGAGAGCGATATATTTGTAAATTTAATTTTAAAAAACTGAAAAGACAATGGATAGTAAAAATCCAGACTAACATCAGGCCATACTTACATACCGACATCCAGTTTGTTTCACTTCCAGGTTTAAGTAAATACATCCAAGATATGTGTTGAAATTTTAGAATCAATTTCAGTTTGTCCAATCATATTGTGTATCACTATAAAACTGTAATGTTAGCTATGAAGTTGTATAATGCTAACGTTAGCTGTTGTCTAATGGAAACTATTAGGTTATCAAATATGTTGTTTCATGTTGAAATATGGCCTGATGTCCCTCCAGATTTTCACTATCCATTGTCTTTTTTCATTTGCTTATCAAGAAAGTGGTGGAATGATAATAATTTGTCAGATTCAGAAGTTGATGGCGCAGGATTAAAAGTTCATGGATCACCACAGTCATTATTATCCATCCTCAGGCGATAATGAATGTGTGCCAAATCTTGTGCCAGTCCATCTGGTCGAAGTTGAGATATTTCACAGGTTAAGTGAAAACCTTGACCTGCTGGCGGCACCAGATGTCAGATCAGAGGATCACCAGGGTCATTAGTCATGAAATGATTTCTGTTTGGACACGTGTCAGTAACTCCCACGATGAGATGCTGAGAGCTGATAGAAGGGAGGTATGAAAATAATGCTTTGCTCAAACATGGAGGAGAGTATTGTAAGTTTCATAGTCACCAAAGAACAACTGCGTGACAGCAGAGATGCACAGTGTATAGTGTAGTCAGAGTATAGTGTATTATCATGTATAGTCAAAAGTGAAAGAATTGGAACAGTGGGCTAAAATTAGCCATTTTTTTGTGGCTGACTCATCTGCAATTAATTTTACATCAAGCGAAGGAGGTGAGGTGCAGAGCTTGTGATAATGGGTCTCAACTGGTTTTCATGTCAAAACAATGAAGTGGCAAAAGTTGCTACTTTGAATCATCTCAATTATTTTAATCAATCTGCTGCATACATCATTACAGTCAGAGATGCTGAAGACAAGGGTGTGTTTAGTTTGCGTACCTTGGCGTCTCTCGGACCAGCACGGCCCGGTGGAGCTGGCGCTGGATGTGTGCGTGCCGAGGGCCGCAGGAGTGGACAAACGGGTGGACGGCGACCAGGACAAAACCCTGCGCGTAGAGTTCCCTGACCTGAACCGGTAGCTCTCTTACCGAGGAGAGACAAAGCACCGACGACACCGGCACCTCTGGAGGGAGGAGAATGGGTGAGAGGGGAGGGAGAAAAACATGGTTAGACAAGAAGGGGTAATGGGAAATGGTCAAGACAAGGACATGACAGGTTGCTAAAGGGGCAGGGAGGAGTAGAGGGGAGCTATTTAGTAGTGGGTAAAAGCTGGAACAAAGAGACAGAAGAGGGGAGAGAGAGAAAGAGGGACAAAGGGTGTGAAGAAACAAAGACAGAGCATGTTTCATTATGGTAATTCCCCACTGAACAACAACACATGGCATCGTCACGCTAAATCTGAAACTGATTACACCAGAACTATTAACCTCAGTCTGGAAAACACACACACATGATGCTGGCATACACAAGTGTGCACAAGACATGCACCTACACGAATACAGTTGAATTTAATCCAAAATGCACACACACATACATCAAAAGCTTGGAAAGACAATGCTATCACAGTGCCTGTTTGGGTGTGTGGTATTAGCCGCAATCGCTAACACAGAGTCGGCTCCCTTATTACCAAACACAATGGAAAGAAAACCCCTTTACTTCAATGGAAATGGTTAGCGGAGCTTATCGTATGGCAGCAAACTGTCAACGGCAAATACGCCAGGGAGAGTGCAATGTTTGTGAGAACCGCCCTCTCGGGGTCGGACCATTGTGGTAAAGCCCTCTCTCCGTTCATGGGCTTTTAAGGGAACACGTGCATGTACGCCTGTGTGTTTCTGTATCGCTGAGTGAAGCCAGGTGTGTGTGAGAGAGAAGAGGAGGCATGGAAAAAGAGATGGGAGAAGAAAAGGGAGACAGAAAGAGAGAGGGAGAGAGAGAGGCAGTTAGCAGAGCAGTGTTGGAGAGAGAGAGATGAGGCTGTCTGTTTGTGCCTGAATGCTTGTCATCCTTTTCCATTCAATCTCATTTGCATGGGTCTGGAGAAGAGAAAATAACCTGAATAAATTAACTAGACACACACAAAAACACACACACACACACACAAACACACAGGGAAAAAAAAAGATGCGCAAGCCATCTCATTTTCAATTTGTTCTCCATCATCTGGTGTGTTCACACACACACACACGCGCACACACACACACACACACACTTGCGCACGCACACACACACACGAGAAGCTGGCCAGCACATTAGGATACAAGCACATGAACACACACTCCTGACTCCCATCTCAGTGAAACAATGGGTGGAAAAAACCTCCCCGAGAAAATCCGACCATCACATCAGCTTGGCATAAACGCTTGGAACCACGAGAGCCTTTTCATCGAACAAACACTTAAACGGGTGTCTGCGGGGACTTATCAAAAGCAGTACAGTGATGATGATAATAATAATACCAGCTGGAGACTGGGGTGGGGTGTCTGGGGGGGGGGATAACAACGATCCTGTCACCGTAAACAGTCATTAGCCGTCATTAGCTCTGCACGGCTGGCACTCACCCACCGACAAGACGCAGGCAAGGCAGCTAATTCAGGCAAGGCATACAGAAGTTATTAGGGTGTTATGCAGCGCTTTAGGCTGGGAAGCGACTTCATTTATACTGTCTGCCACTGTGGGATTTAAAGGGAGGCTGAATTTCCGGCTGCAGAATGAGAACATGGGAACGGCTCAGGGCAGAAAAAGAAGCCGGGTGGAGTTTTATAGCTCTATAGAGGGGGGGGTGTAGTGTTAGGAGTGTGCAAAAGAGTTGTGTGTGTGCATGTGTGTTTAAGAGAGCTGGAGATGGTTGCTACTGTATGTGCGAATATATGAGTGTTTTTGTGGCTTTGAACGTGTGTGTGTGAGAGAGCGAGGTTATGTTAAAGCAGTGATTTCTAACTTTCTTCCTTAAAGGACAGGTTCACCCAAAAATTAAAATTCAGTCATTATCTACTCACCCCGATTGCTGATGGAAAGTAGGGTGAAGTTTCGTAGTCCGTAAAACATTTTTGGAGCATCACACCAAAACAGCTTTGCAGCATTCTTCTAAACAACTAAAGTACATGGGGACTTGTTTTAAAACGGAAAAAAAACAACAGGCAATGGAATAAAAATTGCTCCATACAGTTTTTGCGGTGCAAACCAAGTCTCTGGAAGCCTCAAGATGCCAAATTGATTTGAAAAGACGTTATATACACTCCTGACATGAGGTCGAGCTTGTTCACCTGCTTCAGAAGTTCAAAGTTCAAAGTTCAAAGTTCAAAGTCGACTTTATTGTCAAAACTGCAATATGTACAAGACATACAGAGAATTGAAATTGTGTTTCCCTCTGTCCAGACAGAAATAAGAAATATAAGAATATAAAATAAAATAGAAATATAGATCTAAAAATAAAAATAAAAATAAAATATGTACAGCTAAGAGACATTCGGGAATATAAAGTCCGGAGATATAAATAGTGTGGAATAGGTATGTCAGTATTGGGATTGGATATAAATATAGATATAAATATGGCAGTTTGATATAAATATGACAGTATAAAATGGTGTGAACTGGTCTATGACAATGAAATTGTAAACATTCTTACACAGTGCAAATAGATTTTAAAGTGTTTTTGAGTTGTAAAAGTGGCTGGTGCCATGGGGGGGGGGTCAACAATGTCCATAGTTAGTGGGGGCAGCGGGCGGAGAAGGAGAAGGAAGGGGGGGCAGCGCTGGGAGGGAGTTCAGCATCCTGATGGCCTGATGAATGAAACTGTCTCTCAGTCTGCTGGTTCTCGCTCGGAGGCTCCTCATCCTCCTCCCGGAAGGCAGGAGACTGAAGAGTTGGTGGTTGGGGTGGGTGGGGTCGCCCGCAGTGCTGAGTGCTTTGCGGGCCAGACGTGTGCTGTAAGTGTCCTGGAGGGAGGGGAGGGAGGCACCGATGATCCTCTCAGCTGCTCTTACTATGCGCTGCAGGGTCTTCTTGCAGGATGCAGTGCAGCTGCCGTACCACACAGTGATGCAGCTGGTCAGGATGCTCTCGGTGGTTCCACGGTAGAAGGTTGTCATGATGTGGACTGGTGCTCTGGCTCTTCTCAGTCTGCGGAGGAAGTAGAGGCGCTGCTGAGCTTTCCTGGCCAGTGATGCGGTGTTCCTGCTCCAGGAGAGGTCCTCAGAGAGGTGCACACCCAGGAACCTGGTGCTGCTCACTCTCTCCACAGCAGCTCCATTGATAGTCAGTGGAGGGTGCTGGGTGGAGGCTCTCCGGAAGTCGACAACAATCTCCTTTGTCTTCTCCACGTTCAGAGAGAGATTGTTGTCTCTGCACCACTTGGCCAGTTGGCTCACCTCATCCCTGTAGTTTGACTCATTGTTGTTGTTGATGAGCCCCACCACAGTCGTGTCATCCGCAAACTTGACGAAGAGGTTGGTGTTGTGTGTTGGTGTGCAGTCATGGGTCAGCAGGGTGAACAGTAAGGGGCTGAGCACGCATCCTTGGGGAGCCCCTGTGTTCAGCACGATGGTGCTGGATGCGCTGCTGCCGACCCGGACTGCCTGTGGTCTTCCTGTCAGGAAGTCCAGCAACCAGTTACGGAGTGAGGTGTTTAGTCCTAAACAGTCCAGTTTCTGTATCAGCTGCTGGGGGATGATTGTGTTAAAAGCTGAACTGAAATCCAAGAACAACATCCTCACATATGAGTCCTTAGAATCCAGGTGGGTGAGAGCTGAGTGGAGGGCGGTGGAGATTGCATCATCAGTGGACCGGTTGGCCCGATATGCAAACTGGTACGGGTCCAGGGAGGGAGGTAGGATGGATTTGATGTGCTGCATGACTAACCGCTCGAAGCACTTCATGATGATGGGGGTCAGTGCCACGGGGCGGTAGTCGTTGAAGCACGATGGGGAGGTCTTCTTTGGGACCGGGATGATGGTGGTGTTCTTGAAGCAGGTGGGGACAACAGCTTGGCTCAGGGAGGTGTTGAAGATGTCTGTGAGGACATCTGTGAGCTCCTCTGCACAGTCCTTCAGCACACGACCAGGAATGTTGTCCGGTCCTGCAGCTTTGCGAGCGTTGATCCTGGAGAGGGATCTCCTCATGCTGGCTGGAGTCAGGGACAGCACCTGGTCATCTGGAGGGGGTGTTGTCTTCTGTGCAGGTGTGGTGTTGTCGGCTTCAAACCGTCCAAAGAAGTGGTTCAGATCGTTCAGCAGAGTGATGTTGTTGTCACAGGTCTGTGGTCGAGGTTTGAAGGAGTGCGCATTAACACCTTTAGCATAATAGCTGAGTGTGAGTGAAGTTCTCGGCTTAAAAGAGGGAGTAAATAATTCTAATTAATTTGGGATGTCTGGACTTCTGAAGACTTACAGTGGAACAGCTGTATCGAGTTTTGTTGTGAAGCTCCAGAAATGTTTTGTGGACTACAGAACTTGAATAGATAATGACTGAATTTTTAGTTTTCGGTGAATTTGTCCTTTAAGGTACCCATTTTCTCTTATTGAGTAAACTGACAACAACCAGCTCAGTGACATATTTTATGGATATTTCATATCAAAATCAAAGAGTGAAGAGTGAACCAGATAACTGCAGGAAGTTTATATAAAACAAACTATTTGGATGAATTTTAAGCAGATTATTTTATGTTGATATTGCATCAGAAATGAGTTTTTCTGATAAATTAAGTAACTTTGTATACAATTTTCTTTCTACATAAGTGTTTCTTTCATTTTCAATAATAATATTTACTTAATAGGTTTCTTTTTTTGCCAAATTGAGTGTTTTCTCCTCCCAGATGCTTGGCTTTTGTTCCATTTGCTCATTAGTTGTTTTAACTGCATACTTTTCTAATGCATGATGAGACTGTAGCAGAGAGTGAAGGCTCTGTGTTAAGGCCTTCATCGTGCCCTTATCCTGTAAGATTTCTTTGAAGTCTGTATCATAAATAATAATATAAACTTTATTTAGTTTTCTTTGCAGAGATGAATGAAATGCTGACCTATAGGGCCTAGTGTTTTTCTTACACCTCTTAAAATTAGGAAGGCCTGGCGACCCCCCATGAAACTTTGGTGACCCTGAATTGGAGTCAGGACCCCTAGGTTGGGAACCAGTATATTAAAGAGTTTTTAAAAGTGAGATATCCATCCATCCATATCCAATCCATGCATTGTTTAACGGACACATGCAGACCGCTGAGCGGCTGCTCAGCTGTTGCTCCACGCTCTGCTATTTCCGTCTCAACCCGAAGCTTTGACCACATGACAGCCGGTGTGTTGCGAGCGACGCCTCACTTTTTGACCCTGGATTTCACGAGCTGTTTTGGGAGTGTGTGAGAGTCATCCCCTTCCTGAAGCCGCTTGAAAGGGCTTATTAATTCCTTGTACAAATCCCCAAATTTCTGTGTGCGACTCTAAAGCATATTTTGTGGTGTATTTGCGCCGCGGCATTTCAAGCGAGTGTGCATGAGGCCTTCTTTTTGCCTAGCGTGTGTGTGTGTGCACGAGACAGAAAGAAAGAGTTTGCACTAAGCCTGCTAGGTGATGCATGGGGATTACTACTCACAGCCACCCTTCAAGGCTTATCCCTCTGCTTGCTGGAGGTTCACGTTTATTTAAATAGCCTTCTAATGACTTGCAGAGGTTTTAGGCGAGGATATGTGCCAAAACAGTGACTATAAAATAATCAGCTTCCTGGAGCCAGGAGCTCCCCACCGTTTTGGGAATGCAGCCGCCGGCTATGGCAGTTGTTGGTCAGCGTCTGAGCTTCATCAAATGGGGTCTGAGCTCCACTTTACAGGAAAAGTCAGAGAAAGAGTTCACAAAAATGGCTGACGTGTAAAGCAGTAGG
Organism: Pagrus major; assembly: GCF_040436345.1. NCBI lineage: Eukaryota > Metazoa > Chordata > Actinopteri > Spariformes > Sparidae > Pagrus > Pagrus major. The sequence continues at coordinate 11,790,000 of NC_133217.1, read as the reverse complement.
GGGAAAAAAAGGTTGGCTGTGGTGAGAACACAGTGTGGCACTTAAGGCGCATACAGTACCATGTACTTGTGAGGCTGTGAATCTCTCTGTCATCCTTGCTGGTATTCTCTCAAGCCTTTTTGGCAGATATGACTGGAACAGCGTAAAGGAAGGATGCAGAAAACCGTTTGAGTCGTGACAGATCAGCATTTTCAACAATCTTTCATAAAGAAATACCTGGAATAGGTGTGTCAGACAGGATAGATCTATCAAACTGATGGATTTGCGCTTCTCCTGCTCTCTGAGCCAAATACATCACACACAGAGATCGTGATAGCAGAAGATGTACCACATAAGGTCGAAGGAAGGTATACCATTCTTTGTCAACAGAGGAAACATATCTATGGTAACATTCAGGTGTGGATCATAATAGGGCTGCAACTAATGGATATTTACATTATCAGTTAATCTGATGATTATCTTCATGATTAAAAAAATGCCCATAACAGTTTCCCTGAGCCTCTTTTGTCTAACTGACAGTCCAAGACTCTTCATTTAAGATCATAAATGACAAAGAAAAGCAGCAAATCCTCACATTTAAGAAGCCCGACATAGTAAGTGTTTGGCATTTTTGTTTGAAAAACAACTGAAACAATCAATAAGTTATCAGTCTGATAGTCTAATTATTAGTTAGTTTAATTATTGATGTACAGTCAAAACGATGTATTTAAGGTACAGAGATACCACATCAAAAAGTTCAATAAAGTGCTGACATATACCAGTCAAAATAGACTCACAGGTATACAGTTGCAACACAAGAAGTCACACAAACACACACACACACAGCGTGCTGAGCGTTAGACACATATTGTAAGTTTTAATGAGCCGAGTGGGTCTCCGTCTCTGTGGGGCAGCAGAAAGTCATCAGCAGAGTTCAGCTCCGCGCTGTCTGCTCCAGAGACTGGCGTTAGTCACACAGCATCACACCTAACTTACTTCCTCACACATCCTCATGCTCCTGACTCCCGCTCGCCTGCTCGCTCTCACACCTCCAACTCTCTTTTCCCTCACGCGCCTCCTCCCTCCTCGTCAAACCCTCGCCGTATCTCCGTACTGTTCATTCTCTCACCCTCTGTTCTCTCAGTTACACCTTCTTCATTCCATTCTGCCTCCCTTTTCTCCCTCTTTTCTGTTCTCCACTCCCTCCGTTTCCTCTGCTCATTATCCGAGCAGCGCTTTGACGACAAAAGGAGGCTAGGTTAAAATGTCACACCTGGCTGTTACATTTCATACTGCACATTCTTGCTGACATGTCAAGGTAACCAATCAGTGTTACCACGGGGATTATGAAGATCGTGACACTTTTTTGTAAGGGAGGCCGACGTGTCAGGGTACAGCAGAGAGACAGCTCAATAGGGGAACACATTGGTTTTATGATGAGATGAAATGTGTGCGGCACAGGCCAAATGCCTGAAACACTGAGCATATTTCTTCTCATCCTCCCTGGATTCACCACAGGGTCGCTATGACCCAGTGTGCACCAGTTGGGTTTAGTCACATGGAAGTATTTCTCAGCACAGCTCATAAAACAAACACTATATTATCAGCCGCGCTGTTTCTGGTAAGTTTCATCACACACTAAGTGAAAGGTCGAGCTAGAAACCACACTGCACTCTTCATTGTGAACATTAAGCCCCTCTTCCTGAGAGCGCAACTTAGATTAACAAACAACCACTTGTCTCACACACGCTATATGTCAGAGGGGCAGCAACAAGATATTTGTTTTCATTACTGTGTGGGTGTCATCAAGTCATGCTGGTGAGGGGAAATAATAATATTAATGGAGGCCAAATTGAATTAAAGCATGGATTTGACCGTGGGTTTTCTCAATGTCATGGACTGACATACGGATTCCTCTATCTGCCTCCTACACACACACACACACATACACGGACAAACACACAAATACAAATAAATCCCTTTGCTGGGAATGAGGTCCCTCAATCTCCACAAACAATCAGATAATCCTTCAGGAATCCTTCACTTCTCTTGGTCTCTCTATCACAAATGGAGAGAGAGACGGAGAGAGGCAGGCATACACCCACTCACAGCCACACACACACACACACACACACACACACACACACACACACACACAATCAATTCACAGTAGCTGTGTTTATCCTAAAATAGAGTATACTCATCTTAAGCAGCTCAAGGTGGCGTCACTGAGTTTACCATATAAATGACCTGCCTGACTGTCGAAAGATAACACTAACTCTGTTGACTAAAGTGCTATAAAGTGTTTTGTGCAAGCTCGGATGAACAGTGTGTGCGTGTGTGTGAGAGTGTGTGTGTGTGGTCTTTCTGTATCAATATACGCCCGTGCGATTAGACAATTTATCTCCTACTGCCTTTTGCAAAGATAAAGACGAGCACTCCTCATGTCTATTGTCTGTTTTGGTCACCAGCACCGCTCCACGTTGCCAGATCTCTCAGCCAACGCTACAGCCTAACTCATTTGCCAAACATAACAGGGCTGGCTGAAAATGAAGCCGACTGGCAACCAGAGCGTTGCCACTTGGCTGTGGCGCCCTGCCTGCTATCTGTTACAGTGTTGCATTAGAGAATCTAAAAAGGACTTCAGTGAGCTACTTGCACCTGCTTCAGCTTGTCGGGTGACAGAGTGCGCGGCACAGCCTTGTAGAAACATTAAGCCATAAGGAAAAAGAGGTGATTTTTTTTATATATCTGCTTCAACACTATCTGTTTGTCCTCCTCGCCTGTCTTCTCCCTGGCTTCTATCTCTTCACAGTCCACACCAACACAATGGCAGAATTAGTATTTTTAGAAAACAGACGCCTCTAGAGGTTTCTCATCAAACGCTCTCAAGACGCTACGAGCGTGCACGCTCACACAAAAAAAACAAACACACACCCACATGGTATCAGACGCACTATTTTTCATATTCACAACCACAAAAAAATAAACACACACACACAGTTCCCAAGACAAACACACACCAGCTTTACTATATTGTCATTGCACGAGGGAGAGGCCGGGGGAAGTTGGAGGGCACGGCTGCAGCGTGCACAATATAGCTGAATCTGAGAATTAGAGAAGTCTTTGAACTTGCTGCAACAGGAGCCACACAAAAGATACAACTTCAGCTTTTAAGCCACTTTTTCGCCCTCAAGATACTTACAGTAAGAAAAAAAAAAACAGTTGTGCAGAGTTGCTGACCTAAACATTTTATTTAACTGGTTAAAGTTGGAATAGCAATAGTGGCTATTTTATGAGTGGAACACACACAAACACCAGAGCTCAGGATGACAAAGCAGAGCAGGGCGCAACGGAAAAGTTAAGTAAAAGAAACAGACTTAAGAAATAAAGATCCTCGGAAAAAAGAATTACTTTGGATTATGAATACATGTGAAGACACATTTCTTGGAGTCTGTTCCCACCTCCAGAGCGGAACTTGGACAAATGTGAATCAGATCTGAATGAAGAATGCATCTGATGGCCAAGATGTGTTATTTTTCATTTGAGCTGTATCTGAAATCACCTCCTCCATCACTCATTCATTCACTTTCTCTACATTAAAAAGGCACTGCATTTTGAGTTTTATAGTGTAAAATAGTAAATATGCATGAGATACAGCGACCCTGAAATGCAAATCACAACAGTAGGTAATAAACTGTAAGAGTGGGTCGATGTTTTTCATTATTTGCTGTTGTGTTTTCCCATTTGGTGTGTTTTCTTATTTGCAGTTGTACTTTGTGACTTGTTGTGTGTTCCTATTTGGTGTTGTGATTTTCAATTTGATGTGTTTTGTCTTTTATCAATTTGATTTCCAGTTCCAGTTTTCCTATTATTGTATTTTGTGATTTGCTGTTGTGTTTTCTTATGTGCCATTGTGATTATAATACAATTAAAAGGAAAATGTGACCATATGGCCGAGTGTTTTTCAAGTTTTACCATAAATAAAACACCATCTGCACCATTAAAGTTAGTTTGCTAAGTGGCTCATGAGTTCCATTTAAAGCCCACACCTAGCTATGGGTAACTTGTGCATATGTATGTAAAGTTTTTTGCCACTTGGGGGAAACACAACAAACTGTAAATGCAACAATTACATTTTATCACCTTACAAAGTTGGTAAATTACAAAGCTGCTAAATGCTCACATACATGTTCACCAGCTTGTAGCTAACTTTGTTTATATGCTGCCTGGTGGTGGCGAGGTAGCGTACAGATGATTTATAAGAACTTTTGTGGGCCTTAACACCAAAACAATGAACTGAAATGAACTAAAATGAGCTTGTTGTTAATCCCCTGTTGTTCTGTCATCATGAGTGACCACTTTAACATTGCACAAACTCATCTGATCCATTACCAGTTTTAAAATATTGATTATCGCAGTTTTAATGATAACATAAATCAATAATTCAGCCATTTGTGGGACAATGTTTTTCAACAAGTGGCAATGTTTAGATGAACATAATTTTTTTTCTGTGTCAATCATCTTCGATAAAGAAGTGTCACGTGAAGGAACAAGTAATAACACATGACTGTTTCAAGTATGCGAGTGTGGGGGTGAGTTCAAGTCAGGTCACATGAAGTACATCTCTCACTGGGTTTCACAAGACAAAAGACAAACGACAAAAAAGACAAAAAACACTGATAATCTCATCCAAACCTTCTTTCCCCAACAGGAAATCCAGGAAGTGGTAGGTGTAGGCCACACCCACTTTAGTCTCCACCTGAGGCCGTCGCAGGGTGGAGTAGATATTGCCTGGGCTTCGCCTCTCTTCTGCCTTCCTCAACTTCGGAAGCCTACACCCCATGTCTCTGTTATAGAGGAGAGGAGATTAAAAAAAGACGGGAGATGAAAAGAGAGAGAAACAGAGGAGGGTGCTAACTAAGACTCAAGTGGGAGACATGAAATTGATAGAGTTTCTAAATATACAGAAGACATTAGCACTTGCAATAGAGTGTGTGCGATAGTCACACAACTCTGAATGCTATGGCGCATGTGCAAGGTCCTCGGAAATAAAGTCTTTCTCGACACACACACACACACATACACACACTACAATCATACTGAAATGTGAAAGTGTCAGCCATTACCTGCTTGGTGGGCTGTGATACGGGCATCTCCTAATCAAACAGGGCTGATTAGGAGCGACATGTTTGATCAGAACGAATTAAAGCAGAAATGAGACTGATTTCCTGCCCTGTCAAGCAAAGCGACATGAGACTAGATAGACAGGGAGAGGAGAGGAGAGGAGAGGAGGTTGAACTGCTAACCAATTTATATGTTGATCCAAGGGGAGCCTTGAAGCACAAAGAAAACCATGTTATTTTAGTACATTTTCAGATTCTGTAAGGACCAGTTGATGCCCTCAAGGGTAGGTGATTGGAAACAATTTGGAGAGAGCTTGAAATTTCTTTTTAAATTCCTCCTCCCCTCAATTTCGACATGCAATTTAGTCGCAAAGATCTATAAGAGCTGCAGAAAAAGAAAAACAAGAAAAACATGAGGTGTCTTTTGTGAAAAATGATTGGGAATTGAAAGTGGAGGAATGGGCGGAGGGTGTGTAAAGAGAGGAAAAGAGAGGGGAAGGAGGACAAGAGCAAAAGGGCGTGGTCTGATAACGTCAAGCTAATCGGTTGTGACAGCGTCGGCACCCTCAAACCATCACCACAGTTCCGCTTAATATCCCCGTCTGCCACAGCTTGTAAGAGCCACGCGGCTAGGCGCACATCTGCATGTCTGTGTGTGCAAGTGTGTGTATGTGTGTGTGCATATGTCTTCCCCAAAGGCAGGTCTATATCTGTATCTCTGTATCTGTTTGGGGAGCGTGGAGAATGACACAGCGGCTCCCATTGGGCCAAGTGCATGGACGTTAACTCGGCTAACGATCCTAACAGACTACATTAAGAAGGCTGGTGTGCGTTTTTGTGTGTGTGTACATTTGGTGACTTACAGCTTTGATTGCACGGTACGTGCATCTCGAAAAGGTTACAAAGTTGGGAAAAGCAGCGCCTTGGATACATTTTCATACCTCATCTGTCTTGAGACAGTACACTCTGTCATCTTAAATTTTGCAAAGAACAAGCAATTAAGAGTCATTATTCTTTCAATACAACGTGCTCTTTCATAATGAGGACAAACGAGGAGAGAGGAATAACAGTGTAGTATCTCATCTTCCCTCTCTTCTTCCTCCCATCATCTCTCTCCTTTTGACCTGTCTGTTCTCCTTTTAAACTCTAGTACCATTAGCTCTTCAATGTGTCTCAAGATTTCTAAAAAAACTCTCTCTCGCCTTGTCTGACCCCTGCCTGAATCACCTCTTTCTCTTTGGCCTCTGCTCTGCTTTTGCCTGTCTTCCTAGATTAGGACCGACACTAAACTGTTCATTTTTCCCCCCTGTTTCATTATCCTGACTTTTACTTTTGCTCCATCAGTCCACTTTTATTTTCTCAAATCTTGCTCCTTCATTCCCATCTCTATAAAATCAACTGTCTTAATCTCTACCTTTATCTTTTCAGTCATTATAATGTTATATTATGCCCTCCCTCCCTGCCCTCAAGCCTCCCAACCCTCTCCATCCTCCGTCCGTCCACTCCTTCTGTCTGGTGGCTCGGTGAGTTTCGCAGCCAAAGTGCTCCCCTGCTGAGTCCAATAAAAAACTATTACAATGTCTCCAGACGGCTAGACAGCCAAGTCGACCCTGTGTTATGACTAAGTTAGAACATTTAGATCCACTCCCAAACATTTTCCCTCCAGGGCTGTGCTTTAATACGCTCTAACTGCAGAAAGCAGGTTAATGTGGGGATGTTAAGCAGGATTCTTCTCCGGGTCGTCAGGGAAAAAGGGGGGGTCAAAGGTGAAGCATAGGGTGTAGTCAAAATATGATAATGACCCCTGACAATGGAGAAATGAACAGGAGGATATAGGGAGAGAGAGTCATTTGCATCCTTAGTCTTTCCTTAGATCCATTATTCAACTTTTCTTAGCCTTTTCCTTAGCTCTAGGATTTTATTACAATTTCCATCCTATCCAATGCAAATGATCTCAATTTTAAAAAACAATCACACTCATTCATTGTTCTTATTCATCTTTATGCATGATGCATTATGCAGTGCAAAAAAAATCGTAACTATCCGGAATAATTCACTCACCATTCTGCTGGTGGCAGCTTTGCTCTCAAATAAAACCTGATTGATTCAAGTCTTAGTCCTGACTAGCCTACAGCTCTACTGTTTGATCCAACATCTCGTCATCCTTTTCACTGTACACTGACGGTTCTGTTTCAAAACAAAGGGCCTCGCTTTAACAGATGAACTCTGTCTGTGAGGTTTAGAAACAGATCTCTGTAATTGGACACAGCATGGAATGAAAAAACAAGGTGGTTGTAGCACTGGAGAAACTCCAGTGCCTTCAAGACTCGAGGCCTTTTTCTCTACATGTTGACTTCAAACAGAATCTTTCACTCGCTCTCACACAAACAAAAATGCAGAAAAGGGCCTTGACAGCTAAAAACATCCATTAAACGGAGAGAGACGGCAGAGAGAGAGACAGATAAAAGAGGTGAAAACGAGAGAATGGAGTGAAGACGGAGACAGACACGGAGCAGCGGAGGGCTTCTCATTAGAGAATCTCTTGTAACGGAGAGTTTTGAAATGACAGCGGATTTACGCGAGAGCATAATCCGTCTGCGCTTTGCCACTGTTCTGCCACCTCCCCATGCCACTCAGAGACGGGTCGGGCGGGGGTCTGCTTCCCAAAACATAGTATTCATGCGCTGCAGAGGGAGAGCTACAGGCGGGCAAAACTCACAGCAAATATAGATTATGCCGTCGGCAAGGCTCTCCAAAAGTGCCAAAGTTAAGATACACATTTTTAGTCTCTTCTTACTGAACACTTTATATTATCCTCACCATTGTAAAAAAAATACTACAATGCATATGAATAATACATACACTGTTTAACCCATTAATCATAATCGACTACTTTGCTGACGAGCTAAAGGCAGCTGTTTGATGATAAATGAAGCAATAATGCGATACAAGGAAATAAGAGACAATGTGAAAGTCCATTATGTTCTCAGAGGTTGTTTGAGGTGAGGTTAAGTAGGTTACTTTCTTCAGTGACTGAACTGGTCTGACGTTCTCACTCTAATAGCATGGCTGTTTTAATTATTTAAAGGGACAATTCACCCCACAATCAAAATGACATATTTTCAAGTAGGGACTATTATCTTTCTACAGAACTACACAGGCCAACGAAATCACCTTGCAGAAGGGAGCGTGAAGCTACTCATCCATGAGAGTTTAGCCAACTAAACTAGATAATGCTGCAGCCATGAATGGATTAATTAAACCTTGATACAGTGGAGCAGCTCACACTTGCTTCCAATTTTGCCCAGTGGCTGCTAATGGTATCGCAGCGATAATAATTCCTGAGGCCCAAAAAGCATTTTCCCTATAGTCATTTATGACTCCATCACGAAATTTAGATCCATGTAATGTGTTTATTCAGTGGGCCGCATAACCAAGAAGTAAACCTTTTTTTTTTACGTATGCACCAGGCAAGCAATTCTCATGGGACATAACAGGCAGCATCTTTGCATTCGGTTTCAAGTTATATATTAAATCTATGGTTACACCTCAGCCAAGTAGAACGCCATTAAAGTTTACATCCTGCACTGTCACAAGCAAGAGCGTCTTGTCAAAGAGTAGATGCACGGTGATATGGTTTGCAGTTTGGTAAGAAGAAAATAGTTCATACATGTAACTGCTCACAATAGATTGTAGATTATCTTGGGTAACGAGGTCATGATTTCTAGAAGGAGACATGGCTGTTTAATTTTTAAAAGGGAATAATTTGGTGCTTTGAGCACCACAAGCTGAGAACCATCTAATTCAATTATATTCAAGAGAAGGCGAACATCTCTATGGCTGATATATTTAAAAACTGGGCAACTTACACCACAACAATATAGATGGATAAATAGTACTACAGGTAAGAGGAAAAATACAGATTTTTGGGTAAACTGTCCCTTTAAACATTCCCATAATGATTCCCTTACCAAAACCATGTGGTTCTAGTAGCCTTTACAGCCAGACCATAACCAGTTTAAACATATTTCCTTAAATGTTAATGAAACGCCAGGGATTATAGATATTTCACTATATCTGAGTCATGAGAGAGCTGTTATCAGAAGGCCCAGAATTTCTCACACCATTGTTGACTAAAGGTACTGCAAGTCCTCTGAGGCAGAGTTTTAGCTGCATGTAATATACAATAGTTGCTAGTTGTGTTCATTTTTGCACAAGATGCACTGAACTGATTTACAGCAAATAAAACTGTCACTGCTTGCTTCCAGTCTCCTTTATTATATGAATTTATGGGCCTGCTTAGAAGCCATAACTCCTGCTGCTTGTGAGTGTGCCATCTATGCAAGACATTTTTGGCTTATTAACAGCGTTTGACTCTGATTTAAGTCACTTTTTATTGCTTTGTGGTTGTTTGACAAGAAAAACAAAGGGTATGTCAATATAACTGCTGCATTATCATCAAGATCTTGTATCATATTGCATGTGATTCAATGGATTTCAAAATTAGAGGTGACAGACAGAGTTCCTGGGGAGTGGGCTTCCCACCCACTGAGGCTGGAGCTCCACTCAGTTTCTATCCAAGGATGGGGGTATGGTGATGATAGGGGGGAAAGGGAAGGACTGCAAGAGGAAGAAAGAGAAGGAAAAAAGGAGGACGACAGACAGGGAGCAGACTGGGAGCATGTCAAGTTGCCTGGAGGGAGGTGCGATTCCCCCAAGCAACAAAGTAATCACCTCAAACAGTGTTTTAATGAGGCTGCATGGGGAGGATAAAAACAAATTATGACACTGATGTATCGGTGTGTCTCGCAGCTCCTTGAGCAGCCTAGTTTGCTCTAAAAAAGAACAGTTTGTGAACAAAGGCGCACCACTTGGACTGGGGGCAACAATTCACGGGCTGGCTCTCCGGGTACTTGAACTCACCATTTAACATTTTAGACAACTGAGGGGTGAGAACAGCTGATGACTTATTGAATATCAAGCCCACTGTGATAAACTGGGTGTCACTCACCACAAATGAGTGCTTTTTCAAAACGCTGCCACGCTATATGGTGAGCACCCATACATACCCATGTAACTAATTGATGCCCCTGTGCAGTCTTGCTTGAAATTACACGTTTCTGGCTTTCCTATTTTCCTACTTTGGCGCGTTCAACCTGAACCTCTCTCTCTCTCACACACACACACACACACACACTCACTCTCCCAACACGTGGGTGCTGCCCGTTAACGCCGGTAGTTTAGTGAACGGGAAATGATACATGACAGGTCGCTTATGCACCGAGGCGCACACACACACGCGCGCTTCCATCTGCGCTCGGCACATTTACTCCGTCACGCATATCTTGAGTTCACTTCAACCTGTGACAAGTGAGCAGAGGGGCATATTCATTTCGTTCCGCCACGAATACAAATGGCACACAACATCACACAAATCAAACGACTGGCTGGACGTCTAAACCCGGAGGATTTATCTCTAATGTGTTTTATTGTGAAAGGCGTCCAGAGACTTCCCCGTCACTCCTTGACTTTAATTTTTGGGGAGGGCATTTCCGCCTCTCTATGTCCATAACTCTCTTTAAAGTTGTTGTTTTTTATTATTATCTAAAATTGACATGACGCAATGACAGAAAACCTCGGTTGTTTTTGAAATGTAAGTGAGTTTTGCTAACTCACGCTCATAAGAATCATCCAAACGTCAACGAAATGCTCATAAATTGGTGTGATTGTTGTTTATTTTGCGGAATAAAAAGAGTTCAACTCACCAGTCAAGTCGTTTCCCAGTGTGTGCTGCTGGATGTGCGTCCCTCCTCCTCCTCTCTCTGTGATGTCTTCACTGGCTTTCTGTCCTCCGTCACGGATCAGATAGCTGCGGTCCAAATGGGAAGAAAACATGAATCCTCCATTTAATAAACTGCAACTGACTGCTGCTGCTGCTGCTGAATCTCACGGGCAGCTCATGATCAACACTCCGTCTACCTCAGCTGTCAGCATCGTGTGTGAAGAGGAGGGGAGGCGGTCTGCGCACATCCTCTCTCCTCCCTGTTGTCTCTCACGAGCTGCCCTCCAAGGTTGGATACTCTTTAAAAGACTTTAAATTGATAAAACTACCCGTGTGATAGTAACATTCTCAGAATAAAAGTAGGGGAGATAAACTGATTGCACAGTTTCCAAATATTTCTGCTCCACTTGTCAAATAAGTTACTGGTTCAGTGTGTTAGTCACACGTGGATGCTCCCATTAAGGTTATCCAGGTTAGAGGTGTTTGTGTTGTTCAAGGTTGTCCTTTGGAAAATTCATATTTCATAAGAAGCTATCCAGACTAATCCATAATTCAGAAACGTCTGACTGGGGGGTAGTAAAGGGTGGGGCTGATGGGTGGTCGCAGGCTGGACAGGACCCCCCTGGGGAGCCAAGTCGCACCACCAGACTGTGACAAAAACAAAACGCTCTGTGACCAAGAGATGATGGGCTTGTTGCCAGGGAAGACCAGGAATCCAACCCTGACAGAAAAGCAGCCGCCGCTGACAGGCTTATATAGAGGCTGGGGGCTCCAGCATCACCACCCGATAACAGAAAGTGTGAAATAAAACAGCCAGTTTTTAAAAAATATCCCCCCAAAAATGCGCAACTGGTGTTCAAAATAATGCAAATAAAACTTAAGACCTTCACGAGCTTAAATAACAAACTTCAACTTTTATTTTTCCAAAACAAAATCAAACATGAACACTTAACAAACCAAACCTAACAGTGCAGCGGCACAGGCTCCCTGAACACAACAATTCCATCGATACAATCACACGTCTGAGGTCAAATAAAACTATGCGCAACTGGGTGAAAAATAAAATTAGAAAAGAAATCTGTGGTGCACACCAAATACCAAAATGTGCATCTCCGAACACAAAGCTGCTCTTTAAGTGTATAAATCTAACAAAAGACAAATGAAGTGCACTTGCTGGAAAGAAAATCTATAAAAGAATCATCTCTCACTCATTCGACGTCAGTAAAATGCTTTGTGCAAGATCACCTGCAAGTACATTAAAACCCAAACTGCTGAGAGAAACAACTAGTATAAAGTAAACCATGTACAGTGAATGTTTCCCCAAAGAAACAGGGAGCACCTTACATTCAATCATGTCCTTCATTTGCAAAGTGGCTTAAAACTGCTTTTCGCACTTTTTTTTTATCCTCCAAACTTAAGGTGATTGACAAGTAATGGGGAAAAAAATTTGATGTTGTGATTGTCCTTGGAACCAGTCACAGGATGAGGCAGTTTAGAAATGCAAAATACAAATCTCAGAGGAACTTGAAATAGTCTGCTGTTTGACCAAGACGAGAAATCCGTGATACTGATGAGGCGCTAAAATGTGACAAAATTGCCATTCATTTAATGCCTCAAGCGACACCCAATTAAATAGACCGCAAAATAAATGCGAGTGCTTGAAATGAATGGAAGTGTCCGTATGCTGTAGTGGACCAGTTAATGAAATTTCTTAATCAGATGAGCTAAAGAAGCACTCTGCTCCATTGCCGACACAACCAGATTGCAAGACATTGTTACAATATATATATATATAAACAAACCTTTTTTTCTGTAGAGAGCCCTTGCAGAAGCTATAAAAGGTCAAACCAAACAAACATTTAAAATAACTCCAAAATAAATAATAAAACATAAAATATAAATAGGCACAAAGGGTGAGCTTAAAAGTCTTTTTTTGGGATACAAAGGAAAGCAAAAAGAAACAAACAAAAGTGAGCCCATATATTCAGCTGGTAAGGTGAGGGTGCTCTGCTCTTCTTGTGTGAATGTTACTGTGATCAATGTGGGTTAAAAGTGGTTCTACCACACGACAGGGATCCCTGTGGTCAAAGTGACTGTGATCAAACTAGTACAGTCAAAAGTGGAGAGCTCCTGCAGTCTGGTGTTAAACTGGGTCTCAGTAGTTGAAGGAAAGGAGGAGAGAGGAGGGCTTTCTGAAAACAGTGTGAGGAGTTGGGTTGCTTCCAGCCGTCCGTAACATCAAGATGTCATCCTGTCTGCGTTTTGACTCACTGCAGCCACTGTATCTATGGGAGCAGAGGAACAGAAAACAATATCACAGGCAATCAATTACACACCCAATAAGGGATAGGCATTTTAAAAGCTGTGTTGGTCAGATATCAACCACATTCCTGAGGTTTACTGTGTGTTTGTGCTACAGCAGTAAAGAATGAGAACAAGGGACGCTGAGGACGGAAATTAATGGACTAATGCTTGGCATGACTAGTTAAAGGAGGAGCAAAGTGATTGTGAAACAGCTAAATATGGACAGGCAACCATGTACAATGCAAGGCTAACAGAATGCAGGGTTTTCTCCCAACCAAACGCAACACCCCAAGTATTTTGCACTGATCAACCTACTCCTCCTTGAGTAAGGTGTCTCGTGGCCCTCTACTGTATCCCTGCTAGGACAGCTCTTTGTTTTACCTTGTGGGGGGGCTTGGCAGGCTGTGGACTACAGCACAGTCAGCATAGTCTGGACTCCACAGTCCACAAAGTTCTGGAAATGAAGAATAACATTACAAAAAGCTTTATGAGAACAATCTCACGGTGATGCTTCAAAGATACAAACAGCTGGCATAAAAATGGGTTCAACGTACACATGATTATCTTTGTATGATTCGGGATTTTAAGAATTGTTGGCACACACGGTCCATTCTTCAGGATGTCAGCACTGGCCAGACAACACCATCTAGTGGCCTGCATGAACACTGCAGTTTGTGGACAATTTGTTGCCACACACAGGCGTACACAGTGGCTGCGTACTGAGTACAGGGCATCATTGTCATTCACGAACTGTAACCAACTATCGTATGTCTCACTTACATGTAAGAAAACAGCAAACATTATATTAAAAACATTAACAACAAACATGACTATTGTTAGTACTCACTGCTGTTAAGCTAGTATGTCAGTATTGGGAAAGTTTGGCTGAGCTTTCTCTACTATTCTTGTGCAACTAGCTTGCTAATAGCTTTAGCAATATATCTGCTAAGCCTTGTGGAAGACTTGAGTCATGCGCAATGAGTGCACGGGCAGAGTGCGTGCAGGCAGGCATTTAAGTAGACGGATAGCCGGTCCAATCTTTTCATATGGGCCGAATGGAAAAATTGTACCAGCTTATCAGAGGCCTGCAACAGCCACAGAAACTGGATTTTTTCTCTTTTATTTGTCAGAGAATATGATTTGTTGAATGCTGTCGGGATGTGAACAGATTTTCTACAAATATAACAAAAAATTCTTCAAGAAAAACTTACCAACCATCTGCCTCAAACAGCAGATCAATTGATTATAAAAAATAATCATGAGTTGCAGCCTTAATCTCAAATGAGAAGAGATGCCTGTCGCTTTGAAACTTAATAATGCTCACAGCTGCTTCTATTCCCACTAAATGCAGTCACCTGATTGACAGGCCGTGTCCTCTGGTCCGCCGTCCAGTGAGGTGGAGTGTACTGCGTGTGGGGGGAAGAGGGGTCAGCGGTCAAACAGAGGGCAACAGACAAACCCAGACGCGCCTCTAGAGGAGATGGGAGCTTGTGTGTGTGTGTGTGTGTGGAGTAGGCAGGGACACATGGATGTAAGCCAGGCCGAACCCTTCATCTCATATGCAGGAGCATATGGGCAGTGCTTCGGAGACCCGGCACGGAATGCTGTTGACTAATTGGTGTGCGTGTGTGCACATACCTGGTAGGCATAGGGGTTCTGTTGGTAGTTCATTGGCATCTGTGGGATCATGACCCCTCCCATGTTGGAGTAGGAGTACGGCTGTAAAAAGAGCCAGAAGGAACACCATAAACCACAGTACGGAGAGTTAAATTTATACAGCAAACAGTGCTGAGCAGATGTCAAAAAAACATAATTGAAATAATGAAATGAGACTGAAAGGCTACAGCAATGAGTAATTGTGTCTCATGTTGGTGTCTTTGCGAGGATTGCACTATCCCTGCTAATGTTTTTGACAGTTGGTATTGTCTGAATAATTCACCAACTCGGATATTATTAGGAATGTCATCAATCACGACATAGCCGACTTTATTTTTTTATTTTTTTTATCCTTTCTGGTAAATTGAAAAGCAAATTGATAGACCATTCTCCACCTTGTGCCTCTATTCTTGGCTGTGATAATGAGCACACTTCCCCTCAGAGAAAATAACGTTCATTT
Organism: Pagrus major; assembly: GCF_040436345.1. Lineage (NCBI taxonomy): Eukaryota > Metazoa > Chordata > Actinopteri > Spariformes > Sparidae > Pagrus > Pagrus major. Next base: position 11,774,693 of record NC_133217.1, on the reverse strand, counting down.
TATTTTACAGAGTGTAAATGAGAGAATAAAAAAGGTGTGTGACAGCATTACTAATGCCACACAGGGTACTGACTTGGCTTGTTATGAGATTCTTGATAGCTTGTCTATGTGCGTGTAGTTACCTGATTGTAGGGGCTGCCCCCATTGAAGATGGCTGGAGGTTGTGCCACACCCCCTCCCACGGGTGCGCAGCAGGCACAGTAGAAGTACTGAGTGGGCGTCATCCAAGGAGCTGGGCCAGCTAGGCGGGATGGCATGGACCCTAGATGACGAAAGAAATGACATGACAGTATTAAATAATACATTGACTAGCAACATATTGTATTCTGCTGCCAAACAAACACCCAATAAAGTGTATTAGAATACATACGAGAGCTCCTTTCCTTCATGATGGCAGGGCCCAGCTTGAGTTTCCGACCCTTAAAACTGATCTGTTGCTATGGAAAAAGATATTGAGAGGAAATATTACTCTCAGTAGAAGACGGAAAAAAAAACCAACAGTTCCACAGATAGACATCCACTCACCTCAATGATTGACTGAATGTTGACATCTTCATTGAAGTACACAAACCCATACCTAGAAACACACAAAAAACTCAGAATTAAAAAACACACTGATGCAATAGTAATGCAAAATATAGAAAAAACGACAATAGAACTGCAATCAATTTATGAAAGCTAGTGAATATTCATAAAACTGATATGCAAATAAACACTTCCCCAGATTACACCCACACACTCTCACACAGGTTGACTGACAAATATAGAGAACATATCCTTTATGAAAATGTAAAAACTATTAGTGTATTCATGCTTCATGAACGTCTCCCTAAACTGACTGCAGTACAGTATAATACAAAAGGGGATAGTTGTACATTTTTTCACAGCCTCTTAAAATTCCTTAGTTATTATAAAAGTCGAATAATAACTCATAACCATACATTGAAAATCTACTAATATGTCAACTAATCTGCATAAAGTATTTAAATATTTAACTCTAAACAGCAAAACTCACCCTTTGCAGATGCCTCCACGGTATGTGATAATTTTTACTTCCTTAACAGCCCCATATCTGGCAAAGAAGTCCTGCATTTCATTTTCATTCACCTGAAGGTTGAAATAATTTCAAGTGAAAAACTCAATTTAAGCTGCTATACTTGACCATCAAGAAAAGCAAAGCAGTGCACTTGTGTACTGTGCACAATGTGCAGTTCAAGTACAGTCCAACCAGGGTTTTCAACTTTTTTTCCACGCAGGAGACCTAATTTATGTGTATACTATAATCTGTTCAAAGTTACACAACATTATTGAAGTAATTTAATTACCAAGGTTTCCCTCAATAGATAAATATATGAATAAAATTATGACAAATAAAAGTCCAATGACAGCATCCATCTTCTGGGGTTAAGTGGTAACACATTCAAAGGTGCTATGGTATGGAAAATTGAATTTACAGTAGAAACTAAAACTTACAAATGAATACATTTGTATTCCATTAACTGTGTGAGTAGCAAGCAGGTTGAAAAGCTATTATACTCGAGGATATACTTGACATCTGTCAGTTTCATGCTCAAAACAGTAAATGCAAATATCTAAAACAGCAGTTTTACCTACAAATCATTAACATATTTAAAAGTTTTCACACACAAGTTTCTGATCCATGGCTTTGGTCTTTTGATCTGTGCATCCAGGGTCCAATTATGATTCTTTTCACTTATTCTCACACATGAACATGCTTTGAATACATCTGAAATCATCAAATTAAATGTGATTTTCTCTTTGAATGTGGCCATAACCAATTCTAATCTGTGTCACATGCGGGCAATAGTTTTAGTAATAGTAGGTAGTAATAATCTGATATTACCTTCATGTCAATCCCACCAACAAAGAGGGCGTTGGGAGTCAGCTTGCCCTCAGGTAGAATGTAGCCATTTGCCAACTTCAGGGCAGGTGAAAACTGGTTGCAGCTCCTGGGCTTGTGGATATCCTGACAATAAATCAACATTGGAATTATTGAGTTGCATGACAGGAAATACTACCAAATTTGCTAAATCATACTTTTTCTCTGGCCCAACAACGAAAAATCAATGGTAAAGCTACCTACAAGCTACCTACAAGCTCATGAGACTGGATGACTCCTGCATGTTTTGAACTTGATTGAGCTATCTGGCGCTGCTTTCGCGTGATTACTGTGGAAATTCAGAGTAAATCAGCTAAGCTAAAAGCAAATAAAGGCATGTATTAGCAGCAGGAACATCAATCACAAATGCCGATTTCACCATCTGAGAACAGATTTTTTTTAACTTTCCTGTAGCTAAAGTTGACACTAACTTTCCTGGCAAACATGGCAACAAACATGCTAAGTTGGTTTACATTGTTATTTGACGTTAGCTAGCTTGAAAGTGGCAAAACCTCGATCCATCCAACATGCGGCAGCTACAAAAAAAGTAAGATAATCGCATGACAAAAGTCTGTTGCGATAAATCATCGTCTACTTAACGTAGCTGTTAGTTAGCCCCAGCTAATGGTAGCTACCAGCAGCGAGCGCGCCTTTTCCAAGCCAAACCTCGCTTAATTATCTCGCTAGCTAAAGCGTCAGTTAGCACAGAAGTTAGCCGAGCATATTGACTTCAAAATCGACAAAATGCGCTCACTTACACCGAGCGGTTGTATGGCTAGAACTGTAACAGCACAGTGTCGTGAACACAAAACTTGTGACTGTAACTTACCATATCTAAAATAATTAAAACGAATAAATTAGTCAGACACCGTCAAAGGGAAGCTGCGTTTCTTCTGTCCGACAACATCCACCTCTCTATCAGCTAAAGCCACGCCCAGGTCACATGACTAATCTAACATCCTACCAAATGTTAGACAGGTTCACATCCATTTAGATGTTCAATTGTAGCCGTTTGTTTACTGACCTTATAATTTTTTACAGATTTAAATGCTAATTAAACACAGCAGCTGTTTACAAAGAAAGAAAATCATTCGGGTAAAGTTTCACAATTTAATTTTTTGAGTACATAATGATTTTAGTGGCATGGCATTCAGTAATTCAAATGTACTAACGCTGCATTTTTTCGCAATCAAAAATGTATATTTGGGGCTGGATGTGCTGCACACCCACACAGGCCAATCAGTGGGAGAGGCAGTGTGGCTGCCAGCAGAGGGCTCAGTGTAATTGCTGGATGGTGATGATGCTTTTTTAAGTGAACTATCAGCACAACCCGCCGTCCCAACCCCTGAGCCTTGTTCTCTTTTTAATGGAATATAATGGACTCATTTCAACAAAGGCAGCTGTGTCACTGTGCAGTAGTGCTCGTCGTTTTGTCTGTGACCACAACAACACAGAGAAACGCTCACCAGGTCCGACATGTATCAGGAAACGAGCGCACGCGGCGCCGCCCACCACAGAGCCGGGCTGCCATGGAGACAGTCCCGACCGACATCAACAGTGTTTGAGCTCACAGCACCGTGATGTCTTCTCCTCAGTCAAAGTGTTGACAGGCAAAACTAAACTCAGTAGCGTAAAATTGCTCTGTCATTCATACCATAGAACAGAAGCAGATAAATACTTTCAAAGTCTGAGGGGCAACTTTAAGTGCTGACAGGCAGTTTTACACAAAACGTTTAAGCTAATCTCACGCAGCAATGAATGGAGTCCTACAGAGCGACCGGTAGAAGGTAAGTGATAGTGAAAGGCACAACTTGTTTGTTTTAGCCTTTAACTGACAGGTTGTGCTGATAAAAAGTGTACGTGTGCGTCTTTTTTCATTCATACATTCATATTATGTGTTTTGTTTCTTCCTTTTAGTGGCAGGAAAAGCTGACAGAGATGGAACGGTTGAAGCAGGTAACGTAACGTTAGCTAGGTTAAGTTAACTGTTGACTTGATCTGTTTGGCACAATTCATGGTGAAATCACCCTCATTTATACTAACTAAATACTTAGGAAAGAGTGCTTGTTATCGTGCTTTTATCATTATATTACCAATATATATTGTATGCAAATGGTATGCACTTAAATCAACATTGCAGGAACAATTAAAGGCCTGTGTTTAAAGTACTGAAATAAAAAGGCTGTTTATTTGGTTTAATCCTGTACAGCTTTTGAATCAGTGTGACGCGGATAAAAAGAACAAGAGATCGTAAGGGATATTTGATGTAATGTGTCAGTAAGAATAAATGAAAGTGTCCACCTTTTTTTGTCTGAACTACAGATGGAGGATGACTCCATCTACAATATGAGTCAGAACAGAGGATATTCTGTTCCCCCACCTTTACCCACAACTTGTAATGCAGAACCCTCAGAGCTGTATCAAGTAAGTGTATCATTTGAAGCCAGTTTTGCTCAGATATTTGCCAATTTAAACCCACCAACCTTTGTGCTACCATGCACCGTCTTAACACTTGATCTGTTATTTGATCTCAGATCGTCTTGAGGCACAGTCACTACCCACCCATCCTCCAGGCCAAGTCTTGGACTCTAGCAGTTCCCTTTAAAGAGCAACTTCTTCACCGTACTCCCAGTGAATCTATTGGAAACCACTACAGTCCCCGGGCCCAGGACCTTAAAATTAATAAACTCAAGCACAGACAACGCACTCTCCGGCAATCGTTGGCAAAACCAGCAAGGCTTCGTATCCTTTCATGTTGCTCTTATATCAAACCCTGGTCTGTGTGACTAAGGGAAGTTCAAATTAATCTGAAATTGCAATATTCTTTACTTTGAGAACACTTAAGGCTGCTCTGGAAACATTTCAGAATTGGATTTTTGATCTTAATGATGCTTTTAGCAGCTATTCCTCCTGGAAGGAAAGTAGCAATTAAAGCAAGTAGAAGGTAATTACACCCTTAAAGCGACACATTTGAATAATAGCTTATCTTTCATGATGTTCTTTTTTTCTCGAAGCATTTGATGCCATTTGTTAATGCTTTCACAGGGATACATCTCCTCAGGCTTTACTCTCACCTCGGCCAAAGCCTGGATCGAGAAACATCCGCACTCCCAGCAGCCGGCCTTTGAGCCCTAATGAGCAGCTGGACATCATGTACAGCCAAGAGGAGAAGATGAGGACCAAGCAGAGAGAACCTAATGAGAAAGACCTGGAAGCAAGTATAGATGAATTCAGTAATGAACCTATCATCTTCGGGTCTCCTTTTTTCTGACACATTGTTGATATTAATTTCACTCACACAGAGGCATATGTACTACATCACCATGGGTGTCCCCACCTCTATGCTGGCCCCCCTGCCTCAACAGCAGATGATGAACATCATGTGCCTGCTGCCTCCTGACACGGAGGATACTAGTAAACACCTCCAGATAATAAGGGCAAACATGGAAGAGGAGGTCAAAGGAGATTATTACTTCAGCATCAAGAAGAGCATAGGTATGCAACATTAAAGTGTCAGTTATACTTTAAAGGCATTATTGCTTTATTTCGACATCCTGAGCACTTTAACATTGATTATATGAACAGTCTGATTGTAAAACCCCCCACAGAACTCCACTTAAACTTTTCTTTTTATCTCCTGCCATCCCTATATGTCTGCTAGCACATTTTGTTGCATCATTAAACAGAAGAAACTGTGATTCTTTAAAATATATTACCATGTGAGTTTGAAACGCTGATCACCCTAGTTGGTGTCTCAGTTAACAGATTTTTTTCCTCCGTAATTAAACAGCCCCCTAGCTTTGAAAATGACAGTATGTCAATCTGTTTCATCTGTTTTGTTGTCTATGTTGTTCCTATTCAGTGGACTACATTCTGATGGACCCGTCTGAACTTCAGCGACTGTCCATATCCAGTGTGCCCAAGCCCTTTCCCAGGAGGGTGATCCGTGCACCAGTGCCCTGGGCAACTAGTTACAAGGAGGCCCACACATGGCAAAGCCAACATCTATTTACTGTCAGTCACATTATGGTCCTACTGCAGGATGTCTGGCTAAACGGGTAATTAAAAAATGTGCTACACTGTGATTTCAATCAGGTATAGATTACATTTATTTATTCATTTATTTATTTAACTCCTCTTTCTTTCTTTGTTTTGTAGTGCTCTTTCTATCCCTAATTTTTTTTTATTCAGTGTAATCCTGTTTATCTTTCATGAGTTTTAAGGAGGGGTCTATAAGATTTTAGCTTCCTGCTTTGGAAGAGCTTTGGAATTATGTGTATCTAAATGTTTGTTGGTAAAAGTGTATTAAAATAAATAAAAAATACAATTTTGTTTCAGCTTCTCATCCTTGAGGTTTGTTCGACTGGAGGACCTTTTCTCCACCAGCCTCCCCCTCCTGCCATCTGAGTTTGAAGAGTTTGTCCAGAGACAGTGCCAAACCACCAGAGATGAACTAGTCCAAAAGTGAGTATCGCCAGTTCTCTAAACAGCCAGTCTGTCAGTGAGAACATAACGTGATGTCCAGACTTAATCACTGTAGTGTGTCTTCTCATTGGCTTCTATAGTATGCACACTACCCAGAGAGCTAATTCTGTTGTAGGGGCAGTCTCATGTTTCCACCTTGTCCACTTCATCACCCATGTCAGGCTGCCTTTCAGGGGATGACTTTACACACTGCCTCACTTTAGGATTCCATTGCATCCTTTGTTTGCGTGCCTGTTGTATAGCCTGTTTGACCATGTAGCAGCCATGTAGGATGACTGAAACATGAGCCCCTGTAATTTGTAGAAATGAGCTGCTGTTTGTTTATTTTCATGTTAATAATTTGCGCTCACTTGGATACAATTATTCTGCAGTGTCTAGGTTTCCCATGACAGCCATACTCAATCCAGAGGACATTATGTGTCTCTGTAGGGTTGTGTCAGTAAGAACCAGGGAGTAAATAGGGATGTAATACCTGTAGTAACTAGTGCAGTCGGCATCAGGTATTCTGTTACCTCACATGCTCTTGGAAAGGGATTCTAATTACAGCAAAACGAAGAATTAAGATAAGAAGTTGAGTGCAGGCACACATTTGGATTGGATTTGCAAATTTAAGTTTTCAAAAATACATTAATACTGTAAAATGACACTTTTGCACAAAATTGCCTTTCACAATAAATGAAGTCCTCCTGCAACCACCATGATTCAGAAAATCTTCAATAAAAAAAAAATGAAATGATAATGATTGACCCTCTGCACAAGTGAAAAATAAGAAATAATAAATTTTTGTGCTGTGACTATTAATGGGTATATTTTTGTTAATACAACCTTTTCAATTCTTATGCTTCGATATTAAACACAAAAAAATACCGTAATGATCTCATCTTGACCATCTTCTTTCAGGTGGCTGCCTCAGTGTGCATCACTTTTTGACACCTATGAGGACCTGTGGTTGCCCCTCATCCCCAAGAGTGAGGAGGAGGCCCCGGTGGCTGTCAAGGAGTTCTTCAGTAGCGTGGCTACTCTCATGTCACTGCAGCTCAGAAGCTTGGTCATAGACTCGTTACAGGATCTGCTATACTTCTTCACCATACACGAGGTTTGGACAAAACTTTACTTGTTCCATTTTTTAACACGTTAAAATTAGTGTTTGGACTTGTGTGTAAATGTACTCAGATTTTTCAGACTTATGATTTTTTTTGTCTTTCTTTTCTTTTCTTTTCCTTTTTTCTGTGTTCTTCAGGGCGGCAGTGACTTTGGCGAGGTGTTTGATGAGATGAAGTATGTCCAGTCTCAGGTGCTGCTGGTGAAACTACAAGTGAATGAGCCTCACATTAACTTTATTCCCAGCTTTGAGGAATGTTGGGAGCTCATACAAAGATCCTTCATGGAAATTATCAAGAGTGCTGAGAAGCTCCCAAGGGTACAGTATTTCCTGAGCACTCCAAGCTTAAATGATCTTATTGCCATCTAATTTATGTTTTTATACAACAAACAAGTATAATCTGTGACTGATATTCCTTGGCCAGGTGGAATGTAACCTATTTCCTAATATCAAGAACCTTTACCTCCGCACCGTCAGCCCTGATGAATCGCTGGTCACAAACCTAATCAACAAAGCTGAGGATATTTTCCACAAAAACACCTTGGGACCTAAAAAGTAATGCAAACATTAACCAAATATATGTGTTAAATTATTCTGATGTTCCAGCACGTGTAAAAGAACTGCTAATACTACATGTTATTCCTCAGGTATTTGAATGTATATCAAAAATACAGCAATCTACTGGACCATGCAGCAAAACAAGAGATATCAGCTTTCCTCAAAGAGAAGCACGCGTTAGAAGGATTCAGAAAGGTTATTAAATCATTCCATCTGAACTCTACTCTGAACTTTTTATGTTTTCACGCTGGCATTGGTTGTGTACTTGCTTCACCAAAGTCATCTCTCCCTCATTCAATCCTCAGAAAATCGACAGCCTCAATCACTTGTGGAAAGAGATCGCCTCATTGCACGTCACTGTGCCTCTGTCCATGTTTTGCCTGTATGCTGGCAAGCTGAATGATGACCTGTGTGACCGTGCTGAGAGACTGAGAGACAAGATCATTACGTTCCAAGTGGAGGAGAACCGAGAGCTTAACAAAGGGTGAGAGGAAACTCTCTGCATTCTTAAACCTTTGTAACTTCAACAGCAGAAAGTATCTGATAGATTGATCATTTGATTTATTTCTTTATTCAGTGTCAACAGGAAATCAGTTACATAATCACTTAAAACTATCATTGCTAGCTAACAATACAGCTCTGCTGAAGAGGACAATATTACTCTTTACATCCCACTATGATAAGATAATGATAGATAAACACTCAGAAAAACATGTATTTTTGTATTTTGGGGTGAACTGTCACTTTAAATTTGAAGAGAAAGAATGTCAATCAAAAGTTATTGTACTTTCCCAGGATCTGTCAAAAGTACGAGGAGATTACTGAGACCATCAGAGGTACCCCAGAAACCACAGAGCAGTTGGTGACTCTCAACCAGTTCATTAAAAAGACCAGTGATGTGACCATTCACAAGCTGACAGATGAGATTGATGAGGCAGCATACCGCCTCAGCTTCCTCCTGGACTACGCCATTTTGCCCTGTATGTGAAACCTCTTGTGGTATTTACAAAAACGGTCACAAACACACAAGTACCATCATAGAATACATATTTTGTAGCTAAACCTTCAGCCTATCAGTGTATCATTTTTGGAATAAAGCAATTATAAAATTGTCTTTTTTTCTCTGTCTGTCTTTATCCCTTTAGCTGACGACTTGAGGCTGAACTCCCGTGTTTTTCAGTGGCCCAGTCAGATCCTGACTGAGCTTGAACACAGCAAGGCTCGCCTGGTCACCACGAGAGAAGAAGCTGAGGACTATGTCCAAACAAGGTAACTGAATGAACGCTTATCACACCCCCAGGTCTGCACAAGTTGCAACCACCACAGCAGAATGAGGTGTTTGCCACTTGTCTGTCCCTCAGCGTCTTTAGACACCACTCAGACTACATGAGACCTTTTGGCTCAAAGATGGAAAAGTGCAGTAAATTTAAATTTAGATTTCGACACATCCCACCTAAAACACACAACGTCCATGTTTTCTACCGTGTATTTTCTCACATCCTTGTATGGAGAAAATAATAAGATATATAGAAACAACTGTTTTTTAAGAATTCCACCATCTTCCTACAACTGTAACAGGAAATCGTGCCACAGTCAGTATTCTTTGACACTAGGGCTTCATCGATTTTTTCATTGTTGATAGGTCTATAACATGTCAGAAAATGATGAAAAATGTCCATCTGTCCAAAAGATATTTAGTTTACTGTCATAGAGGAGTAAAGAAACCAGCTGGAATCAGATAATTTTGACCTTTTTTCTTAAAAAATGACTTAACTGATTAGTCAATTAACAAAATTCTTTGTGATTAATTTAGCAGTTGACAACTAATCGATTAACTGAATTTTTGCAGCTCTATCTGACAAACAAAAAAAGTGTCTCCAACTACTATATCTCCATTTGACTGTTTGACAGGATATCAGACTTTGAGCAGAGGCTGCAGGATATGGACAAGGAGATAGAGGCCTTTAAAAAGAAGGAAGGGATGAACATGGAGCAGATGAAGAACAATGTGGGAAATCTCAGTCAAATCACGGCAAACCTAGAGGCTGCTCTACTTGAACTAGAGGTAGGCACTGCACTTCAACAGCGTGAGACTGAAATGCTATTTTGGATACTGCAAATATGCATGCGTTTATATTTTGATTACCCAAGCAAAACATAAATCTTACTTGATCCTAAAAGTCATGTTTCAGATGGTAGCCTGAAGATGTTTGTACTGCTGTCATTCCTCCAGGACATCAACAAAGAGCAGACTTTGCTGGAGAAGGAACAGAGCCAGTTCCCAATGCTCCAAACGCTGATAGCTGACAAACAGCCGTATGAACAGCTCTGGACCACAGCACTAAACTTTCAGAGCATGTCGGAAGAGTGGATGAATGGTAGGTGACTCAAATTGGGAAACCACGCCCATTGTTTGTATTTTCTCGCAGCTACTTCATGACTGTGTTCAAAAAGCTCTAAATAGCACAAATACAACCAATGGAACACTAAACAGTTGTTTTCACATTGGTGCACTTCCTTGATCTTTTAACTCTTAGGTCCTTTCCAACACCTGGATGCTGAGAAAATCTCTGATGAGCTGGACATCATGTGGAGGACCATGCATAAGCTGACCAAGTCTTTCTCTAATCTTCCCGGGCCTTGTCGTATGGCCAAAAGCTTCAAAAGCAAGATAGACCAGTTCAAGCCGCACCTACCCATCCTGACCACCATCTGTAACCCCGGCATCAAAGACCGCCACTGGGAGATGGTCGGCTGAATTCATAATTTTTTCTTTGCTTCGTTAGATCAGCTGACACTGATAGAAATCCAGTGTCAGATTCACTTTGTAAGGACCAAGTGTCCTGCGTCTCTTGTGATCCATGAAGCTGATGTGAATAATTTATGTGTCTGCAGATCAGCAGCATCGTGGACTTCGATGTCAAACCAGATGAGAACAGTTCACTGCTGAACATGTTGGACCTGGGGCTGTCCAAGTTCTCTGATAAGTAAGACATTACATCATGTTGGAATACACGTAGAGAGCAAAATGAGTGTGCAGTGTTTTAAAGGAAAACCATGACTTGTAAGAAAGTCACCCCGATTTTATGTTAATCATACATTTTAGGGCTGAACAGAATAGTTCAAAGCTCCATTCATAACGTTGACATTTGACTTAAAGGTAGAAGTAGTCCAAAATTATTTTTTTTTTAATCTAATAAAAGTTTCCTTTGATCCATATTTGTTTACATTTTCACTGCACTCAAAAAACTGTTTGCTCTCCTGCTTGCCATTCACTAAGGGCATACACCTGTATTAAGGGGGTGGTCTAGCAGCAAATTAAAAAAAAAAAAGACATTCGGTACAGCTCTAATACGTTTTCTCAGTTATGGAAAAACCCACTATGATCACAAGACAATGGAACCTTTTTTTCTTGCTGTACCCTAGGTTGGAAGAGATTGGAGCATCAGCCAGTAAAGAGTACTCTCTGGAAAAATCCATGGAGAAGATGAAAAATGAATGGACTGAGCTGCGGTTCTGTTTCACTCAATACAGAGATACAGTATGATGAACACATTCACAATCACATACATTACATAGACTCACCACAAGCTAAAATGCTCAGACATAGTCAGTGTAACTTCTTCCAAAGATTTATATCCTGAGTGTAAATGTTGGTTATGTTGCTGCCCATGATTTTTTTATACACAGCATTGACATCAACATGCATTAAATAGACTGAATGTTCTATCACAGGGTACCAATATTGTGTCAGCAGTGGATGACATCCAAGTGCTTCTTGATGACCACATTATAAAGACACAGACCATGCGAAGTTCACCTTTCATCAAGCCAATAGAGGCTGACTGTAAGGTAAGACACGGCAACACACATCACTTTTGGTCCCCTTGAGCATGTGAAAGGGATAACAAAGCCTTTCCTTTGTTGGTCAGTTGGTATGAATAGTAGATGTTGCCATAGTGAACTTGGCTTAAAGAAGATAACATGATGTCTTATTTCATTCTTTACTTAAAGAATAGAACAAAGGTGCTGACTAATCATGCTGTATGATATCTCTTTTTCTAAAAGTTAAAAGCTTTTAAATTAAAGATGAATCACACATCACTCCTGCTGCTGAAGGATGGATACAGGACCTTTATTGCATATTCCTACAAGCAGCTACAGATAAATTATTGCCACAATCAACAATCTAACACAATATAATATTATGACGTTTATAATTTTATGACTTTATATTTAATAAAAAAGGAAATTTATTCTCACCCTGGGGTATGGGTCTTGGGAGACATACAAGGTCTTAAATTTGAACCATATTAAAAGAAAATTACTTCATATTACTTGCTGGCAAAGCTGGTAAAAAGTGTGTCCTAGGAATTTGGAAATCTGAACATCCTCCTTTACAGAGGCAAGGGTTAAATCAGTATATATCCTATAGCACACCTGAAAAGATCTCGTATAGTGTGAAAAGGAAACCGGAAGCATATGAAAAAGTGTGTGTGGCTCTTTTAAGGCCTTACTACTATCATTCGACCCCCTTGTCTTGTAAATGACTATGGAAACTTGTTCTCCTTTGCTCTTATTGTCTACTTAATGTTGTAATATATACTTTGTTAACATATATTGGGTCCTCATACCATACTTAATGTATTTTTCAATTGTAAACATGGGAGAAATTTTTCTACCATACCAGGGCTGTTAGTGGGTGGTGGCAGAGTGCTTTTTGTTTATCTGTTTTTCTTTCTCATGTGTATTTGTTTATTGGAAAAATGGCTGCTATGCTTCAATGAAAACATCTTTTTTGTTATGATTTTACAACTAAAAATGTGTCTTAAAGTCAAAGAGCCTAAATTAAACATACGTAAAGTAAGTTTGCACCTCTGCCAACTAAAGACACAAAAATAACTTCTGTCTGCAATGAGAGGTGGTCTGAGCAGGTAGAAATTCAAGCTCAATTTCATGCCAGAACAAGTAACAAATTTTGTTACTTGTCTGTTCTGTATCAACACAACCTCAGTAGCACCATTTTATAAAACAGTGAAACTGACTTTGTTTGAAGTCATGAAATTACCATAAAAAGGCTTGAAACAACCTGTTTGAGGAATGCAGGCTGATAGCCAATACATAGTAATCTTATGAATCCACATATATGTTTATAGGCTTGCTCTCAAAATATTTTGTTTACACTGCCACACTGCTTGTGTATCATATTTACCCTGCTATCTTGTTTTCCTTTTTGTGGGTTCTTCTTTGTAATCATTTATTTATTGAGTATGATGTGGCTTTTGTGGGATTGTTATAAACTATACTTGTAAAATGCTACAGCTATAGCTTGTTGTTGCCATAATTGTGTTATTCTCACGTTACTTTCCTACCTAGCAATGGGAGGACAAGCTGCTAAGTATGCAGGACATCATAGACTCCATGTTGAAGTGTCAAGCCACTTGGCTCTACCTTGAACCCATCTTCAGCTCTGAGGACATCATTGCCCAGATGCCTGAGGAGGGACGTAAGTTTGCCATTGTGGACAGCTACTGGAAGGACATCATCGGAGAGGCGGTAAGACCCTCTTGACACAAACTCTTGTTTTAGTCTGCATAAAATGAGTCTCATGTACTTTGCTTCACTTTGGCTGCTGTGTGAATTCACTGGTCCAGGTTAAAGATTCACATGTGCTGGTAGCTACAGGCCAGCCCAACATGCTGGAACGGCTACAGGAGTCCAATGGGTTTCTAGATGACATCCAGAAAGGTCTCAATACCTACCTGGAGAAGAAGAGACTCTACTTCCCCAGGTTTTGACCGATAGCACTAGCCCTTATAGTACATTATTGATAAAGAATGACACAGTGAGCACTTGTATCATCAGTCTTCCTGATGGTCTTGTCAAGTGGTTATTTCCTCTTCATCACATTCCCAGGTTCTTCTTCCTGTCCAACGACGAGCTGCTGGAGATCCTGTCACAGACCAAAGACCCGCTGTGTGTGCAGCCCCACCTGAAGAAGTGCTTCGAGGGCATCGCCAAACTGGAGTTCACCGAGGACATGGCGATCACTGGCATGATCAGCTCTGAGCGGGAGACTGTGCCCTTCACAGAAAAGCTGTATCCAGCCCAAGCCAAGGTAAAAAACAGTCAGCGTTTTTAAACATAGTGTCAGTATTTGTTTAATATATTTTTTTCACATTCAATTGGTATGCATAGATGTGTCATATATATTTCATATTCTTTTATTTCTGTTTTGTCAAAAAATGTTACTTTGCTGGACAAAACATGGTGGACATGCAGTATGTGGCAGACTGTGACTGTTTGATTTTTAGGGTATGGTGGAGAAGTGGCTGCTGCAGGTGGAGCAACTGATGCTTAGGAGTGTTCAACATGTCATCCATCAAGGAGTGATTCAGTATACTGAGGTATTTAGAGTCGTAGCTTAATTTTTTAATCTGTGATTAACTGAGGTTGACTGAAAGTAGATGTAAGCAAGTTGTAGCTATACTGGAGACTGGGATAGTTTCATTTTATGAATGGTATGATTTTTTTTAAAATTATTGTGAAACTATTACACTATTACAACGTTCGGTAAAAAAAGGTGATCAAAGAGATGTAAATTGCAAATATTACCATTTACTCTGGATCAGATGAAGAAATAGCTATAAGAAGTGTGCAAAACTCTCTACTGTGTAATACTACTTTTTTTTGGTAGGTGCCCAGAAAGAAGTGGGTGTTGCAGTGGCCTGGCCAAGTCATCATTTGTGCCTCCTCCATCTTTTGGACCACTGAAGTATCTGAAGCCATCCAGACCAACTCTCTCTCTGTCAGTCTTTAAATCCACCAGTACATCCACTGCTAACTTGCTCATGGAATGACAACTTCTGAGCTCAAAAACGACATAATTATCCACTCCATCACCAACCGTATTTAACCATATGATTTTTCATTCCGCCCACAGGCTTATGTGGAGAAGTGCAACACCCAGATTGCTGATATTGTGGAGCTGGTGCGTGGGAAGCTGCCAGGAGGGGCAAGAATGACCCTTGGTGCTCTTACTGTTATCGATGTTCATGGTAATATAACTTTATATACGTTACTTTAAAAAGATAAAATACACTTAATTAAATCTAGCTTGCAGAAAATTCTCATGCTTTTTTCTCTCCTAGCTCGAGATGTTGTGGCAAAATTGGCAGAGGACCGCATCTCCTCCCTGAATGACTTTGCATGGATTTCTCAGCTGCGTTACTTCTGGGAGGATGGTGATGTGATGCTGCGCATGATCACCACCTGCTTGAAATATGGCTATGAATATCTGGGCAATTCCCCCCGTCTTGTAATCACACCACTTACTGACCGCTGTTACAGGTAACTTACAGTATATCTGATCCTTTATCCATGACTGGCCTTAGTGTAGCCATATTCTAACAGTAACACAAATGTCCAAGATGTTAAGCTCTCTTCTCTTGTATGGTTTGGTCAAATGACTTTGTGCGACACCAGAACTCTAATGGGGGCTTTAAAGTTGTACTTGGGGGGAGCTCCGGAGGGTCCTGCTGGTACTGGCAAGACTGAGACCACAAAAGATCTGGCAAAAGCTTTGGCTAAACAGGTACAACAAAATGTTTTACAGTAACATACTGATCTGCATTTTATGTGTTTTTGTCTTAATGCTGATATTATTATATCATTATTATTATATAGTTAAGCTTTTATGTGTTTCTAGTGTGTGGTGTTCAACTGCTCCGATGGTCTGGACTACAAGGCCATGAGTAAGTTTTTCAAGGGACTGGCTCAGTCTGGAGCATGGGCCTGCTTTGATGAGTTCAATCGTATTGAGGTGAGCACAATTATTGGTCAAATCTGTTCAATCGAATGAGACTCAATAAACTGAATAGTAGCCTAAATATTTGATTAATGTAAGATTAAGTATTGTTTTATTTTTTTTCAATGTCGTTGTTATTGTTGTTATATTGAAAAATGGTAATAATAAGAAGTCAGTTTGGCTTCTGAGGTTAAGAATAATTAAACATTTGTAATTACGTTTGCAAAACCTTAACAAAATCTGTTTTCTTCCTACTCAGACACCTTGCCAAATTTAGCTCGTTTACAGCTCAGCAGGATGTAGAGACACTTCTTTTGCTTTTATGCCAAGTTGATTGGATTATTTTAATACACTTAAAACTACCTTAACAAAGAGTGTAAATGACAGATTGCAGCTCACACAAAGCACTGCTGCTACAGCTCTCTAAAAAACAAAAATGAAATGGCAGAATGTAGCTCTATTCTTGTCTGCATTGCACTGTTTTTTTATAGAGCCAGGTAAAGGCACCTTTTTACATGTTAGAGTATCCATCATTTTATATCTTGCATATTCATTTACAAATGTGGTCACTTAGTTACTCATTAAGTGTGTGTGTGTGTGTGTGTGTGTGTGTGTGTGTGTGTGTGTGTGTGTGTGTCATAGGTGGAGGTGCTCTCTGTGGTGGCTCAGCAGGTCCTCTGTATACAACAGGCCATTGCCAAGGATCTGAAGACCTTCCTGTTTGAGGGGACAGAGCTGTCCCTCAACCCGACCTGCTCTGTGTTCATCACCATGAACCCTGGTTATGCTGGCAGAGCCGAGCTGCCTGACAACCTAAAGGTACATCCCTGTAGCACTGTTGTGTAGTCTGAAACATGATTCAGCAGAATCTGACAATGAAGAAAAAACAGGAAAAATGTGAAGTGAGAGAATACTAAACCAGAACTGGATGTGTACGTGTCAATCTTGTCCGGTCATAGGCTCTTTTCCGTACTGTGGCCATGATGGTGCCAGACTATGGTCTCATTGGAGAAATCTCTTTATATTCCATGGGCTTCATTGAATCTCGCAGGTATATGTGAATGGTGTCCTGGACAAAATATTTTTAGTTAGCATATTTTTTTCTGGGCTAGACTCCCAGTTGGTTCAGTCACCAAGCCTCATACATTTATAATTTTACTGACAGTCTGGCCCAGAAAATTGTGGCCACGTACCGTTTGTGCTCCGAGCAGCTGTCGTCCCAGCACCACTATGACTACGGCATGCGAGCTGTGAAGTCTGTGCTGACTGCAGCAGGGAATCTGAAGCTGAAGTATCCGGAGGAGAATGAGAGCGTGCTGTTGCTGAGGGCGCTGATGGACGTCAACATGGCCAAGTTTCTGGCACAGGATGTGCCACTGTTTCAGGTGACACATTTATTAACAAATCCAGTTGCATTTCTATGAATGAATCAGTTGGTTTAGTGATTATTTCACTCAATTCTCCTGCTGCTGTCCACAGGGTATCATCTCTGATTTATTCCCTGGTGTGGTCCTTCCAAAACCAGACTATGATCTCCTCCTCGAGGCTCTTAATGACAACATTGCTAAATTCAACCTCCAGCCTGTCCCATGGTTCATTGGCAAGATTATCCAGGTACCAAAGAGGAGTATTGGTTTCTAATACCTATGACTCATGAAAGTTGTTTGGTTAGTTGTTAACTTCAACCACATATATGTACTAAGAATTTGATTTGTGATTATGCACAGGTGTACGAGATGATGTTGGTACGCCATGGTTTCATGATAGTTGGAGATCCTCTAGGAGGAAAGACTTCTGCATATAAAGTTCTTGCTGCTGCTCTTGGAGACCTTTATAAAGGTATCTATTTCAGTTAACTTTCATCTTGTGGCTGCCACCCTGTTTTTTTTATTTTATCATAATTTGGCCCCTAACAAGCTATTTGTTTCTCTTTTTTGCAATAACATCATAAGGGTTTATTCTTTCTCCCTCCTCTTTTTCAGCCAAGCTGATGGAGGAGTTTGCAGTGAATTACTGCATCATCAACCCTAAGGCCATCACCATGGGTCAGTTGTATGGCTGCTTCGATCCGGTCAGCCACGAGTGGTCCGATGGCGTGCTGGCCACCTCCTACAGGGATCAGGCTATCTCCACCTCAGAAGATCGACAGTGGATCATCTTTGATGGGCCCATTGATGCTGTCTGGATTGAGAACATGAATACTGTGCTAGACGACAACAAGAAGGTACTGGACATTTCGATGCCTTAGTTTTGTTTTTTTTGCTAGATGTTACATGCTGATAGCAGTTAATTACTAAATTAGTTGGTCAGGCTTTCCCTTCATTGATCCACAACCAATCTCAATCAGTGCTGACCAGATTCAGTTACATTTGTGTGTACATTTATAGTTTTTATAAAGGATTTACCTTTGATTTACATTCTTTAAACGAGTTGTTCACTCTATTCTGTGCTAGCTTTGTCTGATGAGTGGTGAGATCATCCAGATGAGTTCCAAGATGAGTCTGATCTTTGAACCTGCTGACCTGGAGCAAGCCTCTCCGGCTACCGTCAGTAGGTAAGCAACACAGACAGAAGCTGGAACGGCAACTGTGGTGTGTTGAAAAACAAAGTTACTGTATTAAATGTAACCATCTGTCTGAAGGTGTGGAATGATCTACATGGAACCTCAGCAGCTGGGCTGGTCTCCTCTTAGAGATTCTTACATGAACACACTGCCTGAGAGTCTGAGCACAGAACACAGAGAACTGGTGAGATTACAGAATGCATGTCTTGATTAGCTAACCCATATGTCCTTCAAGATGTCAGTAGGTATGATGTGACTTATATGCGCTTCTGGATGTTTTGTCCCACAGATAGTGGACCTGTTTGATTGGCTAGTTCAGCCCTGTCTGGACTTTATAGACAGAGAGTGTCGCTTTGTTGTTCAAACATCTTCCATTCACTTGGCCTACAGCCTAATGAAGTTGTACACCTGCCTGATGGGTTCGTAAGAATCACCTTTAATCGATTATTCATGCATAATTCTGTGTGTGTGTGTATGTGCTAACATTCCTGTCCACACCCAGATGAAATTTCTGCATCAGGAGCCAATGGTCCACAGATGTCAAGCCAGCAGACAACGATGTGGCTGCAGGGTCTGTTCCTATTCGCGGTTGTATGGACTCTGGGTGGGACCATCACTGGGGACAGCCGTAAGAAGTTTGATGTCTTCTACCGCAATCTCATCATGGGCATGGACGATGAGCATCCTCGGCCTAAGAGTGTCAAACTCAAAAAGAATAACATCTTCCCAGAGAGAGGTCACAAAATTTAAAAAATAGTTAAATACATAGCTGTTATACCAATTAAAAATCTGCCTTTTTGGATTAATAAAACATAGTGTTTACTTATTGTTTTACAGGCACTGTCTATGACTTCTACTTCCATAAGGATGGACAAGGACAGTGGAATGTTTGGACTGATTCAATCACAAATGAAGAAAACGCTATTCCAGCTGGGGCCAATGTGAGTATGTTTATGTCACAGAGGTTACTGCAGCTTAACATGCCACTGTCCATTTATCGCTAAGACTCTGCTTATCCTCACCAGGTGTCAGATCTGATCATCCCAACGATGGAGACAGCACGCCAGCTTTTCTTCCTGCGTACCTACCTGGCACATGAAATACCCATGCTGTTTGTCGGGCCCACTGGCACCGGCAAATCTGTAATCAACAAAAGCTTCCTAGTTAAGCTGCCTAAAGAGCAGTATACACCAAACTGTATCAACTTCTCAGCCCGAACCTCAGCAAATCAGACACAAGACATCATCATGGCCAAGCTGGACCGGAGAAGAAAGGGCATGTTTGGACCTCCTGTTGGGAAGAAGTGTGTCATCTATGTTGGTAAAGAACGATGCATATATGGCGTGATCTCATACTGGAGGGTTAAAAGTGGATTATGGAGTGAGGGTGTCACATATTGAGAAGTGTTTGACAGTCATCTTTTCTACATAGATGATCTGAACATGCCAGCCAAAGAAATCTATGGCGCACAGCCCCCAATCGAGCTGTTGAGGCAGTGGATTGACCATCGTCACTGGTATGACAAGAAGGACACCTCCAGACTGGACATAGTGGATGTGCTTTTTCTGTCTGCAATGGGGCCTCCTGGTGGTGGGAAGAATGACATTACAGGTATTGAAGTAATAATTTATTTTTATTAGTAATATTTTGAAAGAAAGCAGCAGTATTGTGGTTTACTGTAACTGATCATCACAAAATGTTTTAAATGCTAGGCCGCTTCACCCGCCACTTGAATATCATCACAATTGATGCCTTTGATGATGAAACACTGACCAAGATATTCAGCTCCATCACTGATTGGCACTTCAGCAAAGGCTTTGATGCACCTTTCTACAGGTAACTCATCAAATATGTATCAGAGAGAAGTAGAATTTTTCTTTGTCAGAGAGACACGCTGTATTTTGTCTTGTGTCCAAGGCTAGGCAAGATCATGGTTCAGGCCACCATGGCAGTCTATAAGGATGCCATGGACAGCTTCCTTCCAACCCCATCAAAGTCTCACTACATCTTCAACCTGCGAGATTTTGCCAGAGTGATACGAGGCGTGCTCCTGGCTCCACATACACACATGCAGGTATGTGTGAAAACAATAATGAAATGTTTAATCGAATTGTTCTGAATTGCTCTATCTCTCCCTCATATACTGTATGTTGGCTATATACGTCAGGACGGAGACAAACTGATCCGCCTGTGGATCCACGAGGTCTACCGAGTTTTCTATGACCGACTCATCGACAACGAAGACAAAGAGACATTCTTTGGCATCGTCAAAGAGAGAACCTCAGGCTTCTTTAAGCAGAGTGTGGAAAAGGTTCATATTTGTTTAGTGCACACGTACACACTCAATCAATGAGTTAAAAAAAAAGTTTTGTTACAAGGTACATTTTGTCGTCCAAAATTACATCTGCATTCATGTGCTAATGGGAAAGTAAAATCAAATTTGTTATTAACTTGGTGTTTTACTTTATCTGTTCTTTTTTAACTCTGATTTTGTATTAAACAACAAGATCATGTCAGTGGTTAAAACAGTGTTCTTAAGCAAAAAATTGCTTTAAATTTGCATCCCTAATCCTAAATCTCTCCTATTGTTTTCTAGCTCCTGAGCCATCTCAGCCCAGATGGCAAGATAGCAGATGAAAGCATCCGTAGCTTGTTCTTCGGTGACTATTCCAAGCCTGATTCTGATGTCAAGGCCTACGATGAAATCACAGACTTGTTGGCCTTACAAGAGGTGATGGAGTTCTACCTGGATGAGCACAACAGCTGCAGCAAGGCCCCCATGTCCCTTGTAATGTTCAAGTTTGCCATCGAACACATTTCCCGCATCTGCCGTGTGCTGAAACAAGACAACGGCCACCTTCTACTTGTCGGCATTGGTGGTTCAGGGCGTCAGAGCACCACAAAGCTGGGCACCTTCATCAATGATTACGTCCTGTTCCAGATTGAGTTGACCAAGAGCTACAGCATGTCAGATTGGCGCGATGACCTGAAGAAGATAATGCTTAAAGCAGGCATCGAGGGAAAGAGCCTGGTGTTCCTGTTCAATGACAGCCAGATTAAGGATGAGGCCATGTTAGAAGACGTCAACATGCTGCTGAACACTGGTGATGTGCCCAACATCTTTGCTGCGGATGAACGTGCAGACATCATAGAGAAGGGGCAGGGAATTGCCCGGATGGAGGGCAAAAAGATTGATGCCACTCCGCTCTCAATGTACAACTTCTTCATTGATCGTGTGAAGGCCAACCTTCACATTGTGCTGGGTAGGCACCTTTATATGTCCTTTTGTTAACTGAAGATTTAGTAAGTATTTGTGTAACTGGGAATTATTGTACTCAACAGCCATGAGTCCTATCGGTGATGCATTTAGGAACCGTCTTAGAATGTTCCCTTCCCTTATCAACTGCTGCACCATTGACTGGTTCCATGCATGGCCAAATGATGCTCTGGAGATGGTGGCCCACAAGTTCCTGGAGGATGTGGAAATGGACAGCGACATCAGACTGGAGTAAGGACATAAGATGGGTGTAAAAAGTCGTACTCATTCCAGCTTAGTAACAGTTGCATTGACAAAATTTGAATCTAAGACTGAGTAGTATACCGATTTTTTTTTTCTTCTTTTTTTCCCATGATCTCAGGGTGGTGGAGATGTGCAAGACTTTCCAGACAAATGTCAGAGAGATGTCTGAAACATACCTCTCCCAGCTGAGGAGACACAACTATGTCACGCCCACCTCCTACCTGGAACTCATCCTCACCTTCAAGAATCTGCTCACTGTCAAGCGGAATGAAGTGGATACTGCAAGGAACCGCTATATCATTGGTCTCCAGAAACTGGAGTTTGCTGCATCTCAGGTGATGCACCCTGTCGAGCAGTATTAGCTTGAATGTTACTGTTTTTGTTTGGCACATCATCAGCCAACTTGATTCTATGTCCACAGGTGTCAGTGATGCAGGAGGAGCTGACAGCCTTACAGCCAGAGCTCATCCAGACCTCAGCTGAAACAGATAAGATGATGGTGAAGATAGAGGGGGAAACAGTGGAGGTGGATGCTAAGAAAGAACTTGTGTCTGCTGATGAGAAGGTGGCTAATGAAGCAGCAGCTGCAGCCCAAGCCATTAAGGTATACATGTATTACAGGAGCCGTAAAAAAGTCCATAATTTTTGTACAGTAGCGTTCATCTTTTTTCTCTAAATATACATAAATCAACTAATTGTTTCCAAGATGCATGAGACACAGATTTTTGTGTCTTTCAGGATGAGTGTGAGGGAGACTTGGCAGAAGCAATGCCTGCATTGGAGGCTGCCCTCTCAGCCCTGAACACCTTAAACCCTTCAGACATCACAGTAGTTAAGTCTATGCAGAATCCACCAGTTCTAGTCAAACTAGTCATGGAGTCCATCTGCATCATGAAGGGCATCAAACCTGAGAGGAAACCTGATCCTGGTGGCACCGGTAAGGTCATAGCTTTGAAAATGTCATTTCATATAGCATTATTCTCACTGACGAAAGTTTAAAATATTTTTTTAAAAATTGATTAAATATAGAATATGACAACAGAATGACTATTTTATGTAATTATTTTGCAGGGAAGATGATTGAGGACTTCTGGGGCCCCTCAAAGAAGCTCCTCGGAGACCTGAAGTTTTTGGACAGCCTCAAAGCCTACGACAAAGACAACATCCCTGCCCCGTACATCAAGAAAATCAGGGACAAGTTTGTCGACAACCCTGACTTCCAGCCCTCTGTCATTAAAAATGTCTCCTCAGCTTGCGAGGGTCTTTGCAAATGGGTGCGAGCAATGGAAATTTATGAGCGTGTAGCCAAAGTGGTAGCGCCCAAGAAGGCGAGACTGAAACTTGCTGAGGACGAACTGGCTGTACAGATGGAAACGTTGTCCGTGAAAAGAGCTGAGCTGAAAGAAGTCGAGGACAGACTGCAGAGCCTGAATGATGAATTGGATACCATGATTAAGAAGAAGAAAGAGTTGGAGGAAAACATTGAATTGTGTTCTCAGAAGCTGATCAGGGCAGAGAAGCTGATAGGAGGACTGGGTGGGGAGAAGGACAGGTGGACGGAGGCTGCAAGGCAACTTGGGATTAGGTATATCGAAATGTTCTCATCATTAATTGTCATGATGTTTGGTGTGGTGTGTCTGAAGTTTAATATTAATCAGATTGTTGTTATATTTCCCATTGCAGATACACCAACCTGACAGGTGATATACTCCTCTCTTCAGGAATTGTATCTTACCTTGGGGCATTTACAGTAGACTACCGTATAGAGTGCCAGGAGCAGTGGCATATCCTGTGCCAGGAGAAGAAAATCCCCTGTTCTACGGACTTTACCCTCAGTAACAGTCTGGGTAACCAGGTGGCCATCAGGGCGTGGCAGATCGCTGGACTACCAGTGGACTCCTTCTCCACAGACAACGGTATCATTGTGTTTAACTCCCGTCGGTGGCCCCTGATGATTGACCCTCAAGGTCAAGCTAACAAGTGGATCAAGAACATGGAGAAGGCCAATAAACTTGCTGTTATCAAACTGTCAGATGGAAACTATGTGAGAGTCTTGGAGAACTGCATTCAGTTTGGAACCCCGGTTCTTTTAGAGAACGTTGGAGAGGAACTTGATCCGGTTCTGGAACCTGTCTTGCTGAAGCAGACCTTCAAACAGCAGGGTGTCGAGTACATGAAAATAGGAGAGAATATCGTGGAATATTCCAAAGACTTTTTGTTCTACATGACCACCGGACTGAGGAACCCTCACTACCTCCCAGAGGTGGCCGTCAAAGTCTGTCTGCTGAACTTCATGATCACGCCACAAGGCCTTCAGGACCAGCTTTTAGGGATTGTAGCAGCCAAAGAGAGACCTGAGCTGGAGGAGAAGAAGAACCAGCTCATTCTGGAGAGCGCTGCCAACAACAAGCAGCTGAAGGAAATTGAAGATAAGATCTTACAAGTGCTTTCCTCTTCTGAGGGGAACATCCTGGAGGATGAGACTGCCATTAAGATCTTGTCATCCTCCAAAATCCTCTCTGAGGAGATCTCAGAGAAGCAAAAAATTGCCAGTGTCACAGAGAAAGAGATTGATGACACTCGCATGGGCTACCGTCCTGTGGCTGAGCACTCCTCCATTTTATTTTTCTGTATTTCAGAATTGGCCAATATCGAGCCTATGTACCAGTACTCCCTGACCTGGTTCATCAACCTCTACCTATATTCCATTGCCCAGAGTGTGAAGAGTGACGATGTGGCGGAAAGGATCAACAACATCGTGGAGCACTTTACCCTCAGCATCTACAATAACGTGTGCCGCTCGCTTTTTGAGAAGGATAAGCTGCTCTTCTCCCTGCTGCTCACTATAGGCATCATGCAGGGTAAGGGCCAGGTCGACGACCAAGTCTGGCGCTTCCTTTTAACAGGTGGCATCGCATTGGATAACCCGTTCCCCAACCCTGCTCCGGAGTGGCTATCTGACAAATCCTGGTCTGAAATCGTCAGGGCGTCGAAACTTCCAAACCTGGATGGCTTCTTCAAACATGTCCAAGACAACATCTCCGAATGGAAGAAGCTCTATGATTCAGGAAAGCCACATAAGGACCAGTTCCCTGACCAGTGGAGTGAGTTGGTGGGGATGGACAGAATGGTAGTGATCAGATGCTTCAGGCCAGATAAACTGGTTCCAGCAGTGCAGAATTTCATTGTGGATAACATGGGACAGGTTTACATTGAACCACCCACATTTGACCTGGCATTGAGTTACAAAGACTCCAACTGCTGTTCTCCTCTCATCTTTGTGTTGTCACCAGGATCTGATCCAACTGCAGGTGATTAATCAAATATTTTCTACATTTTAACATGTGATTAGAAGTTTTTCATTGAGAATTATATTGTTTCTTCAGGTCTGCTGAAGTTTGCTGATGACGTAGAAATGGGAGGCAGTGGGACCCAAACCATTTCTCTTGGACAAGGACAAGGACCCATAGCAGCACAGATGATTGACAAAGCCATCAAAGCAGGAACTTGGGTGGTACTACAGAACTGCCACCTGGCCACCAGCTGGATGCCAGCTCTGGAGAGGATCTGTGAGGAAACCATTACCCCAGAGAACACACATCCCAGTTTTAGGTAACTGATTCTACACAGATTCTGAGTTTAACTGAAACATGTTCTAGCGTACAGAAGATGATAAAAGTTAAGTATCTTTTATTCCTCTACCAAGGTTGTGGTTAACTAGTTATCCATCCGACAAGTTCCCTGTCAGTATCCTGCAGAACGGGCTGAAGATGACCAATGAGCCTCCTAAAGGAATTAGAGCCAACCTGTTGCGCTCCTACCTGAGTCACCCCATCTCTGACCCTGCCTTTTTTGGCAGCTCCAAGAAACAGGTCATCTGGCAGAAGCTCCTGTTTGGTCTCACCTTCTTCCATGCTCTAGTACAGGAAAGGAGGAACTTTGGACCTCTGGGTGAGAAATATAAACTGTATAATGTCTTTCATTTACATTGGATGATTTTAATGTGATTTTTCATTTTGATATTTCAAAACATTTTTTTCAAATTGTTTATGTTTATTGTACTATTATTTTGTCATTAAATGTTGTTTGTCCATTTCTCTCAGGTTGGAATATTCCGTATGAATTTAATGAGTCTGACCTGAGGATCAGTATGAGGCAGATCCAGATGTTCCTGGATGAGTATGAGGAGGTTCCACTGGAGGCCCTCACATACCTTACAGGTGAAAATTTCATACTTGTTAATTCAGCAGGGAATTCATTAATACCAGTTAAACTGGCAGCAAGGTGATGTGCTGAGCGGGAACGTCACCATTGCGCAATGCAAGTTGTAATCCCTTTATAGTACGCAAGGAAACATTTTTTTTATAGCGGAGTGCTGAGGATCAGTTGAGAAGTCTTACAGCCCATGTAAGACGCTGCTGTGTAGTCTGGTGGTACAGCAGTGGTGTGTACATATAGTGATACATACTGAATATAGTATATAGTAACATGATTCAAACTTCTCAATTAACATCACAACAATGTTTTTTTGATTTCCAATTTGATTTTGGTTTTAATAATCTCTTTCCTTTTTAGGCGAGTGCAACTATGGCGGCAGGGTGACAGATGACAAAGACAGGCGTCTGCTGCTGTCGCTTCTGTCCATCTTCTACAGCTGGGAGCTGATAGAGCAGGAGTGCTACCACGTGTGCGAGGGAGATCTGTATTATGTCCCAGCTCATGGTCCCCATCAGGTACCATCAGAGCTCTGATCAATTCCTAACTAATGCTGTAGCATGATTATTAGTCATGTCACATTAATCAGATGTCTTATTACATGATTATGGCCAAAGTACATGCAGGCTTGCATTTTAAGTAAACAGCAGCTGGATTAATGGTTTTAATCACTGAGTGTAATATTTGTCTGAAATGAAATCTAGTTAATGTTTGGCCACGAGGGCACTGTGTTGAAGATTATTGTTACGTAAGACAAATAATTCTTTAATCACCCTGTCTGATAAAGAAATTAATTTTCACAAATAATTTTCTTTATTCCAGACGTACGTTAACTACATTCGCACTCTTCCAATTTGTGCCGATCCTTGTGTTTTCGGACTTCATAGCAATGCTGACATCACTAAGGATAATCAAGAGACCAATCAGCTCCTGGATGGAGTACTGCTGACTCTGCCCAGGCAGACAGGAGGCGGGGCTAAGTCTCCTCAGGTTTGCATTATTATATTATATTAGCATTGCATTATAACCTGTTGGCTCATGCTTATTTCCCAGAAGAAACACTACATGCAAACAAATATTCACACTTTGTGTTGATGTTTGTTTTTGTTTTAGGAAGTAGTAGATGAGCTTGCAGAAGACATCCTGTCTAGGCTCCCAGCAGACTTTGACATACAACTGGTGATAGATAAATACCCAGTTATGTATGAGGAGTCTATGAATACTGTTTTGAGGCAGGAACTCATCCGCTTTAACAGGTAATAACAACTTACTTACCTTGTACTTTTTACTTTATTTTATGTTTGTGTGAAATACTCGGATGCTGCTAGAATTTCGTTGTACACTTATGCAATGACAATAAAAGGATTCTGATTCTGATTCTGATTCTGAACTTGTGCTGCTGTGGAATTAAATATCCGTATTTGAAAAGACTATTGATCAGTTTGAACAGGACACACTGAGGAAAACCTGTACTCGATCATATTTGTCTCCCCTCTTAACAGACTCACTCATGTGGTGCGCCTCAGCCTGGTTAACATCCGCAAAGCCTTGAAGGGACAGATTGTTATGTCTGCTGAACTTGAAAACGTCTTCAGCAGCATGATGGTGGGCAAGGTGCCCGCTATGTGGGCAGCCAAGTCATACCCCTCTCTCAAGCCAATGGGGAGCTACGTGACTGATCTCTTAGCCAGACTGCAGTTCCTACAAGTAAGATTTATGATTGTTATGGGTCACACAGACCTCGAGTGAAGGACACATATTTGTAATATGACTGTCAAGGTGAACACAGACAAAGTTTTCCAGTCCAGTGTACAGTTTTTCTCAAGTTAGGGAAGTTGTTTGAATTTGCATAATGAATTGATAAAATTAAACAATCTATAACATTCAGGTAGTACTAATACTGACCTATATGTATGCTTGGATGTCTGTCTTGACAGGATTGGATAGATAACGGCCCGCCTACAGTCTTCTGGGTCTCTGGCTTCTACTTCACCCAGTCATTTCTTACTGGAGTGGCTCAGAATTTTGCCAGGAAGCACACCATCCCCATTGACTACATTGGCTTTGAATTTGAGGCATGGATTGCTACATTTTCTCTGTGTTTTTGGTCATTCCTAATCATAAAAGTGGTTGGATTTTCACGCTCTGGGTTACATTCTAGGTCACCAAAGAGGAGACTCATATGGAGGAGAAGCCAGAGGAAGGGGCCTACATTAAGGGTCTTTTCATGGAGGGGGCTCGCTGGGACAGAGAGAACATGGTGATTGGAGAGTCCCTCCCCAAGATCCTCTTTGACTCCTTGCCCATCATCAAGCTCAAACCAGGAGAAATGGCCAAGTTTCAACATGAAGATATCTACGTTTGTCCTGTCTACAAAACCAGCGCTCGCAGAGGGACCCTGTCCACCACCGGACACTCAACCAACTACGTCCTGTCCATCGAGCTGCCCTCTGACAAGCCACAGAAACACTGGGTGAACCGCGGGGTGGCATGCCTCTGTCAGCTGGATGACTAAGAACTGATTCAATTTTTTAACAATAAAAGAGTCTATGCCAAAAACAGCCTATGTGATTGTATGCCAAAGTAACAGCGGTATAAACTGACACATGTGGACGTCACACAGAATAACAAGAATATCTAGCCCGATTCATTGGGAACAGATTTTTTTAGATTTAACAACCAACCAGACAAAACTATTTTTGATATTATAAATTTGCTTTTACATTTATTGACATTAGAGTCCAGATAAGACAAACCCCCCCAAGTTCATAATATTAAATACTCACTGTGAGCTACACAATAAATTCAAGATTTATTGTGTTAATGTGGAGAATGTCTTTGGAGATATTGTGATATGAGTTCAAAAACAACTTAATATTTACAGTGTCACATATTTATTCATATATTTTATTGGACCGTGGCACTGCATAATTAAAAAAGATGGTAATGATGTCTATTTGCACTATGATGCACCTTACAAATCTATTTTATATATTGTTCTTTGTTTGTGTCTCTGAATGGTAGCGCGTTATTACAAACATGCATTACCTGATAATAAAGTCAACATAATGTCAAAACAACTGGATGATGTCAATATGTAAAATCTGATCCTAAAAGCACCGACCCATTTTTGATGTCCATGAGAATGTTGATGTCTGTATCACAACATCTGTCCGGTGTACATTTGACTTGTTCTAGTAGTTCTCAACTCACAGCTCCACCCACCAGTGTGTTCTGGTGGCAAACACTAGATGGCAGCAGAGGCAAACCAGTGTTGCAAAGAGGTCTTAACTGGTACCCACAATGCCAATGTATGTACTGTTTACTTAGCTCCAGTCTCTACAATTTTTGCAATGTGTGACATTAATATATGTTTGCTTGTGTAGTCATTAAAGGGTAACTAGACCAGTTCAACACATTAGAGTGTGTTTACAGGTCTTGTGGAGTTCTAGTGAATATGTGAAAAAAGTAATATAAAGCCTTTTGTGGCTCCAGAGGAAGCAGTATGTAATCTGATAAATTACATACTCAGTGGCTAAATTGCATTGTGGGTAACGTGGGCGCCATATTTTGAAAAGCAGTCCACTGGTCTAGCATTAATTCCTATAACACTGTTGGACTCGTTGGACAGTTGGAAAACAAATGATTATAATCATTACAGCAGAACCAGAGGTAATACCTTTTATATTCCATGCATACATTACCCACAATGCATCTTAGCTAATGAGCGGCATCACTGGAGGCCTTTTACCAGATTAGATGCAGTTTCCCCTGGAACAACAAAAGGCTTTTTTTACTACATTTTTTACACATGTAGAAGTGCTTCTTAAGACATGTAAACACACTTAAAGGTGCAATTTTAGCTTAAAACATTCAAAATTAACTAAAACCTTTTCACATTATGTCAAAGATGTCTGTGTATTGTGTTGCAGAGATATTAGAGTTAGCATGCTAACTGTCTAGCCAGCACTGCCCTGTATCTTAAAACCTATTTGTACTTCAAGAGGCGATATAGTTCGACAGTATAGCTCAGTCTGCCCAGGGCTCCCAGTACGGGCAGACTCAAGTTGGCTAATAAGACTGCTAGCTGCATTGCTAACTAGCAAATGACAGTCACAGTAGTCTTTACCCTTTTGGATTATGGGAAATGCGGTCTCAATTTTGACACCAACACTAAAAACAATGTCATTGTTTCAACATATAATTAATAGGGGTTGCCAAAACATCTTGAATTCTGAGTCGTTTGCTTTTGGTAATTGTGTCAAATTATCATCAGTGAGAGCAATAATGGTTTGTGAGAGTGTGATAACAGACCACCCTTCCATACTCCAGGGTGGCACGATGCCAAAAGCCTGCCTCACCACCAGTGATTGAGATCCGGCTCGGTGTGTGATGACGATTTTCTGTCCCGACAAGCAGATAGATGGCTTAATTATGAAACGCTGAGACTCAGTACAGCACAAAAGCTGTTTCCACACACTAAAACACGGGATGCCACAAATCACCACTGAGCCTTTTCATGATTTAATCAAACTTTGGTGAAAGGAAGACGTTCATATTAAAATCCTAGCTGTAGGGTTACACACACTCAGACGGCTGGTGAGTAGTGCTGCTGGGCTGATGCTGTATTTATGTCAGCACTGCTTGATGTTCTCTGTAGTCAGCACTTGTGGCTTCAAACATAATTCATCTGACGTCTGAACTCAGCTGCTGCAATACCAACCCTAGATTATAGGACATAAAATACTGCAATATTAAATCCAAGCTATATATCATAAAGCACAGCTGGATGGAGGCTTTTGTGAAAGATGCTCCTCACTTCAGTGGTGACCTTATGATCAATGATAGTGGGAGCCACACTTGTCACAACCTTGGAGTTCAGCTCCAGTCTAGGTCTGTTCTCAAAAAAAAAAAAGAACAATGAAAGTTTTTGGGAACATCTTAAGGGAAAAGTCCCTTCAGGCGTCCTCAAGGTAAGGTGTTAAATGTCCTCCAGAAGGGGCCTCTGAGAAATAAGAGAAGCATTTCCATTTAATGAAAATGGCCGAACCTAACTGTGTGTGCCAAGAGGAGCCTAACACAAAAAACGTCCTCCAACAACTTTATGAGAGTACGACACTTCTATTTACTTAGCATCACAGAAATTCATCCTCCGTTTTCTTAGCAAGGACACACCGCTGCACAGCTTTTATTGCAGTCATTACATTATGTTAATGTGAGGCGATAATGAAATGGAAGAACCTCCTGTCTTTTCAGATAAGGTTCCCCTTAATGATTACCTCTGTGTGATACTGTGTTTTATTATGGAGGAACTACACTGAAAATGGAGGGAACCTTCGTCACATAAATCACACAGCACATTGGTTTTGCGTCAGTGAACGTCGCACTGACCTTGATTTGTGTAAGTATTGGAATAACTGTGTGTCAACAGGCAAAATCATTTCAGCCATTTAGAGCCTGTTGTTTGTCTCACAGAGTCACAGAAACACAATGTGGGCGGCAGTCTTCTTATAGGACCATGGATGTAACTTTCTCTGCTCTAGTAATTACATTTCAGGGAAGAAAAAAGAAAACTCATTCGTTTAATTTGGCATTTACCCTTGAGAACGGCGTCTTGGCATCTGTCCACGAGCAATGAATCACAAAAGTGTGCCCCTGAATCCTTGAGCAAAATCCATGACCTTGATTTCAATTCAGTTTTAGAAAGACAGTTGATGATGCGTTACACTGTGCTTTCAGCTATGTAAGGGACTGTTTCACAAGTGCACACCAGAAAAGAATATTAATTTGAGTGCAAGTCATAACTGCAAAAATATCCAAACAATAACTTATTTTCTCAAAATACAATCATGATTTATTTTAGTTATTATCTACTCACCCTCATGCAGAGGGACTGTCTTCTGCAGAAGATCGAGATGCCAAAATGATTTGAAAAGACATTATTTACAGCGTTTTAACTGTTAAGCTTAAAGTGTTAGCACACACCACATCTGAAGTGGGTACACAAGCTCGACAAGCGCCTTGAGGGTGTAAATAATGTCTTTTCAAATCATTTTGGGATCTCAGGGCTTCTGGAGACTTGGATTATGCCGGACGAGCTGTATGGAGCTATTTCATGTATTATTGACCCCCAGTTCTTCTTTAAGGTCCCCGTCTAATTCAGTTGTTTTATGAGAATGCTGCAACACTGTTTTGCTGTGAAGCCCCAGAAATGTTTTGTGGACTATGAAACTTCACCTGACTTTCCATTCACTTGGGGATAAGTAGATCATGACTGACTTTTCATTCTTGGGTGACTTATGCTTTCAATCTGTCAGTACACAATAATATGTTGTCAACATTGAAGGTCAATGTATGTATTATAAGAAGAATAATCTGTAAAATAAGTGTTAGCCTACTGATATTATTCTTAGACATCACCTCAATGCACAAATACATGCAGCCTGCATATGTCTGAATTAAAGTTGTCATTAGTTACAAATCATATTAGAGGTTTTTATTATCATATCTGCTGTTGCAAATGTTTATAGATCATTATTAATGGGTTTTAATGATCAAGCCTGCAGTTATGGATATTATAAAGGTCATTAATATGGTCATTGCGATATAAAGTCTGCAGTTATGAATTCTTATAAGTCATTTATAAAGGATTATAATTCAGACACTGCAGTTAAATTAATAAGCCATTAATAAACGGTCCTCAAATCCACAATTAAAATGTGCAATTATGAACGTTACGAAGTCATCACTTCACTCACTACTTAATCATAAAGTGATAAAACTTTGGTTATAAATATGTTTTTGTGTAGATAAGTCTGCAGCCCTTTTTCTAGAAATAAACCATTAAACTGTCAAAGAGAGATTTCCCAACCTGGCAACCCAGAAGTTGTTCCTGTTGATGGATTATAACTGATCTGTGAACCATAAAGTGATTTATTAAACATTAATAGAAAAGGAGCACCGAGACATACACACTTGGTTGCTGTGGAAACGGAAAAGCAGAAACCACCCACTCATTTAACAGATGATGATACAGCTGCTGCTGCTGCTGCTGCTGCACATAGACACCCAGTGACTGAGCACAGACGATAGCAGGAGCTGGTCCAAATGTAAAAAATCATCATCATGTACACACAGTTGTGTGGCGGAGGAGGAGGAGGAGGAGGCGACAGGCTCCATCTACGTTTCCTGAACGCAAGCGCACACCCAGCTGTCGAGGAGCTGCGATGAGTTATTGGCGGCAGACTTCTGGAAGGTGTGTCAGTCACTGCTGTCGCTCAGCTTTCTCCCCCCAGTGTGTGTGTGTAGTGTGTGTGTGTAGTAGGAAGACGCTGCGTGAGGGAGAGCGAGAGAGAGAGAGAGAGAGAGGGAGGGAGGAGGGGGGGAGAGAAGTTTCCTCTCTTGGCGCACGCTCCGCCGCTTGCTCACTTCAGACGATGGCACGTCCGTGTCCGTGTGCAGCGCTGTTGCGTCCGGAGCCCCGCTGCTTTCAAGACAACTGAGGAATCCCGACAATTGTGACCATGGCTGAATTTGGAGGGAACAAGAGCTCCGTCGGTCCACCGGTTGCTGGCTGGAAAGCTGCGTCAGGAGGCGCCGGAGTGAGCCTGGAGACGCACCGAGGGGAGCCGGTGTCGAACGGGAACTGCAGCGCGTCAGACACCGTGAAGAGGGTCCAGAACGAATCCGGCTGCGAGTCCCCGACGTGGGAGAGCTCGGGTTCGGATTCAGCCACCAGACCGATCCCTCGACGCAGCAGTCTGATCAAGGTAGGCCATCACACCCACTAAGAGATGACAGCTCATTTTTTTTTTTAAATCCAAAATAAGACTATAATATATAATCAAAATCATGCAAACTGTTGCTGTGATGACTCCACAGAAGATCACAAAGTAGGGTTACTTCAACACCACAAGCCCCTGCAGGAATGTTATGATGATGCCATGAAGCTTAAAAAAAATCCAATAAGTCATGCACATGGTGACCTAACACACACACACACACACACACACACACACACACACCTCACCCCATACAACTGTAATCAACCTGCAACCTGAGAATGAACAGTTAACACACTGTCACTCTGCTTCCTGTCAGCTTCCTCTCCCATCTGTGACGAATAGCAGAATAATCAGTCACCTCATCTCACTCACATGTCAGCACTGTTGAGGAAATTCATTCAGATGAGCAGAAGAAGATTTTTTTTTTCCTTGGCCAGGCTCGTGTCACACTCAGGATGAGTTCAGACCCTTGACTGACACCACATGACTCCTAATCAGTATTAACAAAATGCTCAGTTGAAGAGATTTTCAGCCGTACGTGTCACACAGAGTCAGTGTGTGCAGGCGAGCTTTTTGTTCCAGCCTCAGACAGCAGCAGGCGATGTCACTTATTAGCACTCCATCAGCTCTGGAGAGGAGGGGGAGGAACTAATAAGTGAAACCACCTGCTGTAGTCTTTGATTAGAAGAAGAAATTGCATTCTCTCCGCCCTCTGTGGCTCACACTTGAATACCCCTGTCCAATTAACCCCACCGCCTGCCCTGATCTGAGCTCACATTTAAGCAAGTTTATAGTTTATACGTGTAAAGCCCTCGACACAGATTTCACACTTACTTAACAGTTCACGTTTTGCCACAAAAGCAGTTTAAAGTGTTGTTGTATCAATAACATCTAATCAATAACTCATCCCCCAGACTTTGTTCCTTTTATGGCTTGGGCCTCGGGCATGTGGGAGGTCTCATATTGATCTCTAGTTGCTGCTTGTCTCCAGAGCTGCGGCCTGCAAAGACATGACTATTTGAACATGGCTTCTTCTGCGCTTGATTGGCTCACGCTCAACGAGACAGGAAGCCAGCCAGTTGGCCAATTTCCTCACACAGTTAATGTTGCAATATTGCTATTAAGTCATGAGCAGTTGGTGAGGACACGTCCCTTTCTCTTTCAGTGGAGCACGCACGCGCGCGCGCACACACACACACACACACACACACAAACAAACACAAACGTTTCTCACCTCCTTGCCCACACACAGGCCTGCTCTTGTTTTTCTTCTGTTTGTTTCGAAAGTGCAGCCAGCCTGACATGGAGGATTTAAAAACACTCTGTTTGCCTGCATGAGGTTCTGCCATCTCACGCTGGGTCGGAAATGGTGTTGAACAAGTCCTGGGTGCTTCCTGATATCCACCGCCATGTTTGATGTGTGCTGTTAAATGGACATTTTACCCCAAAACACATATTTTTCGTCATACCTGTAGTGCTATTTATCCATCCAGATTGTTTTGGTGTGAGTTGCCAAGTTTAGGATATCAGCCATAGACATGGCTGCCTTTTCTTGAATATAATAAAACTAGATGGCACTTAGCTTTTAAATAAGTATTTTAATAAATATAGTCACTCGTGAATCATCTCCATAACTTTCTTCCATCTACTACGGTAACTTTGCTCTGCCTTTGGCCCAGCGTCCATAGCATTTTACTCATACAGAAAAGCTCCGCTCTGGGATAAGGCAGTTGTGCCGTGAGACAACAAAGCTCTGATAGTGGGTTTTGATTGACATTAGCCAAGTAGGCTAGTTAACCTAAGGCTAAGTTAACAGTGTTGAATTCACATCTAACAGACAAGCTTCCAACGCTCGGGGTGATAAAAGGACAACAGTCATCAGCGACATTCAAAGTCCGGCCTAACTGCTCCCACAAATGTGCTTTTCTCTCTCGGTTATAATAATTTCTGGCCTGAACCAAGCCCCCAGGAAGAGCGCCAGGCTCTGAAGCCCGTTTTTTGTACTGGCCAAACCATGTAATTACATCGTCACGTGATGCTCTGAGGCCCCAAAACAAGCTTACGTTGTGAAAGAAGCCTCTGTAAAGCAGTGGATAGAAGACTCTAGTGCGCATGCACCATGGGAAACACAGCGATGAAGATCTGGGTATTTTCATACTTTATTGGCTTCAAAAAGCGCCACTGAGCAACTTCCGTAAGAATGAACACGACTCCGCCTCCAATGCTGTGTCCTGATTTAATGTAGCGTCCTTGGCCTAAACACACGTGAAAACAAGATGCTTTTGAAACATCTGATGAACAACTTAGTTACAAGTTATTTGAATCGCAACCTCACATCCAATGTGCTGACTTTAACCTCTAACGCTACAATATCAGAAGCGATGCCTCCCTCCTCCTCCTCATCATCACAGGGATTATCAGTGTCTAGCTCGATTATTACTCACTAGCAAGAAAGTTATCAGTTTGAAGTGTTTTTGTGATATCTGAATGCCCTCTAGTGGACAGAACGTATGTAACAACCACATGCTGATAGTGGCACTGGCAATGCGTAAGCCTTCGTATACAGTGTATAGATACATGTAAATATTGAGTTTGAGTTTTTGTTGTTGAGTTTTTGAATTTTTAGCACTGTCAAGTTTTATTCTTCTGGCGCTTTGAGCATCACGAGCCGAGTGCCATCTAGTTAAATTACAATTAAGAGAAGGCTGACATCTTTAGGCCTGATATCTCCAAAACTCAGCAACTCACGTCCAAACAGTCTACCTGGATAAACAGCACTACAGGTAGAGAGAAAAATATTTATTTTGGATTTTTTGAATGAACTGTCCCTTTAAATAGCCCCAGGGCCCAGAGCATCACCTTCCCCCTGGGTAGGTCTTTCATGTGCAGTGTGTTTGTATGTTCAGTGGGCACATTTAATGCTGAGAACATTCACTGACG
This sequence comes from Pagrus major, assembly GCF_040436345.1. NCBI lineage: Eukaryota > Metazoa > Chordata > Actinopteri > Spariformes > Sparidae > Pagrus > Pagrus major. The sequence goes on along the minus strand of NC_133217.1, from coordinate 11,737,819 downwards.
CAGCAGTGCACATACATTTGTGCCTTCACCCTAAACATGCTTGTGTTATGAATCGCAAACACCTGAGGCTTTAGATGGATGGAGCTCAGTCCAGGAGCCGAGGAGTTATGCATCCACCTGTCAACACAGCAGTGTGTATTCCTGTGAGCTGAACTACCCCTATAGCTGAGCTCAGGATTCCACACAATGGGAGTCTGGGTAGATAAACAGGAAACATGACATTCCAGTCTGGCTTTAACAGGAGTCCGGGGATTTATGTCCAGTGTATGTGTGTGTGCGTCTGTGTGCTCTTTTTCTCTCCGGTTGAGGTAATGAGAGTACCCTTAATTGTATTTCGGCAGAATGTCCTCCGCTGTCCTCTCATTTATTCTGTCCCGCTCTTCTGTGTGTGCGTGAAGGAGATGCAGGATCAGATGCTCACTCAGTGTGTGTCTATTTCAAGTTCATCTTGATGTAGATAACCATCAGCTACTCTCTTTTTCTCTTTTAGATTTCAAACCACACACACACACACACACACACACACACACGCACTACACACACATTTAGTCACGCACTGACCTGCCTTCGAGTAAAACACAGCTAAGCAAAACAAATATCTGCTTTCCAGTTCCCTCATTACTCATGATATCATACACTATAAGACACCCAGTGATACATGGCTGGCATGTTTATGAGTGTGTGTGCATGTGTGTACGTGTACGTGTGCACATTGCTGTCCTGTGAAATATCTCAGGGATCTCAGTTTTTCACGAACAAAGAAAAATTGATCCAAGGGGAACTTTAAACCAATACTTGTCTCATCTCATAAAGGAGATTTCAAGTTACCTGCAAACTTAAAGGGAATAGTTTGACATTTTGGGAGATATGCTTATTAATATCTATTATTAGTATTATTATCAGATGAAAAGATAAATACACTGGAGCCTGGAGACAGTTATCTTAGCATTAAGACTGAAAGCAGGGGGAAACAGTTAGCCAGGCTTTGCCCAAGAGTAACAAAATGTGCCAACCAGCAGCTCTAAACTAATTTACACGTGATACCTTGTTTGTTTAAAGGAGACCTATTCTGCTTGATCTTTTTTCCTTTCCTTCATTGTGTTATAAAGGTTCTTGTGCATGTAAAAGGTCTTAAAAGTTAAAAAGCCAAAAGTCCACACCAGGGGAAACACTCCTGAAACGCCTCGTCAGTAGTCCCGCCTTTAATCCCATAACTTTGTGACATCACACTACATCACCATGTCACACATTTGCATAATGGGGCTTAAAGAGACAGGAGCTAAAACAGAACATCTCAGACAGAGGCGGAATACAGTGCAACACTGGACAGTGCGAGAAAACTGATGCGTTTTTTGAGCACTAAAGCATGTAAACCTAGTTTATTTGTGCATTTCGGTTGTCTTTTTGTGTGTTTTTCAGACTAAGGGAGCGACACTAGCCTTAGGGGTTAACAAGCAGCTGGGGAGGGTAGTTGTTTGAGTCAGAGTAGCCCTCAGCACCTCCTGCTGTTCAAATCAACATCCTTATTTTATTTTAGCCTGCATGAGTACGGCCCTCTGCAGCACAGTGCATAAACCTTCTCACTGATTGTGATGGAGCCACAGGACATAGCACTCTGAGCTACTGGTGATTGAGTCGCTCCACACTCTACATGCGTTGCATACATTCAGCCATGTATGTGTTGAGCTGTACAGAGATATATGTGTGTGTGCATGAGATGTCTGAGTTTATGCTTGTATACCTCACCGAGGTATGTGAAAACCCAGCTCGCTGCGCTGATCGCTCAGTTGCCCGACTCAAGCCACCAACCACCTGTTCTTCGTTTTAGCGGCCCTTCTATCTTCGGTTAACGCATCTGTGACGTTTGTCAGCTGAAATCGCGGTTAGCTCTCTGACAAGATGACCTTTTCAAGTCAACCTTTTACTTGTTTCATTTCGTGCAGTGTGTGTGTTTGATTGTGTGTGTGTGTGTGTGCCTGAGTGCACATGGAACTTCAAAGGTTTGAAGCGTGAAAGAGCATCTGCCGCTCTACTTGCCACAAGGGCAGAGGTTCATAGTCACACTGAGCAGTTGATTTACTGTGAACGCTCACCACATTTTCTGTTGAACAATATTCCCATACACTGAATCACTTGACCACATAGTGCTTCCTGTGCGCTATTTAAACCTAATGTCCTGTCTTCTGTTGCAGTCACACACGTGTGCAGCCCCCCACCCAGCACACACACACAGAACGTCTGATTATTACACACTGTAAGTTGTAAAGGCCTTTACTCACGAGGGACGTGGCGAATAAACAGCAGGAATATGCGAAATACACGATTGCGAATATGTTGCATCAACACTATTGACACCAGCAGAAACGCAGATTTTCAATAACATGCATATACGAATTTGCCCCACGTGTACATTATAACATTTAAATGGTACTTCTACTTAGGGTTGTACCGATCCGATCACGTGACTCGGAAATCGGGGCCGATCACGCCACTGAAGACTCGATCGGGACTCGGACGTTACGACCCGATCAGAGATCGGTTTTATATATATTTATTTAGTCATTATTTGTATTAGATTGTTGATATATGGGCTATTGGTGATTCAAAATAAAAAAAATAAAATGAGTATTTACTACCACCGTTTACGACATGCGCATGTGCAGAAGACCAGCACGCCAGTTTGTTTTGAAGCGGAGTGGCGAGTTGTGGCGCACCATGTCTGCTGTGTGGAAGTATTTTAAAGTGAGTGACGAGAACGATGCAGTTGCAAACTGTCAGATATGTAAATTTGGGATATCGAGGGGTGGTAAAATATAATAAAAAATAAGGGACACCTTGGATAGTTTTCTTCGATCTTTTTAATTTTTTAAATGTATTATAAGAGTATCGGATCGGGACTCGGTATCGGCAGATACTCAAAAATCAAAGGACTCGGACTCGTATCGGGGGCAAAAAACCCTGATCGGAGCATCCCTACTTCTACTACTGAGCGGCTCGCTGACAGGTAGAGAGAGGTTGCATTCATCATGTTCATCTCAGCTGCTTGGTCTGGTCCTTAAGAGTGTATTAATAAGTAAACTAAAGTTTCAAACAAACTAACTGATCAAGAAAGCTGTAGACCAGTAACTCCCATGTTCCCGTGTTCGAGGTCACTCATCCCAAGTCACCTTTGTCACATTGTCTTTGAAATTTTGCGTTGTGTTTTGCGAATTAGAAAATGTAAATGACAGTGTTAGACCATAAAAATCTAAATGAAATAGTCTTACACTAGCATAGCCGTCAGTATTGAAAAGAAAAAAAGGTAATCCAATCGAATCGTGTCAAATCAAAAGACAATCTGAATCGTGGATTTGGAGAATCGTGACAGTAACAGTTAACCGGCACATAGCACAGCCATAAATATTGTTTCTATGTTTATCAGTAGTGTGTTAGTCTATACCTTGTGTTGACTGGTTGACTGGAACTACAGTTTAAACGCGGGCCAATCGGAATTAAGTATTTTCATTATTGATAAGAACTGTATTCACACACATAGTCCTAGTGGTGGCTGCTGCATTAAATATTAAGTCCAGATAGTAGAGTCCCTTACTTCCTCGAAGGCCTTTTTTTGCACGTTCCATACATCATCTCACGATCCCAGTAAATCACCTCCTAACCCCCCTCCTGGTGGTGTGGTGCTCCGGGGTGAGAGGCACTGGAGTAAACTATGCCATTAATCATCCATCACCTGCCGTCTTCACCACACACAAAGCTACAGGGAAGACGATTCAGCCTCCCCAACAATTCTCACTCCTCTATTCTTTATTTTGTCACAACTAACAACCGTCTCTCTTTCTCTGATTTTCCATCTGTCTTAATTAGCGGATCAAAGACGACGCCCACTAATGACCTACATCTTCATTCATGCTGACTCGGAGATGTTGTAATTACTGTAACGGGCATACAAACATACGCTCTCATACATCATACCATACATTCATGTAAGCTGGCTAATGAAGGCACAAGGCCATGCTGGTGCCAGCAGGCAAATACCAAGTGCAGAGGCTCTGTGACTGTACACACGAAGATAGATCTGACAGAGAGCTTCTTTATTTATTTCTCATCCATCTTCTAGCTCATTTTTCTTTCTCTTTTGTTATTATCTATATCCTTCTCTCATATTTCAACTTTCTGTGATGTCTCTCTGTCATCTCATGTGTCTCTGATAACTGCTTCTAATCTGTTCTGCCACACAGTTGCCCACATTTCTCTCGCCCTTCATCCTTCCCCACATCTGTCTATCTGTGCATACAGTTCAGTCAGTCGAGATGTCTTACAGGAGCGCAGGCAATCTCATAGCAGCGCGTAATTTTCCAAATGTATTCACAGTAATCTTTTAGTTATATTTCCATCAGATATAAATTGGCAAATGAAATAGATGTTGGACATTTTTGGTTATTTTAACCTTAAAAAAACGTAAAGTTGCTACAATCGTTAATAATATGAAAGGAATCAGTGACGTTTTGGACAATTTCCAGCTGTGTTTGTGGCAACCATTGAAAAATAGATCTGAATAAATTTGAATGGGTTTGAAGGTCTCAATGTTTGTCACTTGTTGAACTCATAAAAGTGTCAAACCTAAAAATAACAGATACTGTATCACGATAAAGTGACAGTGACATACAGAGACATCCGGCCTTACTGTGTCACCGTATCAGGAATCCTTTCTGTCTTTCTTGTCTGTGTTGTCACTCGACTCTCAGTGGAGCCACAGGAAGCTCTCTGTGACTGGCTGACAGGCGGCTTCCTGTTTTGAAGCGCAGTGGTGGTTTTGGAGACTCATCTTGCTCTCAGAGAGAAAAACAAAACGAGACCTTTGTGACGGAGACATTCAGTACATTCTGACGGAGATTGAGTTAAATGGAATTTGAATTTTATCAGGGGAACGGAGGCTGGAATTGTTTAGCTGTGTGTGTGCGTGCGTGTTCGTGCATGTGCATGTGTTTCTTCATCTCTAATCTGGTTAGACAGTGTTTTCCTATTTTAGAAAAATCAATAGATTTACTTTTCTTATTTTATTCAGATGTTTATCTTCTCGCGGGGTAATTTGTGCCCTCTCTAGTTTTCTCTTGTAAGGAAAATTTAGAGTTTAGAGTCTGCAGTGACGTCAGCGTTGTTTGGTTGTGTGTTTGAGCTCTTGTCTCTGTCAGTTATTTATGTTGTCGGCAAACAGAGGTGCAGGATGTGCAGGACGGCCTCCACACAGGAGATAATTGAATCCCAACTGTTGAACAGTCCTCTTGGACAATCCTGGTGTTCCCCCTGCTTCAAACACTGCTAGTGTCAGGCACACACCATAGGAGGTTTATTAGATTTTGGTAGTTTCACAGCAAAAAAGGGTTGCAGCGTTCTCCTAAACAAATGAAGTAGATAGGGACTTGAAACAAACCAAAAAACACAAACATAAAATGGCTACATACAGTTCGTCTGGTGTAATCCGAGTCTCAAGAAGCACCAACATCCCAAATTGATTTGAAAAGACGGTGTTTACACCCTCTTTTTAAGCCAAAATCTTCACTGTAGCTGCTAAGCTAAAAGCGTAGTTGCAGCAACAAGTGCCTCTGTTTGATCTGATGTTACATTTTTGGTCTTTGTTCTATTATCTAACCTTCGTAGATATAAAAAAATGTTTTTTGTGTGCGCGTTCTTTATCGTTGGATGTATTGTGACTTTCCAGAGACTACTAGACTTTAGCTCGATGGCTAAAATAAAGATTTCTGCTTAAAAAGGGTGAAAAAAGCGTCTTTTCAAGTCAATTTGGGATCTCGGTGGCTTGGAATTTTCATTATTTGGCTGAACGGTTCCTTTAAAGAGAGGTACCCATAGCCTCAACATGATTTCTGTCCATTGCTCGTCTATTAATCAGGGCTGACGTGTTTGTTAGTAGTAACATCGTATACAAATGTCTGCCGAGACCCTGTTATTTATGTGACCTTTCCTAACTTGGTGACGTGTGCACAGCTCTTGGTGCCGATACAGCCACAGTGGGACCATTACCAATGTCACACACAGAGGGAGAGATATAGATTGAGACCAACATTCATCTGCGGTACCCGTCAACGCACTGCATGAAAGGAAAAGGAGAGAGTGACTGATAGAGTTGGTACGGTATGCTTCTGTGTCAAGGTGCGTGTGTCTTTTGATTTAAGTCAATAATGTTAGCCCTCATTCTGCGTCGCAGAGGAATTTCCCACGAGGTTTCAGAGGACATTTCAAATGCAGTGCTGTTTTTCAAAATAAATTACTTTTAAGAGTGAGAAGCCTGATTAGGTTTTTATATTTTTCCCCTGCTGGAGGGGTGGAGCTGTGTCTTCATATTTGAGTTAAATTTAGAGGTGTTGCTGAAGCACTCCAATGGGGTGAAGCTTTTTAATGAGAACCCAAAAATCAATTATCTCAATTACAAGTCAGCGTTTTATTTTGCTAATGCATCACCTTTCACCTAATATCTTTTATAGGGGCTCAAATTCAGAGCTCCTCCTCTTGCTTTCCCTTCCTGCAGCTTTCAGAGTAACATTGGAAGGCGGGGGGTCTTTACTATCTCCCTCTCTTCACACCCCTTTCGCTCCATCTATCCTGCCCCAAGGCACTAGAGGTATTTTTAGAGCACCACCTCCCGCCCCTCACCACAGCAGCTCAGAAAAACTTGTCGCCATTGGAAACACTTCTCCATCCTAATGAGGCGATTCTGAGAGGATTTGTGATGGTTAGGCGGCTTCCGTTCCCTCTGAGGGAAAACCTTTTCATCCTCTATGAATCAAGCTTCCCCTCTTTCACGTGTTCATTCATATTCTTCAGATGAAACACAGCTCAGGTCTTTCTTTCTCTTGTCTCCTTTTGCCTTTCATATCCCCCAGATTTCCTTCAAAAGAAGGGTTGCCTCTTTTCTTCTCTCATAAAAGACCCGAGTGCTCTTGAGGTTCATATGAACGCTTATTTGAATGAGATCAGATATATGCTGATTAGTAGAGATTAATCAGCCACTGATCAGTATTCATGTTCGTTATAAATATGAAGATGTTGATCAGCCTACTGGGGATCAATTGGACTTAAACAGCAGTCCAAAAACGGCTTTGAGAGGCAAAGATATGACCTTTATGCATTTGTTGGCGACAGATCAACAGGCGGCTGGATCTTCTTATGATTAAAATATTTTATACGTGTTTTCCACCATTTCAAAAGAACTTTGTGAAGGAAATCTCACATAGACTGTGCTGATTAGTGTTACATTTAAACTTTGCTTTCGATTTTAATTCAAATTTTGTACAGATGAAACGGCTGTAGACAGAAAATTAACTGGAAACTTTTGATAATTGATTTATCCTTCAAAAAGGTGCAATGTGTAAAATGAGGCCAGCATTTTGCGTGATATATGTTAGTAAGACAGCAGTATTTTAAGCATGTGGGTGTTTGCTGCTTCAATCACTCTACTTAGGATTGACTCAAATACAATTACGCTATCCTGCTTACCCTGCCTTAAATTAGCTTTAATGAAGACTTTGATTAGATTTTATCAGGACTATAATATATCCATAATTGAATAAGCTCTCCCACGTATATGCTTTTATCTGTCAGTGTAAGGATCTCTGTGGGGCTGACATCTGATCGGTCAATAAATCAGATGGATGAGCTGTGATGGTGAGCTCAGATAAACTGATTGGGTCTGCCAGTGTCGTCGTGAAGGGGCAGAATTAGAATGCTGCAGCCTGCTGCCTCTGTCTCGTCAGGTATGATTAATGGTGTAATGGTGAAGGGCAAGGGCAAGCAAAGGCTTTTAGCATCAGGAAAAACAATAACAGATTGGGAGGAGGAGGCTTTATGTGGTAGAACAAATAATCTGTGTTTATGTATGGTTATATAAGCTGATATGCCCTTTAATCCTCTGAGATCCATTCAGCACGGGAAAAATGTTTGTCATGCACAAGCAAAAGATAGTCTTCAGAGGGATCACTGTCTGTCTTTCTCTCTAAACTCATTTTCTTCTTATTACACCCCCCTTCCTCCTCCTCTCTTTATCTCCCCCGTCCTTCCTTTCATCCTTTCTTCCCTCCCTCCTCATCAGGATGGGTCACGTGCTGGTCGGGAGAGGAAGAAGACGGTGTCCTTCAGCAGCAGCCTGTCAGAGAAGAAGATCAGCAGTGCTGCAGACTGTATTCACTCCATGGTGGGCCATCTACAGTGTGACCCTTTACATAAAATACAAATTTTACATACCTTGACATGAAATATGTAATGTGCAATGCATGCATGGGGTTCTGTTAGATCGCAGGCTTCTGAGCCGTCAAACGCTGAAAATAGCTTATCAGAAGTGACATGTAGTGAGCCCTGCACTGAAAGTCAATGAATGACATCTTCATCCATATCTTGCTTTCAGGTTGAGGGGAGCGAGCTGAAGAAAGTCAGAACCAACTCCCGTGTTTACCAGCGTTACTACCTGCTGGACACGGGCCTCCAGGCTCTGTGCTGGGAGCCATCCAAGAAGGAGTCGGACAAAGCTCGCATCTCTCTCGCCTCCATACGAGAGGTCAAAAACTTTCTGAATCTGCCCTTTATGAATGACCTCATTGATTCTTTTGGTCTAACTAAGGCAGCCATATGGAATACAACAGTTGATTTGTTTTTATTGTATCTGATGTGTCTCTTATGGTGTCAAATTCTAGGTACGGACAGGTCGCAACACAGAAACCTTCCGCACCAGCGGCGTTTATGAGCAGATTTCAGAGGACTGTGCATTCTCCATCATCTATGGGGAGATGTATGAAAGCTTGGACCTGGTGGCCAACTCTGCTGAAGTGGCTAACATATGGGTGACTGGCCTAAGGTATGACACAACAAAGAACTGGGAGCAGTCTTACTGTGAATTATAAAATGTACCAGAAAGACTCTACACAGACTTTTTAGGTAAATAATCTTTTGATCTTCAGTGCTGCTTCTTAACATTTCATCAGCAGTATACCACAGCAGTAGTGTATATAAAAGACACGACAATGAAATTCCTTTTTTGTCATATAAAGCAGTCTCGGTCAAGATATTGTTGATTTTTTGGTGATTTATTAGCAGCACCTTACAGGATGACATTGTGTTTCGTTTCAGAAAAGTTAAACCAGGCTCAACTTTTTTGCCAAACTTCTGCCTTTTTTTTTGTTTTTTGTTTTTCGCCGTAGCCCTCTGCATCGACACCCCTGCTGTGTCGGCAGACTGGCCTATCGTAATGAGTAAAGATGACGTTTTTTTTCACATGGGGCTAAAATTGGTCTTAAGCTGTAGCTGTAGTCAAGTCTATTTTTATTCATATAGCCCAAAATCATAAATCACAATTTACCTTAAAAAAGGGGTCAAGTCTTGAGACCCCTAAACACCAAACTGTCATCAAAGAACAAGCTGCGACCAGCTGCCAACTGTTGTGTTGCCTCATGTCTCCTTTATCTCAGCCAAAAAGCTGCACTTGAACACACAGCAAAGATAACACCTGGCAGCCAATAAGCTTGGACGCTCTGTGCCTGTGTGAATACCTCTCTGCCAATAAACAAACCATTGATATGATTAAGCAGCATGTTTTGACCACTCTCGCTACTACAGTCACTCCAAATGGAGAATATGTCTGATAAAAAGTTGCAAATTGTACTGACAAAGAGGCAGAGGAGAATAATGAGGAACGCCGCTAAATCTCTTTTCTGCACTGATCCACTTACCTGAACAGCCAATAACAGTGATTTGACATGAAGATCAAACAATGATGACAAAAATTTAACTTGTGGTCTGTACATGTGGGATAGGCTACGTAAATATTACTAATTTATTGCTAATTTTGGTAGGCCTTAGTTCTCTTATCTTAGTTCTTAGGCTTTGTGGGGGATAATGAGATCATGGCATTGATTTGTTGTTACAGTCGTCTGAGATGTGCTTTTCGTAAAGGGTTATGACAGGAAGTGATTTTACTTTAAACAGAGTCTACTGCCGCTGCTATTTTAGTTTAGATAAGTGTCAGCATAATACTTGTGATGTAAATGAAAATGTTGCATCGACTCATGTTTATTCTTCTCTCATCTTCCTCCAGGTATCTGATGCAATACGGGAAACATGCGCTCGACATGCTCGCCAGCAGTCAGGACAGCCTTCGGCATGTCTGGCTGGAGCAGTTGTTCTCCTCTGCAGCTGAGTCGGACGGACAGGAAGACGTCGATGAAGGGATCCGCTTGCAGTCAGCTGTTAATTTGATACAGAGCGTGAACCCCGGGGTGAACGGCGACAAAGTGGAGCACAGGTTTAAAGAGCTTCAAAGAGTTAGGGAGAAGATGTGTGGGCTTACCCTAGACAATGGATCTGGAGTGAAAGATCACAGCGAAAACAAAAGACTTATAGGAAGGAACGAGCGAGTCACCAAGCAGGAGTTCATCGAGGTCTTTCATGACTTTTGCACACGTCCGGAGATCTACTTCCTGTTGGTGCAGTTCTCGAGCAACAAGGAGTTCCTGGACACCAAAGACCTGATGAGGTTCCTTGAGGCTGAGCAGGGCATGGCTCAAGTGGGTAACATAAATGAGCCACACATATAAATCAGGTGTACATTCCCAAATGCAATTCCCAGCCTTCTCATTGTATGTCCAACCCCTGTCCAATTTCCCCTTCTCTAACTATGTCCTTTAGGTGAGTGAGGAGACCAGCCTGAAGCTCATCCAGTCCCACGAGCCATCTGAGGAGGGCCGGCAGCAGGGATACCTGTCGCTGGACGGCTTCACCAGCTACCTCACTTCGGCAGAGTGCCACCTCTTCGAGAGAGAGCATGGCATCGTGTGCCAGGACATGTCCCAGCCTTTGTCTCACTACTACATCAACTCCTCCCACAACACCTACCTCATCGAGGACCAGTTTCGAGGTCCATCCGATATCTCCGGCTACATCCGCGCCCTCAAGATGGGCTGTCGATGTGTGGAGGTGGATGTCTGGGACGGCCCTGGTGAGGAGCCGGTTGTGTGTACCGGACACAGCCTCTCCCCACCACTGGCCTTGCGTTGTGTGTTAGAAGCGATTGGAAAATATGCATTTGTGGCATCGGAGTATCCATTAATTGTATGTATTGAGAACCATTGTTCACATCAACAGCAGAAAGTGATGTGGCAACATCTCATGAGGATACTAGGGGAGAGGATATACATAGATACCCCAGACGAAGGGGAGTCATACCTACCCTCGCCCCATGCCCTAAGGCACCGAATCCTGCTAAAAGGTAAAAAGCTGGGGCCAGATTCTGATGTGGAGGATGGGGAAGTAAGTGAGGAGGATGAAGGGGCAGAGATGTGTCAACGGTTAAAAGCAGCTAACAGTGGAGGGACTACACCTGGAGGAAACGAGAAGGACACGGTACAGAAAAGTGTCTCTTTCACAGCGGTCACTCAGTCTAATCCTCTTCATCTTCCTCCCAAACGTTTCCAACTCTTGAAGGAGCTCTCTGACCTTGTAACTCTTTGCTGCTCGATCCGCTTCACTGACTTTCAGACATCATCCGAAGAGCAAAAATCTTGGGAGCTGTGTTCCTTTCACGAGACTCTGGCTTTGCGTCTTGCGAGCGAAAGCCCCGGTGACTTTGTAAATCACAACAAGCATTTCCTGTCACGGGTGTACCCCAGCCCCATGCGCATTGACTCAAGCAACATGAACCCTCAGGACCTGTGGAAGTGCGGCTGCCAGATTGTGTCTATGAATTTTCAGACGGCAGGACTGATGATGGATCTGAACACGGCCTGGTTCCGGCAGAATGGGAGCTGTGGTTATGTCCTGCGGCCGGCCATCATGCGGCAGGAGGTGTCTTATTTCAGTGCCGACACCAGAGACACGGTGCCTGGTGTGTCTCCGCAGCTGCTGCATGTGAAGGTATGGTGGAATAGGGTCCAAGCTTTGTAGCTTTGGCCATCATTCTCTTGGGTAATAATAATATCTGGGAAAATGGCTGAAAATAAGTCAGGCAGTCATGCAGGTTTTAAAGAAACCACCGAGTTAGTGATGCATATTTAGAAGACACAACAGTGGTGAAATTACATTTCACTTGCGCTAACTTTCATTTTTACTTCCAGACAAAGGTGTTTATTTAATTGGTGGCTTGTTAATAGTTTGACCTTCTTACAGCTCATTTCTTACCCTGTTGGATCTCAGCAATTTATAGCACCTGTTTGCAGGTGAACATATTGTCACAATAACCCAGAAGTTAATGGCCAAAGATACAAAAATAAGACAGCAGTTGTATTTAACTGCAATAATCCTCTATACTCATGATAATGCTCTGAAGACCAATAATGCGTGAATAACTTTGTGTTGATCCATCTACCAGGTGATAAGTGGCCAGAACCTGCCCAAGCCGAGGGGTTCGGGGGCCAAAGGAAACGTGGTGGACCCCTACGTGTACGTCGAGATCCACGGCATCCCAGCTGACTGCACAGAGCGCCGCACCAGGACGGTGACCCAGAATGGGGACAATCCCATCTTTGACGAGAGCTTTGAGTTCCAGATCAACCTGCCGGAGCTCGCCATGGTTCGCTTTGTGGTGCTGGATGATGACTTCATCGGGGATGAGTTCATAGGTTGGTGTCAGAGTCAGAGGTCAGATTACTGTAAATGAATTTGACAGTGATTTGTATATGAGTGGATCAGGTTTTCATATTCCTTTGAAAGGCTTTGAAATTAAATCTCCTGACTACCACAGGTCAGTATACTATCCCTCTGGAGTGTCTTCAGCCGGGCTACCGACACGTACCGCTCCAGTCTCTGACCGGGGAGGAACTTCCCCATGCCAAGCTGTTTGTCCATGTGGCTCTCACCAATCGGAGAGGAGGGGGGAAGCCTCACAAAAGAGGACTGTCTGTGCGGAAGGCCCGCAAGGGGAGGGACTACACGGCTCTGAGGGACCTGGGAGTCCGGGCTGTCGATGATGTTTTTAAGATGGCTGCTCCTCTGCTGAGAGAAGCTACTGACCTGAGGGAAAACATGCAGGTGAGAGGAGTGAATTCACCACGAACCAATGGCATGGTATTTTTATTAAGTCATTTACCAAGCAAAAATATACTGGTTCCTGATTGGGAAATGTGGTGATTTACTGACAATTTCCTTTTTTTATTTGGTTTAAATTGAATATCCAACAGCCCCTGGTGGTAAGACTACACAAACAACATAAATATATGTCAAATTGGTGTCTGGGACATTTTCTAGACCAAAAATTCATTATATAATTGAAAAAAACTGATGAAAAATGAAAATAATTGTTTGGTGCAGCCCCCAAATAATGTGCTCGATAAATGTTTATTATAAGGGAATGAGGAGTAATTTGGATGTCTCATTTCTCTTGATCATTATCAATGTATTCAGGGATGATTGCGTATCCAACAACATACAGAGGGAAACAAAATACTGGCACTGGTGATGCATTTTCTGCAATTGTTGAAAGCTGATCCAACCTTCACGAGCCAGGCAGCCATTTGTTCTGTCGGTGCTTGTGTCACCCTGAGGCAATAAAACAGTAATTATATGTTCAGTCAGTGGGGTGAGACTGTTGGCATCCAACATATCTTGATTTCCTCCATTTCAACCTGAACAACTACCACGGCACAACAGCAACGGGAGAGCAAATCAACTGTCGAAGAGAAAGACAAACAGCTATCTTGCAGAAGTGGGTTTTCATTATGTGTGTGTGTGTGAGAGAGAGAGTGAAAACAAATCTTGCAGAAGAAATGTTTGACCTCATTCTCTGTGTCGTTGTTCCATCGCGGTCAGGAAATAAGAACGATTGTGAAAGACTTTGTGTGCGTTCGTGTTTAAATTTGCAGATGTCCTCTCTTTGTTTCCAACAGAACTCAGTAGCAGTGTTCAGGGAGCTGTGTGGGGTGTCCGTGGTGGCTAACCTCATGCAGTGCGTGCTAGCTCTGGGCTCCAGGGTGTCAGGACCAGACGGGGTGCCTTTGCTACTGTTTGACCTCCGGGACCATTACCCCACCCTGGAGCCACAGGGGCCCCTGCCCGATGTCCTTCGCCGGGTCGTCTCCACCTACGAAATGGTGAGGAAGGAAGAGAGTTGACAGTTAATATGCTATGTATTTCAGAGGCTCACATTGCTGAAATACATTTAAAGGAAGGAACAGCCAAACAATCTCCCATCTCCTGTCTACTTGACCTAACAATGAAAACCTCCCCTCGCAGACAAAAGCTTCCTTTTCAGCCAATATGCTCTGAAACACTCAAGTGAGCTCTCATTGTTATGTAGCAGACAACTTTCCCGCTTGTTGTGGCTGTAACCAGGCTCGTAAACACACCAGCGACATCCTCACCTTGGCCTGAATCCAGTCTCTGTGTTTCAACCCAAATAGAGACTTTCCATCGACCCGAGGAGAAAGTTATTTAACAGCGTAAATTTATGTAACGATGTCTAAAAATAAATCCAGTCGTCGAGAAAAACTCCCCCGCGGAAATAAATACAAAGAGAGAAAGAGGAAGAGAGAGAGAAAAACGGGGGCAGAGCGGTCAATTGGTCTTTTAGATAACTCAACTAGTCAATAAGGTGGGATGGAACGGTTTGAGTGGGATTAGGATGCTCTGCAAGGCTTTCTCTCATATCTAGCTTTAACATATTTCTTTTCAGTCTCTATCTCCATCTCTCAGACTCCTCTTTGTCCTTCTCCTTTCCTTTCCTTTCCTTTCCTTTCCTTTCCTTTCCTTTCCTTTCCTTTCCTTTCCTTTCCTTTCCTTTCCTTTGTCATTAATCTCTCTCAGTTCTTGCCTTGTCTTCTCCCTCTGGGTCTGGTTGGACTGTGGCTGGCCACCATAAGTGGTTTCCTTACAGCTGTGATGGCAGCCTGTCTTGCAATGTTTGAGTGTTGCTGCGGTAAACGACATTACAACCCCCTTTTTTTTGCCATCGTCTGGCTGCTGCAATACTTTTTAAATTGATATTTGCTCAAAGTGCACTTCTTCATGTTTCATCTTAGATATATTCCCCAGGAGTCTCCAGGGTAGGATGATGGACAGTCAGGATGAATTGCCAATTTAGTGATACTGTCCAGCGAGCATATGTGATGTGTGTAAGCGTATGTGCGGAAGGGAGATAAATAGATCTGTTTCTAGTCTTATTAAGTTATGATGAAGGTTTCGGTGTATAAACCATGACGCTTTAATTTAACTACGGTTGTTTGTCACTGCTATGCAACTAGCAACCACACACAGACCTGCGACTGTCTTCTTGTGCATTAGTGTGTATGTTAGGATGTGCACGTGTGTGTCTGTGTGTGAGTGTGTCTCGCTACTTCCGTTTTCAGCCAAGCAGATCAAAGTTGAATACCATTAGCATAGATTTGAATGTCGTTCTGCTAAATGGGTTCCACACCTCAGTCCTGATGCCTGGAGGGGAGAGGCAAACAACAGAGACAGGAAATGGGGATGACTGTGTGTGTGTGTGTGTGTGTGTGTGTGTGTCTTATTGAATTGGATCTGGTCAAAGTAGTGTACTGTAGTTAATCCCTTATTTGTCGAACAGCATTTTTTCCTCCCCACAGAGGGGTCATGTCCCAGCAGGGTTGGTGAGAGGAGGTGCAGAATTAATCAGGCAGAAGCTCCTCGTGTCATTCCTGCGCGCGTGTGTTTGTGTGTGTGTGTGTGTTTGTGTGTGTTGTGTAGTCATTACGAAAAGAACTGACACACTAGTCTCCATGGATGTCTACACATGCATGTCTATGTATAAATGTGTGTGTCGACTGTGCATTTTATGGTAAATATGCCTACAGTGTGGACTTCAATTGGCTATTTCTATCACTTTAACACCCATCAACGTATGCAAAACATGTTCAACCGCTATGTAATTTACACCAATCTGTTCTCGCCTCGATATATTCTCCTTATTATTTTCCTTTACAGCAGACAATAAAACAGACTATGTGTGTTTAACTGAAGGATTTATGCACATAAAACAAAATGGCAAAATTAGTGAATGGTTTATGGTTCACATGCTAATACATGTTTCCCTGTTTGCAGATGGTCCAGGCGAGCAGAGCAGTGATCGAGCTCTCCGATGGAATCCACGACAAGATCCTGCATATACAAACAATGGGTGTGTAGGCGTGTGTGCCTGTGTGTGTGTGTGTGTGTGTGTGTGTGTGTGTGTGTGTGTGTGTGTGTGTGTGTGTATACGAGGTGTTGCTGCTATGTAGAGTGTGTGTTATGACGTGTGTATAATGAATAGAAGCCGGGCTGTGCTAGCTCATGTTCCTAGTCCACTCATGAAAACTCCCACACAGCCTCTTCAACAGTGCTGTTATCCACACTGCAGTGGTCGCTTTTGTTATTAACTTAATACCTTCCTTTCCTTTCCTTTCCTTTCTTTTCCTTTCCTTTCCTTTCCTTTCCTCCCACCATATTTCCCTCCGTCCTATCTCCTGCAGATATATCTGTCTAATGCCTCACAGTGTTACACAAGGTCAGCTGAGTCTTTAACTGGCCCAGTTCATCAGTATGTTTTGGACGGAGAGGGTTTAAATTGGCGCAGCTCCTGTCATCGATCAGCGTTCAGTCTCTTAAGCGCAGGGCACAGTATCTGACCTGCTCCTATCATTTCTGTGATCTTTGGCAGAGGTTTGTTTACTTCAGCCGGGCCCCTTGGGTCATCTGACATTAGTCAGCCAGACTGTCGTCATAGTGGCAATAAACAACCCCACACACACACACACCAGCACACACACACGCTGCTTACATCCCCTTCCTAACCCCGGCTCAGTCTTCAGCTGTCACCCAGTAGACACTGTGATTGGCATTTGGAGGTGATAGCCAGTGACTTTGAGCAAAAAATAAACACATTCACGTCATTTATATGATTCTCAGGGTGCTGGATTAAAAAAAACAGAAAAAAACAAAAGCTGCAGGTACAGACATCACATGTTTTCAAAAGATGACTCTTGGGGCATATTTAAGCATCGATGGGCTTCATGAGATTTTCTTGGGTTGAAATGCCTGTAAAACTCAAAACTGTCAGCTTTTAAATACCACCCCCGGGAGGAGTGTGAATAGAAAATAAGGAATTAAGATAAAGCTGGAGCAAATTGATATTTCGAGAGGAAGATAAGGGCTCAATTGGGGCCATTGTGGAGACAGAGAGACTATTTGACGGAGATGAATGTTGTTTACAAATTTGCAGACTGCTCCACGTTACTCTGAGACAACTCATCCCGCCCGCCGCTGAACTTTATTTTAGGATTTCTGGGGCTGTGGCTTCACTCGCTGATCAAATACTTTGTGACATATTCATCCGTTTTGCAGCTTGGACTGCAGCAGAGGACAACCGCTGCTGAGATCCTGTCACACCGTATTACACTCTATCATAGATCTTTTTTATTTCACGTGTGATCCCTTGTAGCAATATTAGTGAATAGAGTGAGATTTGTGAGTGTGATAGCCCAGCCCTGTGCCGTCGGCCCGTTGCCAGTACGTTCATCTGATAAAGAGCTGCAGCAGAGTCTCATGAACAAAGCTCTTCCTGTGTGTACAGAGTAAAGATGGCGATCAGGTGATCCCAAGGCGGAGGTCCACCTCTCTGTCTTGGAGGAGGGGGTGGGAAGCGAGAAGGCATAAACAGGTCACACAGAGCCATGGGACGGATGGTGGCAGAGATGGATGTCTGGAAGTTACATCAGAGCAGGGACATGAAATGGAGAGAGGGAGAAGAAAGCCGTGGGAAGATGAACAGCAGAGATGGATAGCTAGAGGCGATGCTGAGAGGAAGACAAGAAAAACCGAGGGAGAAGAGAGAGGGAATCCACTAGAGTATATCAGGATGTGTTGGTGTGTGAAAGGCTTGGTTTATCCAAACTAAAAAACACTTATTGTCTCAGTTTTAGTGGTATATAGTCATGCAGATAGTTTTGGTTCTATTTAGCCAGGTTTTCTCTTTATCACTTTTTAGATTGAGAAACATTTTATAAGAAGTCACTCCAGTAACACGACACTGTAAAAACAGTTTTTTTCTGATGATGGGTGAGATCAGACGTGCACTCTCTTGTAACCACACCCAACAGTGGCTCTGCTTCCATGAATGTATTTTTTATGCACATCTTCAAGTATTGCATTAGCAAAGGTTGATGGAAGCAGCAAAATTAGTTAAAAAAAAACAAAACAAAAAAAAACTATGCTCCTGGAGAAGAAGAAGAAGAAGAAGACAGATTTTATTTCTTCTTGTTGTTCTTTGTGGTTTATCGGCAGTTGGCACACAATTGGTTTCACTCAACCACATCTGCTTCTTCTTCTCTGTTTGTTACAGCCATACATTACATATCCTGTACCAACAAATACCTATTTAACTATATTTTGAGAAGCCTAGTTGATTGGCTCTATATCAGTTAGTGGAAATGAACCTAATTCACACTTTATTTATTTAATTTTTGTTTGTTTTACATTTTTGCAACATTTCAAAAGTTTGCTTCAGATTTGCACAACAGTTAGGAAGCACTGCTACTGATGTTGCAGCTTTCTGTTAACACCCTGAAGTACACATCTGCGACCCTGCAACAAGGTGTGAAGTTCAATCCCTCGAACCCCTTGTTTTGTGTGTGTTGTTCAGAGGGCAAAGAGGTTTTATGAGAAACAATGAAGACATTGTTTCTCGTAAAACCTCATTGCCCTCTGAACAACACACTATTCTTGGGGCCCTATTTCTTTGGTAGAACGTAGGATGAAAACATGTGTTTATCAAGAGTAGTTTCTGTCGCTGTTCAGTTTTTCGATGCTGTGAACACGGCAAATAAAAATTACCTCTCAGTGTTCTCAGTTGGACACACTTTGTAATGGTGACATCGCTTTGAGATTCCCTCAAACAAACAGCGAGGCAACAAATAAAAAAACACCCTAAATAAAGAGGAAACATGGATCCGCAAGGAGTCACATGAAAGAAAATGACATGAATCATATGCATTGGCCTTCACACCCACCAGATGTCAACCTCTGGGAGATGTTGGAGCTGCGTGTCAGACAGCACTCTCCGCCACCATCATCAAAACACCAAATAAGGGAATGTCTTTGGGAAGAAAGTCCCTCGTGGAGGCAAGGTCAAGGAGCATGGAAGCTCTTCATGAAGACACTTTTTGTTGGTTTCTACCTCAATTTTTCACCCATCTGTATGATTGTTTGTGTGAACTGACCCTTTAAGAACCTCAATGAGCAGCTGCCTCCTTTATCCACTCCTGGATATATAGACTTTTTACACTTAATGAGATGCTCATGATTATATTTGCCTGCTTGTTTCTTAACGCCATCATGCTGGAAGTCGGACCTGCAGGTTTTCCCTCTCTCATCACGACCACTCACAGTTCACGTAGAGGACAGGAAGTGAAGGTGACGCACGTCCTGTTACGTCCTTCTTGGACGGTCCTGAAGGCTTTTTTGGCCTGCGGGTTAGGGTGTTTGTCTGTGTATGAACACTGTGCCAGTATTGGCTTGGAAATAATGTTCCCTCCATTGGCTTCGCTTGGTTTCACAGGGAAATAGACACACACACACACACACACACACACACACAGATATACACACTACATTGGCACGTAGGCTTCGAGTTGCCTAGCAACCGTGCAGTAAAGGTTATTATTCAGGCAACTTCTGTAGGTGTGTGTGTGTGTTAGTGAATGTGGAGTAATGACAATGTATGTGTGTGCA
Source organism: Pagrus major (assembly GCF_040436345.1). NCBI lineage: Eukaryota > Metazoa > Chordata > Actinopteri > Spariformes > Sparidae > Pagrus > Pagrus major. The sequence goes on along the minus strand of NC_133217.1, from coordinate 11,718,109 downwards.
GGTGTGTGTCCATGCTTGCGGTGACAGAGAGGGATTATGTGTGAGGAGCTGGTGAATTATACTCACACCCAATCTGTTTACTCTCTCCTCAGAGTATGTGTGTGCGTGTGTGTGGTCCACAGCCTGGCATGTTAAACGTCTGGGCTCACGATGATGGCTCTTGGTGATGGGTGCTCGTGTTAACCCACTTCCGGGTTTCCATGGTAACAGTGGGACAGTGGCCCGGGGCGGTCAGTGCGAGCCAGACACACAACACAACTCATTGCACATACTCTTAACTAGCCGGCGGCCTGACTTTCTATGACACTCCCTCCCTCTGTTTCTCCCTCAGTATCTTTCTTCATCTGTCTCTCAGATGTTCCAACATCTTGACATCAATCCCCATCCTATTTTTTGTTGCTCACTCTTTGTTTCTTCTAATCCTTCTTCTCTGTGAACATTGATCCTCAGAGGTAAAGTTGAATTTCAGTGAAATCAATTTGAGGTGTTTATCAATATTCATATTGGGTGGCAACGTAAAAAGACTTTGATGATTAGACCCCGCTGATCGTCATTGAGGCCTGTGTGAAGATAGGATGGAGTCTAGATGCTGGTGGTGGTGGATGATGGAAACTAGAGCATGGATATCAGACAACAATTTAGAAATGATGTCTGGGTTCAGGTCAGGTTTGGTCAAGGTAATGACATTGTGCTTTCAAGTTCTTTTAGTATGGTGTCAAAATACATAAATATAAAGTAAAAATAAGTGATGAGTGAGGCAGCAAGCATTCACTTTGTTTTAGCTAGCTAAGGATGGAAGACGTACAGCAAAACTTTTCATTGGGGAACTTTAAGACTACCGACAAACCATGCTGGGAAATCGATGGGTATGAGTATGGAAACCTCTAGAGAGGGCATTTTGTGTTTTTTTTGGCTATTTGCCGAAGTATACAAACAGTTATACAACTGTTATGGGTTGATGATAATGGATCCTTTTTTAGATATTTTTTGCCTCCACACCGGTGACAGTGGTTGGCCGGAGGCATTATGTTTTCAGGATGTTTGCTTCTTGTTCTCGTCTTCTTCAGGCAATTTCTTCAAATCTGGCACAAACATCTACTTGGAATCAAGGACGAATTGATTAGGTTTTGGTAGTCAAAGATCAGAAGTGCCTTGGCTGCGCGGCCTTTGCAACGTCGCCCGGTTCCTTTCCAGCTGCTTAACTTTGTTGCATGTCTCTCTCCCCTGTTCTATGTCTGCTTCTGCCTCTGCTGTCTAGTAAACATGAAAGGTCAAGGTCACTGCGAGCTCACGTCCGTCCCATTCTTGTGAGTGAAATATCTCAGGAATGCCATGAGGAAATTTATTACATTACATAATGTCCACTTAAGCTCGAGGATGACCTGGTTTGATTTTGGCAGTCAAGGGTCAAGGTTACTGTGACCTGACAAAAATTGAGGTTTTTGGCCATGAGTTGAGTTTATACACTAATTATGACAAACTTTTACGAAACATTTCTCATAGGATAAACTGATGAAGTGAAAACATCCAAAAGGCCAAAGGTCAACTTCACTGTGACATCATAATGTTCTGCAAATACACTTTTGTATTTGCAGAACATTATGATGTCACAGTGAAGCTGACTCTGGCCCTTATTCAACACCACTGGCTGCACTGAAACTCCATCCACATTTTATAATTTGTAGCTTCTTTGGGGCAACATCCATATCTACCACCATTGCTGCAACTACAACTGTATTCTATCAGAATCAGCTTCATTGGCCAGTCATGTGAACATATACAAAGAGTTTGACTCAGTTTTTTTGTTTTTCTCAGTTGCAATAGTCACAGTATTCCACCACAAGATCATTGGTTTTACTGATATTGAGCTTCAGGTGGTTGTCGTTGCACCATGTGACGAAGCTCTCTATCAATCCTCTGTACTCCTCTGTAAAAAAACAGTCGAAGTGAAGACAGCATGTTTCTTACTGGAAACGATTCACTGAAATCACACGTTAATAGTGTGACTTTTATTCAATTCCTCTTAATTCTACACTGCATATAGCAGCTTGTCAAGTTGACAGAGGTATACAACTGTGAGGCAGTAATTCTAATTTTTCCCCATTTCACAGCATACAGAAAACAAGTAGCTGGTCAGGAACACACTGAAGTCTATTACAACTGTTTGTTGTTGTGTTGTAGTGATAGTTTGTCAAACTGAGTGGTGTGAAAAGACTAATGTGCTCTAAGCTCTAATTGATGAGTGTGCAGAAATCAAAATAACCCTCTCTGGGCAATAATAGCAACAACACTCTCTTGCTAACTCATACACTGTGTTTAAGACACTACAGTTCTTTTATTTGAAATGAGAAAAGAGAAGGCGTCATTCCTTTTTTAAACCAAATGTCTGTGGACACATCCAGCAATCACAGCAAGCGAGATTAACACTGAGATGATGAAACTTGTGAATCATTTTGAAGGCATGTCTGGGGGGAATGGGAGAAAGGTGAACCAATAAAAGTCACGGCATCACCTCGAATGCTTAAAAAATAAACCCAGTTACAGCAACTATATTGCAGTGATGTTCAATTGTCACACAGTGTACCCAAAAGAAGAAGGTAAAAATATCATGTTAAAGTATAAAAACTAAGTCTTGCAATAATGTCTCAAAAGTACAATAAAAGTAAATTAAACATATGTTTACAGTTATGTAATACTGTATATTATGGGTCGACCAATTACCTGCCCGGATAATTACTGATCCGCTATTCAGAACATTTCTGATTATCAGAATCTGTTTTATTTATTTTTTTTTACTGCCGATAACATAATGTGATTTACATACGTATGTGCTGCTTTGGCTCTGATGCAGCAGGTAATCTGCAAAGTAACTAGTAACTACAGTCATCCAATAAATGTAGAAAGTAAAAAGTACAATATTTGCCTCCAAAATGTAGAAAAGTGGAAGTATAAAGTAGCAGAAAATGGAAATACTCGAGTAAAGTACCTCACAATTGTACTTTAGTACAGTACTTGTAAATGTCAGCCAATCCATCCAGTGGTCGTTAAGAAATTTCGTTTTGTCCAAACTCTTGTTTGGATAGTGCTTATTGTGTACAATTACATCAATTACAGGGAAACATGGATGACGTTGGTCTGACTTTTGGAATAAAGTACAAAGCACTGTCCTCTAATCTGCTGTGATGTGTGTGTCTGTTTTGGGCTCCAGCCATGGAGTTTCATGAGAAGCTGCAGAGTCTGGCGGCGAAGGAGGGGCTAAAAGGTCGCAAGGTCAGCCGAGCGCTGGAGAGTTTCAGCTGGAACATCACCATCCTTAAGGTCAGCGACACTCCCCCACACACGCAGTCATACACTCACAAAAACCCAAAACCCAAACAGCCGTAGGGGTGGACCATTAAAACATGTTTTGTCCTCTAACTAGTTACTCATCTTTTTCGCCCTCTGTCCCCTCCCCACTCTGTACTTCTCTTCCTGATTTCCCAATTTGCCCCGCTCAGGGTCAGGCTGACCTGCTGAAGCACGCCAAAGCTGAAGTCCAGGAGAACATGAAGCAGGTCCATGACGCTGCTTTGACTGGAAACCTCACCAAGGAGCGTGCGGGAGTGAGAAGAGTCCGCTCCCAAACACGACGAGGTCAGGATGACAGACCCACCTAGACCGCTAGGGGACCGTCGGCGTAGCGATCAAATGGTCAACAAATGAAAGAGGATGCGACCAAAATTGCCATTGTAGCTGCTGTGACAAACCCTTTTCATGTCATTAAAACTGTTCCGACGTCTTACTCCACCTTGGATGCAGACTTTATGAGACCTAGAGCAAGTTTTAAGAGAAAAGAACAGAAGAGTTGAATGTAAAAGTCTTCAAATTGCAGCCACCATCCACCCACCTGCTGCAGATAACCCTCGAGAGCTGGTAAAGTCAGGGCCCTGCAGAAGATTCATGGCACTGGGGAGATGAATGTAGTTAGATTTAAAGCCAAGGTTCAGTTTATACTGTATTACACTGTAAATACAACAAGTGTCTATTAACCTCTTCTTATGTGCAATGTGTCTCGAAGACGGAGGGAAAATATGTCGTTTTTCTGGCACAGTCTGGGATGACTCAGCTCAGCCAAAAGATGTTTCAAAGCCCTTTTGAAAACTGTTGAAATGCTGCCACCTCCACATGTCGGCAGCTTATGTTTCACAAAGCTACTGTCAAGCAACATCAAGTAAGGTTTCAAATCAAGATCGGGTAACTGAAACACACTTTTCTTTATTATTTAAACGAGAGACAAGCAAAAATCTGAGGATGCTTTAGGTCTTTTAAGGTTATATATCTTGGTGAAGCCCCATTAATCACACTCCTGCTTACTTCCATTAAGCATCTGTAGGTGCTGGATCGCTGCTCTTCAGTCAGTCACCTTGAGGTCCTTCGTCTTGCCATGAAATCTTCCACAAGTATTGTTGACTTGCAGACAGTGTTGCAGACTTGCAGACTATATTTTTGTATTTTCCCGAAGACCTTGTGCTGATTAAACCACTGTTACCCGCCATAACGATCATACATGTACTGTAAATGTCTGCCTCTAGGGAACAAATACTGTTATGTTGTAAGTGCTTACTTTGTGTGCAAAAAAAATACACTGTACAGTATTTTAATATGTAATTCTATCCTTTTGCTGTAAAGAGTATTTTATATAAGTTATTGATCCTGAAAGAAAACATTCCAGATTCATGTTATCGGTGCAGTAGATGAGGCCGACCTGTTCAGCTCTGTATAAGGTTGCAGTTCATGATTACCTTCCTTCATAGTCGGTATGGAAATAAACTAGTTTTTAATGACTGATCCCTCCTGTGTGTGTGTGTGTGTGTGTGTGTGTGTGTGTGTGTGTGTGTGTGTGAGTGTGAGAGACTGCCTTGACAGCTGGGGACTGTATAAGGAGAAACAGATAACGGTGCTGTAATGTGCAGTGGATCAAAGACGCCAATCAGCCTCCATTCATAGCTTTAACGATCCTATAGTCTCACCACAGGGTCCATTTTGTTGCCTGTTCTCGTCAAATGATTTTCATCAGCAGTCAGCCTAGTATCATGGAATTTAAGAGGTTACAATTACCATCCTTAGCCACACTAGTCTTATAATTCATTGGCAATGGACCACTTTCATGGCCATGGCGGCCATTTTGCTTTGAAATCACACGCAGGACGAGAAGCGCAAATGCCAACGCTAATGTCACGCATTAGCTAACTATCTTGCCGTGTCTTCACGTGACAAGCTTGATTGATGATCATCCAGTGTGTTTTAACTCCAGACTTAAATGTGTCCCAGGTACTCTGAGTGTATTGTGTAACACAATCAAACAGTAATGTTAGCAAGGAACTCATTGAAAGCCAACATCAGCTGTTGTCTAAAGGTAGCAAATTGGTTGTCAAATATGTGTTTTCCCATGAAACATAGACTTGTGCCTCTGGATTTACACTTGCCAATGTCTTTTGAAATCATTGTCAGATTGTTTACACGACTTGGAACACAGCAGTACGACATTATCCTAGCATTTGAGCTTCTCATCCTGCGTGTGATGTTGAAAGAAAATGGCCGCCATATGAATATAGTATGCTATATTTGTCGGTTCACTACTTTAGTCCAGACTGAAATATCTCAACAATTTCCGAATGGATTTCCATAGGTTTTTGTAAAAACATCCATGATCCACAGAAGATGAATGATTGTCTGATTTTTCCTCTAGTGCTACAATTAGGTACACACACACACACACACACACAACAAAGAACAAAATGGAATTCCATGACAGGGAGACAAACGTATATGCTGATGAAGGTCATGTGATATGATAGAACGCTCCAGGGTAACTGCTAACTGGGCCTAGCTGACAAATCAAAAGCTGTTTTCAAGGTCAGAGTCAAATCTGAACCGCTCATCATTTTCTCCGACAGTGGCATCATCTGTGAGAATATATACCAACTGCGTAGCCCTGATACTTACACAATCACAAAGAGGTTCTCATCAGTGTCTTAAAGGCCAGTGCTGCATACCCAAACAGACACAATAACGTCAGTGTTTAGCAAGAGCGATGTAGTTTTATTGGTCTTGAGTTAATTACGCTGAATGGGCAGCTAGAGAGACATTCTTTGTGTGCGCTGCTTTACATGGTTTCCGAAGGACACGAGAACAACTCAGTTGTAATGTGAGAAATGAAAATTACCACATTAAAATGTCCACATTGGAATCAATTTAAAAACAAAAAGACTTATTCTATAATTTAATATTATTTTACCCAGGAAGCTAAAGGTCTAAGGGTTAAAAATATTTTCTTAAAAATAAAAAAAAGCTAACAAAAAGAATAAGATCACAGAGTTAGGTTTTGTTTGGTTGAGAGAAGAATAATGGTCAGAGGCACTGGTTTAGGAGGGGGAGAAAGCTGCCCTCGACAACTGATGGGAGGACATCATCCTTCTTTCCTTTGAGTATCAGTGAAGAGAGCTTCCTCTGTGAGGACAGACATACAGACATAACACAGGCAGAGGTATGGCCAGATCTCCACATTCAGAAGAGAACAGAGTATCACACTCACAATCATTACAGTAAGCTCAAGAGGAGCGAGTCCTCCCCTTGTGTGGAAATTGCAGTTTGAGGTCCAACTCGTCAGAGAAATCATGTAGTGACAGGGTAAGAAGTTCAATGGCGCCCTCTCTCTGTGGAGCAGGGCGCTACAGTTGATTATAATGTGTGACAGGAACCAACATAATAAGGAGACAGGCGTTAGGGAGATGAGATAGCATACAGCATCAGCTCAGACAGGACTCAAGTGGCACAGATGACAGGTAAAGAGACAGAGTATAAGGTATTTGTGACTGGATGTGTCACAGTCCACATGTGCAATTTTTTAGCCGACAGCTGCTCCGGCTGATTCCACCCTCGGATCCCAAGTCAGTTTTTATATTATGGAGCACGTCCTCTGAATGAGATATCATATAAGAGGAGGGGAGAGAGGGCTGTTTTGCTCGTTCACAGGTCGTTCGGGTTCACGATGGTAAAGTCAGAGTCCTTGCTGTGGGTGGAGCCCTCATCTGGGCTGGAGGAGCCCGAGGTGGTGCCAGCCATCAGGGGGTCGTGGAAGGTCCCGGCCGCGCCCTCGGGCTCCATTCGCACCAAGCCGCGCCCTCGCCTAATCGGAGGGGTGCGCTCGACTGCGGCCCTTCCTCCTCCTCCTCCATCTGCAGATTGCAGGTCTCCGTCCTGGGAAACAAGGATGTAATCATCCCAGTTCTTACCCTCTGACCCGAGGGAAGAAGCCACCTGCACGGGAGAAACAGTGAGGGTCACCTTTAGGACATGTCTGTGATTCCGCCCTCTTATTTTAAATCATTCACCCAATATAATCTAGTGCAGTCTCTGGTAGTACAAGGTGTGTACATGAACCAAGGCTGTATAACCACTCGTTTGGCTCTAAAGCTCAATGTATTCAAATGCGACAACATTCAGACTCCAGGGAACATGTGACTGAGCATTTTCATTATATAGTCGCTGTATTATGCAGCATCATTCTGGGTTTCATTCATAATGGGACAGCTTTAGTGTCACATGGCCTAATCCTGCAAAGAATACAATTCTAATACAAACACGGGATCATTTTCCACACAGGGTTGAATTTGCTAAAAAATGATCGGATTTAAAGACACTGCATCTGGATGAAAAGGTCAAACCATCAGACCAAACGAGTGGAAACTAATCCCGTCTGAACTGAGAGTTTTAGTTAATACCAATAAAGGTGCTGACACTGCAGAGGACTGATTAATTAACCTGTTGCTCAGGCGGGGTTGTCCCCTCCTCTTCTTTCTCGTCCGTGCTTACGCTCCCGTCAAGATCAGAGTCCCGACTCCGCCTGCTCTGTCCTTGCTGTGGGTGGTCACTGTGGTGATTGATGGCACTCAGAGCAGTTTCAGCGGCTGCTGTGGAAGTGTAGTGATCGTCGGCAATAGTGATCTCCTCGTTCTCCTCGGCCTCCAGCTGGCTTTGGTTGAAGCGGAGCGACCCCTTAAGGATGTCTTTGATCTGACAGGATTTGGGGCAACGCATCAACATTACAGTAACATACAGAGAAGAAGCACATGTGAAGAGAGGATGAAAACATGACACAAATGTTAATGTGACTCACCTGTTTGAGTCCAGCCAGTGACACCAGGACTTCGTCCTCTTTCTCCAGGTGTTCTTGGAGAATCACTTCCTGGATTTTACCTGTCGAGATAAAATAAGAATTATTAGAATTATTGACATAAAGTCTGTGCCATGTTTTTTGAAACTTTGAGATATGTCCAAAATTAAAAGATATTAAAGTTTTGATTTATGACAAATAAACAAAACACACAAGAATGTGTATCATTCATTTCCACACAAACGTAAATTAATTGAAATAAAATGATGGATTAATTTATTTTAGACACTGACACGTCATTTGTATTACACTGAGGTCCTTAAAAGGAACAATGCCCCTGACTTGTAGTATCTGAGCTGACTAATGTTTTCGATGCTGAAAATGAACACAGAGATGTGACCATCTGCTGCTGCTGCTGTACTCACAGATGTGAGTGTTCATCATCTTGGCACAGTATTTGCTCATAGCCTCCAGGTCGTTGATCTGGCCCTGCAGGAACGATACCTGGGCTTCCAAGTCCTCCTCCTGGGATTAGTGTTGAAAGTGTGAGACAAGATGAAAAGGTGAGAAAAACAGAGTGTAGACAGCCAAAGAGAGAGAGACAGAGAGAGAGAGAAAGAGAGAGAGAGAGAGAAAACAACTCACCATCTCTTTCTTCCCCATGGTCTTGCTGTGGGAGCGAGAGCGAGTGATGTTGAAGAAAGACTCCTTCTTGGTGGCGGAGAGTGGCGGAGATGAAGTGCTGACATCACTCCCTCTGGAGGGGGGAAGTGGCGGGGAGGCGGTGGACTGAGCACGCCCACCTGAGAGGCTTTCTATGCTGGGAGAGGAGCTGACCGTCCTGGAGCTTTGGCCTGAGACGGGGAGAGAAAGAGGGAGAGGCGGAGGACAGAAGACAAAAATATTAACACACAGAGGATGTGCACAATGGACAATTGAAAATACAAATACAAATTATATATATCTATGTATATATGTATATATGTGTATGTGTATGTGTATGTGTATATATATATATATATATATATATATATATATATATATATATATATATATGTATATATGTATATGTGTATATATGTATATATATATATAAAAATAAATGTTTATCTAAAGAAATGAAGGAGAAGGTTTTTCAAATGTCTAAATTAGAAGGTAGAATTGGAATAATTAACTATAAATAACTAACTTAGAACATGTTAAATATAAAAAAAGCAAAAATTGATTGATTAAATGTAAATTAGTGTAAATTTGCATTTAAATGATTAATTTATAATTTAAAAGTTAAAAAAGTAATTCAATATGCCACTTAATACCTATGTCCTTATTCAGTCTTTAAAAGACAAATTAATGACTTTTTTGTTGCTCCATAAAATCTTTGTCTCCTGCGTTTACATTTTGTGTTTAAAAGTTTTGCTTTCATTTAAAAATCAGTCTTTAATATGAAAATTGTGTGAGCAGCCTGCCAGCTAAAACTTAAATGAGGTCTAACACATGGAGCGGCAGCAGGAGCTCTGATTGGCCAGCTGTTTTGGGAGTGAGACCAATCAGAGCTTCTGCTGCTGCTCTGTGAATGATACTCATTAATATATCATTTAAATGCAAATATATTAAATCAATTTAAAATTGCCTTTTTACATTGATTAATTTATGAACTGATTATAATTAGAAACTGTATATTAATTACATTTATTCCAGGCTCCATAGAAGAAGGGCATTTTGCACAAGACGCACAACAACAACAACAACAAAGATTACAGCCACTGTCACTCAGAAACAAAGCACACACACATGGCACACACATGGTCAAAGCAATGCTGACAGCAGATGCCACAACACATCCTTCATGTTCATGCTATCAGTATATTTTCCCCTCATGTGGTGAGCTGTGATCTCCCTCTGCTGGTCGACATGTGCCGTTACATGCTCTGGACACTAATGTCCAATTACTGTAACGTGGACCTAACGAACAGAAACGGATGAACGACAAATGACAAACTTAGTGTGCAGACATGCAATGGCAGTGACGCAAGCGAAGACAAACGGGGACGCGTGTCACACAAGCGGTTGCCATGGTAGCAGTTACCTTGTGTGTCAGTGTGAATCTGGGCTGGGAGAGAGATCTGAGACACTCCACCTGAAACTACATCTAACAGACAGGAGAGTAAAAGCTGATGCTGCCACACCCACACTAACAATGGTGTTAATCTGGTCATGCAGCTAATTCACTAGTCACATAACAGCCAACAGAAATGCACAATCAGTGGTTGGTAGCGTGGTCTGTCTGTGCTGGAACAAATCTAAATCTTTGTGTCTGGCCGCTCACCTTTGCTGAGGTGGACAGGCATGCTCTCCGACTTGAGGAGACGGTAGTGTTGATTCTGGGCATGGCTCTGGGTCAGTGGAGGGGCGTGTCCCGAAGGGGGCTCAGCCAGCGGGTGAGACAGGGCGGGCGGGGGTGCCGATGCAGGGGAAGTTGACGAGGAGGAGGAAGAGGAGGAGTGTACCTCGCTGTTGATTGGCGAGACGCCGCTGGAGCCGCCCGATATGGCTGGAGCGATGAGCTTCCTGCCGAAGCTCAGCAGGCTGCTGGAGACTTTGTTGATGTTAAGGGGGGTTGCTTTTGTACTGGAACCAGACCTGGAAGGACAAAAATATGTGAGGGGAAAAAGGAAAAACAAAAGCAAACAGACAGAAGAGTATCTGTGGTTTGCATTGTCTGGATCTTCAGCAATAACAACTCTCCACTGTTTGTAGATGTGTTTTAGATTTTAGCCAGTGGTTTCCATTTTATTTCTAGACAGAATGAAGCTCAAATTGCAGAGACTTGAAACTGAATATGTTTCCATCACAGTGAACAATTCAAACTCTTGGGTTAAGTTGCATGAGAACTTTTCAACAAGTGAGATTTGAGCATTGACTGTCCTATAGTATGTACTTCTGGAGGTCTGCTGTCAGAAAATCAATCTCACATGACACACAAAACCCAAACATGGACACCATAGAAAAGTCATGTGAAATTGATCACTTCTTGCACTGAAGAGCTTGTTGTTGGCACTGGGACAAAGTCTTGAATGTCACAGATTTCAGTTCCTGTATGTACTAGACCAGCTTTCAAATCCGTTCCTATTTAAAAATGAATTTCTGTGCACAATAACATAACTTTGGCATAAAATATAGGGATGTTCCAATCAACTAATAAGTTTAAACTTGGACTAGTCGACTAGATTAATGTAGGAAAACACTCAGAAAACAATCAAAATTGAGCACATGTAATTATGAGATATACATAAGAAAAAATCTTTATGAAACATTCCTGATGATTACAACGGCATTTTCATTGGATGAACGTAATCGCATAGAACACTAGAAAGATATGACATGCAAGTTATGTCAATATATACAAGTTAAATGTGTATATTAACAAAATAATGATAATAATAATAACAAGTTTAACTGACTAGTATTTCTGGTACCTAGTGGGAGTAGCAACGTTTAATCAACTCATAGACTAAATGTGCGTATCTCTAGTAAAAGAATAAAGACCTCAAAGTGAGTGTCAAGTCTGTGTAGCTTGATTTTCAACAGTGAGGTGAAATAGAAGTGGGTTTGAAATGGGGTCATAAGACCTTAGCACCTTAAGTATGATGTTCTCTTTATTGACAAAGAAACTGAGTGACATGCCTGGGAGGCGTTCATGAAACATGAATTCTTACAAACAAACAAGCTCAAAGCGGATAAATTTGTCTTGTTTGCAAACCAACGCGCGTGAGGACTATCACAAGAGCAGTTTTGTCAAAAATATCTGTTAATGGATGTACGGTCAAGTGTTCGCTGCACATTCTGGTTATTTTTTCATTGTAAAAAGTGATGGATATTGTTGTAAATTTGTTGTAACCACTGTGAATTCAAGCAAACCTTAACCTCTATTTACTGTGAGGGATAAAACTATAAACCTTTTACAGCCACTTTAAAGGTATACAAGGGGATGAGTGTTTTATAACCAAAGTGGAAAAGGTTCACTGAGTTTTAGAGAGGAAAAGTGATTTGTGTGTTTTACCGTGTCTTGTTCATCAGGTCAGCCCCCCTTGTTTTGTAATAATCCAGGTTCTGCTGGAACTGGTAGTTGACAGGCCGTGGATTGTTCTATAAAAAGAGGGATGGAATAAACACATTTCGTGTCAGCAAATTTCATTAAAAACTGTACGGTGTGCGTGATAAACAGACGACACGTCAGCCAAACATCTATGAGCATGCATGACTACATAAACAAGCAGATACGTGTGCCTTGGTACGTGTTTCTGAGTCAGCACATATGAGCAACGAGCCTCTTTCCTGCCCCACGTCAGCCCCCTTGTTATTAAAGATGATGCCCCAGCCTCCAGGTGTAACTGTGATGTGGACGTGCTGTGACACGGGCGTTCACCTGAGGGAAACGCTGTCGTGTAGGATCAGCACCTTCCTGTATTTTCATCCCAGGAGTGCAGAGGACATGAATGTAGTGAGTTGTTGTGTTTGAGTATTCGGGTCAGTGAGTTTGGAGGAGGAACAGAAGATGGTTTGTATTGGGACAGTGAGGCGCTAGCAGAGGAGCCAGTGATGTTTGATTTAACAAACATACACGTCGATACCTGGTTTTCATAAAGGTAAACAGAGGAATGTGATCCTTTCTGTGTGAGTGGTAGTAACGAGAGTGGCAGAGAATAAGGATGTAGTGTGCGTGGGAATGGCAGAGAGTGAGAACAAAAAGGAAACAGGTATGTGACAAGACAAATACGCTGAGCTGCAAGATACAGTCAAAAAATTACAAGCAGAAGTTCAAGCTGTGAACATTTGATCTTGTTTTCACTCTTACTATGTTGCAGTCACAACGGTCCAACATTACAAATAATAATTACATCATTGTATTAGGAAGAAGCTACTAAGGCAACAACATTTTTGGGAACTAAAGTGTTTTCATGTTCAGTATCAAGTTGACTTTGCCTTTTAACACTGGGCCATTTCATGATTGTGGTCTACTGAAAAAAAAAAAACCTGCACACAAAACATACCAGGTTATATCTTATTCCTACATTCAAACTTCCCTATTTCTGTCTTTGACTTGGATTCATTTGTTTTGTTTTTTTTACTCACTTCTCATTTTACTTGTGTGATTTGAATTGTTGAGAACTAGTATTTCATTGCTTCACTGTAACTATTGTGCAGGTGACAAATACTATCAGGATACTTTTTAAATCTAATTTACCACAGATTTTTGAACAAATCATCTTTTTTTTATTCAAGCATCACAGATAAATATGAAGGTATGTAGTCCTTTGTATAGGCAGTTTTATATGTAGGGATATGGTTATTAGAGTTGGAGGTTTATTTATTTAGAGTTAGAGGTTTATTTATATTTTGCCAGAAAGCAAGTGCAGGTACAAATTAAAAAGACAGCACTGGGTTCAGTGTTACTTTTAAAGATTTGCAACATCACAATTGACAACTTTCCCCCCCTAGCTTTTCTGAGTGGTATTATTGTTGGTGCCGCAAAGACAACGGGGTACGTTTTCCTCAGAGTCGCAAATAACAAGAACACAGGACAAAAAGTAAGTAAAAGTTAAGTCTATAATCAAAATGGACCACCAGTTAACCTTCCTTTTCATGTGTGACCACAGACAAAATTGTATAATGATAGCAAAGTTTATAGGGAACCAATGTAAACATAGAGGTTTTATTATTCTATATTCATTACATTGTGCAATAAACATTTACTTCGTAATGACATGTTGAAGCAGAAAACTTGTTTATTGCCTATTAATGACTTTAAAAGGCCTAATATTTATAAAATTGAATTTTAGACATTTTTAGACTATTAGGGACCTGCAGACTGTAGGACTAACCTGCAGTTAGTTAGTCTGTGGTAGTCCCAAACTTGATCTCTAACATTATTTAAATATTGTGGGTTTTAACAAGATCTAAAAAGCTTTATAGATGTCATTTACAGTGTGCGGAGGCCTCATCAGTTCATGGAAATGTTGAATGTGTATATATCTGTGCTATTTCCTCTTATTAACTGCTTCATTGACTGCACCTGTGCTTCTTGTGTTTACTGTAAGTGCCTTATAATCTCTAATATGTGACCACTCAAGCGTGAGGAACTGAAACATTTGATGCCAAGTTTAACTTTTTGTTTTTACACCTCAGCATTTTTTCACAGTGCAACCAGGCTTTTGTTGGGGTTTTACGCTACATGACAGTTGTTCGAGGATTTCAGCCTCGTGTTCTGTGTTTCACTTCTGCAAATCTTCTCGTAGCTCTGCAGAAAACAAGGGTGAGCAAAGTATCGCCTCTGCTTTAAATATTGATTACTAGAGGAAAAAGTAGGCTACAGTCATAAATTCAAGCTCCAGGAAAATCATGAACTACCATTTTATTCCCCGAATTTTCATTTCATGTCTAACACTTCTCCCTTTCTCTTCTCCGTTTTAACTTGTGACCGGTCAGGCATAATGAAAGTGCTAAATAAACCACACTGGCACTTTCAGGGAAACCGAAGAGTAACACAAACACTATCTGTTGATCTCGCAAATAGAATCAACATGTTTAATCACTTTCAAATCAGTTATGCCGGTGTGGCCGTTTGCTTACTTTGGGATCTCGGAGGAAAAGTGCCTTTTGCAGCAGAGAGTTGATGTCTCCTAACGGAGGGTAGTGCATCAGAAGGCCCAGGCAGGTCTGGAAGTTACTAGCAATGACTGAAATGGACAGAAAAGCAAATGCAGCATTAGTGACTAGAAACCTATTCACATATAGTATGTTAAATTTCAGAATAAGCCAACATCTACTGGGTTAGTTTAAACAAAATCTGAAAAGACTCTGTGTAGCTTAAACACACTAAATGGAGACATTTTATTGTTGTCAGGATTAAACCTGAGACCTTCCCATTATAGTACAGTCCACCTACACAAAAAGCTTCCTGTTCAACTTATGTATTACACAATGCACTCTGACTTTCTGAAACACGATTGTATATGATTTCACAAATGGCTTCAAATGAAAAAAACAAAACAAAAACAAACTTAAACACGTCGCCACACTGAGCGATCCATTCAGTGCACACTCAAGTGTGTGAAAAGTGATTTCCTCTAAGTGTTCCCATCAATCCTTGCATTTCATCTACATTCAACCCTTCAGAGTACCCTTCAGAAAAGTACCTCTTTGATAAACTGCTTCTTCTTTGCTCCAAGGACACTTGGCTGTAACTGCACTACAGAGCAACCCAGCAACAATGAGGCTGCAACTAACAGTGATTTTGCTTCTCAAAAATAGCTGGTGATTTATCTAACCGATTAATAATTGCAGCTTTAAAATCAACCATATCTTTGTCTTTTGTGCTAATTTTTGCAACTTTGTATTTAGTTTTCCTCTCAAAAGTATGCTTGGGCAGTGCAGACTGACTGAAAAGTCTCCTGAAATGCTGTACTCGTGTGCTTTTGGGTCTCTGGAAATGTTTGATTCAATGTCTTAAGCAAAGACAGTTAAGCAGAGACAATGTCGGCCGTAGAGCTTAAACCCCCATCCTGTCTGTACGTATGACAGCAAAGATCAACTGTATTCTATTTAAAGCAATATGACTCCATCTAATTAAATGAGGCGGAGTAAATCACATTCTTCCAGTTAAGCGTTTCTTATGAAATTACATGCTACAAAGACAACACATGGCGTTATTGGATTATTTCAGTAATAAATGGAGCGTACGAGCATCTCTGATGTAGAGCAGCATGGCCACAAAGACGTAGTCCACCAGGTCCAGAGTGATGCTGTCAGCAAACAGGGCATCCCAAACCACCAGCAGGTCCTGGAGCGGAAACTCACGGCCGAACAACAGACGTACCCACCGGCTGCAGAGAGACAGGGCAACTGCATTTGTGTACTGTGGGTCTAGAAAAGTTATCAGAAACACCGAACTAAAGTTGAAAATACTGACATGCCGTAGATTTGCGGGGCGATCTCCAGCCGGTTGACGTGCATGTGCAGTTCAATGTCGTGCTTCTTCACCAGCTGGTCCTGGATGCGGTTGACTTTGGTCACGATGGCAACAGATGGCCCCGAGTCCTGGGGCCGAGCGAAGGGGATGCTGGTCAGCATCTCTTCCTTACCCTAGAGGAGTCGAACATTACGTGATTAGCATATCATCATATAAACATTAATTAACAGCATCTGTGTCCATATGATCAACACTTGCCAGACATGGTGGTATGAAGTACTACTGAAAAATACAGTTTCGGTTTAGCAGGTGTCTGAACCATATTTGGCTTTAAGCTAAATAATGTGCAGGTTTTATCATTTACATTAAAGTTATAATCCTTGAGAATCCTACTATCTATGGTCAGCATGTCTCAGCAACAGACATATAATATGTTTACATTCTGTAATTACCTCACTGTCTAGTAGTTCAGATCTTTAGTGGCCGAGTATGCCACTAAGAGGGATTCACAGTACATTAATGTTTACTGTTCACAGCCGTATTGGGGCTGTATTAAGTTACTGCTAATATAAACCAAACATTTCCCACTGCTGCTAGTTCAAATTAAAAGCATCCAACTGGAAGAACATGGAGTGGCTTTCATAGTGAAGCAGTCAAAGAAAACGCATGTATTTGTAACTGCGACAGTTCATCAAGAATTCTTATACAAAACAAGACAAAGGCCACAGCTTTAAACCTAGTAGGCTGTAATTTGGCATGTACGTCAAGTGTGTGTGTGAGGGTGTTTGTTTCCATTCATGTCATTTATATACATGGGATGTTGTTAAAAAAAATCCATCCTGGCTGTTAAATCAACCAGGACCGAAGTCTTAAAGAGTATAGCTAGAAGTGTTAATGGCAGTGCGTCAACACGAGTATATGTCATGTCTTCTGCATCATCATTATAGTGCAATCAGCCCATATTGTGTTACAATGTACAATAAATTATAGTAATTATTACAATGTCAGAAGCAGCTCTTTGGATCAAACTGACCTTCCTCACTTCCCTCTCATAGCTGGAGAACCACGGCTCCGCTGTCTCCATCAGCAGCGAGAACATGGCACTATTAACAGAGAGATGTGTGTGTGAGTGAGAGAAATAATGAGAAAAAAACAAGAGGCAAACAGTCATGTAAAATGTCTGGTCTAGTTTATCTGATATTAGGACTATACTCACTAGGCGTCGTGCTCAAGGTACACTGGGTTCAACAGACACTTCATCTCCTCACTGTGGGAAAAGAAGAGATCCCAAAAAAGGTGACCTTTCCCCATATCAATGCAAAAATATCATGTCTAAATGTGTTAATGGGGACTTAAAGGGGAGAGCTTCAGTTTTGCAGTTTATCAGAACTGACCTGGGGCTGGCTGTCTCACTGGCATGCTGGAAGGCTTGATGGTCACAGTGCAGCACAAACACTATGGGAGCCAGCAACTCGTGCATCCCCTACAGGCAAAAGAAGACACAGAAGTAGAGGGAGTGTAAGATGTTAAAAGGACAGGGGAGAGAAATTATGCTTCATTTGTGGTCAGTCTTTCTTTAATAGTGATGCACGAGGTCTCTAATCTGTGGTGACAGCTTTAATTTAGATATTGTTAGCCACTGCCCAGCCATGTGTCACTTCCAGTTTGCTAAAAAGATGCTGTACTGGCCGTCTATTCATTCGCTGGCACCTGTTACAGACACTGATAATGATTAGGTTACAAAGGCATCTTGTTCTTTTGTCAGAGCTCACTGGGCACTAAGAAGCCCACACATATAAGGCTTGATTATCAACACTATGGCTCGGAAAGAAAACCCAATCAGAGATATCAAAAGGACCCCAATGTAAAGGACATTTAAGATTACAAAGAAAGATGTCCGACTCTCGCAGACAATGAGCCGTTAGGACAATGTGTCAGTCCTACCTGTTTATACAGTAACTGTTCATTTTCCCTGGCGTAACAGAAGAGAATGTCAGTCAGCTTGGTCCTCACATCGTCGTCCTGGAAGTAACGGATCTCAGGGAACCTTACACAAAAAGAAAGAAAGAAAGAAAGAAAGAAAGAAAGAACGAAAGAAAGAAAGAAAGAAAGAAAGAAAGGATTTCAATCAGTGTCACTCTCAGATATAAGGTGTAAAAAAACAAAAACAGGATGATAGTGATACTGACGTTCTCATCACGTCCTGTTTGATCATCCCCTTCAGCTCTTTATCCTGGAAGAACTTGTTCCACAGGCTCTGGACAGGAAAGAGAAAAAAAGCCAATGGCAGAAACTGTTTTTAAAACTTTTCAAAGCAATAACTGACATGACGCCATTTTGTAGTTCTGTCCTTGACTGTTGCATGATAACAAATTGCATGATACGCTCATTACAAAAGATTACAGATTACATGCAGCTTCCTCTTGAGCCATAAATGGCTTTATAATACTTTATTCACATATCATAAACACAGTTTGCAAAGTTATCCTTTAAGCTGTTGGGTTTAAATGGAAGAGTTTGTTCAAGAAAAATCTTCTCAACTGCTTATAAACACAAGTAAATATCCATTTATTAGTGGTCATTCTTCATGTTAAATTGTATCCTTTTCCAACGACATTTCATGTTTATCTAACTTGCTGTGCTCTAAATAAAATACTTACATGTACACTACAATTAATGTGACTTAATTAAAAGGAAATTTACCAATTGAACACGGTCTTCAATTTCTCTATGATTAGTACCAAATTACATTGTCCTCTTTCCCAGGAAACATCCAAGGATATTGTTGTTCCAAGATGGCACATGACAGCTTTTGTTACCACTCTGTTATTACCAGTGTGGCTGCATGTCATCATCAAATCGGAAAATATAAGTGGTAAAGCAGCAGGCAAAATTAAAAGATGAAAAAATAGCTTTTTGAATATTTTTAGGAATGGGAATATTATTAACTGCCTAATCAAAAATCAACTAAATAGCTTTATAACTACTTTGAAAAAATGTTAATGAATCCACAGTAATGAATTACTCAAATAGTCTATAATTGCTGCAACAACACAGTCTGGAGTGAATGTAACAGGGTCACATTTTGCATGCAAATATGAGACTAACAAAAAGAAGTGGACTACACACGGAGACACACACTCACCCCCTCATCCTGGGACAGTGGGTTGTTGACCACCAAGTCCTGCTGGCCTTTGGCCTTACGAGGGTTGGTGATGTGCTGTGACCCCCAAACAAAACAAAAACAGATGTCAATAACGGCGATTCGCAGATCAGTGATGAGTTCATTTCTGAGAGGCTGCACTGTTAGAGATGCATTTCCATGCATGACTCAAGTTTCCTTAAAGGATAAGTTCAGTACCAAGTCAGTGAAGCATTGTCCACAGAACATTTCTGGCCTTGCAGCAGTCTCTTTAGCAGTCAACTTTATTTGATGGGGACTTGTTTTCAGACATAAAAAAGTGTCCTGAAGCCCCAATATCCAAACTTGGATTTAGAAAAACGTTATCCACATCCTTTATAAGCAGAAATCTTCACTGTAGCTGCTAGGCTATAAGTGTTAGTGGGCACCATCCACACCCATCTACTTCAGTTGTTTAGGAGCTCCAAAAATGTTTTAGTCAACTACAAAACTTCAACTGGCTTTCCATCAGCATGACGCTGAGTAGACAATGACTGAATGATGAATCATTTTTGGGTGAACTTATCCTTTAACTATAGCAGCATATATACTGTAGGCAGTATACATTTTTATTTTGTTTTAAACGTCTGCAGGAATTCAAACAGTGGGTAGAGATTCAAAATAATTAATATAAAAAATTAATAATTTATAACAATAAATAATTGATTTTAACCACCATATCTAGAATAAAATACTGGGGATTATTAATTACACCATAATGCTCCACAAAGTGCTGCAGAAACACAAAAAGCTACTTTGAGTGAATATACAGATGTCTCTCCTTTCACATGACACGCTCGCCACTGCGTTACCGCGGTGACCCCGTGGCGGTAAAAGGGGAGGCTGCACTTGATAACTGTAATGGTAACTGTAATTGTAATTTCACGGGTTATTGTTCTTCAGACGATGAGGCTAAACTAACCAATATGTGCTAACGGCAGTTGCCACAATAAACATCATGTAATGTGAATACTGTAGAGTGCAGAATCAGATTCTTTAAGGAGAGACATCTGTATAACAATTTTCTCTGAAGGAAATGGCCACATGGTGGCGCTCTTACCGTCCCTTTGATCTTCTCATACTGGGCCCGGAGCTCCTTGGACTTGTTGATCCACTGACCCTTGTCTTCTGGAAGAGCCTCTAGGTACAGCTGAAGTCAGGAGGTGAACGGGTTAGTGCATGTACTTCAACAAGACTTTACATAAACATGCAGAAACACTTTCAAAACTAAACTCTAGGCCGCCGTTCCCACTAAAGAAGGTCTGC
Source organism: Pagrus major (assembly GCF_040436345.1). Classification (NCBI taxonomy): domain Eukaryota; kingdom Metazoa; phylum Chordata; class Actinopteri; order Spariformes; family Sparidae; genus Pagrus; species Pagrus major. The sequence continues at coordinate 11,697,538 of NC_133217.1, read as the reverse complement.
GAGCTGCCAGAACTCTGTCTTTTCCACTGCAGGAAAAATTGCCAAAGCCACTTTAATCAAATCGATAGGACGGCTTGATCCATTTGGCAGTTACCTTCCAGCATACGCTCCGAAAGCGGCTGCTCCTCAGTCGACCGTTGATTCCTGCCTGCCGGATCCTGGCCAGGTAATTACTGTTGAGGAACAAGTCGTCCCATTCTTTCCTGCGGGGGGGAGAGGGGGGAGGCAGAGGACGAGGAGATTTATGAGCTTCTCAACCCAAATTGGGCACGGTACTCCATCATCTAGCAGTAAACCAGGAGGCTGGAGCAGTGAGCTGGGCCAAGAGTCTATGGCACACCCACTCAAGGAAATACTCACCTGTATGAGAGGAAGGTTGAGTGAGGCTGTGAGTAAGTGCTGCTGTCAAGAGATCCTCCTGTTAAAACAGACACAGACACAACCACAAGGGGGAGATGTAAACAACGAGCGCTGAGAGGTAAGACTAGAAATCAATCACCTTTAAAGCTTGTGAACACACAGTCATTGACAAAAACATAACCTCTGACAACTACCATGATAACACACTGGCCTGTTTACTGCTTCCAAATGACCCATCGGTTATTTTTGGGGCTTCTTTTTCAAGTGGAGCAAAAAGTGCCAGAAGCAGAAAAAACGATGACAAAGAGTCAAGCATCGTACTCATCTTCATCTTTATTGGCTGTATTAAGTCTAATTTGGCCTGCAGGTGAACGTGCATTCAAGTCGGAGAGCTGTCTATCAACATTAGTTACAGGAGTAGATCATTCCACAGGGACACTCAGCATGAATATTCATCAGTTCCACAACATGCCAGCCCCCGACATTTTCTCCCTCTCCCTCACACACGTAAACATAAAAACACAAAAACACCCTCAGCCCGGGGGCGTCGCCAGCCACGTCTGTGACTCACACCTCACAGCAAGCTCCAAGTTTATTTTTTTATTATCTCTTTCTATCTAGAGCTTGTGACTCTCTTCTGCACCGGGCTTTGTCTAGTGGTCAGAGCCATCACTTCACTGAGCGTAAGAGTAGCTTTATTACTCTAATACCAAAATGGAAGGGGCTACTGATAAGGGTTTCAGTAAAAGTATGTTGAGACTGTTTCTATTACCCTTTAAACTCTGCAATAGATAAAATGAACATGTGATGGAAAGTAACAAAGTTCAATTTACTCAAATACTTTGCTGAAGTACACATTTTGAGGTACTTTGTAGAGTATTTTCATTTTCTGCTACTTTACACTTCCACTTCACTAAATTTCTTTGATAACTTTGGGTACTACTTTGCAGATTCAGATTATCTAGTGTTGATGGGCTATTACTTGTGACGTGTAACCAATCAAATAATAAAAAAAAAAATTGAGTAAGACCACTGAGGGATGACTACAGACAGAGAACCGCCGCTGGATCAGAACATGCAAAGTACTGCATTTTTAAATTATTCTATTTTATCGGCAATCAGACAGAAAAATCCCTGATACCAATAGTCGAAAAAATGCTGAATATTGATAATCGGTCAATCCGTAGAATGAATGCTCACGCCATTATGGTTTTCCTTTAGATCCATCTAAACATCATCATGCAAACAATGGATCTCCCGCAGCCACTTCGACTTCGCTCATGGGCTCTGAATGTCTAGTAGTAACTATGCCACAGGTTGTATTTCTGAGTTTAAATCAAAGTCTAGTCGTGTGAGAGTTTGACGTACTGCTGCGGTTCTTGTTGAAATTATTGAGCGGGTCGAAACCCGTCTCCTGCTGCTCGTCTGTCTGGAGCGGGTGGCGGGTCTCGAAATTGGGGTGCTGCATGGCCGCGACCCAGCCGGACCTGGAGGAAAGTGAAAGGAGACCAGAGAGAAACCAGAAAAGAAAAACAGAAAGAAACGGATCAGAACGGAGCAGATCAGCTAGAGAAGACAAAAACTTTAAACCAAACTTTGGGTAGATTATGTCTTAATCATGTTTGACTTTGAACTCAGAGAACAATCCAAAAAACTTTCATGATAAAGAACAATAGCTTTCCTTTAAACTGACAAACATCTACTGATAAGGAGACTGACCTTCGATCAGAGCTTGTGCTGCTGCTTTTTGAGCAGGAATATTACTCTGTTGCTGACCCTGACATCTGACCTCTTCATGAAGGGTTGCGTGGAAAATCTATCTACTGCAATCACTAAAAGTCCTCCTGCTGTTAGCATTTACTCCCCTGAACTGTTAACTCTTGGGACTTACTTTCACAGTCTTGTGATTCTCCTCAGCCAAGACTCAGAAGAAAAAGATGACTCTGTAAGAAGAACAAGGAACAATAATGAAACTAAACACCTTCGGCACACAGAGGGAAATAAAAAACATGGGTTCTTAAAGGGACAAAAAATGAATTGGTGTTATAAGATGCATGTGCATTGCTAATTAAAATGAAACACAGGAAAGAGGCGGCAGACAAAGAAAACTAATACAATTAATGACATGTACCAACTATCCGCTGACCTTAGATGCATTTAAACTCCATGTAGCTCTAGAATCAGTGAGGCAGTGGAGGTCAAAGTCACCACTTTATATTTTAGACACAGCATTTGCATAAAGCTTTGACATCTAATTCTCTTTTTACCATAGTAAATACAGACAAAACTGGGATATATGATGAAAACATAAATATTCTTATATAGTTATCAGTGACTGGCTGATAACTTTGTAGTTCTTTGCAGCGTGATCATCACAAACTCAAGTCGCTGTTTATTCACCTTCTACACTGAACAAAATGAAACAGTGACACTGATTACAGTCTGTGAAGAATGGCTTGAATTAACAAGAAGCACTTGAGCCGCCTGCTGCCCCGCCATGCACGCATAAACATAAGCAGTAATGCTAATGAGGTCATTAAGAAGGCAAATTAATGCATTAATTAAATATTTTGACGTCAACAGACTGGTCCTCAAATAAAACATTGACAGTATTAACCGTGTCTCTGAAGTTATTAAAGAACTATTACAGTTTCAAGAAAATTTGTTGCTGCTCATGAAATGAAATTGTTTGTAGCGCAGTGCTTCAAGATGTAATGAGATCATCTCCTACAGGGGGAGGCTGTGATGTGGGTATGAAGTTTCTGTTATGACTTGGTCTTGAGTAACATGTGTTCACACACAATGTCCATGCTACTATACTACTATGTAAAATCACAAAATCTGACAAATATACTACTACAAGATAAATCAATAAACAAATAAGAGTATATGGGTAAAAAATATGACAAAAAATACATATACTTAAATATTTTCTGGTTACAGTATCTCAAATGACCGGGTTGCATGTATCGTTTTCCATCTCACCTTAGATGAACCCATGCCCAGAAGTGGGGAGTAAAGTACAAGTACTACAGATTTTTCAGGCATCTGTACTTTACTTGAGTAATTATTTTTCTGACAACTTTTTACTCCCTGCACAGATGTCTGTACTTTCTACTCTTACATTTTCAAAACAGACTTTAGTTTTAATGCATTTGAGGGAAATTATCGATTCTTTTTATTTTGCATCATTGCAAGCCACCTTCCCAACATCACAAGACTGATTTCAAGCTATTAGTGCCAATAGCGCATGGCAAACACAGCATGAGGCCTACTCGTGTACTAATAATCAGTTAAAAGTTACTATTTATGGAACAGCTAGTCTTATCATTGACAGAAACCTAATCTGCAACTTCTACATGATCTATAGTTTCAGAAAGTTTGACTTGCTTTTATTTGTCTCATCTCATTGTAAAATGAATGTCTTTGGGTTTCGGATTGTTGGCCAGACAGAATAAGACATACAAAGATGTCACCTTGGTCAGCTGGAAATTATAATTGGATTTAATTGGACTCACCATTTTCTGACATTTATCAGCAAAACTATCAATTGATTAATCAAGAGAATAGTCGGCAACTTAATTTATAGTGTAATTATTGGTACTTGCAGCCATAATCAATTCATTGAAAAAAATGACAAGTTCATTTAAATAATTGTTTGTTGCAGCCCTACGAGTTATGACGTACTGTACATCATTAGAAGTGACAATTAATGATTTTTGATTTTTCAAATTGTCAAGTGTCCAGTATCAGACAAAGCAGGGTTTATTTAAAAATCAGTATGCTACTAATTTAAACATCTTCATTATTAGTTAAAATTTTGTGCTCTAACTACAAATACCAACGTTCAAAATAAACATGACAAAAATCATCACCAGGTAAACCCTGAGCCAACATCTCACACAGCGACGAGGAAAAGTTGGGCTTTCTCTGTGAGACATCACAATCTAGGTTAAACAATTCTGCCTCCATTCTTTATCCGGCTTGGGATTATTCCTCGTTTATGAATATGGTTAGCCTAATGCACAGGCTACAGAACAGCACGCTTCCACACAGCATTATGTTTCCTCTCTCTCTTTATTAATGGTGAAAAATAACACAACAAAGGCATCTCTTAAACCTATTAACCGTGTGAATGGAACACCGCTCGATAAATCAGCTCCACACGCCATCAAAATAGAAATTATTTTATATGCATAATGTATGTGGCTGTTTTCTTAGGAAACATCTGTTCTCCTCGAAGACTAATGCTCTCCTTAAGTCTGAGGGGTTTTTCTCCCTTCGCTCATAAAAAGGATATTATCCCGTTAAATAATCGTAACTAATCCAAAACTACAGGGAGAGACAGAGGAGTGTTGTATCTCCAATAATAGCCTGTTTTCTTCGTTTGACTTTAAAAGATTGGCACGAAAGATTTATCAAACTCTTCTGAGCAGCTACAAATATAACAGCAGTCATTTCACAGAGAATATTAATTCATTATCATCACTATCTGACTAAAATTTGCATTGCACAAAGTGCCAAGAGATATTTTGAGCAACATTTTTCCCTACAGACCTGCAGGCACATCCAGCGTCTCGTCCCTTCTTCTTTCCAAAAATAAAAAAGTCATTCCAAACTTTCTGAAGAGGCCTTCCTTCACAGATCTCTCTCTGTGACTTGTGCTTTGAGGAGGCATATCTTGTGTGTGCATGGGTGTGTATACCTTCGTGAGTAAATGACACAGGTAAAAGACTCGAGGCCTTGCTGTGTTAGCGCAATCTTGCCTGAAGCGAGTCTTCTTCTAGCCTTCGTTACTTTCTCCCAGAGTCGAGCATAGAAACGACATCCTAACTTTACTACATGATAATCGAGGCGAATTAGCTCCTGCATAATTTAATGCACAGCACCTGGAGACAGCTCAATAATTCAAAACACGAATCTTTCATGAAATAATCAAATCAATACATAATGAAATGCATAAATAAATCAACAGACAAATAACACCGCGTCCATCTGTTCTGAGGTAGAGGATCTGTTCCTGGGACTTACGACGACAGCCCGTGAAGCAAAATGACATGATCTTCTTACATATACTAACATTTGGGCTGCAACTAACTTATTTTCAATTTCCATTCATCTGTTGATCATTTTCTCAATTAGTCAATTGGTTGTTTGGTCAATAAAATGCTGAGAAACCAAAGAATGTATACATATGAGTAGCTGTGATCAGAGAATTCAGACATGTTTTTCTTAAAGAAATGACTCAAAACAAATTATCGACTAATCATTGCCGTTCTACTTACGATTCCTCAACATTTTCTTCTTCATATCAACTCGAGCATGAATTTAAAGAAGCAAAGCAGATGTTTTGGATTGTATAAAGCACAATGGAAGCAAACCAAAGTCAGTGAAATGGCCTCACTCTGAACCCCTTCCTTCAATAATCCTCAGTGTATGCAACAAGACATTTCACTTCCCTTTATTTAAAACCCACTTTCAATCTGAAAGGGGCCACAGTTATCACTTTATCTGAAACCTTCCTCTACTTCTTTGTTTGCTCACTCAATCAAAAGGGTCATAAGAGTATTTCCAGACCACAGATCAGCTGAGCGGCAATGAGATGCGAGGGGTTTTTCGCCTTGATGCAGCAGCGGAGAGACAAATTTAAATTCACTGCAGCTCGTCTTCAGAAACAGGTTTTATTTGTGTAGTGGCTGACAACCACATGCTTAAGATCCCACACTCAAGTAGAGCTGACATGGAAATATACAAAGAAAAGCTTCAGCCGGCCCTGAGCTCATTGGTCTAAAGGCACAAAGGCGAAACTATTCTGAAACTAAACCCAGATTAAATTGTTTTAATGTTTTGCCTGCAGAGAAATCTGAGTGAACTACAACTGTAGCTCCTCTGACAGGAACAGACCTTGTTTTCCATGCTTTTCATGACAGTCCACACTTTTTTAAGCATTTACTAGTAACATTAGTCCTCATTTCAACTCAGTCTCAGAGCAGTTTAATGTAGAATAGATTCAGAAAAATAATCAGTACATGGGCTCTTTAGAGGATGAATATTCAAAAAGGATATTACTGACGGCGACCAGAGGAGCCGTCACTGCAGCTACAGTCGCAGCGACAGATTCCAGTTCAATCAAAGTGAAAGAGCCCAGCTAAACAAACTCACATGCCTCTACTTCAGCACACAGCGAGAGCCCAGGAGCCTTCAAAGTCACATGCTCTGCAAGCGGCTGAGAACACACTCTAAACCTTAACCTTGGCAAAATACTGTGAATAGCTGGGTCTTGACTGATTCAATTGCCGAATACATGAGGAGAGATTGAATCTGACATACATCTGTCTGTATGCAAAAAATAGAGCAACTTGGACAGGATAGGAAAAAATTTATATTTCTGCTGATAAGAGAATCATTTCCTTTAGACTTTACCCTAACCTTGTGTTGCATGTTTCTTGTAAAATTACTCCGCACCCACAGACGTGCCTTTCTTCAACAGAAAACACTGCTCCTGAAATGCCTCTCAGTAGCCTTTAATTCACACGACGTCACCATGTCACACATTTGCATAATTTAGGCTTATTTGGCAGTAGAAGTGAAGCTAACTAGAAGCTGAAAACATGACAGAGCAGAGCGGAGACAGGGGTGAGCAGTGCTGACTCAGGCGTGTGTGAGCTGACCAATCAGAGGAGACTGGGCCTTAAAGAGACAGGAGCTAAAACAGAGAGTTTCAGACAGAGGTTGTCATGGTCCTGTAAATGAGCATAATGTCTCTTTTAAACATGCAGCAGCAGACTCTGAAGTGTCGTAAATTTCCCCACCATTGACCTACAACTCTCACTAGACTTATGCAGACATGTGCATTAAAGGCCGGCTATTGTCTCCCAGCACAATAAGCAGCAGGTCAGCAGGTTAGTGCCAGTTATTTTCTGGAGCTGAAGGGACAACAACACAGCTCTTGAGTCTTGGTCAAGGTCCCTTTTCTCTAATCCGGAATGCAGAGACTCACCCTGTACACATAATTTTACTGACCTGGTTCTCGGGAGTATGGAGAGATGTGTGAAACCGCATTAAAGCGAGCAGGCTGCCAGTGCTAGCTGTTACCAAACCTCTGCTCTGCCCCCGGACCCATCACTAATATCTGTCAGGCAAGGGTGGGCCAGCCCGAGGAAATGGGTTACACGACATGAGCAAACATGTCATTAAAAGGAGCAGTTTGTTCCACAGTTTTGACGCCATGATTCAAAGGCAGCACTGATAATGTCTCTGTAATGAGAGTTAAAATGAACGCAGTGTCCTTCTACGATGCACCGCGGGAAGCGTGATGACAGCCAGCGGGATTATCGATGCAGGCAGGGCAAGACTAAGCTAAGCTAGCTCGTATCCAGAGTCGGCTAGCAATGCTAAATGGAGGCTAAATACTTTACTAAAAGTGTGACAACACGCCGCAGTTGTCACTGTTGACTGAATGTGACTACAGATGACAGGAAGCAGGTAAGCTAAAGTGACGTTAGCTCTGGCTGTTAGCAAGTTGTAACCGAGCCGACGCACGGGCCTGTGCTCACTTCCGACACACAACTTATAACTCTCTCACACACACAAACACACACACACACACACATACAGGCTAATGCAAGTGCGAGTAACGACACAGAGTCACCCATGACCCGCTGTGGGCTCTCAGTGTGGTTCAGGTACCTGTTCAGATCATGCAGGACTCCTCATTCTGCTGTGTCCGACTGTCTGCTGATTTGTAAACAGTAGCGGGTCAGGCGGATGTGCTGAAGACCAGCTGACTGGTCATGTGATCAGGGAGCTGAGGCTGCTGGCGCTGCCCCTGTCTGCAGGTAGGCAGTCTGTAGTGTGGTGTAGTAAAGTCAAAGGGAGCTCTCACTCATCAGGCTTTGGTTTGCATTAACACAGATAGAGAAGCAGACAACGATACGAACAACAAGATAACAGGTAACATGGTAGTTTTTGCAGCTTTTTGCACTAATGCCAGTGATGGAATGTAACTAAATACATTAACTCAAGTGCTGTACTTAAGTAAAATCTTGAGGTACTGTCACTCTACTTAAAAATGTCCATGTTCTTCTACTTTATATTTAAAAGTCACTGTATCTAAGAGGCAACTACTGCTTTTACCTCCACTACATTTGTGTTATTATTTTAGTTACTAGTTACTTTGAAGCCTGCATGCTGCATCAGAGCCAAAGTAGGCCTACTAATGAATAAAAAACAGTGAATGCTATTCAGATCATTTAATAATTATTATTTTAACGATAATATTTAATAATATATTTTATTTCACTAGCAATCGGGTTAAAAAGCATTGATTCCAATAATCAAAGATAATAAAAATGCTGAGTGTCGGCCTGTCCATTATGTGTCGACCCATAGAATATTTATAATTTACTTGCATTAGTACATTTATTAAAAAGATACTTTTGATACTTAAGTACACTTAATATCAGATACTTTAAAACTTTTACTCAAGTAATATTTTAGCATGATATCTTAACAGTTAGTAGGACTTTAGGGCACACACTGAATAATGCTTTATAGATCAGTGTATATATAAACAAATTATGCATATATGTTATTTAGTTGTTGATACATTTCTTTTGTTTTGGATGGTCTGTATATATTGGATATTTGGATGGTGTATATTCATTTTATGTCTTCAGTTTATTTATATATTGTTTTTAGTTTTTATTAGTCTAGTTGTCGGTATTTGATTATTTAAAAGTGATGGAAAGGTAATTAGATTATTTTACTGAATATCAATAATAATATTACTTTTTGGACAGGCTAGATATATTGGGCAATGATATCATTATTAGACAGGTATTAATAGCTTGTCTTTTCTCTTTTTAAAGACCACATACTGCAGTGTCTTAGGGCTGACACGACTTGGGACTTGACTTTACTCGGCACAGCTTGTGACTTGACTTGATGTCACATGTCTGCAATTTATAAACCCTTTAAAAAGGCTGCCTTTTTTTTAATGGGTGCAGATTTAACAACCGTCTTCTGGTAAAGCTATAGTATTGCTACACTAGCCAAATGAACTGTCAGGACAAATATTTTAAATACAGTATATGAAGTTATGCATATTTCCCATAATTGAAAGGCTTATTTACTTAGTCTCACAGACCACAAACAGCACCCAGATTGTCTTCCTTGAATTTGAGCTTACCACAGCCCTAAATATTGCGTTGTCTCCTGTAGTCACATGTCTATCCCATTAGACAGGTTTGTAAAAATCATTTTTGACATTACTCCAATTATAGATGATGTCCAATTACTTCATACCGCAGAGATTGAATCACACAGGAGATTGCAAATTCTATTACAATTTTATCAGCACATGAACTGTGGCTTTCAAGCTCCTTATTTGCATAAGTAAACAGCAACGTAGTATGTGGATGGCAAGTTTATGAATATATAAATAAAAAGAAAGAATGCTGCATTGGCAGTGCACCAGGTTGTGGTGGATCACACTACCAAGGAGAAATAAAACACATCGTGAATAAGCAAGAACACTGAAGGGCCTCTACAACAGGAGGGTTAATTAGGATAGTTTTATGGAGACGTAATTGCAGCAATTTCTGAGGTCAGACAAGTCAAGTTTTATCTGTAGAGTGCTTTTAATCAAACACCTTCATCCCAAAGTGCTTCCTACAGACAAAACAGAAAACACAAAAACAAACTGAAGCAAAAGCAGCAGGACAGTGTTGATGGGAAAATAGTCTATATGAAAATGCACACAGGCAGTGACATTAAGTGGCATTAATGAGCCAAATGTGCATCGGTAGTGCTGTGTGTGTGTGTGTGTGTGTGTGTGTGTGTGTGTGTGTGTGTGTGTGTGTGTGGTCGTTTGTGTAGTGGTGGGGGTTAACACAAAGCAGTCATAATGACCATCATCGCCATTACCACCATCATCATCACAGGAATGGCATTTCAAGAGCGCCATTATCATCATTATTATAGCTAATATCACTGATGATGAGGCTTTCATGGCCTTTTGTTGGCCCTGACTAAGGTATTGCCATGGAAACAGATGACAGAAAAAGAGCATAGCTTTATTGAATTACTCTATAAAGCTATTCTGACCAAATGGGGCTTGAATGTTGCACCGTGAAAAGTCCCGAGGAGAGACAGACGAGAGTCAGTGGCAGAGATACAGAAAGAAGAAGCAGCTGAGACAGATAAAGTGAAAGAAGAATAAAAAGGAGACAAACGCTGGCACTGAAGGACATGTGATCGTACAGAGACACAGATCCACTGGTACAGAGAGCCCTGGTGATCAACACAGAACAAGATTGTCTGATTGCTGGAAACAATGGCAGCAATTCACCCACACCGACACGGTCGCAAAAGAGGAAATAATCAGTAATAACTATAACGCCAGCACAGACAGTGGACATTTAAAACTATTGACTCACTCTTTAATGGCTCTTTTGCAGCAGGCTATTGCTCGTCTTAAAATAGCACTCTGACAAATGAGCTTCATCTCTTATTTACTGGACTTATTTGCCTGTTTCAAAGACACTTTCTAGTGTGATAAATCTAATAAACTGTCCCCAAATCCAATTTTATACATTGCTAACATGTCCCAACTAAATAAGTTTAAAAACTTTAAAAGTGCAAAGGTCATCTGCTGATATTATGCCACTTAAGGGAGAAACAACCATCTTTTTATTTGTCAGAAAGCAGAAATAGCATGATGCCCTCCAGTTCAATCACATGAGGCATTAAAAAGTTTTCTAGTGAGAAACATCATATTTCGCTATTTTTTCCAATTCTGATTTATATAATGAAATGGATCTGTGAAATGTCTGCAGCAGAACCAAATGAAAACATCTAAGTTAAATGTGCATTATGTAAGAACTTTAATTTTTGCCTTTAGCATGCTAACCAGCTAGCCCCTGCCTGTCCTTTTTCATAATGCCAATCCAAGCTCCCAGACCGGCACCACTAGCCGCATGGCTAACTGAGCTAACTAGTTAACAGCATCTACAGTTAGCGGTTAGTATGGTGATTTGCTGTCGTATCCTATCGTATTTGTATGAATTTGAGAAGACTAGTCACCCATCATTGTTACCAACTGCAAGATCAGACGCTCACAACAGATTTGAAGTAATGACCATACCTACATACATAATGAATTACCCTTATTTATTTATTTATTTTTACAAATGAAAGTGCTGTCTTTTAATTTGAACATTTCATGTACACTCTGCACAGCTTCAGTCTTATATTTCTAGTCAAAGATGAAACACCCCATACAGCACGCTCCTTGTGAAACAGATAATGATGATTATTGTCAAAACAAACTTTCAGGGATACTTTTATAAAGATTCTTCATTGTTGTCTGTCTCTGCTTCAGTACAAATGATAAATTAGCACAATATGACAACCACAGGATGTGTAAACATGACACTCAAAATAACAAAACTAGATATTTTGGGAGATTTAGAGATTCATGCATTAATAGAAGTACTGTAATTATACTATGATTTGTTCAGGAGCAAATTAGAGCTCTACAAAATCTAACATTGTGAAGGAAGTTGGGGAAAAAGGAACAAAAATTTGACTCATTTGCAGTAGACACACTTTAAAAGTCCATATGTTGATCAGATGTGTCTGTTTTCATTGTTTCATCTTAACAACACAGGACATCAAAATGTGAGAAGTTATTTAGAAACACTTTAGGAATGACTTAATCCATGAACGTCCAATGAGTTGTTCCTGAATAACTGTGATTCAAGGACTATAAAGTAGATAATGAAGAGCTACTAGTGAACAGGCTTCTCCTTCATGATTATTAGAAAAGGGTAAGTAATGGTAAGGTAATCATGAGGTAATGACAGACCACTCGTATGATGTATCATTTTATTTAAGGGAGTAATGAATGAGTCGTTACTAGTTTGTGCTGCTCAGTGGCTGTTAATCACAGTTAATCAGGAACAACTCATGAAGAAAAGTGGTCCATGTGTCAATTTAAAAATATTTCTGAACTAATCAATACCTAACGATTCATTAATATAGTATCTCCCAGTCTGTTCACTATTAACTCATCATTATCTGCTATATAGTTCCTGAATCAAAGATATTCAAGAACTACTCTTAACGATTCATTGATCAGATCATTCCTCACTCGTTCCTTAGTGACCACTCACATTCTGGTGTTACACGGTCTTGTAAAGATTTACCGTTTCGTCCACTGATTTATTAAAGCTGCTGTGAGCATTGTTGTCATTTTAGCTGACTTCCAGTCCGTTTTGCAGTTAGCAATCCCCTCCCTCCTCTCTACGCCAGGAGGATCCTGCTCTCTGTGCCTTCACGAGCAGACAGGACGGCCTCTGTCCTGATTGGATAAAATGGGCAGGGATACCAGAAAAAAATATTTTTATCTTTTACTGCATGAGAGGAGGGAGGAGAGACATGGGTTACTGACCAAACACTGGATTACAGAGCTCTTTAGCGCTCATTAATAAGAAAATAACACTTACAACAGCTTTAAGAACTGCAGTAAAAAATGCAGAGGATTTATAAAAGCTTGAATTCCAGATGCTAAATATCATTCAGCATTTCAGCCAACATTTCATTTAAAAACACCATCAGGAAACTTGATATTTAATACAATGTAACAGACAAACTTGAACAATGTAAGAGATGACAGTGACAAATCTGATTGAAATCTGATTCAAAACACTGAAACATAGTAAAAAGAAAACCAATGGACATATTGATAATTGATAATAACAGATTGGCAGTGCCACTTTCTACAAGGCATTTCTGGCATGAACATTTCTCAAACTTTAGATCAGTCAACCAACGACATTTACTCTTTTAATATGATATGTAATCTGAGGCTCTTTGTATTGGGGGTCCCATTCATCCAGACACATATCTACACATCATGACATTACCTGCACATATAGCCACAGTTATTGTCTCTCTCGATGTTTAAACACCAGCATCCTTCTAAGCTGTGGTATAAACATATACAATAAGTCATCTTTTAGTCTTCCCACAGCCTTTATGGACACATAGCTGTACAAGACTCCAACACCAAAACACTGGGAGTCATCCAAGATACAGTATGTCTCTGCAAGTGCTTGGGTTAGATGAAGCTCTCCTGCTCCTCCTTTAGAGGGGGAATGGTTTGAGTGCCAACATCTGATTCTTTCAAATCAGTCATCTCGCTCCCTTCACTTCCTGTTTGCTTCTCCTCCTCTTTTTCTTCTGTATCACTCTTCCCACCACCTTCCTCCTCCTGCTCCTCCACAGTTCTGTCTGCCTGGGAAAGGCTCGGCCCTTTACAGCCATGCTGCTTGTCTCGACTGTGTTTCGGGCTCTGGCTATCGTGCTGATGCTGCTCATGGTCCTGGCTGTTGAAGAATCTTCGGATGACATGCTTGGGCAGGCCCAGCTGAGCCGACAGGGTGTGGACCGCCTCCTCGTCCGGGTTGAGGCCCACGTCCTGGATGAAGCTCTGCAGGATTCCCAGTGCTTCATGGGACAGTCTTAAGCCCTCACCTTGGACCTCATCTCCATCTACGACTTTGTTATCTGCATCATCATCATCCCTCGCGCCGGGCCACTTCATAGTGAGTTTTTCCTTTGTTCTGCTCACTTTGCTGTCTCCAACGGTCTCATTAATCCCTTCCTCGCCCACATTTTCATCCCTCACCTGCTCCTTGCTTTCATTATGCTTGTCCCACACCCTACCAGTACAAGCCCACTCCCCTCCCAAACTGCTCATCTCTCCTCCACCACCCTCGACCCAGTCCTTACTGTCCCCTCTCTCGCTGCCCCTGCCCTGCAGACGTACCCTCATGTGGCCCCAGTTGCCCCCAGCCTCGGACTCGGCTGGCGAGGCGGCACATGGTTGCAGAGGAGATGGGTGAGGTGGTGCCTCGGGCTGCAGGGGCTGATGTGGTTGGAGATGGTGTTGCTGTGGCAGCGGGGAGTTGCGTTGGTACTGATGAGAGAAAAAAGGCAAGTTTATTTATTTAGCACCATTCAGACAAAAGTGCTTTAAAGAGACATACAGTAGAAATACAGAAATGTATTTGTATGATTTGAAGTGATAGGTATTACAAATAAAAGAACAATTTTTTAGTTTTTTTAGCATTTTATTGCAGATTCTATTTTTAAAGGTACGATTATTGGCTATATAATGATTTACTTCACTGATTGATGAAACATGCTCTATTCATTTTAGATGGTTACTGTATGTTAAAGAGAACTGGCATCAAATTTTCTTTCTCTAAATTACAAACACTGACTCACTGTCATCAGAGCTGCTCTCAGATAACGACCAAAGACTAAACATGCTTTGCTGTTACTTCACAATTGTCTCTCGTGGGAGCTCTAAAGAATCTAAATATAGCAATCGGGGAAAGTTCTGTCCTTCATTTGACCTCACTTGTTCGAGCTGTGCAATGCAGCCATCCAGGGTTCATGTCCACAGAACCAATCAGTGTCAGAACCAGTACATGTCAAGTCTTCATGTCCTGCTGTTAATACCCCCAGGCACCATTCTGTGCTTTCACAAAGAGATACACAACTAATTTTTGACATGTTAACTGGGAGTCTGTGCTATAACTGAGCCATAAAATAACTATCAGCCACACGGATCACTGCTCAAAGTGGTTATCATCTTTTATCTGCCATTTTTGGCATTTAGCTGTCATTACTGTGGCACCGCTGCACATTCCCAAGATCTGTGTGATGACTCCCGAGATTCAATGAGATGTATTTTCTTTCTTCTAAGAGAAGATTTCGATTTGTCTTAAATTGATTTTGTAAGGTGCCTTACAAAACTGAAAGACATGTCAACCCAAGCCCTCATGTAAAGGGCAGCTTCCTGTCATACACATTGTTGATTGGAGGGTAACAGTTACTTATCTGCTTGCCTTTTGCTGCTAATGTTTTGTTTTTGATTCCAAATTGCTTTTTCGGTATAGCTCATAAGATAAGATGGAAAAAGAAAACATTTTGGATTTTCTACTGTTAGTAGCAGCAGTCTGTGTGAAGAGGTGTTGTGTTTATTTTGTTGTTGTGGTCTCACCAGTGTATTGTCATTGCTGAGCAGCGTGAGCCTGTCAGTGCAGTGCTGCTGTGCCGCCGTGTTGCTGCTCTCCTGCTCATAGATAGCGTCTCGTTCGGTCTGGGAGAGGCTGAGGAACCGGCGGATCATGCACAGGTTCTCCCACAGGGTCCGGTTCTCTGGACTGGGGTCCTCCTTCCAACGCAGCAGCTCACACAGCCAGCCCTGCAGGAGGAAGGGTAAGGCCCCTATTTAGCATGTATAATATAGCTCTTGGTGCAATTCTATCTGACCTCCTCCGACAATAAGGAGAAAAATAACTTGCATTTTGCAACAAGAAGCTGCTGAGCTGCCAAATGTCCTGTCATAACTGCCATGATATAACAGACATATCCATTAGCCATGCTAATTTAGATAATAATCTTGGTAATTACTTCATTAATTAGTGAATATTTCTTCATAAAGAAGCTCATCTTCATATACCTAACAGAAGCAATATCAATTGGTTGGCCAATGTTGGCCTATCACAGATATACCGTATAGGCATACACATTATCTGATAAATGCCAATATGTTATGTTGTAAGAGATTAAAATGCAGAAAAGATCTTTGGGATAATTTATAATTATTAAATTCCCATTTAAGTTTTCTGTTTGGCTGTTGGTGCATTAAACAGGAAATGGATTGAATGTTTGATGTAATCTCATGTCTTTTATAAAGAATTATGTAAAACATGTTGCCTGGATTGACCAGGTATCCACCTCTGGGGAAGTTTACAGGTGCAGACTACCTGCCTCCAAATGGAGTTGCTGTTTAATTGTAAAGACAATTTTAGTTTGTTCCTCTTTTTTCAACATTTATGCAGCATATGAGCAAAATATAATATTTTCTGTTGTATAGTGTGGACCCTAACAGTTTTGACATCAAAATTGCCATGGCAACACCATGAAAATTTATACAATGAGTTTTAATTCATGTCACCCCCATACACCCACTCTCCTATTAATTTTGTGACTAATTAGAACTTAATTAGATATATGTGGTAATAACTGCAGAGGTCTATAAACTATGAATTCACAATAATTTACTTTTTACATTCATCCAAATTGGGTTCATGTTGTAAAGCATCTCATTTGTCTCTTGTTTGCTCTTAATATACAAACATAAATAAAGTAGGAGGTAGATCCTCTAATGGTAAAGGCAAAAGATGATGGAGATATTTTCTTATTAGCTCGAATCTTTTCTCTGCATCACCAGGGAAGAAACTTGTGAGTGGCAGATTGAGGAGGGTAAAGCCAAGCTAGTTTCAGATTCATGAACTGGAGCATGATTACGTTTGCAAGCAGGCTGATATGCACACACACACACAGATTCACGCGTACACACACACATACACCTGGCTGTAGCCCAAGTCTAGCACACAATGCCATCCAGATGCACAGTGCAGATAGAACAGAGAGATCCAGCACGGTTATGCCTGCCAAACAGCCGGGTAATACAGAAGAGAGGGAGAGGGAGAAAAAGAGAGAGATAAAGAGAACATAGAGAAAGTAAAGTAAAAAGGGAGGCCAGCAAAGAGATAGAAAAAGAACCTCAGGGGTTTTGGACCACCTGTCTCTACTGGCATGACCGCTGAATGACCTCCAAACATTTTCATGATGAGTAGAGAGATGGGAGGAAGAGAGAAAGGAAGAAAGAAAAGTGAAAATTGGATACATGCACAAGAGGAAGAGAAAATGAGACAGCTAAAATCCCCCCATTCCATGAAGGGAAATTATCCTCAAAACAAAAGGCAATAACAAGCTTATGGGGCCGCCATAAAAATGAGAACAATAAACACTCAAATCATGCCTGTGTGTGTGTGTGTGTGTGTGTGTGGGTATTAGTGAATCTGTTTGCTTGTGTGCATGCGTGCGCTAGTACAGTACGTCTATGTGCACAAATAAGTGGTGTGAATGCGTGCACGTGTTTTTGTATGGTGACTATTAAGGAGATAATTTAGGACACAATAGCAGTCTGATGCACTGATGATAGTCCTCTGCAGAGTACAGCTGCTGCTTGATTATCTGGGCTTCCCTCCACACACACCAGCCACCCCTGCTTTAACTGAGGAAATGGATTCATCGGAGAAGCTGAATTTGAACAATTTAGAAACATTAAATATGTGTGTGTTTAAGACTTGACATCTGCATCAGATTCACAACAGGAAGCTAGCAAGTACCTGACTCTTGGAGGCGGCAACCTTTGCGAACAGAGCTTGTGACACCTTGGCTCTCTTCATCTCATGCTGAATCTCCTCGTAGATAGAAGCGCTTACGTTGAGAACGCAACTGTCCGTCCTCAGTCCTCTGTCTCCTGCAACTGGGGACAGTCGTGCCTAAAAAGAGACGGACAAGAAGACAAGAAAAGTCATTTTAAAAGCAAGCCTTTGAAGCAAATCAATCTAATATAGAAGAAAGACAATTTGCAGTCTGGCAAAATCACTTTTAAGTATTCTGAGATGGGAAGCCAGTGAGGGATCATCTCCTTTATGCAGCCCTATAAGTGTCCATATAAAGGGAAGGTGTAACCGGGGGGGCAGCATGAGCCGATTTACATGATGCTCCCTAAAAAAGAAGCTCCTCCCTGGCGGGAGAAACAGCTGGCAACTTCATGTATATTAGAGGAAACATGTGGCAGTCTGCACCCTCTCCAGGGCAACAGAGGGTGTCAGCAGTGTACTGAACAGGGAGCTGATAGCAGATTGGGAGGAAATGGGTGGAAAAAACAAAAGAGATGAAGCGATCAAGGGCGCAGATCTCATCCAAGCAGCAACCTCCAGGGCTGAAAAATGAAGCCAACACAGAAGTACCAAAAACTGCAGTTCCATAAATGGTCATTTGAGGCGTTCCAAAAAAGATAGTCAAACCCCAGACAACCCAGGACACGTTTGCAGCCTGGTACAAAAAAACAATTTTGGTCTCTATACCTAATTTCCCTGCTCCTGACCACTGTATGGGGGTAGGAAAAGAAATCACTGGAGGATAACAGAAAGAAACTGGTGAGTGCTGACAATATTAAACTCAAACACAGACACACAGCTAGCTTGTCAGCTGTGGCTGACTTGGTAGCTTCCAGCTAGGTGGGCTTCAGCTCCACCCATGCTCCACCTCTTTGCCCATTTTGGATTAGCTGGGAGTTAGGCAGAGTCAAGTACTGCAAAGATGGCACTTCATTGGTGGCTCAGTCCACTATTTTCACTGTCAAAGCTACATGCTAACTTGCTCACAATTACAATCCTCACATGCATTTACAGGTATAATGCTTACAATGCTCACCATCACGGTTTACCGTTAGCATGCTAACATTTGCTAATAAGCCCTAAACACAAAGTACAGCTGTAGCTAATATGACTACCTTTGGAGGTATTTGGTTTAAAAAATAGTATTTGTCAAATTGCAATTTTGACCTGATGATGGGATCACAGCTAAGGGATCACCAAATGAATTACAAACCATCCTGAGAGAAGCAAATATATCCTTCCTTGCAGTTTGTTCTTTGCTGTCTCGACATCTAATGGTGGTGCTATTAGAGGAAAGGTCAGCGGCTTCAGAACAAGTCCCTAATATGATCATTTATGGTTTGTTGTTGATCACATCCTCTTTTAAATGCCATTGTTAAAATTAACCCTCTGTGCATCCGTACAATTCATGTGAAAGATTGTCTCTTTACTTTTGATGAGGTAAACAACATTCATCTCTCTCTCTCTCTCTCTCTCTCTCTCTCACTCTCTCTCTCTCTCTCTCTCTCTCTCTCTCTCTCTCTCTCTCTCTCTCTCTCTCGCAGTCTGTCTGCTGGCTGACCTGTGTGGGTCTTGGAGGTGTATTATTGCAGCCAGGGGTGAATCCAGTCAGGCTTCTGTCTTTCTCCTCCTGGTAGATGCGCTCCCTCTCTGCCTCAGGGAGCTGCAGGAAGCTGTACATGGCCCGCAGGTTGACCAGCAAAGACTGGGAGGCGTGTTTGGGGTCCTCCTCCTTCCGTAGAATCTCTGACAGCAGGCCCTGGTAAAGACACACACACACATTGATAGTCACACAGTAATACACACAAATTAATTCAGGAAAACTGGTGTATAGTGGTTTTGGATGACTGTTCTGAGAAACTGATTACTGTGGTGAAAATATTGCGGGGGTCACCATCACAGTTATCTTTGATCGACACCACTCTTAAATCTGTCTGTTAAATATGAAGCAACAGCCAGCAGGTTAGCTTAGCTTAGCATATAGATGGGAAACTGGGGGAAAAGCTCAACTTGTTGTTTTTGCCTTTCAGTATCAACAAAGGAGATATAATGTTGTAGTTATAATGTTAGCTTTTCATGTGCTGGTAGGCCTTTGGGATGAAGCCAGGCTGCCTGTGTCCCTAAACCAAGCTAATCTTATTGTTTAATGGCTCTAGTTATATATTTACTGCATAGAAGTGAGTGGTATTGATATTTTTCTGTAACTCTCAGCTAAGAAGCGCATTTTTCAAAATGTTGAGCTCTTCTTTTAAACTGCAAGTTGTATGATGTACAAAATAAAGGTAGAAAACATTTAATTGGACAGAGGCTTGATGGACCAGATTATTAAAGATTATGGTTTTGCCCCTTAATCATAAAACAAAGATCCTAATAAAAAGTTTCTCATGTGCCTGAAGGAATTTTGCAAAAGCCCCTCCAACCCAAATCTGGATCTCATTCAAACCTTGTCAAGTTCCTGTGGTTTAGTGTTTCACAGCTATAGATGATACAGAGCCAGTTCCCAGTCAGCTAAGCATGCCTGTAGAGCCAGCATTATTGTGTATGTGTTTATGCAGGAAAGCCTTCAAACATCACATGCAGATTGTAGGGCTTCCTTCCTGAAAAGAAATCAGATTTCACACTGACACGGAAATGGAGGGATGGGAAACGGCCTTCTTATTCAAATCATGGGTCATCTTTGGATCCACCCAACAAAACCCCTCCCTCCAAATAGATGGAGGCTTCATGACAAATGCTCCCCTCACTTTTATATGGCATCTTGGCATCATGCCAAAGTTGTAGGGCTGGAGCACCTTGGACTTGGCAATGGGGAAAACATGGGGGTGGATAATAACTAGCTCTGCTTATTGTGATGAAAATGATAATGACGGTAATAATAATAATAAGAATAATAATAACAGTGGGCTTAGCCTGTCCTCTGAGCTCCATCCCTTTGGGTGTGGTGTTGGATGTAAGATGATGGACACGGATAAGGTGGCATTTCAGTGTTAGAGGCGATCAGAGTGAGACAAAAATGAGGGAGACCAATGGAAAGAGGAAGGCAACGATTTTTTAAAAAGTTGCATTAACAATCAGAGGTGGTAGTAAATGAATAGAAGGGCTGCGAGAGTGAAAGGTGGCAAGATGGAGGGACAGTAAGATAGAAGAAGAGGTAGAGAGGGAGACAACATTTCTCTAAGGGGTTGTGATTAGTTGGCCCAGCAGCTGCTTCAGTGCTGGCACCAGCTTTGTGCTGCAGAGAGCTGGCACAAACACACACACACATACACACATGCATGGGGGGAGGGGGCACTGCGGCAAAGGCCATGCCAGCGTGCCAACCATCAAACCACATATTCACAGAAGACACTGCTCCAACCGCAACACCTGAAAACGCTTCCAGAAGATAATCACCTGCAAACAGTTTAATTCAGATCACAGTCACTGTGATCTATGTGATCCATACCTGGGTCCTGTTAAAGGCCACCCGGGCAAAGATGGCTTGGGAGATGCCTGCTCTCTTCAGTTCCTCCCGCACACAGTGGTAGATCTCAATTGGCACATCCGTTGGCCCCACAGAAGACCCAGCCGACGTCTGGCTTTGCAGCCCGACTGTGGGGCCTCCCCCTTGGCCACAGTGTGCCTGCTGCGGGGCCTGGGAATCAGGGGCTTTGGAGAAGACCTTGGCAGGAGCCCGACCTACAGGCGGGTGGTTGAGATACTGCTGTGGGGAGGGTGAGAGACCTTGGCCAGCCAGCATACGGCTGACAGCATACTGCTGATTGAGAAACTGGGCCATCACAAGCTGCTGGTTGACCATTTGAGAGCTCAGAGGTTGGGTTACCAACCCATGGGGGCGCAGGCCAAGTGGGGGCCGGCCACATATGTTAGGAACTTCTCCACGAGAGAAAAGAAGGGTGGAGCTCTGATCAGCTGGGCTGCTTGTGATTGGCTGCTGGGTGAGGGTGATATGTGCGGACTGGTCGGAGAAGCTGTCAATCTCTGGTGAAGGAAAAGGAAAGACAGATGAACAATTATTGATACACCAAATAATAATAGTGTCTGATTCCAGCTTCTTAAATGTGTCTTTACTCTTACTTTTTACTTTTTACTCTTTACTTTATGACAATAAACTGAATATCTTACAATATATTTGAAAACATTTGTGCTTTGAAAACACTGATTGACAATTTTCACTGTTTTCTGACATTTAATAGAATAAACAACTAATCGATTAATCCAGAAAATAATGAACAGATCAATCAACAATAAAAAAATAATCGTTAGTTGCTGCTTTACTCAGTCGTCAGTATAATCAGATTTGATGGCATGCTTATTAAAAACGGTTGGTTTTTGAGTGTGCTGTTGAGGGACACACTATTCTCCCATAATGCAATGCAAAAATTAGATGGAGCAGCAGCTCACAGCTGGAAATGTTTGAATAAATTTCAGGTGTTACTGAGACACCTTGAGAAACATTTGGGGGAAAACAGTTCAAATTAAGTATTTCACTGCTTGGCAGATGGTCTTTCATATAACTGAACTGTCAATGCAGCAGAAAACACACCAATATTCTTTAGATTTAGAAACAGATATAAATGACTGTTGTATTCCCTTTTGCTCAAAAGGTATAAAACCTACAACCACACCGAATCAATAAGGACAAATGCTGCAGTCAATTGCACTTGGAACCCTGAAAAAAACAACCTCTGAGTTGCCATTTTCATCTCCATTAAGTGGATTTATGCTTGATAGAAGTCTTTGTAAGCATGTGGTACAAGCTTGCTCCCCCTGTGTCTTTATAAGTGCTCTAATCTGTTAAATCAGCTGCTGTTGTTGCTTGTGAAGTTCACAGAATTTCCATACAAACATGCTGTGGGTGTCCATGTTTTCCTGAGCAAATTGGCTGGTCCGGTTTGGAGCAATCGCAGCCGGGTGACACATTTCTCATATTAATTAATTATGTTAAAAAACATTTGAGCCATACATTAACAGAATTGTGTTTCATATGTGATCAGCACTGCAGAGTTTGACAGTTTGATCTGAGTTTCTGAGTCATCCCTCCCTAAATCCAAGTGAGAGACGCTCCTCTCAAGTTTAAATACCAGTGACTTTCCAAAGTCGCCGTTTAATTGATGTCTGACGTCTCACACATTATACAATTTCCTGTTAGTATAGAACGGACTGTGTAGACTGAGACTCTAGTATGGATTTATGGTAGGACATGCTGTTAGACTTATCAGACACTTAATGTTTGCAGGCTTGATTGAAATCCCTCACCTTTGAAGCATTTGGTCTTCCTGAAGTGCTTGTACCATCGACCAAACTCGTGACACTTGGCAGCTGAGACATTTGCATAGTAAGTGCTATTTACAATAGATGATATCATACTCTGAAACAGAGGGGGAAAGACAATAGAAATTCATTACAGTTTCCCAGCTCCTGCTATGGGCGGCCTGGGTGTCTCAGCTGTTCACACATCTGATATTAATGAACTCAGATCTGTGTTATTAAAAAGACCCCCAGGTAAATAGGATAATAAAGACAGATGAGTGTGTCAGTGTGGGAGCTCCGCGTGTGCTAACACAGAATGTGTATGCATGCATGTATGTGTGCGTGCATACTGTATATGTGTGTGTGTGTACACTAGAGGTCATCAGAGACTATGCATCTCTGTCTGTCTGCCTCACTCACACTCAGGCAAAAACACACACAGACACACACACACATTTCCTCACGCACACACACACACAGTTTTTCCCCAAAGACCGTCCTCTTCTGCAATCTTTCCATCTGATTACACCTTTCATCTTCTCATATTTGTTTTAATCTGCTTCTTGCAAACAACAGAGTGGGTAAAGGGAGTGATAGGCGGGAGAGAGTGAAAGAGAGAGGGAGAGAGAGAGAGAGAGATGGGGGAGGAAAGATGGGGGAGGGAGGATTGACTTGTATCAGATCTGCAGAGAAGGAAGGAGTCTGTAGAAGAGGGAGATAGCGAGCAATCTTTATCCAACTGTAGATGTCCTTCGCACCCTCAGGCAAAATAACAGATAGACTAAGTTGATAATTATGAATATTCATAAAGAGGCCTTCCCCCAAATACTGCATCATTAATGTAACAGTATTTCTGCAGTTGCGTCTGTATTTGCTTAATTAAACACCCCAGAATTGAAGGAGATCTTAAAACCAGATATGGATGTTATTGCTGAATCAGTCAGGAGTGCAGAAAAAGAGAAATAGCAACGAGTGAGAGAGATGGACAGATAGTGAGAGAGTAAGATGGAGGGTGAGGCTGACAGACAGACAGACAGACAGAGTGACAGGCGGACAGACAGGTTGGCAGTGGAGAGAATTAAGATAGGCAGCAGCCCAGGCAGTAGGGCTTTTTAACAGATAACCATCTCTCTTTATCTATTCCTCTCTCGCGCTCTGCCCCCACACCTTATCTACCTCTGCATCTGACTTCCTGTCTAACTATTGGACCACACGCTCACTCTGCTGCAAGTGTCAAAGTAGGCACAAAACACACACAAACTCGGAGGGCTTTGGAAAGGCAAATACATAACACTTACAACCTGAACTTCTTTGCATGTTAGCTGTGTGTGTGTGTGTGTGTGTGTGTGTTATACCTGGGACAGTGGGCACTCCTTGGCCAGAGTGCTCTGGTTCATGTCCTTGAGGAGCTCCTTCAGAGCGTTTCTCACTGTGGAGTGACTCCACTGCTCGGCCGGCAAGTCCTCCAATTTGGGGCAGCTGGACAAAGAGCAAATTAAAAACACTTGAGTTGCAGAATTTTTATATATTACAGTTAAACGGGGGAGTCCAGTGATTTAGTGCTGCACTTCCATAAAGTCAGGCAACTCACAATCGACAAACATGACATTTAGTGCTCAATATGATTTAAACTCCAAGAACTTTGGCTCCTTTAAGTCCCATAATGTAATTTAAAGACATCATCAGACTCCAAAAAGCTCCCATATGATTGTTTTCACCAGCCCTGTCGCCATACTTTTAACCAGACGTTGGGACATTTTCCAGCTGTTTTTTGTGGCGACAAAACCAGCCAAAACATAATCTTTTCCCAACCCTAACCCAGTGATTTTTGTGCCTAAACCCAACCAGGCCATTGGCCAACAAGATAAAATTGAAAACTGAACCTAAAGAAGGTTCAACGTAGCCGTGCTTTACAGAAACATACATTGCCAACATTTAATCTGTTGATTGGGTTGTTTTTCACAGGCTTTCAAGTACTTCTTGTAATTAGTAAACTGACCTTCAGGTGTCAAATCAGTGGAGGGCCCCTTTAAAAAATAGATATCCCAAAAAGTTTGTTACTTGCTTATATAGAGCCTCTCCCAGCATGAAGTGGTGATGGGCAGGAAACACACACTTTGATGGGTGTGGATGAAAGTCTGGGCTGTGGGAGGAAGCTAAATTTCGTCATAAACTAATCAATTAAATGAATAAACTCATCCTTCTTTCTTCGAGACAATTAGCGTTTTTACAGAAAACATTTTGACTATGAAGGACAGAAACTGGCGCTGCTGAGCACTTGTGTACGGGTCAGGTCAAAGCAGCAGTAATAGATCTGATCACACCGCAACAGACAATCTGTTTATCCGCTTTAGACTGAGGTTGGACTGCCTATGTTATTAACATACAGACACAGAAATACATAAATAAATACATGTGGCAATACATACATAAATACATGAATACATGTGAGAATACATAAATAAATGAATAAATAAATAAATAAATGTAAAAAATACATTAACTTCTGCATGTATTTATTTATTTATTCATTTATTTATGTATTTAATTATTTATTTCTACATTTATTCATTTATTTACGCTTACACTTGTCATTTTTGCCCTTCATATTTGCCGTGTCACAGCAGGGGTACCACAGTCACAGGAGTAAATGATAAAATTAACGATGTCTGAATGTTAATGTTATTGGTCAACATGTCTGCTCTGGGAACGGCCAATATTAACCTCTGTACTTTTGTATCTTGTAATAATAAAATGCTGCACTGTCCTAACTCTCGTGGTGAATCTGACCCGAGACCCAATATGTGGCACAACTAAAGGCCACTGTAACATAAATGGAAGGCACATTCATCATTCAAAAATGTTACAGGAAATAACTTTTAATGTCTCCCACTATTAAAAGTCCTCATTCATATTCATTGCAACAAGCAAATAAAAATCACCCATTAAAACTTAATCTAATGGCATTACAATAGAATAAGAAAATTCTCTGCTGGAGATTGCACACCAAAATACATTTTTATGGGTCTGATTTGGTCCATGCCCTTTGGCTGTTTTATTTTCTCACTACAAATTAGAGACGGTGGGTGGTGGGGGTCTTTTAGACTCTTTCTAGACACCACACAGACGGGAAAAGGAGCAGAACCTGGCTGTAACAGATGTGATGTGAGCTTCCTACCTGTGCAGCTGTATTTTAAGGGTAATAACATGGTGAACATCCTGCAGCATATCAGCCACTGTGGCGTCAGGAGCATCTGTTACACAGGACAGAGGCACCGGGTTCCACTTGCCCACCTGGATCAGACCTGAACACACACAAAAAGTAAAAAATATGAGAAAACAATTGACGTTTTTATGTCCTTTTACTCTTCGTGCATTTGCGTTCTGCACCTTTGGCCTGTGCGGCAGAGCTGTGCGAGTAGCCCAGTGTCAGCAGGGCCATCTCTATCAGCTGGTTGAACAGCAGATCTCTCTTGACCAGCACAAACTCAGCGTGTTCTTCTCTCCTCTCTCTTTCCAGAGGGTTCTCCTTGTGCTCCACCACGCAGAACACCGGCAACAGACTCCCTGAGGTGACGGACACAGATTATGTCGCAGAGCATGACACATACACCTCATCTGTAATATCATGTTTCAAGAAAGAAGAACATCCAGACTGAGCTTCCTCATATAAGCCCCTGTACCTTTGCTGTGCCAGTTCTTGCTCTGTGGCCTCGCTGTGGTCGGTTTCTGGGCCAGACAGGGTTTCTTGGCTACAGGACTCCCCTGCCTGCTCCTCTCCTGGGCCGAGGGTCCCGCTCCGTTTTGTTCCAGTCGAGCCAGCTTGGCAGGAGGTGGCCGGGGGTCTACAACAGGATCACTGCCCTCGGGTTTCTTGGCACCATTACACAGGGCGTCCATCTGTGGTGTCACACTGATACAGAGACACAGACACTTAAAAATTCAAGACTGTATGAGATAAACAAACAAAAAAAAACACTCATTACCTTTATAGTATGTCTGTGTGGTCAGAAGTGACCCTTTTTACATATATAAATTAGGCTACATATAGTTTAAAGTAACTTTTGCACAGGCACACATATATCTGCATACCTGGTGAGTGTGGTAGAGTGTGAAAGAAAGCTGATTTAGTCATTTACAGCTCTGTCTCTAACAGGAAAATTAGAAAGCACAATTTTGACACACACACACACACTTAGATCTGAAGGATATCCGGATCAGTAGTAGGGGATGACCTTCACCCAGATGCAGCGACTGGGATAACCCTCTAATTCCAGTAAAAGTCCAGCGAATGCCACAGCGCAGCTTCCCATAATAAACCTGCTGTCTTCTCCAGGCGCGCCGCTGTAAGCGACAGTGATTCAGTTCATCGTCAGCTCTTAAATGCGCGCTAATCGTCCCACGTCTGGTTCTGCTGAAGTTTGATCGGGGCGAAACCAACCTGTTTCAGTGTCCGACCTGCCATCACACCTCAACAGCAGCCCGTTCCTGTAGACATCGGCAGTATCCATGTGTTATCCTCGCTTCCATTGATCACGGAACAGAAACGCGTCTTCTGGATGTCGGCACGCGTCCTTTAGCTTTACAACCATCTGTTTAACATCGACGTTATGTTTACTCTCTAAGTATTTTTTTGTTCCTTATCCCTCCTCCTGGTTCTCCTTTCCGGTGTGACGATAGGTTGGCCTTAGCGCAAGTTCAGAGCGACCTCCCATCCAGAGCACCGGGACATGCTGCTACTGTGGATCAGGCTCAGGAGAGAACAATACACGGCTCGGAGCTGCTGGAGTACATTCCCTATCATATATTACAGCACAGCTCTGACTCCGGGACAGCAGTTGGTTTCACTTCAAAGCCCTGTGCGCACGCGAACAGAGAGAGAGAGAGAGAGAGAGAGAGAGAGAGAGAGAGAGAGAGACCCCCCCACCACACACACACACACAAACACACACACGCACAGACTCATAAATACGCGGACCCAGCTGCATTAGCATATGGTGTAATAATGAATTCACTAGCGCGCTCCGTAAATGTATTAAATGTGACAATTGCGCATAAATCTATTTATTATTTTCTGCCGCATGCTGTGCACGCACTTATTATTGTCTTTAGGGTATTGGAGCTCTCCATGGTAACAAAGTGGAGCAGGACGAGGTGGAAGTGCCTGACTGATATTAACTTTTGAACGCTGATGTTTTATTATACAAGATTGTCGGTTTTATATGTGGATAATCACAGTTTTTACTCAGTGCCGCCAAGGATGAGCTCTATAACCCACTGCAATTACAGTACTATGGTATGATATAGTATATAATAATATCTAATAATATTATAGTAGCCTATATATTGTATAGGTACAATGAAATTACTATATGTACTATAAAAGTACTATACTCACTATACTATACTATACCATAGTCTACTATGCTATACTATACTATACTATAATATAGTGTGTCATAGTATAATATGCTATTCAAAACACTATAAGGCATATAGAGCTATAAGTATACTAAAGTAAAATGCTGTATAGTATATGCAGTAAAATATTGGAGTGGATTATAAAAGCAACAATATACTTTAGTTGCTTTATACTAGATTATACTGTATATACTATACCATACAAAACTATATTTTACGAAACTATACAATACTATACTATACGAAACTATACGAAACTATACTATACTATACTATACGAAACTATAATATATGAAACTATACTATACGAAACTATAATATATGAAACTATACAAAACTATACTATTCTATACTATGCTATGCTATACTGTACTATACTATACGAAACTATACTACACTATAATATAGTGTGTCAGTATAATATGCTATGCAAAACACTATAAGCCATATAGCGCTATAAGTATACTAAAAGTATATACTAAAGTACGAAACTATACAAAACTATACGAAACTATACAATATGAAACTATACTATATGAAACTATACAAAACTATACTATACTATACGAAACTATACTATATGAAACTATACTATGCTATGCTATACAATACTATACTATACAAAACTATACTATATGAAACTATACAAAACTTTACTATACTATATGAAACTATAGTATATGAAACTATATAAAACTATACTATACTATACGAAACTATACAATATGAAACTATACTATATGAAACTATACAAAACTATACTATACTATACGAAACTATACTATATGAAACTATACTATGCTATGCTATGCTATGCTATACTATACGAAACTATACCATACGAAACTATACTATACTATACTATGCTATGCTATGCTATACGAAACTATACTATAAGAAACTATAGTATACTATGCTATACTATGCTATGCTATATGAAATGAAAACAAAACTATACTACACGAAACTATACTATACTATACTATACTATATGACACTATACTATACTGTACTTTACTACATAAAACTATATTATATGAAACTAAACTATACTGTTCTGTACTATACTATACTGTACTATACTGTACGAAACTATACGATACACTGTAGTATAAAAGGCGTTATATATGTACTGCATATACAAGTATTATACTTTTACAGTATAATAGGATATGCACAATCACATTACATACTACACTACATTATACTTTACTATAAACTGTTAAAGGCTATACATATTAGTAAGGGCCTGTAGAGTACTACCAGTGTTAGTGTATACAGTATTTTATTATATCGTATTAATTGCACTAGACTGTCCTATACTATACTGTACTATACTATACTATAGCAATATACTGTAAGTGCAGCATAGAGAGGTATAGTATAATATAATATAGTCTAATAAATTATAGTATAAGATACTATATTATACTATACTTTATTAGACTTGATTATATTAAACTAGTACTACAGCACCCCTTGCTGTATACTTTATATATACAGTATATACAGTACAGAATATTGCAGTAGCTTCTGTCACATACTGTACTATACTGTGCTAACATAACACAAGGTAGGGTTAGGGTTAACAGAGTAGTTCATCACATATAAGTGGGCTACAATAAACAGCAAGAGAAAGCTATGTATAATTCTCAAAATGATCACTTGACACTAATTATTTAATTTTAGCACTAAATTACACTGTAAAATATCCCAAAGTAGGACCATTACAACCACCCAAAGCTCAAAGCAGGCATGAGAGTAAACATTTTAATCACTGTACCTCAAAGTTCTGATACAGCTGAATCAATTAACATAGAAACAGCCTGTCTTCTGTCCTGTTCGTAGAATCCTGAAGTTGCAGCCAAGTATCAGCAAACCTCCCCCATGCAGCCTATTGCAGACGAGATGCTCTTCACCTCTGGAGCTGTGATCCTGTGAGCTAACTGGTGCCGGAAATCTCTGTGAAGGTATCACAAAGAGAAAGGTGGCAGGTGTGTGTGTTGTGTGTGTGTCTGTGAGAGAAAGGAAGAGAGAGGAAGAGTCAGAGAACCTTCATTCTGTCAGATACGATTCAAAGACTTGCCCCATGAAATGTTACACCGGTGTGGTAACAGGTCTGCCTCTTTCTACAGAGAGAACGGGCACGTAGATGGGTGGATGTTGTGCAATGAGAGCGTATGTTTAGGGAGAGAGAGCATGCTCTACTACTTTTGACTAATTAAACAAAGTGAATTAGCTATCTCCCCAGCCAGAACGAGTCATGGCTGGTTACACATCATTCATCGTGACTAATTCAGAGAGAGAGAGATGTCACTCAGCTGGGTGGAAATGTGTGTGTGTGCATGTGTATCACTCTGATTACACCTCTGGGTATGCTGCTGTATAAGTTCACTGTTTTGTGCATGTGTGTGTTTAAGAGATATCTGCTAATATTTTGTGTGTGCTTGTGCCTTTAAGTGTTGAGATCTTCACATTTCTCTCCCTCTGTCACCCTCTGCTCCACTATTTTATCACTGGCTTGATACGTCGTCAATGAGGCTGGCATGCTAAATGATAATTAAGACCATTACACGCTCACAGAGCATGCTACCAGTGCAGCACACGGCTCCCTCAATCGCAGCCTCATCTCAGGGGACACCCTACTACTCACACAGTCGTGTATCTCTCCAAATTAGGTTAGATTTTCATTCCACCTCATTCGCCATGGATGTGATGTGGTTATTATAAACTCATGATATGGTTAGTGAGCCTGCTGCCATTAGATGGGTGGAGGCATCATGTTGGCGCGTTAAAGGGGAAATGGATTGCCAACGCTCAGTGCTGCACATCTCTGTTTCTCAGATGCACACAATCTGATACACACAATGTTATACAAAACACTCACAGACACTCACAAGTAGGTGTTTGTGCAGAGACAAATACACATCCTTTGCCAAAACACTGTTAACACTTGTGCAGCGGTGAAAAGATATTAAGACCATTTATAGTACTCAAGTTCTGTACTTCAATACAGTTTAGGGGTACTTTTACATAACTTGGGTGTTTCCATTTTATATTGCACAAAATATTGGGAATTTTTTTTAATAGTTTTATTATGTCTTTTAAGTACTGCACCTACAGACCACAGCAAATCCCTCGTATGTGTAAACTTACTTGGCAATAAAAGCAATTCTGATTCTGATTCTTACTAAGATCTAGGCCAAATTATCCAATATTCACAAAAAAGCAAAGGGAATGAGTTGTGAACCACCGGACTAAACTACTGAACTGTATGTTAAAGGGTAACTCCACCAATTTGACATATTACGTATGTTTACAGGTCTTGGGGAGTACCACTGCAAATGTGAAAAAAGTAGTATAAAACCTTTTGTAGCTGCAGAGGAAGCTGCATGTAATCTGATAAATTGCCTCCAGTGATTTCACTTAGTGGTTAAGTTGCGTTGTGGGTAATGTAGGAGCCAGGTAATGAAAGTGTGGAGTAAGAATATATCTGGTCGGTTGTATTGATTTTGATCATTTGTTTTTAAACTGTCCATAATGAGTCCAACAGTGTTATAGGAGTGGCGCCTACATTATGCAAAATGCAATTTAGCAATTCCACCAGAGTGACTTCTCCTCTAAGGCCACAAAAGATATAATTCACAAAAGAAGCAAAGATTAGAGAAGGAGGGGCCAACCCCTGGGCTGGGAACAGCTGGACTGAACTACTGACCTGTATGTTAAAGGGTAACTCCACCAATTTAACACATTAAAGTGTCTTTGGGAGTACTACTGCACACGTGAAAAAGTAGTATAAAGCCTTTTGTGGCTCCAGAGGAAGCTGCATGTAATCTGATTAATTGGCTCCAGTTTCGTCACTTAGTGTCTAAGTTGCATTGTTGGTAATGTAGGTGCCACGTTTGAAGAGGAAGAAAAATGCGTGGAATTAAAAAGGAGATATCTCTGGTTCTGCTGTACACAATGCAATTTAGCCACTGAGTGACATCACTGGAGGCAATTTATTTGATTACATGCAGCGTCCTCTGGAGCCACAAAAAGCTTTACACTCCTTTTTTTTTTTACATATGCAGTGGTACTCTCTATGACCTGTTTACACACTTTAATGTGTAAATTTGGTAGTTACTTAAACTACTTCAATTTAGACCAACTGGTACTGTAAATTGCTTCTTGTGCGTTGATGTATTGATATCAGTAATCTAATTATGTCATCTATGATAACATACAATATCAGTCACTTTGAGTACATTTTACTGATTAGATGTCTTTTTATTTAAATGCAGGAGTTTAACTTGTAATAGAGTATATTTATGTTGTTGCACTGGTACCTTTACTCTGATTACTTTTCATGAAACACCCTAACCCAGAAACCTGTCTATACAGACACAATACATATCCATACAATAACCATGTCACTTACATTGTGCCAGAACTGAGTGTGTAGGCGGCTGTCTCTCCTCAGGTTTCTCCTGATCCAGGGTTTGTTATGTTCAGGCTCCTCGGCCTGTTAATGTACTGGTGCAAGTATCCTGTAATGGCTTAGAAAAACATAGCCTCGGGTTAAGGTGGTTTTGGTGTACAAATCAGAAAGTCTTTGACAAAAGAGGTTCAAGTTTGAGTGCAGGGACCTCCAGATTTCAGAGGAGATTGTGAGCTCAGGATCAGATGTGAGATGTACCCTCTTTGAAAAAATGATGAGTTTCTTTGTAGAAAGAAGAAAGACATGTCTTGAGCTTTTGGATGAGAAGACAGAATAAAGGACTCAAGACAGAAGATGGAAGCATTGGGTTAGATGGGCCTAATATGTCATGTGACATTTCTTTATAGATTTTATTAGGAAGGTTTGTGCAGTGTGGTGATGACTATAGTATGACTGTGTGTGTGTGTGTGTGTGTGTGTGTGTGTGTGTGTGTGTGTGTGTGAATGTGGCTGTGTACACTCTGCACATACAGTATGGGCTATTAGCTTTGTCAAAGTATGTGTGTAAAATTAACTTATGGCTGTATCTTTGAACAGCCATGCCCACTTCTTAGATAGCACTCGAGGGCATCATAAAAACCATTGAGGTAAAATGTCGGCACAGTGTAGCCTTTGCAACGCAGCGAGGGAGCCTTAAAGCATGAATGCATGACTGTATGTTATACAGGCACGAGGCCAGATTAGATTAGAGTTTAACCAGGAATGTTTATAATGAAACCAAAGAACACAGAGAGACAGAGGAGTGGAAACAGCAGAGCAGCACATCATCAATACACAATCAAATTCATAAAGCCTGTAGGTTAAAACCAACATCATTACACTTCTTGTAATTGTGCATTAACTTTTCTTTGCTGGAATTTAACAGGTATGAATAATACTCATGATGTTGTATTATATGTTAAAGCTCCTATGTGCACAATTTAGAGGTTTCACTGGCGACTCCTAGTGGTAGTATAAAAAAGGCATCTGACCCTGACACATGTACACGAGTATTTCTTAAAACTCATCTTTTTCTATGCGTTATGGCCATTCATACACACACAAACAGCGTTTTAGGTCACTTTTGGAAAACTCCTTCCAGGATGAAGATAGTAAATAATCTGCTTCCTGTTTACACCAGCACAGACATGCCCAGTGTATGTGAATGGCCATGTGATGGATGGAGATTATTTTCTGAAACACTTATCAGGACAGAGATAGGTTTGTTTCCTTAAAAAATAACTGTGTAAGTGTGGACTAGACCTGAGAATGACTGGCAGAGAAAAAAATTAAAAACTACAGCCAACACCACTGTGATTGCCTAAAAATGGATGCAGTCAGAATAATTTGGTATATTCGGTGTGGTCACTTAATGATTCCACACACTGGGGGTTTAAATGCTGCTCGTCACATGACCTCTCACAATCAATGTCCTTCAGTCAGAATCAGAATGTTGCTGTGAACTAATATAAAAAATTGTTATAATAAACATTTCATTTGAAAGCAATCATAATATATTAAACAGAGTACCAGCATGTTTTATTGATTTAGAATTATAGCCACAATAAGTGCTCCCCAACTTGAACTTTCTTGAAAAAGTCATCCGTGCTTTTATTTTGACCTATTTGGGCTCTTGTAATCCACTGCACTGTAGACTGAGCAGTAGCATTGTCGTCTGCCAGTTAATCCACAATGAAAGCTTTTAAGATGAGAGGATGTTACACTTTGTGGTTTCCTGTGAATGTGATACTACACTTTGATGTTGTAACAATAGATTAAGTTTAGTCTGAGTTTGACTGTCTAGTCTTTATGTGTTCAAGCTCCCTTCTTGTCTTTACAGCCTTTGACTTTGTTCTCTTGTTGTTTTTGATTTAATTTTGGTCTTAACTGTGTTGAAAGTGATGCGGTAATTTTGTTTTTAAACGGCTATAAAGATAAAGATGTGATGATGATGATGATTTTTTAATCTTTTTTTAAACTTCTTTCCATGCTGGCTATCTATTACTTTATAGTATTTCACATTAGATCTCAAAGTCTCCCCTGATCCAAATCAGCTGTTTGAGTCAGAGAGTTAAAATAACTTAAATAAGATAATTAAATGACTAGTGAACATTAAATGGAGATGTGAGTAAAAGGAGTTTAATTTATGCAGGTCTAATAAAGCTCCCAGGGAGGTAACACTGTGAGCAACAATGACTCACTTTGACTAGACTGTCACCTCACTACAAACTTAACTATGACACACACACATGCACACAAAATGTGTGTTCGGCGCAGTGATCAGGCTTAAATGATGCATTAAGCACTTAATTACTCAGGTGAAGCATCACTGTGAGTTGGCTGTCTGTTTTAATTTTATTAGCTGACACTTTTATGGAAGTATATCTGTGTGTTGCACACCGCCTCACCTCAGGGACATGATTCACATGTTTCCCGTATGTGTCTGTATGAGTGTATGTAGGCTACATGTAGTCTGTGTGCCTGTTTGAAGCCACTGAGGTGATACATGATTCACATCAGTCAGCCTTAGAGCACCTGATGACCTCACTTTGTTTAAATGACATAATGGCTGGAACAGCTGCTTCTCCTCCGTGGAGGATCAGAGTCGGAGGCACAGTGCTTGACTTTTGGTGTTTAGTCCTGTGGAAGTGTTGGTAATGGGATTGACCTAGATTGGTTGTGCCTGTTATATTTTGCCTGCAATATGTGTGTGTTTGTGTGTGTGCTTGTGAACGTACTCCAGGTTTGTTGTTATCTGCTGGAGGTGTCTTGTACTTGCAACATAAGGCTTGTAATTGAAAATCTTTGGATGCGATCCCATTTCTGGGTTTACAGAGGAGAGTTTGAGCTTGCAAAGTGGGATTTTATGATCACTGGAGGCAGAATTTTGAAGTGTTCATTTTCAAAATGATTTCCATCATTACATCAGAATTGCGCCGCCCACCTTTTTAAGTGAGGCTCTGCTCATGAACCAACTGGTGTATCTTGCCATCTGTAAACATTGAACAATGAACAAAAAAAACTAAATTTCTGTCAGTTTCACTAAAAGGTCAAGTAAAGTTGATTTAAGTTATGTAGCCCAAAATTAGAAGTCACAATTTTTTCCTCAAGGAGCTTTACAATAATCTGTACAGCGTATATAACACCCCATCCTTAGAGAAGGAAAACAGCTCCCCACAAACATTAAGTGGGAAAAAAAGGTACAAACCTCAGACAGACATGATGATGTTGTTTTTACACAGTAAACCAAAATTACGTTCGGGCTGTTAGTATGACAACATCTGCTGCCACTATACTGTTAAAAGTGAAATAGAACTTTTTAAAATAATAATAATAATTTTAATTATTTTATCTTGTGACAAATTGTCTATGTTCGGTCTAGCTCTATCTTAGAGAAGAAAAAAAAACTTTAGGCATTACGGGGATCAGATACTACAACCATAACTGTAAAAATACAGTTACATTAATGTTACAATTAAAATGATACAGTATATCAAGCCTACTTAATAGGTCGAACTTCACAAAATAATACTTTAGGATTGCTTGGCTCTTCTCAATTACTCATCAGTTTCAACTTTTTAAAAATGCAAACAATAAAACAATTCAATACAGATATAATGGAATAAGAAGTGCAGAGTGCAGTCTCCACATTTTTGGGGTCGTTGGTCATGGTTTTGAAGCCATGAAAATTAGTGCAATAATACATATTTAATGAGCTCATCACCACGGACAGTCAAAAAACTTTGAAGACATTTTTCCCAGTTTCACTGTTGATGTAGACAATGTAGTAATGGACAACTCTGCTGCCAGTAGTCTACTGTAAAATCAAGAACATACACCAATCCACTGTGTCAGTGCATTACAATAGGAGATCTTTAAAATTAACAGTAAAATAATGGCAGCCCTGCACAATTCATCAGATGTACTATTGTTTTTATACTTGATTAATTTACATGCATGTGCTCCACTGCTTTATGTACAATTATGAAGATAAAGATACACCTTTTTCTCAGATACCTGTTCTTTTGTGTACCGGAGCTTGACACTTTACTGCCCACATGAGGGCGCTATGGTGCAGCTGATGATTCTGCTGAGCACTTCTGTATCGCTCGTTAGGTGTTTTGACTCCAGCCCATGCAAGTCATGTCTTAATCTCACCATCAGATGGCGCTAAACACTCTCTTTGATGATCTCTTTGTCGCTGTGGCCAGCTGTGCGCCTGCTGACAGGTACATGCGCTCAGAGAGAGCAGACGACAGGCTGACAGTCAGACTGACAACACGGCAGCGTTCAGATCTGCTGTGCAACCACTGTGTTTAGTTTCAGCTGTATTCATGAACGGATGTGCAAATGAAGATCTTTTCTGTCTTTCATTTTTCAGTTTCACACCAAATACTGTTAGATTAATGTAAATATTTTATTTGATAGAGTGCACTATATCATAAAGAGTCAACCATTATATATAAGAACTATTTTTCATGCGCTTTTAATGGGATTCCCATCAATTGAGCTGTTAGTGGGCAGCCATTGTTCTATTGTGTGATTGCACCCCTTATAAAACGGATGAATGAAGACTTTGTATGTTGATGCGTCGATAAGACAAAGAAGGCTGATTTCTAAAAGAAGATTCAGAGGACAAATGGAGAGAAAAGCGTCTATAAAAGTTGTGTTTCTGACTTGTGATGTCACTGCGCCTCCACACTGAGAAACTCCCTCATTTGCGCTTTGATCACAGTAGTTCGGCTGATTGATGGCTCCCAGCATTGCGCGCTGTGGAGAGACGATCATTGAATCCGGCGGCATAATAATGGCCTCGCTGACAGGGAGCCTCGCTCTCTCACGGTCGTCCCTGGCTATTACCTGAACTGCACCTGTGGACTTCATCATCTCTTGTCGTTTACACACGCAACACGAGCTCCAGACTCGCGGGTGCGCGCATCGCGTTCACTCTCCAGCGACCGTAGGGATCGCATTGTGCTGAGTTGACCGGATAGCTCCTTGTTCTTGCAGAGGCTTAAATGGGAGCACCTCACACGTTTGGACGACTTGCACCTTCTCTTCAGTAACTTTGATGGGGACTTCGATATCAAGCAGGGAAAATGCCTGTGATGAAGGGATTATTAGCGCCACAGAACACGTTTCTGGACACTATAGCCACACGCTTTGATGGCACCCGTAAGTTTGCTTTTAATTTTTTTTTAATTACATTAGTCTTTTAAGCAGCTCTAATAGTTTCAGGTTGAAGTTGGGTCGTTTGGTTTGTAAGGGGCTTGGAGATCATTGAGGTCCTTGAGCAGATTTAAGCCCAACACCTGTAAAAATCAACTAAACAACAGTGACTTCTTGGTTTCTTGTCCTTGATGCTGCCAAATCAGGGCGCCACATCTCTCTGGCCGTTTGTTTTCCCTGAGATGGACTTTAACTTCCAGGTAACTCCAAATGGTTTCATGTGAGACAGAAACGGACAGCAGGAGAGGCTCCCACAGCAATTAGCAGACCGAGTCTGTCGCTGTCCGCGGTGCTGAAACACTACCGCACCACAGACAGCGACAGAGGGTTAACTGGGCGCACACACTCCCAGCTGCACTGTACTGTACTGTACCACACAGTCGGACGACTTGTTCAAAGGTTGCAGCCTGTGTCATGTATTTGATGTATATACTTGTGAGCACACCTGGATAAATACAACTTTTTTCTTTTTTTTCTCTTTTTTTTAAAATGTCCACGGGTCATTTTTCCCTGAGCTTAACCTTTATTATCTCTGCTCTTTGGCAGACAAGTCCTCCCGCCGGTCTGAGACCAGCAGTCGCATTTATCAAAATTAATTGGTCGGCAGCGGCATTACAGCAAGTCTTTCCCTGGGCTGAGGCACACACAGGCATCTCCAAACGACAACTTTTGTCTGAACTCTTGCCTCTTATCTTAGAGGTCTTTTTTTCATAATGAACAGCCTTTGTTTCTCTTGGAAATCCAGCTGTTTGTTTTACAGCTGATGTTTACCCCCATCCTCCAGGCCTATCTCTGCTTCTGCTCATTTAGAGTCACATCATAGTCCTTTCTCATCAGATTGTCTTGGTTTTGAAACTGTGGCTTAAATGTCATGTCTTTGCTCTTTCATTCAGACAGTTACTATAGCGGTAAGGCTGCAGCTGAGGATTATTTTTATCGATTGGTCTGTAAAACATCAGAAAACAGTGAAAAATGCCAATCACAGTTGCCTGAAGGCCAATGTTATGTCGTCAAGTGTTTTGTTTACACAGTCGACAGGCTGAGATGATCAGTTTATAGTGTTAAAGGTGCTCTATGTAGTTTTGGGGAAGAAAGTTTAATCAGAAAAGAATGCCTAAACAAACTAAATAAACAAACTGACCTTAAAGGACCACACAATTTCGCTATTTTCTACTTTGTTTATATGTGGCAGACCCTGCCACCTCTCTAGCTTCAAACAGTGATCTGGGGACCTTATTTTCCTCTGAGAACAGCTTGTTTATACAGTTATGGAAAAAAAATATTATTTCTGAGTTTGTATTAATACCTCTCTAATGTTGTAAACATTAAAATTCTGAGTTTGAATTTCTTCTACAAAGCGACACAGTGCCCCTTTAAGATGATTTTTGCATTGACTTTAAAAATGGTTTCAATCAATTTTGTTTCCATCAGCTAATCTGTTAAGCGATTACACGTTGCAGTTCTCTGTATCAGTATATCATAGTGCTTCTAATTAGAGGGGGGTTGGTACCCTATACTGTGTTTGTAGGAGACTAGTATTGTAGATTGTTTATTAGGCAAAATCATACACAGCGAGTACCTTTTGTGTTATTGTTGTTTCAAAATTTGCACAAAATGTCACTAGAACCTCTTATCTGTGTTTTGTTCACTCTGTGCCAATACTTTCCTCTCATTGTTAAAATCCTTATCATAGATCTTAGTGATAAAAATATATCCTGTATTTTGTAGTCATTCCAACCTAAACTCAACACCTGCCCCCACTCGTACCCCTCTCATTGAGGCATTTTGTCCACTATTACAGCACTCAGTTAGGCACTATAATAACTGCAAACATCCATCCCTTTTCAGTCCCCATACCCACTAGTCGAGCACCACTGTACGATCAAGAGCAGTCTATATGTCGAGTGGCAACAAACATCCAGCTGCCTGTGCAGGAGCTCAACCCAAGGGAATTGGAGCCCTGGTGCCTACACCACCAAGTGGCTTGTCTTTGAGCAGCGAGATAGAGGAAATTAACGTTGGATTTGAACTGCGAGATGGGGCAGACCAGAGGCAGCAGAGCTTGACGGGACAAATTGGGCCTGATGGTCTGGCCATGAGCAAATATAAGGGAAGTGCTGGGTTCACTGCTATGTGATCCCCTTTGACGTCATACCAAGCCTGGGAAGGCACATTGGACCTGGAAAAAGGGTGTGATAAATGGATGAAAGTGAAAGTAGGCAAGTTTCTAAATTGATGTGATTTGCCCTCAGAGAAAAGTTGATTTATGCTTACTGGGGTCCTTTAAAAGGGATTTGTTAGTGCTCATAAAGGCAGAGATGTTCAGACCCAGGCTTATTTAAATAAACAGAGGTGTCCCAGGCATGAGCTAGTGGTTGTAAAGACAGCTTATAATGTGAAACTTTCAGGATAAATTCAATGAAGAGCTATAAAAAAATGCTTAGATGAGTGAAGACATAAAATATTTAAGGCTTTAAATCCATTCTATGTATGAAGACTAACAACCTAACAAATACTCAGAATGGATTGTAGGATGAAGAAGAAACATAGTTCATGACCTTTCAACAGACCAACAGTTTTTGTTTGTCTTTTGTCGACTTATTGGTTGACAGACACCTGTGATGACAGCGTTAGGATCGGTGTGTTCCTGTTTGCCTGTACTGTAACTAAAATAACAGAATCTGTCTGTAGCTCTGCACTGAGATGACTGTGTGAAAGTGCTGTAACACCCTCTGTCATCACTACAACAGAGTGCCATCCAGCTGACTAATCTTACCACCTGCCCATCACTGGAGCTGTATTTAGTGGTGTGCTGCTCACTACAATCACACTTAGCTCATGGTAATGTGAAGCATATGCATATAATTGGATGTGACTAATGATTATTTATTTATTATCATATATATCATGAAATTCTGACGCTTTAGGCTGGCAGCTCGGGTCAGACGCCAACCCAAAGCATCAGTAAATGATGACACGGGATGAATATCAACAACCAACTATCTTTATCCTGGAATTTACATTTGCTGCTTTAGATGTCAAAAAATCCCAATACAATTTGCCAAGTTGACTTACGACTGAATGGGTCGATTGCCAGTGACCAGAACCATTCTCAAAACAACATGACCTGTGCAGCACACCAGTAATATGTGTACTGGATCTTCTTCTTACAGTTGCAGTTTGGTTAGGTTTAGGCACTTCAACTAGTTGGTTAGGTTTAGGGCAAAATCATGTTTGGGTAAAAATAATTACGTTACTTATGTAACTTCAGTTGTGAACAAACCTACATTATGTATGTTACTTCAGTTATGTAACATATGTGGCGTAGCATGATTATGTTAATAAGTAAAAAATGAGTCATTAGTGGTTTCACATTGGACACAAGGGTGAAAGTCTGGTGCTTGTTTGACCAAACCATCCATCCACTACCTCCTCCGTATGCGGACTTGTCCCTCTTTATACCACTTTGCCTGACTTCCTCCTTTGCTGCTGTAATTATTATTATGGCCACTAGAGGTCGCCACCTAAGGAGAAACTTAAATATAGGTTGTATTAAGCTGCTTTCACAGTCGACCTATATGGTCATTTTTGTGACAAGGACAGCCTGAAATATGTGTATTATAACACATAAATATTGTGTTGTATTTATATATATAAAGTCATTGCATCACCAGAAAACTTGCTGACTCGACTTTCTGTCACCAATGATGGCCTGTGTTGGGGAGATGGAAAACGTGTTGCGCTGCTTTTCTGCCAAATTAAGCAGACGGTTTGGTGGTGCAGTTGTAGCAGAGGGCTGTGTAAATTGTTTGCTGGGTGCTTCCAGTCCTGCACCATTCTTCCAGATAGCTATTTTCTAGCTCTGAACACACACCAGTTCCTCCTCCACTAGGCAGGTAATTACTGTCACGATCACTGATGCCAAGACTAGGAATGGCTGTGTGTGTTGAGTCAATATGTTAAAGTGTGTACGTGAATGAAAGAGAGGGAGAGAGAGAGAGACAGACAGAGACAGAGAGGAAGAGAGAGATGTGTGTAAAGAAAGATGAAGACACAGTGGACAAAGAGAAAAGAGCAGGAAGAAAAAGTGTGCAGCATTCAGCACTTTGCTAGTTTGTGTCAGAGAACTTTATGTGTATATAAGTGTGTAGTTTTGTGTGTGTGTGTGTGTGTGTGTGCCCGGCTGTCTCCATCTTTGAGCACAGGGGTAGTAAAGTAGAAGTTTCCTCTCCACTGATTAACTTTCTTTAAATGCAGCACATCTAATTAAGATGTTAAGACGCGGCTGTGGGATCCCACATCGTGATTACCTCTTGCTGCCAGGTGAATGTTTAAAAGCTCGTCTGTGTATCGCACACAATAAAGAGCTGGTTGTCGCTATCAGCTCCTGCTGTCTCAGAGAAGACAGAGCATATACTGCTGCTTTCCCCATGGCTCAGTCTCACCAGCAACCCTGTGACCTGCAGGAAGACCCAGGGAGCTAATTACTGAGCATGAAAGACTACAGACCACATGCTGACACACATATGTTTCAAAAAAGATTTATTAAAGCAGAGATAACCTGGATTATTATATTGGGATTAGTCAGAATTACTCATGTCACACAGTGTCAAAAACATCAGCAGCTCTTTAATTTCCTTTAATAGACACATATTACAGTGTTATTTTACCATCTGATTATGATAACTTGTGAAAAGGCAGGTCTAATGTTGTCCTCAGCCAGAGACTGACTGTGAAAGAAGTAATGAGTGCAGTTATGAGACTGTGAGGGAGTAATCAATCATCATTGACTGTAGTGCTGCAGGGTGTGGAGGGGCTCTCACTTACTGTCAGTGGATTGGCACTGCTGTTCCCATTTTCTCCAAAGCCCACTTAATATCGAGACTGTTTTATTTTCAGTTAAAAGATAAACAGAAAAGATGGAGCTGTGCTGCATCCTAGGGAATAATGTAGAATACAGAGGACCTATTGTTCATGCATTTCTATCCACTGTGGCTACCTTGCACAAATTTCTTGTGTGTCCTGTCACCTAACCAGAACTGATGTTTTCCGTAGTAACAGGACGCTTATCCTCTTTCTTTGAGTGATTGGTATGTGTGTCACTGGTACATCAATTATTATGATACTTAGCTACCTACGGTAGTTTCGACGAGCACTGGAAATAGCCGCCATAAACATTTCCCCCAGGAACCTCCCGGATAGCTCGGTGACATAGAGATTACTTGTAGGCCTGCCTAAGCTATGGCTAGTAAGCTAATTGGCTACATGCTATCTATCAGTGGTGAAGTACCCAAGAACATGCACTCAAATATTGTACAGTTTTCAGGCACTTTTACGTATTTCTAACTAACTATTTAAGACCTATAATGAACTATTTCATAATGAACTGTAATGCATTCTTTTTTCCAGTTATTCTACTTAATAACCAAACCTGTAATTATTTTTTGCAACATGTCATCATACCTTAATGGCTGAATAGGTTGATTGCCAGTGAATACCAAAACAACATACAGTATATGACCATTCCAGGAACAACATGAAACTACAACATGTGACCAGTGGACAGTACCTACATCAGGTGAACCGGACTGGACCTTTGTCATCATGTGGTTAATGTTATGAAACAGTTTGGTTAGGTTTAGGCAACAAAATAACAGTACTTGATTAGCTTTAGGGAAAGATCATGTTGTAGGTTAAAATAAGTTAGTAACATTAAAGATATGTTACGTATGTAATGTAGTTTTAGTACGCTGCATAAGATAAAAGAACTCAAGGATGAGCATCTCCTGAGTAGAAGATCTGTGCTTATTTGTCCCCACCACCTTGTCTGCCCTTTCTCGCTCTTATACTACATCATCTGATTTCCTCCTTTGCAACCCTCAAAATGAACACGGCCACTAGGGGTCAGCACCCAGCAATAAATGTCAAAAT
Organism: Pagrus major; assembly: GCF_040436345.1. Classification (NCBI taxonomy): domain Eukaryota; kingdom Metazoa; phylum Chordata; class Actinopteri; order Spariformes; family Sparidae; genus Pagrus; species Pagrus major. The sequence goes on along the minus strand of NC_133217.1, from coordinate 11,653,550 downwards.
GGGTCGTACTAAACTGCCTACACAAACAACATATACAGTTGTTTTTTTTGGTGAGGACCACTTGGGGGTACGGCAACAAGATGTAAACACCACACTCAGCTTATGAAGGACCAATAACCACTCTCTTCCTAGCTCGTTTCCACAAGCTCCTAGGAGAAATATCTGGCACTTTAGCTAAATGCTTCACCAGATAGTCGCTAACTTTGTCTGCTGTTCATTGGCGCCGACTTGGGTTAAATAATTGGGGATCCAAAAAATGTAGATAATGTAGTGTATCATGTACTGATGATGTCATTTTGTAAGGCGACTCTCTGGATGCTCCGACCAAGTTTGGGCGCATAGTAAAGTCACCAAAGATAATAAGGCATTAAAAAGCATAAAATCAAAAGAAAATGAAGCATTCTGTAATCAATCATCTTAACCACTTCATAAATACATATGTGGTTGTTGTTGCTGCACAACGTGTTTGTTGCTCTACCCACTAAGCCTAATTTTGTACCCACTAAACCTCTGGTTTTGGCCTATTTTAATTTACTTTAGCCCGGTATTTTGTAGCTGGTAACTTTCTTTTCACAGTCTGGACCAACTCTGCTGTGAAGAATGCAGGAAGACGCTGTAGTACGATGCAGGAACAGTGGCTTTTCATTTTTCTTCTGTGGCAGCAGAACACAACACACGACCTTTCAGTAACTATAACGCTGCATCCTGAGCTTATCCAGACACTTCACTGCTGACTTATTACATGAAATACCCCTAACAGAATGCACTTTTCAAATGTGCTGGTGCTTCTCCCAGAGCCCTTGAGCTTTCAGGCTTCCCCCAAACACACTGACTCCCTCCCGTCCCACAACAAACTTGTTCGACACAGACAGGTTACCCTCAAGGTCCGGCCAGTAACACATGGCGTTTCAGGATTGGGTGGCTCCTCCATATACACATATGTGCCTCAGGAAAACATGTTTTAACTTGTCTTCATCAGAAATAGGCTGTTTCCTATAACATCATCAGTTACATGTCTTGTTATAAGAAACAGGTTCCTCAGCATCTATGTGCTCACTCACTGTAAACCAACATATAGCTAAAGGCGTCAGCTAAGTGTGGAAAGTGTAAATGAGTGTTTTTGAATGAACTGCCGCCCAGCAGTGTCCACTGGCTTTAACAAGGCTTTGACAAAGTATTCAGCCACCATCATCAGTGCAGACTCGGCAGGCAGAAGCTGTCGTCCCCATGAGGTCACGACTTGATTGTCACTGTGCACTTAAAGGAGGCGAGTACCTCGGCTGTTTCACCAAACTTCTGGGACTTCTGCATGAGACCCTCCCCGTCACCGTGGACGTTCTGCCTTGTTAAACCACCTAATTAGCAAGAATCCTCTCCTAATCACCATCTCTAATGGCCTGTCCAAAACGATCGACAAACAGGGGTTTCACCAGCCGAAGTCTAGGCAAAGTCGGCCATTTTTAGACTGAATTAGTTTTTCAAATGAGAGGATTGGGTTTTGTGTGAAAGACAGAGGGGCTATGACAGAAATTTCAAGGAAGTGGAGAGGGTTGTAGACAATGGAGGGTGAGAGAGATACACTGACCAAGAGAGATGGAGAGAAGAAAGGAAGGCGGGCCTGCAAATCACAGGAATGTAATGACTGGTGTAATGTTTCAGCTGCTGAGCGCCTGGGGGACTTTATGATAAAAAGCCACAGAAGTGATTAAGGCTGTGGATTTGTCTAATGATTTTCTCTCTTCAGTTATATGGTGTGAGAGGATTACCACTGTTTCGAGGGCTGTGTGTGTCCTGTATGTGTGTGTGCACATTTATAATTGTGCGTGTGCTCTGACAACGTACAATTTGTTAATGCAGTAGAGGAACTTTGGTGTGTGACATTGATCTCATAATCCCACGTGTTGGATAGATTCAGTATCCATTGCTGAGACAAACTGTACAGTTTGGTATGGTGTCTGTCAGTGGTTGCTATGGCAACTGTAGAGCAGAGTCATTTTAGTTTTGTATTTTCTTTTTGTTGTTAATTCGGTTTACTTTCAGAGTGGGTTTTCGTGCTTCAGTTTAGTTTTTTTGTTTTGTTTTTATTATTTAAAAATGTTAAGTTTTAATTGAGTTATTACTGGTAGTTTTAGTTGTTTTATTATAACTATATGGGCTGTAGGGTCAAGATTTAAAGGTTAGAAGTTCATTTATTTGTCATTTTACAACACCAGGATTGTAAAACGAAACTGCTACATATGAGACAAACAAACAAAATAATTCTAAAGTCACACAGCCTGAGAAAAGAAGCTGCTCTGTAGTCTGAAGGTATGGCAGTGGATACTTCTGTATCTTTTGCCAGATGGCAGCAGGATGAACAGACTGTGGCTGGGGTGGGTGTTGAATTTCAGTATTCTTCGGGCTCTGTGCAGACATCTCACTTCACTGATCTCACTGGTGCTCTGTAGATGGGTACCAGTGATGTTCTGGGCAGTTTTATACACCTGCTGTAGAGCCTTCCTGTCCTGGGCTGTGCACGAACCATGCCAGAGTGTGATGTTTTCAGTCAGGATGCTTTCTATGTAGACAGGAGTGTGTGTCTTTGCCTCTTTTTGATTTTTTTTAAATCAACGATCAGCTCCTCGGTTTTGCTGACATTGAACACCACAAGATTGTTGATTCCCTTGCGATATGAACTCTCATCGTTGTTTGTAATGCGGCCGACGATGGTGGTGTCACCTGCATGCTTCACAGTAGAGTTCTCCTGATGTCTGGTAGTGCAGTTATGGGTGTACGGTGTGAACAGGAGGGGGCTGAGCACACAGCCCTGGGGGACTCTGGTGTTGAGCATTAATTAAGACTATTAAGAAGTTCAGAAAGCTTTGACAATACAAATACAACACTTTTTTAAGGCTATTGAATAGAGCTGCAATGATAAGTCTGGTACTTGTCAACTATTAATTTAATCACCAATTACTTCTATAATATATTTATTGGTTTGACAATTTTTTTAAGAATAAGTGACATATTTCTGATACCAGGTTCTTAAATGTGTATATTTTTGTGTTTGTTTACTCCAGTATGACAGTAAACAGAATATCTTTGGCTTGTGGACAACATTTGAGGACATCATCTTGGACTTTGGGAAACATTATTTTCTCACATTTCTGACATTTTATATCTCAAACAACGAACCAATTAATCAAGAAAGAAATCGACAGATGCATCCTTACAATTTACTAACATCACAGGCTCAGAAGATAAATGCCCAAATGCCTTCTCACGCTTGCTGTGTTGAGAAAAACTAGACATTTTCTGAATATTTTTTGGTTTTTGGTTTTTTGTTAGGTTTATCAGTACCCAGCATTGTGTCAGTTAGTTTTCATCTAGTCTTGATTTTTGTTTCAGTTAACTAAAATGTTTTTAATTGTGTGTTTAGTTTTAGTAAACTATAATAACCTTGCTCTAGAGTGACGTTTTTGTTGTAATGCGGCTGCTCTGCAGCAGTTTCTCAGAAGCTCACATGAATTCTGGCAAAAAGGTGAGGAGGTCTTTCCATCCATCTCTCCACTTCCCTGCCAATTTTTACCACTCTCCATCTTTCATCATTCCCCCTCTCATGGCTCCATCTCACTTACTTTCAACTTTTTCACATCACCCCATCACCCTCTGTCCCTTTCCCACCCTCATCTGTCTGCATCGGTATATTTCTCAGCCTCCTCCTCGCTTCTTCTTACCTCTCCACAGCCCCCTCATCTTTCACTTTCTCACCTACTTTACCATCCATCTTTTTCTCTCCCTGCTGAGCCTCTCTGATGGTTTCTGCCTCCTCTCACTCTCTCTCTCTCTCTCTCTCTCTCTCGTTCTATGTCTCCATTGCTTCCTTTTGCTTGCTCACCCGTCATGAATTGTTGTGCTGTAAATAGCTCAGGGGCTACTCCAAGTGGTGTCACAGGGATGTCTAGGAGCTGGTGAATGTGCATACGGAGCATTTGTGTGTGTGTTTAAAACCACAGATCTAGGACAAAGATGCAGTTTGTGGACGAGGTAACACGAATACACACTCATCCCTTCCCCACCTATCAATTTATTTAGAAGAGGTGCAATTTGTGCTTTTTCTCTGACCCACCTTTTGTAGCACTGACCTGCAGGGAAAGTAAATTCCAACAAGTCCTCCAAACCAAACCACAAAACAGGTTGTTTGTCTTTGTTTTTAAAAATGACCGATATGAGTGTTTTCTGAACTGGTACCCCTGTTGTTAGGAGGACTCTAAAGCCGTGCTATCAGCTCTGTGAGGCTGCACTAAGGGGTTTTGAGCAAAATACTAATATCGGCAGGCTTACATGCTCAAAATGGCAAAGTTTAGCTGATGTAATGTGAGCCATATTCACCAATTTAGTTCATCGTGTTATCAGATGATACATCAGGGAGTGAGGAAGATAGTCAATGATTGTGACTTAGCCTAATGTGAATAAAACTGTAAAACATGACCCCATCCATGAAAATTGAGTCATGCCAATTTTCATCGGTAGTGGTAGTTGTTTAACAATGAAGACAGCTGTTGTCAACTTGTTTTGATTGAGAGACCCCTAGTGGCAGACCTTACACATTTTAGAGGTAACTGTAATGTTTGAAGGTTTCAAGTTAAACATTGTGGCCTGACCTATCTAATCTTTCTGCTGTGACTATTTTATGTATTGTGTTGCTTTGCTAGTGTCTATGATCAACCAAATCCACCCGACACTTAACCATCGATCAGACGAACTGATAGTTTGGGCTAACCTTAAGCTGTCATTTTCTTTACCCTGTGGCCCAACAGGTAAATTAGCTCTCCAAAGTAATGTTAGTGAACGTGTTGTTATTATAAGAAAGCATCAAACATGCATTTTAGATTGATGAGATGTATACACATGCATGCAAGGGCATGCAGGCTACGTGATGCAGTGACTTTTCTACCTGGAAGTTATTGTAAACAAACATTATGATTGGTTCTGGAAGTTTGACCTGACAATAGTGGATCACCATAGATTTTACTATCGATCCTAAGGGGAAGAAATCAAAAAATGTATGGGAACCCATGCAGTAATTGTCAATATATTTCATCCTCTAGGAACCATGAATGTCCGTAGATCTGTGTTGGTGTTTACTAGATGTGGATATATTTCATTTTATTAATGATGTATTTGATGGCAGCGGCGCTGGTGGTACTAGGAAATTTCAGACCACCACAGTTTTTAGGATTTATTTACTGGGGAGCATGAATATTTGTGCCAAATTTAATGGCAGCCCAGCTAATAATTTTCAGGACATTTCAGTCAAAATAAACACTGTTGACCTCTTGCTGAGCATAAAAGAAGCCAGGGGATCACAAAAATGAGAACTATTCATCCTCTGGGATCCATGATTTGTATTAAATTTCATTGCAGCCCACACAATAGTTGCTGAGAAATTCAACATTGCCAGCATGTGGCGAAACTACGTGATTAAGGTCAGGAAAACACTGTGGCCTTGAAAAAGACCGTTTGTGGAAGAGAGGATGCCACCTTCTCCCTCTGTGTTCAGAGATAACAGTCATTAATTGCATTATCACACAGTGTCCCTTTTAAGGAAAACCTCAGCATTGGTCAAATTATGTACGTATTCGACCAAATGACTGATGCTGTCATTTATTTTTTGGTGAGGAAATTCTTGTTAATTCTTGATCAGATGATGAGGAACCACACAAATCCCCGAACCAACTTACTGAAAGTGTTTTGAGAGGAGGAAACAGCTGTCTGAAGCTGGTCTTTTGATGGTATAATTACACTTGAAAAGTTTATTAATAGCTCACACAATTGCTTTACAAGTCATTCATTCTGCAACAATTACAAGGCACCTCCGCTGACTTTTATTGCATATGCTGTAGCCATCGTTCTCTCTTCTTCCTTCTTTCTTCTTTCCCTGCCCTCTTTCTTCTTCTACCATCTCTTTGTCTGTGTCTTTCCCCCTTCTGCTCCCCCTGTTCTTCGTGTCCCTGTGGGGTTTCTCCAGCAGCTGTCATGCAGTAGTGTGAGCATGAGGGGAGATGATCTATGGGCTTCTACACCGGAGCAATTAGCCAAAAGAAATTCAGAATGGAGAGAGGGATACAGTAGAGAAATGGGAGGTGATGAAGAGGTTGAGACAGAAGAGAGGCGATCTGGAGTAACAAAAGAAAAGACAAAGGGGGAAGTGGTGGAGGGGTCAGATGATGCTCTTATAGAGGTGATGGGGAAGAAGGTGAACGCGTACAAAGATTGAAGGAAATAAATGGATCTGGGAAAAGAGGAATGGTCTGGTGGAATTTCAAGGGTAGAGAGGGGATGAAGAGTAATTAGACGCAGAGATCCAAAATGGTAGGGGGGGCATAAAGAAACAGTTGGGAGGGAAGGAAGGAGTGAAGGTTGATGGGGGAGGCAGGGGAGGGGATGGTGGGATGGAGACAGTGGGAGTTAAAGAGAGGAAGGGGCAATGTAAAGGTAGGCAGGGAAGTAATAGGGAAGCAAAAATATTAGGGTGGGTGGGGTGGGGGCCAGAAGGAGGCTGTAATGCTGGTGCATTCACAAAGGAGGAAGGTAAGGTCTTAGGAAAAGTAGGACAGCGGGAGAAAGGAGGAGAGCAGAGAGGTAGAAAAAAGGAAGGATAGGGGAATTTGCATACAGTACAAAGTATAACATTATAAAAAGTTTAATAAAATAGTAATCCTATTCTATTTCAACATTTTGCTGAAATTATTAAATAACAAAGAAAGATTTTGATTCAAATTATTCATAAAGCTCCTGAAAATTGAAGCAAAACTTAAAAAGAAAAGCACCCCAAGGTGTACTCACAGCTAGAATTCATTGGGACTGCGGGTGTGGTTTGATCAGGTTTGATTGACAGTTGCCTGGCACCTTAAGCAACAACCGTACAGCTTTCATTAGGGTTTCATTTAAATGTTGCTAAATCCTGATTGGTGCATGGAAGTAAGTGGCGTCAGCTTTTTTCAACTAAGCTCCGCCCACTTCAAACGAAAGAGAAAATAAGAACAACACCAATGGCAAATTGGTCATGTGAAATAACTAAAACTGTTCCAGCTTTGGCAGAAAGGCAGGTGTTTATAGAGGACCCTTACCTGACGCTGAAGTCATCCACGGAAACTGTTTGGAAAAGTTTGAGGGTCTTTCAAAATCTGGACAAACCATCAGTCTGTCATTGAAGCCTAGCAAGATTGACTCTTGTAATCTCGCAAACCCATCTGCCTGGCAAGGACACTTTCACTCATAAAAGAAGCTGATACAGTTTTTAGTGCCTTTAGTACCATAAAATTCTTATTTTTCTTTTCTTGATTGGAAACACGGCCACGCCCATTTATGTCGTCAGCATATATTTAATATGTGGTCCCGCTTGCATCACAAAACAAGATATAAACATCATCTTGCCTCTCCTCCATATCTTTATTTATCTAAACAAACATATTGTACACTCAGACAATATACAGTGTACCTGTCAATTCTACCCAGCCAAAGTAATCCTCAGTCAAACACAGCACAGTGTGTGTTTCTCTGTAAACATTCGTTGTCTGTCAGCACCGTCCTCTCGTGCTCTTGGAGCTGCCACCAGACAGGCTGCAGGCCTGTGCTGTGGCTCCCCGAGAGGCCAGCAGTCATGTCGCTCTCTCTCTTGCTTACCACGAGCCTGAGGGGCCTCACGTCTGACAGCCGGTCCCAATGCTGAGACCCGCTCTGACCATCTGTCTGGGCCACGCAGTCAGAGTATTACAGCTGACATGACACTCTCGTTGTGTTTTTCTCTTTCATGAATAGGCATCACTGTCACTGGGTAATACTCATCCAAACACATTGTTAAAGCCTAATTCCAGTTTATTACAAGTTGGTTACCATTATTACTGTTAGTGATAGTAAGATTTTAATGTTAATTGCGGAGATGTGGTGACATTGCTACAAGGAGTCAGATGGGACAAGAAAGAGTGGAGTGGTGAGACAATTAGACAGATTTTAAACAGACCTCCAGGGTAGCCAAATGATTTAGATGAACTGGAGCTGTAAAATAATTACCCAACTGTCCATTGGAAACATCCATCACATTTGCACACAGTCTCACTGTGCAGTGAGGGACTATTCTCAATTTTATTTCTAGTTGAAGTGTTGGATAATCTACCTATTAGGCTTGTTCACAACCTCTCTGATTGTCAGAACACAGTTGTTATAAATTGAAATGATTCTTTAAAGGATACGTAAGATATTCTATATGTTAATACATTTCAAGAAAAGACAAAAAAAAAAACACACAAATTTATCCTACTATCAATTATTGTCTGTGTAGTCAAAGCCTGATATTATTTCAATGAGCCACAGATCACAATCCTTGTCCAGGAACTATTAAAGGGACAGAGAGAGCTGAGAGCCACAGACAGACTGGGGAAGCCAGACAGCATTGAGAGATGGACTAACACATTGTTGGTTTTGGTTCTTTCATGAGATTTGTTGACAATAATGAAAATGTAGAGTCTCGACAGTCTCAACGCACATTTTGCAAAAGTTGTAATGGTCCCAAATCTGATTAAAAACTTTGTTGCACATCTCAAAGTGCTTCCTCTCTAAAGTCCCACATTCCTGAAAATTACATGAATTACAATTTTAAGCGAGTGCTTGCAAGCGTGCAGAAGCAATTGTTGATCGCTGAATGGGATCATGAAAGGGAACATGTTGTTCATTCCTCTGGAGGGGCACGTACAAGGGTTTGGTCCTCTGCGGTGGTATTCCCAGGTCAAATCTGAGGTGGTTTCCTTCAGAAAAGCCTGACGTACAACATGAAACAATTAAACATGGAGGATGGTGGGAAAAGGGATTATTGATGCAGAAAATTGATTTTTGTTATGAAACGCAAGCACGTCGCTTTGAAGGATGTCTCAAGCAGTGGTTATAAGCAAGCTCACGTCGTGTCGTGTGTTTGTGTTTGCGAGTGTGGCTCGATGTGTGTGTTTGTGACTCATTTATTTACTGCAACTACACTAATGTCTGGGAATAATTTGCTAATGCTACACGTACCGCCTGTGCGTGTTGTCATGCAACTTCAGGTCTAGTTTGAGCAGGTTTGAATGCTTATCAACTTACAGCACAAATACACACGCATACATCCACACGCACACCTTATAGAATCTGCCAAACTGCAGCCGCCCGCTGTCTCGTATAATGGGCAGCGTACTGTAAACATTATCTGTCTATCAGCACAGCTCAGCATCATTCCACGCTGCACTGGCACTGTGGGTGTTTGTTCATGTGGATGTGTGTGTTTGTGTGCCATAATAGATGGATTCAGGTATAAACAGCTGGTCCTCTTCAACCGGGTGTTTAGAGCTAGACACAAATAGGATAATTAATTGTGATAGACTTCAGCAGCACTAATGTGATATTCTGTTTTCACTGTCATCACTCCAGCAGATTCCCCACTGATTCTCTACCAACTTTACTACTTAACTCACAAGCTCTCTTTTACTGCAACTCTCACTAAAAGTATTTTTACTTCAGGGTCAGTTTCTTGACTCTACAAAATGAGTTTCAAGAGGAGGATTCCATGGCTCTTCAGCTTGCAGATAAATCAGTAATTTATTGAGGTAAATGCCCTTCATGTTGCAGCCCACACCAGCCATCATCTATATGAGATGAAGATCCCTTCAGCCTTTGTGTCCATATGTTACAAGTCATATTTTTCTGGGCATGGTGGCTAATGAGACTGATTCAGTGAAACAGACAGAGGGGACACCTCTTGATGAGGTCCAAAAATGGTTTCATTTTTATTATCTGATGTTTCAAAAGTGTGTGATGGGAGGTTAAAGCAGTGGGCTGTGGAGCATTGGCGGTACAACGTCATAGGTAAGACGGATACATTTCAGGCAGTAACATAGTCGTAGTTGTAGTCGCAGTCATATCCAGCTTCTGTGTTGCTGCAAACGTCATTAAAGCTGGGGTTGGTAAGACTGTAGAATCCAGAAAAAGAAATCTTAATTTTGAAAGTATCCCATGCACTCCCCTAAGAGCCACCCCTCCAAAACACATGAACACACACTGCCCGACTACACCGACTGCCCTGTTACGTAGCTCTTGCCAGCCAGCTGGGAGATTTCTTTGGTTTTACTTTTTAGTTCACTGTCACCCACTCACATCAACTTCCTTTCCAGCCATAGCAGGCAGCTGTTATCAGTAAAAAGATCTGATAAATCAACTGTACACTGCCTGCTCAGCACAAAGAAAGACGGAGAGTTAGCAGCTATAGCTTGTGAACATAGAGGAACATTTAGCAACTCAGAGTGAGTGTCGACCAAACCAAAGCTAATAGAGAAGGAATATTGGACTTACATTTGTAAATTATTATTACTGATGTTAATTCATATTTATATTTTGTTTTGCCAGACATTTGCAGGATTTTGGATCTGTGGTTGTTGATTGGTAGGACTTTCAGGGATTCTTCAGACACTAACCCCCACACAATCTCAAGAATAGTGTCATTACCTCAACTCATTGTCCTCCTCTCACCTTGCCTCTTCCTCCATTTTCTCCTGCAGACAGCAACTTCATCCTGGCCAACGCACAAGTGTCGAAGGGCTTTCCCATCGTTTACTGCTCTGATGGCTTCTGCGAGCTCACAGGCTTCTCCCGGGCTGAGGTCATGCAGAAGAGCTGTGCCTGTAAGTTCCTGTACGGGCCAGAGACCAGCGAAAGCATCATCCTCAGCATTGACGAAGCCCTGGAGGAGCGCAAGGAGTTTAAGGATGAGATCATGTTCTATAACAAGACGGGTGAGCAGCAGTTTGTTGAGTTGCTGTCATTTGTATACCTTTCATTTATCATTTAATTTTGCAGCACTTTCATGCTCACACATACTCTGTGCCTTCCTGTACCATTTACCAATTAAGTGTTTAAACCAAGGCAAGTAGACAAGCACAGAAAGCCATTGGAGAGTGCACAGACAGAGCGGTTACCATGTATGACTTTCCCTTAATATTTCCATAAAAAGATGGCAATTCTCTGTGGCTATTTCTGGATAAGCCATATTAAAATTGGCATGGATGGACCCATGGATAAATGAAGTAATGACTGCATGAATAGATGTATGGCTTTTTTTATTGGCCCAGTCTCATTAAAAGGTGATTAAACAAAGCAATCAGTCACAAAAGTCCCCCAGTTATTATTTAACACTGAGATACATTAAACTTTCATAGCTGTCAGCTAGTGACTCTTTAACCCTGTCTCCTTCGATTACACTGAGCCCAATAGCCAGCCGTGGTGCGGTATGGTTTGGTGTGTGCCTCGCTGATTAGCCAGCTGGCCAGTGAACAAGATGGAGTCGAAAATAATGAGCACATCTAGGCATCAGTGGATACATGCTTGCTGTGATGTGGGATTGTGCCATGTGCTCTTGCATGGTTACTGCAGAGTTTTCTTTGCTTTCATGCTTCTTGCAGTAGATTCAGTTTTGTGAATCTACAAACTTTTTTTGATTAAGCCCGGCCCCACTTGGTGGTGAATTTCCTCGGCTGCAGCTCCGTCACAAATCAAGAGGAATTAGTTATTTGTTATATCAGCACTGCAAACAAACGTCTAATTTCCACACAACTGTTAAGGATGAAGAATTCATTCCTGACGTTCAAACATGTTGATGAAATAGTCTGAGGTCTAATAGCTGTTCTGGAGCTTTTGATTATTTCTTAAAGAAGTTCATTCTAGACCTTTTAGACCTTTTTGTCTCAGCTATTGTGCCAACATGGGCGAGAAATACTGAAAGTGCTGAGAAAAGAATGGAAATTTAGACCTTTAAAATTCCTTGACAACCTGAGCAAAGCCCTCACCTGATAATCAGACTGAACTGCCATTTTATTTTTGCTTTAGTCATCTAGCGTGACATTGTGTTCATGTTTGCTTATTCTTTCAAGGGGATTTATTTTGATTTATTTTGCCTGAACCACTCAGTGGTGAGTAATGTACCTGCCTGACATCATTTCAGTGAGTTGCTACGAGCGTTTCACTTAATGTTTTTACATCAATCAAAGATGTATGTCGATTTAAGAGTTGTTTATTCTGAATGTAATCTCAGAACAACTTGTACAGTGGCGCCACTTTATTTGCTCACAGAACCCATTCTTAAAGGGGTAGTTCACCCCAAAGTCAAAAATACATATTTTCCTCTTACCAGTAGTGCTGTTTATCAAACCAGATTGTTTTGGTGTGAGTTGCTGAGGTGTGGCAATAAGAGGCTGTAGAGATGTTAGCCTTCTCTGGAATATAATAGAAAAAGATGGCAAAGGTGCCAACCATATCATCGTGCGTGAAAGAAGCCACACCTTTAAAGGGTCTTATTTTATTTGCCATATGTGAGCGGATGGTAACATGACGTGAAAAATGAGACCTGCCCCTGTCTCTCGGTTGCCTACACAAGCCTATGGGCAATTTGTTTTAGTTCTTTAATGCTGCTAGACTGTAGTAGCAACAGCAGCTCACGTTAGTTTAGAAATGGAGTCCACAGAGCCCCTTTAAAGTTTACATCCCGCCCAGTCACCAGCAAAAGCCTCCTGTCAGTGAGTCGATGCACGCTTCCTTCTGCGCAGTGATACAGTTGGCAGGTGTAGTGCGGTAGAAAGAAATTAGTTCCTGCATGAAACTGCTCGTAGCATGGTCTGTGGATTATCTTGTGTAACTGGATCATGGTTTTTGGAAAGAGACATTGCATTTACATGTTACATTACATTTTTTGGAGCCCCAGTGCCATCCATTTCCATTATATTCAAGTGAAGGCAGACATCTCTATGGCCAATATCCCCCAAACTGCTCATCTCACACCAAAACAATCTAGATGGATAAATAGCCCTACAGGAAAGATGAAAAATATGTATTTTTGGATTTTGGGGTGAACTGTCCCTTTTATCCTGCCCACTAAGCCCTGATGGGCGATATCTATCTTTAACAGCCATTGAAAGACACAAGACAGCACCTATTTGAATTGCATAACAACAAATGGGATGTGTGGGCAGAGTTTCAGCTGCTAAATGGACCTTTTGGTGACACTGTTTTGTCAACAATTGTAAAGATTGTTTGATACAGTATGCTCTACTCTGACTGACTCATGCAGGTATTATAATGGTGTGTGCATGTGTCAGATGTCGTGCCACTTTCTTGTAATTTTTCTCTCATTTATAAAACAGATTCAGTTGATGACTCAGTGCAGTTTGCATAGACACAGCCTTGCTAATACCATCACAGATGTGACTGCCTACGCCGATCTGTCTCCTGCTTTGTTGTCTTTTTCTGTCACACCCCTCAATCTCCTTTTCCCGTCTGTTCCCTTTCACTTCCCTTTTGTTACCTTTCATCTCCCCCTGCCTCTCTCATGTCAATACCATTTTCTTTTCTCCCACCTCTTTTAACATTTCCCTATAGTACTGTTTGTGCCGATTTGTCTGTCTGTCTCCCTTACTTATCTTTGTCTTCCCCTGCCCCAGCCTTTTTTTGTTGTCTCATCCCTCTCTTTGCGTCTGTCACAGCAGTGTCCTGAAAGTAAATGTAGCTGATTGTCCTCCGTCTGTCAGCCTGAGAAAAGAGAAAGCTGCGTGTTCGCAATCAGGAACATCGTTTCTCTCACTGTGCGCTTGATAGTGCTGCCTTGTCTCGCAGGCATGCAGATATTCACACACACAAACACACACACACACACATACACTCGCAGAGACAAAAACGCTGTGATTGAGTCATCACCAAGCAAGGAAGATTCAGTGAGTGGGAGTGATGGGAGGGAACTCCGTGGGAAATCCCTCTTAATTTATTCCTAGTCATTGAATAGAGAAGCATGAAAGATACACCATCTTGACAAACCGTGCATCAAAACCCAAAATTACCTTTTTCCTTTGATTAAAGTTTTTGGAAGCAATCGTAAACATCAGCTTTTTGACTTCTGATACAGCATCAGTGGACCTTAGATTATTTAATTTATTGAATAATTAAACACGCCACAGCATGATGCAGATCAGACTAAATTTAACGTGATTAATTAATTAACATTAACAAGACTTGAACCCCTAATGCTCAACATAAATTGTCTCTTTTTATGTACCGTACAACATCTCAAACTACAGTTTTCCGGCTCAGCTTGACAGTATGTTGTCAGGCTCGGGTCTGCTTGAAAAACAGTGTGATAGTGTAACATGCTAACATTTAGCTTATTAGCTTAAGCGTCAGTTTCGGGCTACATAACAAGTGCAGCTGAAGATGGGAATTCAGAGTCAAACTACTGACATATGAAGTTGAGATACAAAGAAACTTTCATTCATTTCAAGCATTAATATTTTCTCGTCATCTGTGATCTTAATCCCATGCCTGTCTGCCATGTCAGTTATATGTAAAGTAAAGTCAAAATTTCACCAAACCATATTCCACCAAACACAGGGGTCATGGGATAATATTAGTCTCATGGAAATCAGCATCTGATTGTATTGGGTTGTATTTTATTTAACATCTGTTTCCTCTTGTCAGACAACTGAACAATAATGAAATTTGATCGTGGCTCATAATATGATGAATGTTCAATGGCTGTGCTGAGATCGGCATGATGGACAGGATAGAAGCAACAAAAGGTTGTCATATTCAAGTATAGCCGCAAAGCATCTATTTTGTGCTCTAAGTGAGCTGCAAATGTGCATTTATGCTTCAAACACATGCAGTACGTGAGCAAAACAACTGTAAACTCTATTATTAATGTGGCTGCTGAAGAGCATGTGCTCCACTTCATATCTGGGGGATAATGTTAGTAAATATGAGTAACATACAGACTTTCCTTATCCCGTTGGATTGGGCCACACGAAACACTGTTGTAGCGGGGTAATTTCTAAATAACATGAGGTCCCCTGGTAATACAAGTCCTGTGTGAAGGCTTTCGGTGATAATCTCTGGTTGGATCATTGCTGTAAGCCACCGTTTTCACATATACATAGTCATGTAATCCTTTTTTAATAGAACAATATTGATTTTAGCAGCTTTAAGTCTTAAAGACAAATACTTGTGTTGTGTCCTTTACAACTTTTTGGTAAATCAAGCTTATAAAAGTGATACAGTAGTTCAGCACAAGCACAGAGTCGCTGATGCGGCACACATGCTGACCTGCAGTTCCTCTAACAAGGAAGCTATTTAGCAGGAGATGGGACCTCAGAGATGGGTTCATCTCTTGCTGTGCCTGGGGAACAGCGACTCGGTCTATTTAAAGGCTCTGCTTCCCCAGAGGGACTTCCAACTGTAGATAGGCGTACAAGTCTGCGAATCTGTGAAACTGTTGCTCTAACCACCCATCCACCCACTCACACACTCCCTGGTTATACACGCACATGTAAATCCATTCTGAGTCAAATCAGAGATGCTATAAAAGTCTTAATAAGAGTGTTTTTTTTCCTTTCAGCTGTGCTGTTCTGGTGCCTGTTGGACATTGTGCCAATTAAGAATGAGAAAGGAGACGTGGTGCTCTTTCTGGCCTCATTTAAGGACATCACTGACACTAAAGCCAAAACCATCCAGGAGGACAAGAAAGAAGGTCAGTATGTGTATGTATGAAGGAGGATTGTAATGGTTCTCAGACGAGTGACGGAAATGTCCAGTCATGATATAAAGTTCTCAAATGTTTACTTTGACTTTAGGATCTGGATTGTGGATATGATCGTGAAAATAATGTACTCATTTTGTTGATAGAAATGTAATTCAGGTATTAAATGTTCACAGTGTATTTGCTGTAGAAAAGTAGTGGTACATAAACATGATTTATATGAAACAGGGTTATTCAAAATGTGCAGTATGATGAGCCAAAACAACGTAATGAAATTATGAAGGCAAACTTTGTGATATCCAGGTTAATATCTTTAATTGTAATTGGGTTTTTTTTTTTGTAATATCTTTAGGTAACCCTGTCTTTTCTCTTGAAATCTAAAAATAAATAAATAAATAAATACATGAATAAAGTGGCAGCACTGGCTGTTATATACTGTCAGAACATTTGTAAAGGGCTCCAATATCTCTGTCAGCACCTCAACTCACATCTGCCCTCCTAGTGTTTTTATTATCATCATCATTGTCAATACAAAGAGCAACTAAAGGAAACAAAGTTGCAAATTCTGCCCTCAAAATCAATTTCCTCAAACGATTATACCTTAAGGGCAACACCTAAGCTAAAGTCAGAATCAGCCTACAAAGCAAGAGAGAATTTCAATGTTTGTGTGTGTGTGTGTGTGTGTGTGTGTGTGTGTGTGTGTGTGTGTGTGTGTGTGTGTGTGTGTGTGTGTGTGTGTGTGTGAAGTCTGACTGAAAAACTGACTTTTCTCATCTCAGGCCTGCCGACCCTGGATCTGCCTAATTACGCTCATTACTGTAAAAAGAGGGGAACAGGAAACAGAAAGCAGAGCTATTTTTGCCCACATAATGAAATGCTTTTCATAGAGAGGGAAAGAGGCTGATGCAGCAAGCCTTTAGACAGAGACGAACACCTAACTATAATGTGTTTTGGTCGGAAAAGTTGTTTAAAATGAGTGTATGCCTGCAAATTTGGATTCCCTTTTCTGTGAAGATGTAGAAAAAGGATGTACTTGTTTTGTTTGTGTCTCAGCCAGTGCAGACGAGTTAGTAAGTAAGTAAAGTTGGTTTGTAAGTTGAAGGACCTGGAGATGTACAGGCAATGTGACATCGATGGGGCATTTCCACCATGCTGGGGAAGCCTTTCAGGGACGGACAAACACCTCCAGTGCGACCCACTCATCTCTCTGTCCAAACAATGTGGATAGTGTGTGCAAAAGAGGGAAACCCAGTCAACTGGCGACTCTTCTCTTTTCACACCCCCGTCTCCTCACCTTCTCTATTTTCTCTTTTCTCTGTCGTGGGTAAAATCTCACTCCCAGCTTTGCTTCTTGCTGTCCGGTGTCCTTTTCTCACTCCTCTCTTTCCATCACCCTTATTTCTCATATTCCAATTTACAGTATCCATCCATTCTCACTCATCATCTGCCTTACAAGCCTTCGCCCTCCCCCCTTATACACAATACCCCACCCCTCCCATACTCCCCTTCTACCCCAACAAGACTGGCCATAAAAGCAGAGGGAAATTCATTAGATCTAAAAATAAGCATGTCTCTGTCTCTGTGCTCCTGCCGTGTCGCGTCCCCCAAGGCTACACCGCGTTATGAATGGCCCTGTCTCTTCGCCTCGTCTGGGGGTCCACACACACACTCACAGCACACACCACCGAAATGCACACACTTTCCAAAGGACACTCAAAAGCAGTTATCACTTCTATTCTGCAGCTTTTGTTATTGCCGTTATCCCCCTTCAAGCCAATCTCGGCTGTAGTCTTCTCCTGTGGACCGAGCTCAAAAACCTAGCAGCAATAAAGTGCCTTCTCCTATTACCCAACTCCTTGCTCAGAACCCATCAATCCTGCACTATCTACGTTATCTACTTCTATACACTTCAGGGAAACACACACACACAAGCACGGCACGCACACAAACCCACTCCAGTAGCAATCGACCGAAGAAAATCTTCCATACTTTACTGCCTCTCTGCCCCAGCAGCAACTTATCAAAGCTGAAAATTGCTCTGTTTTGCTGGAGATAGTGTTTACACAATAAGACATCATCAGCCAATATTTATGACTGGATAATGAGAATCAAAACAGGTAACACATGTTCTTTGACATTTACAAAAGCACAATGACAGTAAATAGCTTTTTTTTCACTCCACTCATAAATTGTGCAATTTTGCTCAGAAATGACACATTCTTCCTGTTGCATATTCATGTTTCCCTATTCAGGACAGAATATTATGTATTTCATCAAGCATAATGACTGTTTCACTCATCAGGAGTTAACCTTGGGGGGTAAAGTATTGTAGAGGGGATTGTGTAGTAACTGTTGTGTGTGTGCGTGTGTTTACAGAGCGACGGCGCAGCAGGGTAAAAACAGGCTCTCCATTCAGCTCAGCTCGTATGCGGAGCAGTACGGTGCTCTACCACATCTCTGGTCACCTCCATAGCAGAGAGAAGAGCAAGATTAAACTCAACAAGGTATCATCAGACACTTCAAACAACAGGCAGGATGTAACATGATGAAGGAGCATTCAGAAGTGTGTGGGGGTGGATTGTTCTATGGGAAGTGAGAAGATTGCTGATGTTATTAAGACAGTGGGAGAAAACAAAGGGGAAGGAATATCGTGTCAAGATGGAGAAGGGCTCTCCAGTTAACGAAACTGTCATGTAAACAATAGAGGACCACCACGGGACCTTATTTCAGAAAAAACTATGTATAGTGAATGGCAAGAGACAAATCATTTTTCAAACCCATTTGAATTGGGCCATGAATTACACACAAAGTATTTTTTCAACTTGAAAAAGTCACAATTTGACAAAAAAAAAAGTTCCAAATAATTATTACAATAAGCCATACCGACATGGCCAGATTTATTGTGGTTTTCACCTTTTTTATTACTTTGTCTGTGCCCAAGTAACATGTTGGTGTTGGTGATGTATATAGAGCGACACGATGTAGTTTATTGAACGGTTTTACACAAAACTCAATGATATTTGACTAACTCTATGACAAACGGCGATTTTCTTGATGCAAAATTATCAAAATATGACAAATATATGTGTAACTCATAGTACAACTCAAAAAGGATCAAAAATGATCTCCACATTGACTACTGTACAAATGTTTTCTGAAATAAGGTTCCTAATACCCTCTGTCACAAATTGATTATTGATAATAATTAATCACAAGCAAACTACTTTGTCAAAGATCATTGTGACCTGAAGAAGAAAAAGATTTTACTTTAGAATGAAATGTGTACAAAAATGTTCAAGACTGGGTCTAGTGAGCTAGCTAGCTAGTGTGACTGTCAAGCCTCTGGCTCTCACTGACCTTAAGTACAAAGTGTAATGCATTCATTGATTTTTGGCCAGCTGCTTTATTTTTTCAGGTTATCATAACTTATTGTTCTAATGTTAAGTATGACAGTTAATCAGGTGAAGTGATATTAAATTGCAGTTCAGCTTAATTCTGCTGTAGTTAAACACAACTCAACTACAAGTTAAACCAACTCGTCAAAATGTTTGGCAACCGTTAAGCAGAACCTTGAAAGTTACAGTTAGATAACAGTGAAATTGTTTAAATTCTATTTAATTTTATCTTTTCAACCTCTAAGGCAAGGCAAGGCCATTTCATTTCTATAGC
The DNA here is from genome assembly GCF_040436345.1 of Pagrus major. Classification (NCBI taxonomy): domain Eukaryota; kingdom Metazoa; phylum Chordata; class Actinopteri; order Spariformes; family Sparidae; genus Pagrus; species Pagrus major. The sequence goes on along the minus strand of NC_133217.1, from coordinate 11,634,304 downwards.
GCATTTCATCCCTCAAAGCAAATCAGCGTGCTTCACAGGAAAGTAAAGGCAAGCAATACAAGAGACACAGAAATTTGAATTAAACTACTTCAGTTTTGATGAAGGAATAACAAAAGATAAAATAAATTAAATATTCCTGTATTTAGGTGTACCGTGCTCGAAATGCTCGAAATTCAGGTTTATGTGTACTGGTCTCGTCTTGGTTTAGCCTTGGGTGCAGAATTTCTTCATTGCACATACAAACTCCATGATGGATTAGACGTAATAAGTGGACGTAATAACTTTTTGCTACTTTGTCACTTCTGTTTTCTTATCCTGTCCTGTCCAGAATGTCTTTGGGGATCTGCCTGCTCTGCCAGAGTACAAGGTAGCAGATGCCAAAAAGTCCAAATTCATCTTACTTCACTACAGCACGTTCAAAGCTGGATGGGACTGGCTGATACTACTCGCCACCTTCTACGTTGCTGTGACGGTGCCCTACAATGTGTGCTTCATCGGTGATGATGATGACCTGACCCGCAGCACAACTGTCAGTGACATCGCAGTGGAGATTCTGTTCATTATAGGTTAGTTGCAGAATTACAGAACTATTAAGGAGACATATCATGCTTATTTTCAGGTTCATAATCTTATTCTTGGTTGCTGCTAGAACAGGTTAACATGCTGAAAATGCTCAGAAAAAAAACACATCAGGTTTGTCATACTGTCCAGTGCTGCAACACTGTATTCCCGTGCCAAACTATCCGCTGGGTATTTAGCAAATGTGTGACATGGTGAGGTAGTGGGATGTCATGATGTCAGGGAATTAAAGGCAAGAGTGTTTCTGTGGGAGAGAGGAGCTTGTGTTGGTGCAGAACTTGACCATTTTAACTTTCAAAATCTTCTACATGCACAAGAAGCGATCTAGAACACTAAAGGGAAAGGACAAAAATGAAAATGCATATTAGGTCTCCTTTAACTTTTATATTCATACAGATTTGAATACTTGAGACTTTATGATAACCAGATTTGTTTGTTTTTCTATTTCCCTGCAAGACATTGTTTTTAATTTTCGCACAAGTTATGTCAGCAAGTCGGGCCAAGTGATCTTTGACGCTCGACAGATCTGCATCCATTACCTGACCACATGGTTCATCATCGACCTGGTGGCTGCACTGCCCTTTGACCTGCTCTATGCCTTCAAAGTCAGCGTGGTGAGTAGCCATCGACTCGTTGCTAAACCCTGAGCACTTAATATAGAACACAAACACTGAGCCACATTGTTAATAATATTTGTTTATCACTCGTTTCAAGGAATCTTTGATTTAAAATACAACTTATTATTCATAAATAAAAACATTTGATCCAAAATTATTTGATATTTAACAGAAAATGTAAAAAGATGAGAAAAATACAGTGAAAAAAAATGGAAGAAAGAGATAATGAACAAGGAAATATTGGTATAAGTTAGTAAACATGACTATGATAAAAAATAAAAATCTCACGACTGATGGATTTCCCTGCAGCAGAGACTTGCTCTCTAGTCCTGTCAACATATTGGTGCATTGTTAAGTGCAGCACCTCCAGCTTATTTGACATTTCGTAGAAATAGATTGCACGGCGTGTTTCCAGCGCTGCTCCAGTGCCTCTTTGATTCTGCGTATTGATTCCACATACTGTACAAGCGCTAAGAAAACAATCAAACCTGTATCATTAAAACCTTTTTCTGTTCTGCTGGAGTCATATACATGGCCCCCTTAAGAATAGTTGAATGGAGGCGGACACGGTGATGTGGAGCAATTAGATAGACGTTCCAGTCTTGTCCCTGGCTGAATGATATCACACAGTGGAAGCACTACACTATAGGGATGCTTTGATTGGTTGGACATTGTGCTTCTTGGCCTCTAATTTAGAGAAAGACATGCTTTGACTCTGCTTTATGCTGCTTTTTGCTGTCACTCAAGCATTGTAATGTGAATCATATTGTCCAATATATGAGCGCATGTGTGAACGAACTCACACAAAACCCTAGCTCTTCAAGAATCCTTCTCATAAGGGTACAACAACAGGAATACAATCTAGTCAACTTGGGCTCAGATTACATAAAGTGAGAGAAAAAACAGAGAAAGAACAAGAGGAGTGTCCAAAAAAGTGCTATAAAAAGAAAGAATAGATGCTTTCTTTTATACAATGAAGGGGAGAGTGGTAGAGAGTTAGGCGCAGTGACAGGTTGCTCCAGGCAGTTCGGTTCCAGACTCTATAAATGGAAATACCACACTGTCCCAGTAGGTCAGGATTTGGGTATGGGACTACTGGGCCACAAGCTCCCCTGCCACCATAAGGGGAGAGCGGGAATGGCCAATTGCTGAACTTTGAGCGTCATGTCCCCTCTAAGGATGGAGCATTCAGACTGATGATGTCTCCTCTGAGGACAGACGCCATCATTCACCAGAATGAGCCAAGGGGCCTCAGCAGTGTCCCTCCCCGGTGTTCTCTTTTGTTATGTTTTTGTCATATATCTCTGTGGTTTCAGCTTTTCTGGCATGTTTTACAGTTTCACCTTGACATTGTTTTTTTTTTTTTATTGTTAGTGCAATACCTATTTAATCTTTATTGTCTTCATTTTTCCTATTTCCCATGATTCTTTTTTTTTTCTTTTGAGGAAGTTTAAGGGTGCTGAAGTTTTCAAGATTTCCGTAGCAGTTTGTGAAAAAATGTACATTGTCACTGTCTTTCATTGCACTTCCTATTTATTTCTAAAACTTAAAAGTCCACTTTGTAAGAAAGAACATTTTTGAGTTTCATTCCCAACTCGTCAAAAACTGACACTTTGGGACGGCGGCTGACCAAAAAAAACAATGTCAGTATTTGACGAGTTGGGAATGAGACTCAAAAAATCTACTTTCTTACAAAGTGGACCTTGAAATTGCACTAAACTAAACTGGATGACCATTCATCTTTCTCATTTTGACACTACTGGGTAGATAGAGTACTAAAAATCTATAGTCAGGAAAAGAAATACCAAAACTCCCATATACACATACACATACATATACACAAAGTCAAAATTACCATGTGAAAACCCACTCAAGTGTAATTAAAAAGAAGGAACAATAAACCCACAATAAATTACTTTCCATTGTAAGTTACTTCCCAAATATTTTGTAATTTTTAAGTAATTGCAATTATGAAAGTAACATTATTGTTAAAGCTGGCATCATGTTAGGTTGATGTCATGCATAAAAAAATTAAAGGTGCAATATGCAAGGATTGGCCACCAGTCAAATTCATATTCAAATCGGTGTCAGCATATCACCAGAGTAACTGCTAACTGCTAGTTAGCTCAGTTAGCCATGCAGCTCGCGGTTCCAACTGGGAGCTCGGGGATCAGGGGAGCTTAAATGTTTACAACGCTAGCATATGAGCTTTGGAGAGGGACAGGTGGGTGCTAGCTGGTTAGCATGTTAACTTAATACACAATACATAGACATCACAATGTCAAAACTGCAAGTTCTAATCATTTCATTTGATTTTTGAACGTAGTACGGGTTAAAGAAAGGAACCTAAGGAAAGTACTTTTACCTTATAAGAGTTATTTCTTTTTACTCATACTAGTATAAGTATTGCATTACTACCTACCCCTGCATTTTGAGATTAATAATATCAAAAATCATCTGATGGTCAGCCAGTTGATGATAGATGAACCTGTGCCAAAGACAGTGATTTGTTATTAACTGCCATAACTTCCACAGTTATTATTAAATCTCCTATGAATACATCTCCTGGGCCTGGAGGCCTAGTTGGTATTGGAGAACTGCATTGTGCATGCTTATTGGCCTGATACTGCTGCATCCATAAAATAAACAAGAATAAACATGACCAGTCACACTGTTGTGATTTGCTCGGAGCACTGAAGGCGCGGCTGCAGGGGAAGAAATAATGAGCATTTCTATAAAATTATAGTCCCGTCTCGTGTCTCTCAAATACTGCCTTGAAAAGAAGAAGAAACGTAAGCAATCAAGCAGCTAAATGTAAATTTCACACCTGACGAGCTGAGGGAATGCAAATGTGAGTGGCAGGAGTGAGATGGAAGCAGGTAGAGGAAAAAGTTGAAGGAGAAAGTGGCAGGAGGTGTGTGTCAGCGATGTTGGGTGTGTTGCACTGCTTACTGCTCACACTCCTGGAGGAGAATGGGATGTGGTGCAGGCTGCTCTCTCCATAGGTGGGTTGCAGGGAGGAGGGTGATAGATGGTGGAGAGGAGATGGAACTTCTCCCCAGGGCTCGGTAGGAGGCTTCATTACCCCTCGTGCTGCACCAGCTCTGTATTTCTCACAGCAAGAGTGTGGAAAAACCACCATATAACATATTGAGGATACAAGCAGGGACAGTACTGATAAGGACTGTCCACACATGTCCTCCTCTTAGTTTTCAGACAGTCTGATTGTGTAGTTCTCTCTCACACACACAAACATTTTATCTCGCTTCTTTCTTCACCATTCGTTTACTGCCCACATCCCACACCCTCCCTCCATTTATTTTAGTTATCACATTACACCTTTCCTATATAGTTTCTGCCCCACTTTCTCAGTCTCCAGTCACCCCTACACACACACACTACACAAATACACCCAACATACATCCTCGTAGAAAGGTTACAAATATCCTCTGTGTCCTACATACTTCCAACTAATACCTGTGTGTATATATGTGTGCGTGCGTGCGTGCGTACATGTGTGTCTACCTCCAATGGGGATACACGATGGCGAGGCCCCTAAATGATAGAATGTCGGTGGAGATTGCCTAAGGAGCAGGTGCACAATGGATGACATTCACATCACATATACAGCACATGACTGTGGGAAAGGTGTGAAAGGTAGCTTTTGCGTGTAAGTCAGTAATAGGAGGCACGAGGCTCGTGGCAGGTAAGGCAGTTAAAGAGTGACGGAACAAGGCACGGAGAGAGAAAAGAAAACCAGAGCAGACAAACACTGTACAGAATGGCAATGGTGAGGATTAAGAAACAAAACAAACACACCTGTGAACAAGCGCCTGATTGCTGTAATTTTCTATTCGAGGATCCTTCATCAGGAAATCGTCATATAGATCATATTGTTGATGATGCAGAAGTTCTAATTATAGAATGTGAGAGCAGTTTAGCAGCCTAATGTTGGAGAGGATGTGAAGCATGGTTAAGAGGTTTTTGTCACTTCAAGCAGAGCTATGTAATTGTGTGTGTGTGTGTGTGTGTGTGTGTGTGTGTGTGTGTGTGTGTGTGTGTGCATGTGCGTGTCTGTGCGTGTGTGTGTGTGTGTGTGTATTGGTGGTTTATTGCTCTTCCCACCAGATTTACTGTCTGTAAAAGCTAGACAGGTCCTCACTTTCATAGTGTCTGTTTCACTCTCTTTATACGTATCTGTATCGTCAGACACAGATCGCAGATCAGAGACTCATTCAAAGGCTCAAGTTCATGTCTTTGCTGGAAAGAAAACAAAGGTAACCAGTCTGAAACACACAAATAAATCCAGGCGGGGTGTAGGCAAAAGTCAGAAACAAAACAAAGAAGAAAGAACAAGAAGAAAGCTTAGTCAAAAACCACAGAGACCAACATTAGGAAAAATGCTGGAAAGCAATTATCAACACAAGGACGAACAAAGACAATGTGGCAACAGGGAGTCTAAACATATATGGGGTTGGCTGATAGCAAGACCAGGAGCAGGTGAGTAATTGGCAGCAGGTGGGGATGATCAAGGGAGTGGGAGACATGCGAGGGCAGGAACTGAAATGACAGGACATGATAGTATTTCAAAATAAAACAGAAAACACAACGGTTAGTGATTAACGGGATGTTGCTTACAGTTTCTCTCTGGCCTCAGCAGAACACTAGAAAATCTCAAGAAATAAAAAGTAGGTTATGTACTGTAGCTGTGGTACTTGATCACTCGCAGCGACAGTCCTGTACAGGGAAATGGTAACAATCAGGGTTGGGTAGTAATGGTATGCATGTAATGATTAGTTTGAATGTTGTTAATCATTACTTGACTATATTTTTGATTATGTCTTTAAAATATGGCATTTTTTTCCCACATCCCTACACACAGTACACTTGTGGTTTGTTTTTGCCAGGGTTATATGATTTGAACAAATGTTAATGCTGAATATGCAAAATGCAACTTATCTCCATTGAAACTGTTTTAAGAAAAAAAAAATTATTTTTGGAACTCACATTTATGTGACTGCATCCATTTCTTTGTATGAATTGCAATACTTCCTAAAAATAAATTCCCCTTGTTTTCTTTATCCCCAGGTGTCCGTGGTCCACCTGTTGAAAACAGTACGTCTGCTCCGTTTGCTGCGGCTGCTCCAGAAGATGGACCGCTACTCGCAGCACAGCACCGTGGTCCTAACGCTGCTGATGTCCATGTTCGCCCTGCTGGCCCACTGGATGGCCTGCATCTGGTACATCATCGGCAAGATGGAGATGGAGGCCAACGCCTACAACTGGGACATCGGTGAGTGAAGGAAGATGATGCAAAGCAGCTCCCAGCTCACTTATGCTGCTCATGTTTCAAAATTGAACGGGGGATTGTAGTGAGATCTGCAACATCTACAACCCGTCCAACTCTCTAGGGGTGTTGCTGGGCAATGTATCAAAACCAGGAGGTGAAGCCTATACTGAGGCATCGTTGGAGCTTAGATCAGACAGAAGATCAGTGTTACTGGGAGATTTAATGGGATACAGTATGAAGTGTATGTGTGTCAATTGCCAGGCCTGAAGTATTTTCTCTGACATGAATACAATTCCAAAATCAGATATCACAATTTTTGTGACCATATTATTGTCAATATTGCAGTAATATTGTAGGGATGACTACTGGTACTTTCAGAAAATATTAACACAATGAGATTTTTTAATAAATAATCAAAAGAAAAGATAACACTATCATATATCATGATTTGGAGATATCCAAGATCTAAGATGAAATACAGTCTCATATCACGATAACAATATAATATCGATATATTCATCACAAAACATGATATATGATTACACTGTTAAGATACTGATTTAGTTAATAAAATACTTTGCTATTATCAGATGACCTCTGAGTGTCTAAAGAGACACTTGTATTACAATGAATGTAACTACAAGGCCTTCCTCTGTAGAAATAATCCAGTTTCCAAGGATGTAGCTGCTGTGGATAAAAAAGGTCTGTTGACATAGAAATGGACTATAAGTATCAGAGCTCACGGGAGTGTTCAACAAGCGAGCACGACACTAAAGCCTCAGTGTGCCTGAAGAAGTGTCCCCGCAGCAAGACGATGTCTCGACTGTACATGATGCCAAAGGAATGAGGACCATGCTGGGTCGGGGCAGCTTTAAAACCATAAAATGTAGAGATTTTGAAGAAGGGAAGGATTTGATCTCCGCAGTTTCAGAATGATTCTGAAATCATAGCGTGACGTACAGACTGTCGTGTTGTTGATGCACTTGTAGTTCTGTGCAGCAGTGTGACTGGAGTGTTTTATTTTTATATACATTTTTCTAGCTGAGGGAGCCATTATCCAGCTTTGTCAAACCTCTCTACTAAATCTATATAAAGGAGTGTAACGACAGATCACTCCTGACTTTGTGGCTCAGAAGGAGCTATAAAGCTAAATGTTGTTTTTTATTGATCTTCTGGCATTAACAAGAAAGTAATTTTTCACTTGATCCCATAAATCCCACATATATCTCATAAAAGCAACTCCCTTTTCCTTTTTCCTCAACTTTGTTTCGGATTTAACTTCTGCTTTATCTTGACTGTGACATTAGGTGCGGGGTTCGGTAAACATGTCTATACTCTGGTGCATTGCTGTTTCATTGCTCATTATTTCCAAGTCAATACTGGTTCTGAGAAACTATTGATGCATAAAACATGCAGGGGTTTTTTGTATTCACCCGTAGGCCTGGTTTTCTTCATGGAACACATCCCTGTAGGTGTTTAAGCTATTAAGGCAAGCGTTAATGTACAGAGCATGCTGATGCACTTTACACAAGCATAGATGCATTTTCTTGGTGTTAAAGCACTCCTGTAAAATGACCTCATCGATTAATCAGAGAGACACCACACAGATGTGGGTTTGAAACACGAAATATAAAGAGGTCTTTGCTAATAACTCTGTTATTAGACACTTCATGTTCATCTGTTTAGGTGCTTTAATATTTCAGTAAATGGCTGAGTGTCTTTTATGATTTCCTCTTTGAATTTATTGACTCTTAAATCTGTTGTAAAATATGTATTAAGTGGAAAATGTGAGAGCACCAACTACATCCATGTGTGTGTGTGTGTGTGTGACTGAGCAAATGGCATGATTCTTCTCGTAATTCCCCCTCAGCCTCCAGGTCCCACATATAATGAGGCCCCCTGGGCTGATCTCTGGTCAGTATCGATGAGCTGCACTGCTTGCAATTACCTCGCTCCGGTGTCTTCCTAACTGGTTCCGGGTCAGCATTGACTGGGTCATGAGAACAATGCATATTTCTCTTCACCAATTACTGCATTTCAGTGTCATAAGATAACAGGTCAGTGCATGAGGCAGGTTTAATGTGTTGTATCCTAATTATACGTTTTTGATGCCGACGTGAGCGTTGAAGTTAGGCAGCTCTGAGGGGCTTCCATCCAATTACCATTCATCAGTGTCTGCAGGAGGCTCTCCTGGGATCAGCTGCATGTCTCTGCACTGTACTGACCAGGGATCAGTTCTGGTTCCCAAGCATTTGATCTGCGTCTGCTGTTAAATTCATTTTTCTGGACGTAGCACGGACGAGAAAGCTCTGCTTACCTCCGTTTCCAGAACTAGGAAACAATGCCATCAGCTTTGTCTGCATCTACATGCTCCACAGCACTTAGCTTGGAGATATCCACTGCAGCAAAAACTAATCACATGGTGCACTTGAAGCGATAACATCTAGGCCTGCAGCGATGCAAGAAGACTGTGAAATAATTTGTGGAATTAGTCAAAGTTTTATAATAAGGCTCCCTTTGGTTCTTTTACTAAGATACTATAGATGCTGCTCAGAACTGATATGGTTTCTTAATAGTTATTCACCAAAGTTTGCCTCTTAATGACCATGCTCTTGTCACAGATAGAGCGGACCTAGAAAACATAATAAAGGGCATGAGTTGCTAGCTCCAACCATCCATTTGTCCTTCCATCTAAAAACAGGATGGCTCCACGAGCTGGGGAAGCGCCTGGAATCGCCATACTACGCCCTAGGGGGTGTGAATGGGACCAGCAGCGGCCCCTCCATCCGCAGCGTCTACGTGGCCTCACTCTACTTCACCCTCAGCAGCCTGACCAGCGTGGGCTTTGGCAACGTGTCGGCCAACACAGACACCGAGAAGATCTTCTCTATTTGCGTCATGCTCATCGGAGGTACAGAGAATACACACACATATAGCACCGCTGTGGCTCTGGTTTTGAAAAAGGACTTTACATTCAGACAACAGCATGTAGAATTATAATGTCTTTATATATTAATCCATTATGTCCATTAAGATCCAGTAGCTATATTAACTAAATTATTATTTTCTTACTTGGCATGTCAGAATCAAGCAGCATGTATAACATATATCACACAGACCTTTACAAGATGGTCCGATCCAGTTCAGACTGGATCGTTATATTATAGATTTTGGAGGATGAAGACTGGCCGCCGTGGCTGGGTTTTCCCTGTGGACACTCCCCACTCTGGTTCGGCTAAATGTTAAATGTCCCGTGCTGCCTGGGGGCAGTTACAGTCACAGTCACAGATGCACACCACATGTACACATACAGTCCCTTGTGTGTTAATGCAAAATGAAAACTAACTCAAAGCACCTGTTCATAATAATAGCAGAGCATAGGTCAAATAAGATGAGATTGTGGAAGGAATTGGATTATTGCCTCATTAGAATGAGCTAAACTTTATTCTGCTTTACAGTTTAAAATAGAGAGAGGTAATTTGACTGAATTAGTTTCCTCACGTCAACAGTTTAAAATGTTGTGACTTAAAAGCTGAATTGAAAGGAGTCAGTGGCCCAACAGTCACACCCCACATACAGTCAGTGTTCGGTGCCTCCGTGTCCAGAGAAGTGAAACACATCTGCAGCACAGGTGGAAACTGAATCAGATAAGGAGAATACATTATCTGTGGGCGTATAAATGGCAGCCAGCCATCATTCATACTCTCAGTCCTGACACTGATGGTCCTGTCTGGGAGGTGCATAGTTGCAAGACATGAATGTAAATGTTATATTTAGCTGGTCGACTGGTTTGTCTCTCTATTTGATCACAGAAATCCATTTTCAATAAGAATCACGTTCAATCATATTTACATGATAGGGATGTTTATTGTGATTAGGGTGAAGTAGGGTTTTAGAAATTGGATTTTTTGCAGGGATGGAATGTAACTCAGTACTGTACTTAAGTACACATTTAAGGTACTTTACATGAGCATTCCTATTTTATTTTTTATGAACTACTTCTAACTTCACTACATCTCAGGCAGAGGCAGATATCGCACTTTCTACTCCACTACATTTGTCAGTTGTCTTTGACAGCTTGAGTTACTAGTTACTTACTAGTTACTCAATACTATGTATTAACAAAGTTGGTGATTGTGACTTTAAATTTTTCTTCTAAAATGAGGGATGAAGTGTTTCCTTTATGTGTTGAGAAAAATCTACTCCTTAAGCTAAATAAACTATATGGAAGCAAAGCAAAAGTAAAAGCTAAAAACAAATTACAGGACAGTAATGCCACAAACACATGATGGTCTTGTAGAATATGGTGCACTGCTGTAGATTAAACTACCCAACAGTATGTAAAGTAGTTAAAATGAGCTCAACCTTAAACATCTGCAGCAGGAAAATACAGCATATTGTACACATCAGTGCAGCTGTAATATTAATCCAGTAACATCGAATATAATTGTAAAACACTGACAGGGAATATTTAGTGTACAATGACTACTAGTAATTTTGATACTTTAAGTACATTTTGCTGATACTTTAACCTAGATATGGTCATGAATGCAGGATTTTAACTTGTTGTGGAGTATTTTTTTACAGTGTGTTCAGTTCTTTTACATAGTTCTTCTACCACTGATTTATTGTGAATGTAACTTCCTTCTTGTGTCGCCACTATGCAGCTTTTGTCATTGCTATCATCAAATATGCCTATAACCCTTTAAGCAGCTCTAAAAATCGACACCTAATTAACCTGGGCCCTATATTTATGTTTGGGTGTGTAGATGATTCATGCTGACCAGAAGTTTTGGAATCGATCAGCTGCGACACAGCTGCACTGTAATCCTTCGGGGCAACCCCGACCGTCAAAGTTACATCAACAAAAAAGTGATTATTTTTGCCACTGACGGGCTGAGGTTGTTATTCTAAGTGTCTGACAACAGTATGATTCCTACAGAAATGGACCTTTTTGTTAAATAGAAAGTTCCATTTGTAACCAGAAAAAACACATCTTGTTCAAAGAGAAGTCTCGCTCTGAAATCTCGTGAGGAAAGCTGTTATCGTTGTTGCCTCATCTGTTAGACTGTCAATATCATTTAAATATTCAGCCATGACTTTGGAAATAAATTCTTGCTGGCAGGCCCTCTCCAAAACTCCAAACTCTCTCCAACTCTGACTCATGTTTCCACTAGTGTCTTCCTGCAACAACTCACAACTCACAAGATTTAAGAGCGAGACTTCCACTTGAGCAAGATTTGTGTTTTTTTTGGTTAGATTATCAGAATAACAAAATGATGATGATGAACGATTCCAAAACCTCTAAGTATGAATCACCTACCCCCCAACGTGTTAATACAGGGCCCAGGTTTAAAAATATTGGAATTTACTTTAATTGAGTACAAACTTACGTTCTTCCTGTTTAAATTGTTTGTATTTATATGTACTGGAAATGTAGACTACAAGTATAATATACTAGCCGCAGGCTGGGATTACTAGAGAGAGTGTGAAGACATGAAACTAAGACAGAACATGGCTGCTCCTTGTTGTTCCTGTCACTACACCATTGACCTGGTTTGAGCCCTGTAGGTGGTCCGAGTGCGAATCCCAGTCATACCATTAATATTGCTCTGCACTTATTACTGTCACTGAAACATCCCCTGCTGTTCCTCTTCCTACATTTTGACACTGCCGAGCTTACAGTTTATAAAAACATTTGACTGCTGGAAGGTTCTGCCATTAAAATAGAGTCCAAAATGTTTTTCCTGTTTTGGTTCCCTGTCCTTTCAACTGTGTTTCATTCATGCTTATCTCTTCCCTCCCTTATCTCTTCCTCTACTCTCCCTCTTTACACCTGCAGCACTGATGCATGCCTTGGTCTTTGGTAATGTGACAGCCATTATCCAGAGGATGTATTCACGCTGGTCCCAGTACCACACCAGAACCAAAGACCTCAAGGACTTCATACGTGTCCATCATCTGCCACAGAGCCTCAAGCAGCGAATGTTGGAATATTTTCAGACAACCTGGTCGGTCAACAACGGCATTGACTGTAATGAGGTACCACAGGCGCACGTACACTTCAGCTGCTTTAAATCCTTATCCTCCTTTATCACTTAACTTGTGTTTTTGACACCCAAGAGCACAGCATATAGGGATCAATACTTCATTTGAAAGATCACATACTTGTCACCACTCACATATTGTCCACATTCGAGCTCATCACAAGAGTGGTAATGTGATCGATATAACACATCATCCACGATGTAAGAGCTTAGTGCTTGACAGAAGACAAGAAAGAAAATTAAGGCATCATTTATTTTTCTTACGTGGTCATTTGTGAATGACAGGATGTTTTGTAACCTTGAGAACCGAGGGTTTAAACTCTTCAAGATTGCATGTACTGACGTCAGACTTGTGTTACAGTATGTGCCAAGTACAAGGCATGGACATAAATTTACAATGCGGGGAATCTAGGTGAAATGATTGCACTCAAAATAAATGGGTATATTCATTCAAGCATTATACCTAAAGGTTAAATTTGATTTTGAACGTTAATATAGCTTCAAACAGCTAATAGCGTCCTGAACAGAGAATGACGTCATACTCCCTCTGTGTGTTGTGATCTGAGCTTCTCTGCTCTTTGTTTTGGTAGCTGGTCCAACTCTGTGTGCATTTTAGTGCATGTGAGCGTGACGGTTGGTAAGAAACTTTCTAAGAAAGTTTTGTGTGTTAAGGTGCTGCTTTCTTTTTTCCACGTTTGTTTTTGACATAGATGCTGGAGCTCTATTGTGGTATCTAATGGCAGTGAATTTAGTATATTTCACCCTAATGCAGATTTTTGGAGGAATTTGTGCTTCTCTTGATTTATTTCCATTTAACTTATATGTCAGTGCATTTCAGAGAGAACTAGAATGACACTCAGTGGGCGCATATCTCTTTCAAGGCCTAACAGGCCCATTTTGTACTCATTAATAGATACGCTGAAATTAACGAAAATGTCCCTAAAATGCCTTATCCAGCAACATTAAAGATGGTGAAAAAAAAATTCCTGGATCCGTCCCTTTATCCAGATCTTCACCAAAAGTTAATGAGGTCTGTTCTTGACTGACACTCATCCTCCATCCAAGTTTCAAGGAAATTTGTCCGGCAGAACCAACAAACAAACAAACAAACAAACTGACACAGATAAAAGACCTCCTTGGTGGAGGTAAATATTGTACTTTTTACTCCACTAATTTTTTTAAGCTTTTAGTTATTAGTAAGTTTATTTGGCATATTACAAAATACCAAAAATATTATATTATAACACTATTCACGAGTATATATAGTGATAATTAGCTATACTACAGTGAGCTAACTGTTATTACACTGTTACTATTTTTCTTTAAGGACATACTGTAAAGGATCTGAGCGTATGTTATAGTTGCATTTAATGCAGGTTCTGGTAGACAGGAATGTCTGCCAAATGCCCGACATTGACACATATAAACACTACAGATTAACATAAATTGAAAAATGGAGACCGGTGGAGACAGAATAACGTTTGCAAATGTGCCATGAGGACAGCTTCGGGAAAACACAAACAGAAAAAAGCACAGGGAAACAGAGGCAGCCAGTTAGTAGTGGAATAGCAGCTTGTCCCTTCAGGCTGTGAATGCCCGCGAGACAGCTGTCAGAGCCCAGACCAGCGTTTAGATGGAGTGATGATGATGAATCCCAGACAGATGAATTATAGATGGCCCTGTTGATTAAAGTCAGCCTGGGCCTGACGAGTCATTGATCGACTCTGTGTGACGGTGAGCCCAAGATCTTTGTCCTGACAACGAGACGGATGACAGATGAAATGCAGTGTTTTGACTTTTTTCTAAAGCTGCGATAGGGGTTTTTCCAGATTGGTGTGATAGGTGTTAATAATGGCATCATAAACACATTTAATGTTAGATTATAAGCCCAATAGAAAGTGTTGGCAGATATTATTATTATCACATAATGTTAATAAGCATCTTATGAGGCCACTTAGTACAAGTACCCTAATATGTAACATTATCATGTGTTGATTGTAAAACCGTCTCAGGCAAACTATTGATTTTGGGATATGTAAACAAATGTAACTTGTCTTGACACTGATGTTTCCTTTACTACACTAGCTTAGCAATCAAATCAAAGGCAACCAAGGCTGGAGATTTCATCCCTGAGTAGCAGCGTGGTTGTGTTTTCACAGCTGCCATGCCGCTCCTCCCTCTTGTCCGCTTCATCTGTCTTACCCTCTGCCTTTCTCCCTCGCATCATCTTCACAGCTGCTGAAGGACTTCCCGGACGAGCTGCGATCCGACATCACCATGCACCTTAACAAGGAGATCCTGGAGCTGTCGCTGTTTGCCTCGGCCAGCCGTGGCTGCCTGCGTTCCCTGTCGCTGCACATCAAGACGTCCTTCTGCGCTCCCGGAGAGTACCTCCTCCGACAGGGCGACGCGCTCCAGGCCATCTTCTTCGTCTGCTCAGGCTCCATGGAAGTGCTGAAGGATGGCATGGTGCTCGCCATCCTGGGTACGATAAAGGATGGGAGGAGGGGTTTCGTGGGGAAGAAGGAGCAAGAATACCTCTGTGCCATCATTATAGTTTTACAAAGACCAAACTCCCAGCAGCAGGCTTCATAATAAAGCTCTGTGCGGCTCATTGTGATGAAGCGGGCCCTGCAAATGAGCCCATTGTGAAGAAATAGAAGCATTACAGTGTCTTAAAGGGTAGCTCAATCTCAGAGCCTATTGTTATTAAACTCTAGTCAGATGCCATGTTTTCAACAATATGTTGCAGCAGAAAGAACCGAAGACGTAATTTATCTACAGCTGTGCTGCAAGATGGGGGCGCTAGAGTCTTGACTTCCAGAAGCTTTACTTGATGTTAATAACTACTGGTACTAGTCCAGCGAAAGTGAATGGAGCTGACAGGCAGATGTCGAAACACACACAGACAGCCACTGCAGAACATGTTATATTATACACCAGTAATCCATTCAGAGCAACCCAGGATTGCCCAATTCTATACAGGTTAAGCTGCTCCAGTCCAGTGATGTCCAGCTGAGTATGTTCAAGTCTATTCTATAGCATTGTAATTCAGTCCTGTCCGCTTTAATCTGTGTTGTCCAGTTCAGTCCAGCCCATTTCATCAGTCCAATTCACCACAGTCAGGTAATTTCAGTTCCATCTGGTCGAGGCCAGTTTGTTGCTGTCCGCTCCTGTCCGTGGTGAAGGTATAGTTGAAATCAGCCTTTGTTTGGCATTGGTATGCATCTTCATTTGCAGTGTTAAAGGCATTCTACAAGAGTATTATAACACTATAAAAAAGGTGTTTTTCAGTAGTGGGATAACACTGAAATCAGCAACTCCAGAAAAAGAATGTATTGATGTTAAAATAGAAGTTGGCTTCTCATTAATGGAGGAACGAGGTTCCAAAACATTTCCGAAAGCTGCAATTCTGCTCAAACTAAGAAAAGATATTTCTTTATAGTCATCATTTTTGTAGGAAGTGCTGTTGATACAGTAAGAGTTGTTATGTGAAGTGCTAATGAAAGGAAAAATAGATGAAATTATATAAAAGATGCTTATGGCAGACCACTTCAGAAGAACCGACCTAGATGAAGAAACTGGTCCCGTCTACCGCAGCAGGTGGACGGGGTAGGTGGTGTCTCCATAGAATCCCGAGCTTATAGCAACAAAATGCACATGTATGTTGGGAAATCCGCTCATTTTTTTTCATGAAGAGATCGATACCCCTTTCATGCTGGTGTGGTAAACAGCTCAAGCTACAACCAGCAGGATGTAAGCTTAGCAGCACCTGACAGAAGGGAGGCATCAGCTTCAACCTGCCTCTGTCCAAAGTCTGTCTGCCTCCCCTCTAAAGCTTGCAGATTGACATATTATTGCACATTTATTTGATCTTTCTCTTGGCTGTGCACCCAACCAAGAAATAGTTCGGCACATAACCCCCCTGCGAAACCATAAATTGTTTGTTTTACACTTTTTTTTTCCCCAAAATGTTGAATGTTCCTTGTAAAGACAAATTTCTTTTGGCAAAGGTATCTTTCCATTATCTTTCTAGTTATTGCTGTTCTCATATTCTCAGAAAAAGTTGCTTCGAAAATTGTTTTTGGAACTTATCCAATGCTGCTGCCACCACCGTAACCTTCCTTTATATATCTGCACAAACTTGCACCTACTTTTCAATGGTGGAGAACTTCCCACCCACAAACCTCTGCTCACCTTTCTGTCTCCACATCTGAAATATGATGCAAACAGCGTTCAGTATGGCTCTGTTTCCTACCATTCCCATCTGCTGTGTAACGCAACCACTCGTCCTGAGTGACCTTAATGGCTCTTGCTATCTAACCTTCATGACACAGAGTTATAGACCAATCTGACACAAGTGCGTGTGTGTGCCCGTGAAGAGTGTGTGTGTGTTAGTGAGTCAGCGAAAGCTGAAAGAAAGATCTGGATCTGAAACTCCATCCATCACTTTGTCTCTGTTGGTGCGGCACTTACAATCTTTATCTTAATCTCTGTTATCCTGCATGTGTGTGTGTGGGTGTGTGTATGTGGATGGGTGGGTGTGAGTGTTTACAGTGTGTTTACCTGATTGTCACAGCACCTGCATGCAAGCGCTCCTGTTGAAAAAAAAGTTTGTGTGTGTGCATGGAGTAGGTGGAATTGTTTACCGGTGTACAGAGGTGTGTGTGTGTCTGCTTGTGTGTTTGTGTGTGTAGGCTTGACAGGCGAAGAGCATTGTCTTTGTGTTCGCCTGCTGACTGTGCAGAAGGTCAGGCTGACATTGAGTGTCTGACTGAATAAGAAAAAAACCTTCGCTCTCTCTTTCTCTTTCAGTGTGTGTTTGTGTGTGTGTGTGTCTGTGTGTGTTCTACCCCTCTCTTTCTTGTCACACTACAAGTCCATCGTCACAGCTCAGTACCAGATGATAGAGAGTATGTGAAAGTGAGAGAGGCCATGTCGTGATACATGAGAGGATGGGGAGAATATCTGTCACAAGTGAAAGAAAAGCCAGGGGGTGGATTGAGGGAAGGCAGAGAGGAGGTAAGAGGAGAGTTAGAAAGAAAGAGGAGGGAAGCAGAGGTAGAAACGGGAGGCAAGTAACATAGAGTTAAATGCAGACGGAGAGAGGGAGCAGGGCAGGGAGAGATAAGACAAAAAAGAGGGAAGGAGAACAGCTGAGGAGAGTGAAAAAGGAAAAAAGAAAAAAAAGGAATTTGGAAATTTGGCAGAAGGAAAGAAAGAGGGGAGGAAATAATATTGTTTCTAAATAAGAAATGGCAGAAAAAAAGAAGAAAGGATGAAAAGGAGTAAGAATAGTAAGGAAGAACAGATAAAAGGGAAGGGAGGGCTAAAGGGCAGATTAGAAGAAAACAGGAAAACATCAGGAAAATGTGGGGGAAGCAAAGGTAAAATTAAACAAGGAGAAAGAAAGGAAGAAATTAAAGAAAATAGGGAGCTGGGGAAACAGAAGGAGCACAGTGAGTAAAGACGTAAGAAAGGAAACGGAGTAAAGAAGAAATAAGGAAGGGATACAGGAAGGAAAGAAAAGGGAACAAATGAGGGAAAGGAAGAGAGAAAGATACAAAAGAACAAAAGGGAGGAAAGAAGGAAGACAGGACGCAAGTGAAGAAAATTGGAAGAATGAAAGAAAGAGGGAAGGAAATAATAAAAACATGAGGTAGGAAAGTAAGAAATGATAAACAAACAAAAAATTGAAGAAAAAGGAATAATGGAAAGGAGGAAAAGTAAAGAGGAAGGATGGAAAGGAAATGGACGAAGAAAGAAAGGAGGCAGGAAATAGGAAAAGGAAAGACAACAGAGTGGACCAGAAGGAGAGGATAAATACAGAAAGGGAGGCAGATATGAGGAAAGAGAGGACAATGACAAAGGTTTTCAATATAGCAGGAGGAGAGAGAGAGAGAGAGAGAGAGCAAGAGAGGTGAGAAGGAGTGGACTGTGAAACAGTAGGAGAGGGGAGGTGGAGAATAAGAGCAGTCACGACTGCCGCTCCATCAGCAGCCTCGGTGTAATTTAGCAGCGCTCACAGTTCAGAATGACCATAATGAATATTTTATCACTGCGTAAGGGGCATTAACACTAACGGGGTACTTAGCTCCATCCTGTATGTATCACTAGAACAGGAAACAGCTGTCAACACAACTTCATTCAAACAGGAAAGTTTACTTAAAGCAGTGAGATTCATTATGTTATATAAATAGAAATCATAGACTGTAAACTGAAATATTTATGTCCGTTTGTTTGAGTTGAGTTTAATCTCTTTTGCTTAATTAAATTCTCACTCTGTGGTAGTTGATGCATTCAGATGACTAGTTGTGCTTTTAATCTTAAAATCATCTGACAAGTAAGTGGCAACAGTTAATAATAATCAGACCCTTATGTTAATTTTTTAAAAACATTAATAGAAAAGTTTAGTCGGGTCAGGTATGTTTATTTCTCGCTGTGTTGCTGCTCTTTACTGTAACGATGGGTGAAATGAGCAGTAGATGAAGAGGAAGTCACAGTTTCCGACAGCATCAGTTGGCAAAAGCCTTAATTACAGTGACCTTAAATGATGGTGGGATGACAGTTTGGATGCTAATTTTATTTCTTCATGTTTGCCTCAGTTTGGGCTCCTAGTTCAAAGGAATAGACTCAAGTCAAGAATATGGCAACAACTCAAACCAAACTTTCAGTCGCAGTGGTTGCTGACTGGAGCAGACTGTTGACTGGACAGGCAGTCTTTGTAATGCCTCAGCATCATGCGGCTACAAAACCCCTCACACACTCCAACCTGAGTACTCCCTCTTTAATAAATGGTAGCTCCGAGTCGCAGAGACTGCACCGGATAATGAACACTATGCTGCGACCCTCGTTCTGACCTCCCTTGTCCTCGTCTCTGTCTGAGCAGGTAAAGGCGACCTCATTGGGGCGAACCTGTCCTTAGATGACCGAGTGATAAAAACCAATGCGGACGTGAAAGCTCTGACCTACTGTGACCTGCAGTGTATCAACCTGAGGGGACTGTACGAGGTGTTGGACCTCTACCCTGAATACTCACACCACTTCGTCCAGGACATCCAGCAGGACCTCACTTACAACTTGAGGGAGGGACAAGAGACACACGTAAGTTCACTGAAGTAGTATTGATGCTGTTTCTGCTCGATGTCATTACAGTATGACTGAGGCTCATGCACACTGAGCATTCCTGCTGCAGAGTTTTGTGGTTTTTTGTCCATATTTCAAGGTTTCTCGGTTTTCATTGGCCTGTTTGTGATAGGATAGCCTTATTGGCTACAAAAATGCAGATAAACGGTTCAGATATTGATTCAAATTGTACTTACTTAAAAGTAAGTAGATTACATGGTGTAATGCATTCTTGAGTATGGGTAAAATGACAGACTACAAACAGAACAAATACCCCCAAAAATGACTTAATTACAGTAATTTGAGTGAATAAAAATAAATAAAAATCACCAGATTTTCTCTCAAATTTTTGACACTGTAAAATCTGACAAGTTGATGTTACTTAGGGGGAAAACGATTACCATAAAATTACCAATTAAAGTAGATTAATAATTGTAAGTTGTTAAAACCTTTTAGCTCGTACAACTTTTATAGTCTTTTTGGAAATTCTGAGGTAATCGGCTTCCTGACTTTTTCAAAATAAAGTCAACTTTTAAAATTGATATAAAATCAGACACAAAAATAAAATTAATGAACCTTACACAGTAAATTTTAAAGTTGACTGTACTTTAAAAAAAGAAAAGGCAGGATACTGATTACCTCAGAATGACCAAGTAAAGTAGACTTTTAAATTCAAGTTGTATGAGCTAAAAGGTCGAAAAACTTAAAATTAATAGTCTACTTCACTTGGTCATTTGAGGTAATTGGTTACCTCATAAGTCACTTTGTTAGATTTTACAGTGTATGTATGACACACAGCACTTTATACACACTTTCCATCTCTCTGTATTATGAATCGGGGAAGTGTAATAATGTGTGAGAATGAGCGATGGGCTGAGTGAGAGGAAAGAGGAGGGCACGAAGGGCTGGAGTTGGGAGGGTAATAAATGGACTTTGAGGGAAGTTAGAGAAAGAAAGCTTTAAAGTAAGAAAAGTGTGTGTGTGTGTGTGTGTGTGTGTGTGTGTGTGTGTGTGTGCGTGCGTGCGTGCGTGCGTGCGTGCGTGCGTGCGTGCGTGCGTGCGTGCGTGCGTGCGTGCGTGCGTGTGTGTGTAGAAGAGAAAGAGGGCAAAAATAGCCGGGGCACTTGGAGGAACTCTGCTGCTGTAATTACAGTCAGGTGTTTCTGTCTCTCCGATCCAAACACCATTGGCCCACTTACACACACAATACACACAGACACACACACACACACTAGCTGCCGCAGGGCTTTTAGGTGAAGCTAATGTGAAGAGAGGCAGCCCAAACCTCAGGACTGAGAGGAGTTAAAATGACAGGAGTAAGGAGGCAGCAGCTCAGGATGGAGGATGTGATTGTGGCGGGGAGGTTGAGATTACTGTTTGGATATTACTGTACTTTATAAGAGCACAACACAATAGTATCAGTGTGTTCAGGTGAATTATTTCCCGTCATTGGATCACTGCTAGCCTTTAAGTCATTTATCATATTCGTGTTTCCACCTAGTTAAGAAATGAACTGCTGAGCATTGTGAAATGGCTCCTCTGTAATTGAAAACTGAGAAAAGAAAGGCCGCATCTTGATTGCTGTGTCCTGCAGCACATTTACTGAATATTATCTCTCTGCCTCTCCTCCAGGTGAAGGCCAGACTGTCTACAACAGCTTTAGATACTCAGGTAACAGACCAGAAAACACTTTACAGTCTTACAGTCTAAAAGGCAAAATGAAGCCACTTCAATTCAAAAAATATCCCTCACCCTCACCTTGTTTGTTGACATTAGCTCATAATGTAAAATATGAAACTTGAATTTGCATTTAACCACAGATCAATTATTCTATCCCACAGAAAAGTCTGAAGGGCGACCCAACAGTAGACCTCACGCACTGATAATAGACTCAATTACTCTTTTAGTCTTAATGACTCCTCTTTTTTTGAGCCGGGAGGTTGTGGGAGGAGGACGATCAATTCTGCAAAGAATGAGTTAGCAGTCATTAAATCACAGCTGCTCCAGAATCGAGGGCGATGAAATGCTCTCGCCCTTTGAACGCTGAGAATCTGCACAAATAACACAAATGTAATCATCTGTGGTAAGATATGTTACGGGAAAATCAATGCAGCTGTCGAAGCCATTAACCTCACGCTGGCGCTGGTTTCCTCCGAGAGAGTTGGGTCACAGGCCGCCAATCAATAGGTTACGGTTGTGCTTATTTCTGTTATTACATGATTGTATCCTCATCTTACGGTTGATAGGCATCTTTGCAATTTAGCACAACTGCACACCCTTGACAAAAGACTACACATTGTTTGCTAAGACTGATGTCAGAGTTCACCAGTGTGGCCTTCATTATTCTGCAGGTCAAAGTTTTAGTCAAAAATGTTGATCTGAGGATTTGTGCTCAACCTTTTCACTCATAAATCCAGCTGATAGGTCTGCTCCTTGCAATTAGTGCCTATCTATGTATTGAAAGCACCTCTGTGTATTTCAGGGTCATGGTATTACAAACATATTAGTGTATTCAGCATTTTTAAATGAATCAGAAAGTCAGAGTGACACAGAATACTGAGAGGTGCTGCTTTTTGAAAAAAGAGATATTTAAGCAAATGTGACACCATCAAGGCTGATGCTTAGGATGACTCAAATCAACATGAATAGATTTTAATTTCATATCAGCTCTCTGCTTTTTCCATACTTATGTAATCTCCACAAAGTTCTCCAAGTATCCACACTCAAAGGTTGTATTTCAAAATGTTCTCAAATCACAGGCGATTGATATTTGTCGTGACTCTCAAAGATTCTTTTCATGTTTTTGTTTTTTTTTTCATTTCCAGTCTGGGGTGGGAAGGAACGGACGACTGGTCCAGGGCTATCCGCCCATCATCGAGGCACAGGAGGAACATGAGGAAGATGAGGGGGAGGAGGAAGAGGAAGACGAGGCCATGTCTGTATCTATGTCATCAGAGCGGAAACCGGCGATGGACCTCCGGGACACAGGTGGGAAGTCTCCACTGAGCCGCCCCAGCCAGAAGAACATGGGACAGAGCTCCAGGAGGTCTCGGAGGAAGATCCAGGAAATTACTCTCACCACTTTAGACCCGTCCAACCTCAGCCCCAGGTGAATTTGTTCGCCATTGATTCGTCTGCATGTGTAGGCTTGTGTCTCTGTGACTCTGCGTTATGTCTATTTTTGTAGCACAGTACACTTGGCACTAACTGGAGCTGGGCACTTTTTCTGTGATATATTGTGTAGTTGTGAGGGGGATCTGAATCAGATACTTCAAATTTAAGTGGATCAGTCAAAGGTAAACTGTTGGCCAACACCCACACATCCCTCACTCGCATTATTTGATCAGGGTAGCATGAAAGAGAAATGAATGGATTAGACAATGCTCTTTTGGAGACATTAATAAAGGTTTTTTTTTTTCAACATTTAACTACACAACTTTGACAAATGGTATTGCTCTGCTAGCTGCTACAACTCACAGTGATGGACTCTGGATGGTTGAGGGGCAGGTACTAAAAAAATTTAAAGGTTACCAGCTGTGTGGGGCGGGGCACCAGCAGCCAAAAGAGGCCCGAAAGACCACTGAAATGGGGGGGTGCTATATTAGCGATCATGTGGGATATCCAAACATGGATATTTTGGGGATTTTTAAATAATTTGGATCAGTTTCATAACAAAAACACAGTATTTTGCTGGTGACCAGTTAAAACCAGTAACAATCTTCATCTGGTCTATGCTGTTATATTGTTGACATGTTTGTTTGTTTTTTAAACAGGGTTTACAGTATATATTCGCCCATGAGTTTGAGATGTGTCATCAAAAATATGTTTTATAGGAGGAGAAAATTTGTGTTTTTGATGTAAATTTGACTTATAATGAGATTTATAATAAGATTGTTAGCCGAACTTTGGAGCTGAGGCACTAGCTGTTCCTTGCTTCCTGTCTTTATGCTATGCTAAGCTATGCTAAGCAGCATCTGGCTTTAGCTTACAGTATGGAACAGTAGACACATTTGGGATCTATCTTCTCATCTAACTCTTAGCAAGAAAGTGAATACGTGCATTTCACAAAATGTTGAACTATAACTTAAAGACCATAACAGCACAATATTTAACAATATGATACTATAGAATAACCACAATAATAATTGTTAGTATTGTTTCTTAATTATCTATTAATAATTACTACATCATCAGTAACAATCTTTACTTTCCTTCACGCACACTTTTGTCTCTATGCAGGATAGTGGACGGTACTGAAGACAGTGAGGGGACGGAGAGTTCCCTGGCCTTCTCCTACTCTACCAGCCGAGGTTGTCCTGTCAGTGAACCAATCAGTGCCTCAGCATCTGCCACAGGTCCTCCCATCTTACACCACACACCAATTTACCTCTCAAATATGACCAAATACCACTTATAGTCCCTTAAACATCCCACATCCTTTGGAAGGGAAAAATGTTCACATCCAAATTCCTGCAGCACTGTTGGATAACGAGGGTGATTAATGTGAAGTTTCACTTCCTGACGAGTATTTATCAGCTGCCTTGTCGCCATAAATGCATGATGTGAATTTGTAGTTCTTATTCAGAAACTGATTTGTGCCAATTTGTGTCACAGATATGCTGCAGATCAGCACAGCAGAGCTAGCAGCTAAAGCAGAGGAGACCAGAGGACAACTGAGACACCTCGACCAGCAGGTAGGACCGTGTGTCTGTGTTTGTGTCTGTGTGTGTGAGAGAGAGCAAGCGACACACACAGACAGGTGGGCTCAGGTAAGCATGAGCCATATGGCCATATCAGTATGTCAGGTAAGACATGTGAACGGATTCAGAGAAGTAATGAAGCAAAAAGCTCAAAAATAATAATAATGAGGCGTAAACAGAGTGGAAACATTTTTCATCCATCTGAACCCCACATCCATATGTTTTCATGTTTCACAGCAGCACTTAGTGGACCGACTGTGCCTGTGTCTCATTATAAAGTATCATATTTGGATGCTTTACAGACTACAGTGTTCATTGTCGAGCTTGAAATAATCTGTTCACACACATGCAGTATACACACACAGCCTCTCGTGCTGTATCCTATGGTTTTGATTGGCGGGTGGCTAAATTGACATTAGACTTTTGGCAGGTGAGGAGGAGTGTTTGCTTCCTCCTGCTAAGCCTCAGTCTGTATCCTGGGTAGTGCTGATAGAGGCAGAGAGAAAAAGAGACATGAAGAAGAAGAAGTAGCGGAGGGAGATAGCTTCACGAGAAGAAACAAAAATCAAAACAGAGAGGTATGAAAATAGGGAGTGTGAAAGGCACCTTCACAGTTTTACACATTGGCTCTGTTGTCCTTTCTGTGTCTCTGTGGGCTACCCGTGTTTGACAGGAAGTCTCTCAGCGTGGTCTTGTAGGTTGTTAATCCTCACTTGGATCCATCCACACAGATCACCATAGGAGATGAAAAGGGGTTGTTAGTTTAAACCCAACACAAATACAAATGACAAATGACAGGGCATTGTGTATGTGGCACATGCAGGGTTGTTCAAAAGGTATTTATTTGCCAAAAAAGTTTTATCGTTGAAAAAAAAACATATTTTTTATAAATCTGAGCTGGAATTAGATAACCAGTCCTCCCAAAAAGAAGATGCACAATTTCAGGGGCCCAATTTATTGTTTGGCAGAGTTAATTTTTTGTATTAAAAAACTACAACGGTTCCAATTCCTTCTGTCAAAATCAAGGAGCAAGAGCCCTTTGAGACCTTTGCCCGTACCTGTGAATAAATGAGCACAAACTGCAATTTTACACATGAGATGTGGCCAATCAGAACAAAAAACTGACAAGGGTAATTTCTTTGCTGTTTGTGACCTCAACAACACAAAGGTGGCAGCATTTTAATGAACAAACACTTTGTGAACACAGTGATAAATCAGCTCTGCTTTGCCGTGTGACTTCTTAGCGTGACCTTTCACTCTTTGACCTTACGCTACATCTGTGACACCAAGGGGTTTATTCTAGTGGGAGCTGATTAAGACATTATTGTAGTTAAAGAGAAGCCCAACATGTTGACCTTTGTTCCGTGTCATGGAAATTATAATGCTGCTGTACAGGAAAGCTACAAGGTCTGAGTGATTGCACCTGTAAGGATCATACGAGGCAAGAAACATGTGACATTATACACTCACCGCAAATACATTTCAGAATGAGATTTTGGTACACATACGTATGCACAGCAGTAGTGACCTACTTTAGTAAATGAACAATAAGAAAACAAAGTCATTACCGAAAGCTCCAAGCAAATATTTAACAGAATTTTTGAACAGTACAAAGACTTTAAAGCAGCAGTAATTGATTTTTTGGCCACATGGGGGCAAAAGCTATTAACACAGCATCTATGTATTATCTATTTACTGTGAATATTCATTCTCCCCTTTGCTGTTTTGGTCTCCAGTCTTGACTATTGTCACATTCAGAGCTCATGTCACCCGAACTAGCTTTGTCATTCTCATGCTCCAGTTCTGCTTTTAAATTAAATGATTCATATGTCAATTTATAAGTCCATTTTATTTATATAGCCTCAATTGACAACAAATATTATCTCACACTTTCCAATTGGAGCAGGTGTAGACCCTACTCTGTAATTAATTAAATGGCACCAAAACCAATTCCTTATCTTCAAAAGCCTTAGGTACAAATTCATTTTCAGAGCTACTGGCATCAACAAGCCTATAAATCTTTTTGGGAAAAACACTGGGGAAACAGTGCTTTCTATGATTTTAGACATTTAAACAGAACACTGTTAAAACAGATTGTTTCAGGGAGGGTGTCTCTAAACACCTGAGGCACAGCATGTGTTTAAAGGTTAATATAAAGTATGAAGACACATACAGTATGTGTTGCATCAAGCCAAATAGTATGCAGACAGGTATGGTACCTTTATTCATTGCATAATCAACCAGCCCAGTGGACAATCAGGATATCAGAGCAATCTAATGCATCAATTGGATTATTATATTTATGTACTGTTGTACTATTCCTGCGCATTTATTCAGATGTTATATAAGTCAGCCGGTACATTGTGTGATGTAATGATGCTATTGCTGATTTTACATGTACCTGTAGCTGCAGTGGGTTCTGGTCATCCATGGCTGCTGGATTGTCTGACCATCTCCACAGACAATTGGCTGTGAAGTGGGAGTACTGGAATCATGTTGACAGCGTGTCAGATTGGACTGTCCTGTTGCTCTCAGCTTTTTCTATTTTTATCAGAGCCAGAGTTTAGACCCAAGCTTTTATCAGCCACAGCAGAGAGGGAAAGAGATGTGATTTTGCTCTGTTAAAACTATTGTCAAGGACTCAGTGTGGTAGATTAAAGTTAAACAACTACAATGTTAAATGACATCAAAAATGTTATAAAAACTACTATTAAATCTACTTTCGTGATCACAATATGCACTCAGCCCTATCACCTCTTGATGTAGTGGCTGGAGCAGTTCCCACCTGGAGTTGTGTGTCCTGCTGAGGGCTGATGTGCATCGAGCAGCACTGATGTGCGTGATTGGCCTGATGAATGGTCATGAATGCTTTGACTGGCAGAAGCAGATGGCACGTTGGCAGTGCTTCACAGCCGTGCCCTCTGTGGACACGCCACGTGCAGGGAGGAACTAATCACCAGCCCGCCCTCATCAGTGTAATGACCAATTATAGCAGCACGATGTTACATGCAAAATGGCAGGCAGGAGACGGAAATATTTGACCCAAAATTACTGACCCCAAAATACCAAATTTTTAATGATGTACTGTATATCCTGGGGCTTTTTGTTCCAGGTAATCAGTAAGTTTTTACTAGAAAGTTTGTCTTTTACATATGTGGAAAAGATGACTATATGACTATGTTCAGACTGCAGGTAAATCACATTTGTTTCTCAAATCAGATCTTTAAGACCAATTAGTTAGTGATCAGATCGAAGTTTTGTGTCCAAACCAAGCATCTGCTTTGGTTGCTGTGGTAACAATGTAGGTGTCAGGAAGTACATATGCTGGTGACATGGCTTTCCAGCACAGAAGAAAGAAAAATTGAAATCCATCATCCCACCTTCCAAACAGTCACCCTGTCAAGTTGCAGAGTAGACAATTTATTTCAGTGTCTCTACATGGACTTATCTCTGGGTTGTCTTCCATACGCTGGTAGCAGCATTCTGCTGAGCCGTTCTGAGACACTTCTGTCACTCTGGATTTGAAGGTCAAAATCCGTTATTAGCGGTCTGGACTGAGACGTATCAGTAGAAATATGATTTGAATAGCATTTCAAACCACTTTCAAATGGGGTTTGGATCCAACTTGTAAAAATCGCATGTCATTTGGTTTTTCGCTGTCCAGACTTCCTAAAGTTAATCTTGATATGCCAAAAAATGGATTGAGGCTGGCAATCTGAACAAGGCATTAAAAAGTTATAGGCATAGAGGCCATTTTTTGTCAGTTGATGCGTTTAATGTAAAGCAGTGGCAGTAGGAAATTTTGGGTTTGCATTAGCAGTCCTTTAAAGCACCTCCCAAATGCTGTAAAGAGGATGACTGTAAACAGTGAGGCTTTCATCAATGAGATAATATTGTGCTGACTTACATGCACATGCAGTTTCCTGTTAATCTCCCACACTTACACGACTAAAAGTTTCAACTCATACGCCGCGAAAAGCAAAATACGGTACAGTCAGAGAGGATTACTCTATATTTCTGAATGGCTTTTTCATGCTTTTAGGTTGTAAAAAGTTCAAATAGATGTCATTTTGTGAAGGGTTTGCCAAATAAGTAATGTTTTGTACATTCAATCAAACACTGTACAATGATTAAACCAGGCTGACAAGTGAAAGGGCAGATAGAGACAAAGATACCTCTGAGCAATTATTAAATAAGAATAGAAGAAATCAGCAGTTTTTTGTCAAATAAATTGGAAGGTTAACGTCAAAATCTGATAAGAACAGGTTCCTGTCTGAGTGTCGAGTGCACAATAATGCTAATATCAAGCTAAAATGAATGTGTTGTTTAGCAAAGCTAGTCTTAAAACTTCAAAATAGAAATAGACGGTTAGTCGAGGGTTAGCACTACTGGAACTGGATCATACAATATCAACTGAACACACTATGGTCTGACAAATGACCACTGAAAAGCGGGTTCCGAAAATATTTAGGGGCTGGGGTTAGGGTTCAAATTGAAGGGTACATCACCCATCAGCTATAACACAGTTGATGTGTGAATTACACTGTTTATCTACTACTTGACACTTTTTTTTCCTCTTTAAAACTAAATATGGTTTGTGTTGCAGGTGAGCACCCTTGGGAGAGAAGTGGCCGACCTTGGACGAGTCATGAAGAGAATGGCCCAGCTCATGGAGAACCTCATGCCATCAGTGCCACAACCGACAGTAGTCTGTCCCGCGCACTACTCCCCAGTACAACACACATACCTTCCCCACCCCAGCCCTCCTCAGTCTTACCCTTCACCATCCTCTTCTCAGACTGCCTCCATCTGGATGGACACGGCAATGTCATTGCCCTCTTCTCCCGCCATTATCCCTCAGCAACATGGTGCAATGTGCCACAAGGACTCCCTCACACATAGACCCCAGGACCTCCAGCTGGGGTACCCCACTATACCCAGCCCAACTTTACCTCCAACTCCCAACTCATCTGCCCTCCAATTACAGCCCATCATCGCAGAGCCTCACCTGCCCTCCTCATCCCTCAGCTCACCAGATATTTCCCACTACAGAGACGGGGTTTCTGGCTCCATCAGGTCAAGGGGACACAGTCCTCCCCTTGAAGACAGGGGAGATGAGGGCCCTCATGAGAGCTCTGGGTGTTCTCCAAAAACTGGACTTGGAGGGACCTACCACAACCCAACCAAGGGTTTGTAGCAGCCCTCCATCTGAACTTCCCTGGACTTTTTCCAGGATATTTTTTGAGCTATGTTCCTGAACTTAAGATCAAACTGATCAGCTGCGGTCCACCATATCACTGGAGGACGTTTGCAGGGATGCAACTCAGATCCTTTTTGTTTTAAAGGCACGCGTTTAAAAATCATGTTGCATGAAAACAAGTACAGAAGGTTTAGGTGTGTTAGCTTTACCTTATAGAAACATAGTGTTGTTAGACAGAATGAAGAGGTTGGGTCAGCTGTGGAGCTGTATGATGGCAGCTCTTTAGGCACAGCTCACCCCCAGCCTACCTCCTTCCCCTCCTTGAGGCAGGATTGTGCTATAATGGAGGACAAGCGGAATACAAAGGAGGAGAGAGTCCTTTCTGTCCTCTCTTTTGCTCTTAGCTAGTTTCAGGTTGGCTGGGCTGGTTTGAGTAGTGGAGGTGGGCTTTGGAGACAAGGAGCAGAGGGGTGGGGGTCGTTAATGTGCTTCCCCCAACCCCCTATCTCTGTAATTTCCTTTCCTTTTAACCCTTCTTTCCTTGCTCACTCAACCTATGCCTGATGCTCCGGATTGCGTGGACCAGTGCATGGCTGGTTTGGGCTGGTCGGACTGGGAGCACAGAGATGGTGTGAGGAGAGATGGGACTTATTGTGCTCTTTACTGCTGGCCCTCGGGGAAAGGGAGGTGGAGGATGGAGGAAGTTGGTTGTGGTGGTGGTGGGGGTATGTTATGCCTTGGGCAGCACAGCCCCTGCTGTCGTCTGTCACACTGAGCACAGGGACTCTGTCTCCCTCTCTGTTTCTCGTTTCCAGTGATTCTCTCCATTCACCTACCACTGTCACTCTCCCTCCTTCTTTCTCTTTCACTTGCTCTCTGCATGCCTTTCCGAGCCTTTTGAGTAGTGCCTGTAGACACACATTAACATGCTGCATGTCACCCTGTGGAAATCCAGCTTGCCATTTATCTATCTATTTAAAGGAAACACGGTTCAATCTTTTAATAGCTGAACCTGGCATTTACTGATGCATATTTATTGGATGTTGGCTCAGTTTAAACAACTGGGTAATTTTAGACACAAGGTAGTCGCCCCTGTTGTCAAGTGGCCTGGAGCAAAGCACCAATACTAAATTGGTTCACGATCCAAATGTCGGCCATTTCCCTGATCGTTACCCAGGGTTATCAGCTCTGAGATCCATTTTCTCAGCTGCTCAGAGCACAGGCAATATCCCCACATAAAAGCACAATAAGGAGATATAGACGCTTTTATATTTCTATGAATGTATCATTACTAAAGATGTATTTTTTTACCTCAAAGAATGCAAGAGTGTGGGATAGCAGTAAATGATGCCATTGTATATGAGGTTATGGCAGTGCTGTTTGCTGGTACCAGCCAATGCAATCTTAAACCAGGAAAAAGGTCCTAACTCTCATCCCAACAGATCTACTGTTCTCTTTTGAATTCACGTAGGTTTGAATCTGCTTCTCTGCAAATGGAATGTACTGTAATCAAACATCTTTTTCCCATAACATTTTGATATTTATTAGATACAAAAAAACAACTGTTATGCTAATAAATGACAAATATGACTGTTATGTCCTGGCTTTTCCTTTTTTGTCCAATATTCACAGAGACATTCATTAATGCTGGGAAGAGGTTATGAGAGATCACATCCAGGAAATCAGCCTTTTTCACTTTTCCAAAACACAAAACCTATACAGTATTCCTTGCAACCAACATGTACAATACAGACTTAACTTTGCTCAGTTTCTGTGTTTTGGAAGTCAGTGGTTTTAATTTTAAATTTTAATTTTCAATTAAGTGGTTGGCTGTAAACCAAAGCTTAGGACAAACTTTTGACCTGATGATGTCAGTAGTGGAAAAGTTAGGGATCGCCAGCATTCCACCATTATTACAATTCATGCTGAAGGGGGCATGAATGTTGTATGAATGTGATATTTCAGTCTAGACCAGTGAACTGTCAGACTGACATTATCATCCCTAGAGTGCATGGCTAAACAAAAACAGATCAGCATCAGCATAATAGATTTTTTTATGTGAAAACAAAGCACAGACATCTTTAAGCATCTGAGACTGGTTAATGCCCAAATTATAGCTTGTTGTGCGGTTCATACAATCAAAAATGAAAACTGAGTGAGGACAAGAATTTGTAAATTGTTCCACAGCATACGCTTTTGTATTTAACACAAACATATGCTCAAGTTTGCAAAGTGAATTGTTGATCTTCATGCACACACAAAAATAAGCAAACACACAAAGTAAATAATGCCAATTCTCTGTCACGAAACACTGACGTCTGTCCACACTCTGTTTATAATAGTAGTATGTGTTTGTTTTGTGTGCGCGTGCGTGTGTGTCTGTCGTTCATAAGCTGCCGCTACGGTTCATCTGAGGTGAAAGCACTGCAATCGTCATGTCCTTCTGCGGTGACGTGGGCGGGTGGGGTGAAAACTGAGTAAGTATGCGTGCTGTGGATCACATTGACACATCTTTCATAGGTCCAGCTGCTCTCACCTGGCGAGGGGCTGCCCTAGCGTGTATGTGTGTGTGTGTGTGTGTGTGTGTTAGGAAGCGGAGTTAGGGGAATACATGTGTGCAGCAGGGATGCTGGTGAGATATGCTTTATGGGCATTTATGATTGAGGTAACATTACAACTGTCAAGGTTTGTGTGCATGTTTGTGTAAACCTTTATTGCAAGGACATTTCTGCCTATGAGTGAAGACATATGTGCTTTATGAGGACATGTGTGCTTTGTGGGGACATTTTGGTGTGTCCAAACAACTTCAAATGGCTGTTTGAGGATTAAGACTTGGTTTTAAGTTCAAAGTTAGAATAAGGTTTTGCATGTCTGTAAATGATTGATTTAAGAAGAGGCAATGGTGTGAGTGAAAATTAAAATACATGTTGTAAAAATATTCTCCACCTACACAATTTCTTGTGTGTTCTACTGAGAAGGGACTTGCAGGCGGGCGGGGTTGTGTTTGCTCTGAGGATGATTATCTGTGTATTTAGCAGCACCTCCAGCACATCTGTGGGAATGCTGTTATTTAGCCCGGGGTCCTGCAGACCCATCCATATTTAATGGTGTACAGACAATCCCATCCTGGCTGTTTATGCATCGTTTTATCCACCTGCTAGCAAACTCATCTTTTATTCACTTCTTCCCACAATCTGTCATTAGCAAAGTGAGGCCCATCTGCCTTCCTCCTTTACACCATTACTTTCTTATGATTTTTGATTAAAGTTGGGGCTGACTCAGAGGGATGGGAGGACGATATAATAGAGCTGGAACTGTGGAAAGTGCAACACAAATGCTAAAAGAGGATGTGTACTGATGATGTATGAGCTTTCATCTTCATATTAAACATACATTGAACTATGTGATTCCTATTCCTTCTATTTCTGTGTTTGATTAAACCACTATTTTCACATTGTTCAATAATGGCCCTGACCCAAATACAGCAACTATTCATCCCTGTCCACTCTTTTCATCTGAGCACACACAGAAATGCCATGTGAGCACACACACACACACACACACACACACACACACACACACACACACACACACACACACACACATTCACTCTTCCATTCAAATGAGCACTTTATCCAGTGAAAAGAGCCTCTTCACTTGTCCCTCGCCCCAGATTTCAGTGCTGAAAAACACCATCGCTGTGCAGGAGGTGAGAAATTCTCTCTCAGGTAATACAAATCTGTCCATTTCTCTCCTTTCATTTCCACGGACATAATGGAGATATGTTGAAATCTGCCAGCTGTGGTGTGGTACTTCCATTCAGCCCTTACTCGGATCCGATAGGCTGCCTGCTGAAGAAAAGAGGCCGAGCTGTGTGCTGAACCAAGGACACATTGTGTTTGTGTTTGAATGTGTGTGGTCCAACTTGTGTGAGGTACACCCACATATCACAAGTGTCTGTGCGTCCTGTATGCAAATATAAGCACACACGTACGTATGGAGAAAGCTCTCCACACAAGGGCTTAACATTGTTCTGTTCCACTCTGAGTGAGACGGCAGCCGCTGTTGCACATCCAGATAGTAATATTTGCATTGGTGTAAAGCAGAAAGGGAGTTGCAGGGCATCTTGTGTGTTTGATAAATGAGTCTGAGCTGCTCTCTTGGGTGCTGTGGTACTGGTGGTGGTGGTGGTGGGAGGGGTGGCAGAACAATGCGCATGTCAGAAGTGGAGATTAATGGTGGCTTCTTCTCTTAGAAGTGCAGGTCTGGCTATGCCCATCAAGCGTGGATACTGGAACGACGGCTAAATTACCTCTTTTGTTGTTCACCTGTCAGAGAGTAGTCTGGCATTTTATAACCGCAGATAGGTGGATCATCAGCATGTAGAGCTCTTGCTAAATAGTTGTCTTCCATTGTGTTGATGTAGCAATGATGTAAGGCTCCCTGTTGAAAAGTCTGGATTAAAATGTTCACGCGTTTATAGAAGAGGACTGAAGGCATTCTTCTGAATGTGAACACCTAGCAGCACTGACTACATTTGGACAGCCAAACATGATGTACCTTTCCATTTTGTTATGTGATGGTGCGTTTTTCTAGGATAACTAGCCAAAAATCGACATTACAAAATGAACAAACAGCTTTTCTTTTCATCTAATGAGTGAACGATAAAACTAATGAACTATTAACTCTGCATGCGGCTGTGATGGGGCTCACTGTCTTCTAAGCATCTGTTTGTCAGCTACCTAGATGTCAAAACCCCAAATTTCTTTTTTATGGCATGTGCAATATGCACATTTTTAGACAGGCCTACATATGGATTAATTATTTCAAGTTTCTTATGTTGTTCCGTATCGGAGGAAGATCCAAATCATACACATGTTGGACAGAAAGTAAAAAAGAAAAAAAAACAGAAAAGAGGGACAGAGGGAAAGAGAGCTGATCCATCTTTAAAGGACCACTTTGTAAGAAAGTTGATATTTGAGTGTCAGTATTTGACAAGAGACTCAAAAATCAACTTTCTTACAAAGTGAGCCTTTTAAGATGGAGAGGGTTAAAACTCAGTATGTGAGCTTATGTGATAAATAGTTACTTGAGGCGGCTATAATCAATATTTTTAATAATGTATCAATGTGAAAGGTGTTATATTATTTTATCATGAACATATAGAGAATTATCACCTGAATCTGCAGTTCCCCTCTGGCTTGAGGGAGCTTTACAGTAAGTTTAAGCTCATTGTTTACCTGTCCACCAGCCAACTTTACCATTTTCATTTCCCCCCACTGCTCATTTCAGCTGTAGCAGGAGGCTGTTGTCAGTGAAAAAGCTCTTTAAGCCCTTCTACACTATCTGCTCAGTACCAGACACACAGTTGACAACTAGCTGGTGAACATAGAGGAACAGTTAGCAGATAAAGGGCCAGATCTTTCCCCCAGGAGTTGGCAGAGACCAGAAACAGAGCTTAAAGAGGCTGAATGTTGGACTAAGATTTACCAGATGATCAGACAACCCAATCGCCAGAATAAATGGTGGCAATGTATACGTTTCTGCAAACCACGGATATGTTGAAACTTAACATTACTTTATGTTGCAACTTTACTTTTAAATTTTCTACTTTATGTTGTGACAGCATTGTACTTATGGTCTGGTTAGGTTCAGGCACAAAAACCACTTGGTTAGAGTTAGAAAAAGATGATGTTTTGGCATAAAATCCTTGCTTTGGTCGCCACAAACACGGCTACAGATGTCCTGACTTCCCATCCAAAATATTTGTTTTCCATCAGCAAAATCGTGGCTGGAAATTATCCTTAAAAACATCCTCCACCTCCCAATATGAAAACAAGGTCATAAACATGAAAATGTTATGACATGTATTGTCGTAATGTCAATATGCTAGCCTACATATGACATGTACAAATGTGAACATAATTGAGGTTTGCAGAAACGTTAACCACCAACGTTATATTCTGGCGTCTGAGCTGGGACAGAAACACGACTCCAAATCAACAAGAAGTTCACCATATCAACTAAAAATGTGATTTGTACATAACATTTGTAGGCTTAAGATGTCATTTTTTGGGGCTCACACAAGTCTCACTCTCAGGTTACATATATTTTTCCGTTTTGTCTTGATTCTGTCTCTTACCCACATGATGTCCATGTTTTTACTTGTCACCTCTTAGGCAGAGAAGCCACAAAAGGGCTGTGAGGGTGAAGGTTAGACATTTAGCTCTTTGTCCTTTGCGAGACAAGCTTGCATAACATTTCTTTGTGTGGAAGTGAAATCTCCCAGTTTTTATAGCGCATTGTCAATCAGCTGTGTGATGCCACTGAAGGGCCTCTCAGCTGGCTTGATTGTAACACTCACACAGGAAATCAGCTCACTGTGCACATTATAAGGTCTTGCGTATTGTCTTATACCCTTTATGGTTTCGTTTGCAACCTCTGGCTGAGCAAGGGTGACACTGAAGGGTAATATTATCTAATTAAAACTTTCCTGTGCAGGGCTTTATGCTCCCCTGTTCACTTCAGGACTGTAGACATTGTCAGTGGCGGAACTCCCCCTAAAGCTAATGTGATAATGTAATAGCAACTTTATTCTCCTCTAACTTTAATTCATATTTTATCACAATTGTTTATCTATTCATGGTCAAATTTAACAGCTTAATCATACTCCTACAACCTGCTCACGCCCTTTATATTTGAATCCCATCCTTCACCATGTAAGTAGGTGAAATAAGTAAGATTGGTGCTATTATTTTTACCCTTACAGCAATTCCGAATTTGTTTTTTGACCTGAAAGACCCATTTTTAAGTACTAAATGTGTTACACAAATAGAGGCATCATTAAAACACTGATTCAAAATTTAAAGGGTGCCCTATAAAGTGTTCATGTCACCTGGAACTCTCTAAACGAGACATTCAGAAGCTGTTTTTGTTTCCGACCTTAATTGCTGCTGCAAGCCAAGTTTTGTCACATTTTAATGCACTTAATCTCCGCTCAGTGTCAGCGCTGGCTCCCAAGGCCCATCCACATAGACCTAATTGCACAACAAGCACATTACGAATCACTGGAAACAACAGTGTCTCTGTACAGAAGACCCAAGGCTCTTTTAAGGCACGCACAGTAAGTACAGCCACCTCCGTCCTTGGTGAAATAGCCCCATGGATCTTCATAAAGAGGCCACAGCATCCTGCACCACAGCAGCTGACATCCATCTGAGTCTCACACACAATGTGTGTATGTGTGTCCACGTACCTATATATGTGTGTGTGTGTTTTTGGGAGGTGGCACAGGAGAAGAAGGAACAAAGAGGCTGGTGAGAATGTCCAGCAGCCATCAGCCGTTTGATGTGGGTGTTATCTCTGTATTTATCACTCTCACCTCAGCATGGAGATGAGATGGAAGATGCAAGTGATGGGAGACACAGGGGAGGGGAGGGCAGGCAAAAGGTCACATGCAGCTACAGAGAGGGAGGACAGTTTGAGGACAGAAGAAAAAGAGTCTCAGGAGTGGGAGCATTTGATTCCAGAGGAAAGGAGATATTTTCAGTGGTGGTTTAGATTTCTTGAAATTAACACAGACTAAATACTTATGCACATATTCTGATAAAAACAACAGCTCTGTTGTCTGTGTAAATAAGTGTATCACAACAGCTCCTTCAGCTGCCATATGTTATAACTATCAAACATGCTGTATTCCCCCTCAAACAAGTGTCTTGTAAAGGGAGTTGCTTTACCAGCACACTTGACTTGACTGGTTATTGCAGAGAGACTTCACACAGACCACAGTCATTGACAGTGATTACTTTATATCCTCTACTGGGACACTTTCACACCAGTTAAAGTGACATCAGAGACCCCTATAGGCTGCAAGATTTACGTCATGAAACAGGCAGCAGAATGAGTTTTCAACAGGGGTGTCAGAGCTATGATCTCAGGTTAAGTAATATATTACTAATGCATAATTCATGATGATTTAATGCATGTGTTAAGGCAGGGTGTGTCATGGAATCCTGTTATTCACTATTAACATATTCATAAGTTACTCTGATGTTATGTGATGAGTTCACACTTAGGAATTTACTTTAACTGTGTTACTATGCAGCTTAGATTTCAGTTACATAGACGTTTACTTAATTAACTGTATTTATGTATTTATGTTTTACATGTTTACATCTGACAACAGTTTGATTAAAAAAATAGCTTTGTATTTCTACT
This sequence comes from Pagrus major, assembly GCF_040436345.1. NCBI lineage: Eukaryota > Metazoa > Chordata > Actinopteri > Spariformes > Sparidae > Pagrus > Pagrus major. The sequence goes on along the minus strand of NC_133217.1, from coordinate 11,596,529 downwards.
TAGGTGTCCTTTACACTGGGGACGCTGGAGAGATGTCCCCATCACTTTTTAATAGCATCATTTGTTGAAATTTGCTTTATAAAAAAAAGAAAAGAAAAGAAAAAAAGAAGTTTGAACCAAAAAACAGACGCAGTTATCTATTCTGACCTCATGTGATCCTCTCATTACTTTGCCGAAAATTTACTATGTTTGAGACTATTAAAAAAATGTTTTTTTCATCTGAGCCCTTGTGTCCCTACCGGTTTTTAACACAAAGTGACACCCTTGCATTTCTATGAGAGAAAGTGCTGTTCTGCTGTCTGACTTTTTTTTTTTTTTAGTTTCATGTAACTGTAATCCAGCTATTTTACTCTCATATCAGTTAATGTATGAAGTAAACAGTGCTGTCAAAAGTACCCAAAAATCACACTTGTGTAAAAGTAAAGATATAAAATATTACTATGGTAAAAGTGTTCTTACATATCAAAGGTACAAAAAAGTGAAATATCTATACATATTTACATATATTGTTATACTGCATACAATGGGTCGACTGATTTTCTAATCTAATATTTTTCTGATTATTGGAATCAGTGTCTTTTTATCCGATTAGTTTAAAAATGATGTACTTTGGCTCTGATGCAGCATGTAATCTTCAAAGTAACTAGTAACTATAATTATCATATAAATGTAGTGAGTATTATAAGTATTACAATTTTTGCCTAAAAAATATAATGGAGAGGAAGTATAAAGTAGCAGAAAATGGAAATACTTATGTAAAGTACAATTACATCAAAATTGTACTTAAGTACGATACTTGCACTTAGCTACACTAGCTAACTGTGTTTGCTCAGCCCTCTGAGAGCAGAACATTACTTTCTCTCATAGATATGAAAGGTCGCCCCTTTGTGTTAAAGTGGTGGAGACATAAGGGCTCAGAGGAAAAAAACATGTTTTAAAGGTCTTAAACATAGGCGATTTTAGGCAAGGTAATGAGGGGATCGCATGAGGTCAGAATAGATAATAACAGCGGGGGGAAAAGTGCATAATGGCACATCAAAATTCATTTAATCTCATTTGTATGTTAACATTTCTTGGTTAAAGCTATTTTTTAACACATTTTTAACAAATTATGATTTTAAAAAGTGATGGGGACATCTCAGCATCCCCAGTGTAAATTACACCTAGTCTACGTAGAAATGTGAAGCTGTTGTTTTTAATCAGTCATCAGATGTAAACATATAAAAACAATAAACATAAATACAGTTAAATACATGAACTTTTATGTAACTGAAATCCAGCGAGTGCGAGTAACTTTTAATTTGTTAACAGTGAATAACAGGAATTCATGACACATCCATGAGTTAGCGTTACTATGATTTGTATCCTTATTGTAAAGTCTTACCCCTGTCTACTTTTCACAGGTCCTTTGTGTTTATGTGGCTTCTAATCAGTGCTGACAGGTGGGACAGGTTTGATGCATGAATAATGGACGAGTCTATTCTCTGCAAATATAAACAGCCTTATTATTGTTTTTCTTAGTTTCTGACCTCAATAAACCCCATAATGCAGGGAGGGATCGCCCTTCCCTCTGTCACAAACTGTGACAAAAAATTAGGACGCTGTGTAACATACAGGTAATAAAACAGAATGTGATCATTTGCTTATCCTTTTTGAAATGTACTCAATTAAACAGTACAAAGATAATATATTTAAGGTTTTACCTCAAATGACTTAATTGATTTTTGTCAATTAAGTAAGAAACACCTGTTAATGACCAGGTTCATTGAATACAGGTGATAACATCATGATTGGGTGTGAAAGGGGCATCCTCGGAAGGCTCAGACCTTCACAAACAAGGATGGGACGAGTGAAACGCACAATAGGACAAAGGATATTACTACATGGGCTCGACAAAACTTATGTCGGTCAACTCAGTTTGTTTGGAAAATTATGCCGTTCTGTTTTTATTTACACAACATCCCAACTTTTTTGGAATCAGTTTTTGATACATCATATAATTGCCTTCACAAACAAAGAATTGTGTGAAAAGTTTGTGTAATCTTAATAAAATCTGCTGAGTTTAAAAATGATTTACAGCTGGTGCCCCAGTGCATCCTTTTCTGTGGCAGACTTCTGAAAAATTGCATCAAAATCATCAGCAACTCTCATCATCTCGTCTCTTTGTTTAGTAAACATCTTTCTGTATAGCATGTCCTGCGACCATCTGGCCAGACATGGCTTGCTTTTCCAGAGAAAACAGCCACACAAAGAGTCTGTGACCTCTTGCCATCCCCTAAACAGCCAGAGTAGAGAGACATTGCCCTTCTCTTACAACAGCTCAGTAACCTACAGTTATGTAACTGAGGGAAGACATGCTAATCAAATACATGTTGTTTGCCCAAGTGTTATCCCTCGAAGCTGCAGACATACCATATGACTGGTTTTATTTAAAAGGTGCTGTGTACTTGACTGGGCTAAGTGCACCATGGGTTAAAGAAGAGCACTTCTGTGACAGAGTATAGGCAGTTATTAGAGCTCAGTGCCTCGGGGGTGAGGAGAGAGTTACCGAGGACCAGCTCGGGGTCCTGCCTGCATCTCAGTTGCCATCCCAACACTGAGCTCTATATATATGGCTTAAAGAACATCTTCACTTGTGTTTGGGCTGAGTTACAGTAGATGCTTGGTCACACGACACAGCTATCTGCATGTTGATCACAGGTTTGCCCGTTATAGACTGCATCCACTCCCCTCAGTCACATGCACTTCAGGACATTACTGTCACATGATGGGCTTAATGAACAGCAAAACTATATTAGATTACCTCCAGTCACTGAAAGTTTAGCTGAGAACATCTTCAAGGAAAGAGTCAAAAATAAATCACATGAGAAGTTAGGGCATGTGTAACAATAATAAAATGATCAGTTGGGGCTTTAGTAAAGATTTTGAAGGCAGGTGGCTCCCTCTGCTGTTGACAGCTGATAAGTAATACACATTTACATTTACGACATTTATTTTGGTGAAAATAAGAGTGCAATGATCCTAAACACATTGAGAAATAATATATAAATTAGAATATAACATTTTTGGTGAGGTTAGACTAATCAGTGCCTAATTAATCCTGTAAAATACTCACAAATCAGCAGAATAAGTACGTTGTATAAAATTCTGTTGCATATTAAACTGCGGCCGACTAGTGTCATGTATAAATAAGTCAGCAGCAGTTGTAGCATGGCTGATGTTAGGCACCTTAACCTCTGCAATTTCTCCATTGGCCTCTGAGTTGGAGGGTATGTCAGAGTCTCTTGCTCAATAAGTTAAAAAATATTCAAGTGTGGCTCACAAGATATCCATTCACTTGGGATAATATGAGATAATTGGCCAATATGTTTCATTAATACTAGTTCACAGTTATTCGCGGTTAAATTAGCTCGCTCACATGATTGCACGAGGAATCATGGGACTATCATAAATTTGTGTCAATTAAATGTTTTGGGTTTTTTTAAATAATCTTTGCTAATAATTTGTTGGATTCTTGTTCACATGTATTTCTAGAGACATTCAAATTTTTGAAGATATAAAATTTTTGTGACATTATGAAACAATAATTTGGTGGTTAGGGTGGCTGATGGTCCTGAGCGACCCTCAGGACCCTGAGTGGTTATGGACTCTGTTAAAGAATTTAAATTTTCTGTACTGCAATCTAAGGGAAATTTGGGGGACTTACTGAAAATGAATAAGTAGGGATAACATACATACTGATTTTTGGTACTGTCTCTTACTTAATACTAAGCAGTTTTGCTGCATAGATTCATTAATTTCCATCCAACCTAAACTCAGCCTATCGAGATTTATTGGTTTTTAATGATATTCTGTCAACTGAATACTTTTAGACTAAAACAAAAACATTTACACATAAATTAATCAAAGCATTTACAAAAATCGTTTAATCAGTCATTTTCTCTACATGTTTTTCCACACTGAATATGATTAAATGTACAGTACATAAATACAGTAATAGACATTCCTAAAAAGGTATATTTAAATAAAGACTTTATTCCAGCATAATCATATCTTGTCATTTTAGATCATCTGTTGTTTATTATTTAACACGGTAAAATTGTATTTGCAATCCTTAAAACAGGAACAAGTGGCAAAGTGGAGCGAAAAAATGTAAGTTCTGTGTATTTTTCTACACCATTTCACTACTATATGCTACTACGCATACTGTCTACAGATTTACATCACGCAAATCCAATGAATCCCTCTGTGCTTTCTATGTCAGGTACCTTTAGGAGCAACTAGTTGCTCAAAATGCCACTGCTGTCTGGGGTGACGGTTGCAGGGGCGCAGGAAGAGACCTCCTGTGTGCGTGTTGACGTCTTTTGGGCTGCTTTGCGGGAGCCCTCCTTCTTTTACAGCCTCCAGACACAGCTGGGACTGCTGGTGGACGAGTTGACCGCTCAGCTGAAGCATAAAACAGTAACACTGAGTCAGCCAAACTCCCCACATGATAACATACATCTATTTCATATAAAAGTTTCATTCTCTGCCTTGCCTTTATGAACTTCCACCGGAGTCTGCTGATTGTTGGTCGTTGTCTGGGGCACGGAGATAAGACCACCCTCTCTCCTCTGGCGTCAAAGCACAAAGCCCCCATGGGACCCCAATGCACTTCCAGCTCAGAGTTTAGATCACAGTGCTGCGATGACAAGAGAAATCATCTATGCCACTGTGTGTTATCTTACGTCAACTTTCACAACTGTTGTCATTGTTACCTGGCTGCCCGTCCCACTGCACGGTGCGATGTTCATGGCCCCGTCCTGCAGTCCCTGCCCTCGGGGGTAGTCGGCACAGCTGCCAGTGCCAACGTTGTACAGCTTTGAACAGGCACGAATGGAATGTGTCAGTCTGTTATGCCCATCAATGGTTAGTGAAAGTCATGTGTGTGTGTGTGTGTGTGTGTGTGTGTGTGTGTGTCTGTCTGTGTGTGAGCGTGTGTGTGAGCGTATTCTACCTCGCCTGACAGTGCAGGTCTGTCCTGAGGGATGTAAAGCTCCGGATAAACAGTCGTCAGGTACCAGTGGAAGTTCCTACAGCCAAGACTCCTCTTAAGCCGCAGACGCTCTGTGATGTTCGGACTCTCAGACTTCATCAAAGAAAGAACGATTAAAGCAACATTATGTAACATTTTTACCTTAAAATAAAAGCCTCAAGATCATTTTGATGGTGCAGTGTCTTGTAATAGGTTGAATGGTGTCTCTGTCTCAAATTAACTTAAATTGTCAACAGAACGTAAAGAAATAACAGTTTGAACATTGTGTCAGAGACATCTCTGTATTGCATTGCAGAGGTATCTATTGAAGTTAACATGCTAACCTTCTAGCCCCTAGCCACTTTGTAGGGTGATAGTGTGATAGAAAACAACACCAACACTCCCCTGGTGCTGCAAGCTCCCAGTCTGGACAGAGTCAACTAATATAACCGCTAGCTGCACTGTAAACTGTGATTAGTAGCTAACGCCAGCCACAGTTAGCAGCAGTTGCCTCTGAGTCACTGCACACCTTTACTTTGGAAATGGGCACTTGTTCTATAACAATTATTTTTTGTTGAAGGGGAATATGATATTAAATGATAAATACTCCCCAACCAATCTCTCGACTAAATCCCCAAACCAAATATACACACCTGTCTGATGAAATGAGCGAGCGTGTCTCTCCTATAGAAGATCTTCCTGTAAGCGTCCATCCAGGTGTCAGCAATCCGGATCTTGTTCCTCTGAAGCAGCTCCTGGTCTGGGAACTGGTAGGGCAGGTGGTGGTGATCCCGGTGGGCCACACGGGAGCAGGGAACCACTTCCATGGATCCCCCGCATGACCACACCTAGGTTATAGGAAAGCTTTATCAAATTCTGTTTTAAATAATATCATAAAAGCACATGACAAGTCTTATCATCCTTTGCATGTTGATGATCAAACTGCACCATTTTGCATTTTAATCTCTGCAAAACATGGTACAAATCAACAAATTTAATGGTCATCCCAGGGAAACAGGTGGTCAAGCAACATTTTCCTCTCATGCTTGTGCATTTGTCAACTGGCCCAGACATTCCCAGACCACTATTCAACCTGAGATATCCATGTGCAAAAGGCATCATGTCCCAGTGCAGCATTCCTGAGGCCCTGACAGAAGGCAACCGAATCACTGAGCCGCAGCATTGTTAAAAACAGCTTATGTGACTTAAGATGAAAACAAAAGCAATCTGTCATCTCTCTGTCCCCTGTGAGCGAGTGAATGACTGAAAGGATTTGGATGGCAAGTTGATAATTGAAATAAAATGTTTGCTTTACCCTGATCGACAGCTCAATTTGCTCCTCCCCCCACAGCAGCATCCCCGGGTCGTAGGCTCCCACACTCTGGAAGAAGTGTCTGTCGATGGCCAAAACTCCACCTCCTAAAGCCGGGCTCCTGTTATAGACAGAACGGCAGCACTTTAACACAGGAATGAGTCTTCGTGTTGGTGGAGCAGAGAGACATTACAAACTGAGTACTGAGGACAAATGGATCACAGCCCAGAGCAATGGTTCTTCACCTTTTTGGCTTGTGAGCCATTAAAACTAATCAAAGTTAACTCACAAAATCCTTGTCAAAGGTTATATATTAACAAACTCTTTGTTTTCATGACTGATAAACTGAATAAACAAACTGACTTTAAAGGACAACACAATTTTATATTGTTTTACTTTGTCTATATGTGGCGGACCCTGCCACCTTTCTAGCTTGAAACAGTGTTCTGGGGACCTTATTTTCCTCTGAGAACAGCTTCTGAGTTTGTATTATTACCTCATTTATATTGTGAATATTAAAATTATGAGTTTATATTTATTCTCCAAAACTACATAGTGCCCCTTTAAAGCGAAGAGTAAGTTTTACCTCTTTTGTTGTTGTTTTTGTTAATGAGAGTGAATGAGACATTGAACTATACAGTATTTCACAAGTGATTTGCAAAGATAACAGAAAATGCCTGACAAAATGAACAAATCTTCATGGAAATGGCAGATTGTGAAATTCTGGGCAGACACTGATGTTTGAATTAACAATTTGGCCAAAAGCTGATGCCAATAGCAACGTTTTTGTTGTTTGTTTTTTTTTATTTTGTTTTTGTTGTCATTTATTCCCTCTTTTGTTCCAGGGACATTTTCATAAAGGAACCGTTTTTTAAGCAATTCAGCCCTTCATTATCAATCATACAAATTTATGAAACAACCTTTAATATTAACCATGAAAAAGAATAGAAATGATTATTTTTCTTTTAAAGTTACTGCTTCAGATGCCTTCTCAGCCTGCTAAACAACTTCCTACACAATGATGAGAATTTTTCAGGACTTTCACGGCCTTACAAACTGATGACAGGACAAAACTGATGTGACACAACAGAAAAACATCAGCTACTGTCATCTGTGAATGTCATCCTATTTGCCAATAGCGAGTGAGGCAAATATTAGCCGATACCGACGTTCTGTTGATAAATCAGCCACACTCATTTAATTAAGTTAATATGGTTATTGTTTTATTTTTTAACTTTTATAACAGGACACCTCACTGAGGGTCCTAAACCTCAAGATGGGAACCACTGGCCACGAGGAAAATAAATCAAACAATGTGCAGTTTTTCCTTTATAGCTCATACATCTCTCTCATTTGCTGCAATTTTCAAGATGCAGAATTTTCTGAACCATTAAACATAAAAAGATTAAAAAAACATTTGGTTAGTGCTTCCTCTTAGGTTTCACTCAACATTACTCCAAGTAAAAGTCAGCTTTCTTAGGTTTAAGTTCACCTTAGAGCTTGAACAGCTGACTCTGGGTCCTTATCTTGCAGTTGAGGGTTAGATTCCCAGTGGAAGTCAAGTCTCCAGTCGAACACTCCCCTAACTGGCCACTGGGTGGCGTTGTACTGAAAGGTCTGCCAGTCAATCACATCCATGATGGGGGAAACAACTCTTGTCCTGCATGGAGACAGCACATCCATCTGAACAGACATTCCTATATTCAGATTTGAGTTTTTTCATCGAGAAGTGTGATTCAAAATGAGGCCGGTGTTATGAATGACAAGTATGTTCCTGTCGCTCAAAGATTTGGAAGAAGAAAGACATTTTGAAATTCACAACCAGCCTTCCTTGGTTTCATTTTCACTTATTGTTCAAAGTCTTTTGGGCTCATGTCACAGAGGCCATCTTTAGAGGCACATCCTGTCTTCTGCTGGAGTCAGTTCTGGTTCACATATGTTATGTGAAATCTTCCTACCAAGGGGCCAAGTGTGATGTGATGCTCAGAGGAAATGGAATGAAGAGATTAAAAGAGGGGAAGAAAGAGAGCGAGAAATGGGAGAAGGGTCAAACATGTGGCTGAGAGAGTTGAGAGGCTGCAGATTCCAGGTCTGAGAGTTCAGCCTAATTACCTAGTCTAATTAGAGGCACGCTGCAGGCAGCCTGAGACACAAGACTAGAGCCAAATCATGAGAGCTGAGCTTTGGATACACACACAGCACATGTAACCCCCGGCCTTACTAATGAGTGAGGACAACTGATAACTCTGCACCCTCCTTCTTCTCACTTCTCTCAAGTGCTTCTGTCAAACAGCAGAACATAGACAGTTTGGGCACAGCTGGATTTTTCCAGAACAAACTTTATTCTAGATCCTAATTATTCTTCATCACAAAACTCAACAACAACAGCTCATTGCTCTTGTAGATGATAACAGTAAACAGTACCTGTCCTGTGCCACTCTCTCCAGCAGCGGTTCCAGCCAGCCTTTCTGGCATTCACAGTGGGAGTCCATGAACACCAGCACCTCCCCTGCAGCTCTGGCAGCACCCAGAGCGCGGCAACCTCCGACTCCAAGGCGCCTGGTGCTGCGAATCAAACGCACCCCGTCCAGATGAGACACATACTCACTTAGCACACTCTTCAGGTGACCTGAGAAGTGAACAGAGGCATCAAGGTCATGCAAAGGTTAGGATGGATGGATGGATGGATGGATGGATGTGGACTCACCGTGCTGGCTCAGGTCGTCCACCAGCAGAACCTCCTGCAGATACTGTTTGGGTGCAGTGTCCAGCACGCTGTGCACGGTGCGCAGGAGCGTGGACCAAGCCTCGTCGTGGAAACAGATAACAACACTTGCCGACGGCAGGGACTCGCTGTAGTGCTCCCCCAAACACCTGTTTTTACGTGGCAAACAAATTCACAACTTCATTTAACACTTTTAAAGTGTCTTGATACCAAAATTGGGTCGTTCCGGTGCAAAGGTTTTGGTTTCAGTCGTGCGCTTTGGTAACTCACTCAGGATGGCGCGCCTCAGGCAGCCTGCGATGCAGTGATATCTTCTCGCTGACCACCTCGTTGAAACCGTACTTCTGCACCGCAGCGATCTCCGCATCCCTCTCCACACCCTCCAGGTGTAGCAGAACAGCTTTCCCCATTTCCCCGTGCGTCGGAGCCGCAGTGGCGCGGGTGTCCCTATTTGTTCCGGGCAGAAGCACCTTGTAACTCCCCTTCTTCTGCTGCGGGTTCTTCGTGCCCTGTGTCGATGGCACGAACAAAAGCTGGTCCTCTTGCAGAGATTTTAGCGGGGAGAGATCGGCGCCGAGCTCTAATGCAGGGTCCCGGGAATCCACGATGACCTCCAGGTCCGGCGCACCGGGAATCCGCTGAAGGGGGCGGCGGGGAGGGCCAGGGTTCTCCTGACTGTGGCTCCGGTCCCGGTTAAAGAGGTCCGAGAGCGCCAGAGTCGCCAGGGCGAACCCGAGGAGCAGCAGCCAGAGGCAGAGCATCCTCCTCCGGGCAGCCGTGGCTCTGCTCCACAGCCTCATGATGAAGAGTGGTTCGGCGCTCAGAAGTTAGCCCAGCGCTGTCTCGACTTCCCCATGCCTGAGTTTTAACTCAACTTTGAAGTTTGTGATCTTACAGGGGTTATCCAAAAAGGAGAAAAGGAAACAAGTTACCCATCTGTGCTTTGAAGCGTAGCGCTGCATCCATGGAGAACCAGAACTGGGACACTAACGTACCAGGCAGGTTCAAGGCGAACCCTCAACTTCTACATGGTGGAGGTGCGCACACGTCGCCTCTCATCCAGCTCATCCCGCGGTCCTAAAGCCCGAGCAGATCTGAGCTCACAGGGTGCACCTGAGGAATCCACCTGCTCCGACACCTGTTAATTGGGGCGATTCTCAAAGCAACCTCAAGTTCAGAAGATATCAGGGATTAAACCCGTCTTTTTATGCAGGAAAAACAACAAAAGTAGAGCGTTCAAGCTGTAAAAGTAGACTGGCTTTAGTGTTTTTCAACGTTAAATCACTGGAACATGTCTATGTAGAGTTCTGGATGTCTGCGGGAGTCATGTGGTGCGAATATTCCTGTCATGACTCCAAACAAAGTTATTACAAGCATTTTCTCATGGAGATGGCAATATGTCCGTTTCCAACACAAACAGCAGTCAGTTATAAATACGCTCACACTGCAGTGGAATGAGACTGTGTTTTTATATTTCCTCCAGTTCGTGTGTGAGAGAGTCGGCTCGGTGCAGGCAGGCGTCTCCCCGGTGCGTCACACATCAAAGACGCTCTCTCCGGCCAGCTGGCGGCGGGCCGCGCAGTCCCATGACCGTCTGTCGGTGCCGGGAAGCGGGGCGGTCGCAGCTTCGATCTCCACCGGGTTCTCTGAGGAGATCTTGGCAGCCCGGACAGCTGTTTTCGTGTGAATGGAGACAAAGAGGTTTGTCAGTAACAGTCTGAGGTCGTTTCTGACAAGTGGAAAATTGTTTTGTTTTGTCATAAAGTTGTTTTTCCTACCGTATCACACTGGAAATGGACTTTGCACAGCGAGTGGCACCAAAATTAGATTATGAAAAACGGCTTTATGAGGGAAAAGTCAGTGGAAAAATGACTAATCATTTCCTGATGCGTTTTCCAAGTGACCTCTGGGTGATATTTCCTTCATGGTGAAGTCCAACAGGAGGTCAGACTGTGCCCAGTTTTTCTCACCACATCAGTAGAAATGAAGACCTTGTGCGTCAGCCTGCTTCACCAGCTATGTTCTGACTGCAGCCTGTGGAGCTTTGAAGCCTGTTCGGCTGCTGTCAGAAACCAGTCCCCCCCCTCCCCCCTGTCCGTCCTGGTGGAGGTGGTGGTGATGGTGATAACTGTCTGGCAGCCTTTCTTTTTGAGTGAGTTGGTGGGATTAGCAGCTTCTTAGACACTCACCTCCCCTCTGCTCAGGATGACAGGGCAGCATGGCTGCTGATGGTTCTGATTACAGTATACAGAGGAGGGAGGGGGACACCTGGAGAGACAGGTTGAGAAGTTGAAAGCGCAAAGGAGAACTTCAGAGGACAAGATGAGGGTGTTGCACAGAGGGTGGAAATGAAAAAGAAGGCAGATCAGAGGGAGAAGTGACCTGCTCCTGACTCCTGTGTTCTTGTGGGAATATGTTTATAAGCCTCGAGATTGAGAAGCAAAAGACAGTCTTCATGTATCCTCAGTCGTGCACAGTGAACACTCCCATATGTTTCCAGCCTGCAGCCAGAACACACAGTGAATCCGAGTTTCCAGCTGCCAGCACACAGACACATAAACACCACATGCACACACACTGAAGGCCCAGGTTCCAGTCCACATTCTCGGGAATGTTCCTGCATTCCTCCATTCGACTTGAAGCCAGGGCTGTAAATGAGAAGGCACGACAAGTACTCGCATGCATCCTCCCCTCACACACACACACACACACACATGCACACACACAGAGGGAGAGGGAGAGACAGAGAAGCAAAGACAGAGAGAGAATAACAGTGACTGTTGGCAGCACAATGCATTTCTGGCTTGTTGTTCATCCATTTTGCTGTTTTGCAGCCAGTGATGTCTGGGCTCTTCTGTCTGGACTCAAAGAGAAAAGAGAGAGAGAGATAAAACTATCAGGGTGGCTGATTCATTTAGACGTTGACTGACAGAAAAGTTTTGGGTTTTTTTCAAAGTAAAATAAATAAAATAAGTAAAATAAGGAACTGGTTCCAGGTTCTCAGCTAACTGTTTTTTGTTTGTTTTTTGTCTTCAGATCTTCTTTGGTTTTAAAGCCGTCATTTTGGACTCTTGGATGGAACTGTGATGGACATTCCGCACTATGTCTGTCAGATTATGGCCTATAGATTAGAAGATTGAGCAACTAATCCAGGAACCAATAAGCAGTTATTAGCAATCAATTCTGAAAATAATAGTTTCAACTGTGTATGTATATGTTGTACTGGACACACACACACACACACACACACACACACACACACACACACACACACACACACACACACACACACGTGGTGCCCTTTTCATTTTCAAACCTCCTGAGTCCACCCCTGCATTGTACCATTAAAGTTCATTTGTTATCTTGTAATGATTTGTCAGTCACATCCAATCATTTGAATACATACACACATACACATTTTTTTTTTATTTTGATGTGAGAACAGACATCTCAGACAAAAAACAACAACAACAACAACAACAGTGTAGCCCGCACATCGTTGTAAACACACAATAGAATAAGCAAATAAATAAATGGTAACTTTTTAGTTAATTAAACTTTAGTCAAACTGGTCACCTTCAATGGAATTCTTTCTAAACTAGTTATTAAGCTGTTGTTTATTGTAAAGTTGCACCTGATGTTTGTAACACTTTGTAAAGGGTTAATAAATATGGTGTAGTTCATCTGTAAACATTATTTGGATGACTTTATACAGTTGCAACTGATGTCTAGAAATCTTAACAATATTTAATAAATGGTTTATAAAGCAGTCAATTGTTTGTTGTGGCATAACTATTAACTAATTTAATTAACTACCATTTAATAATGATTGATGATTATTATATAATGTGTCTTTGGCAACAACAACAGAGAGAGACACACACAGAGAGAGAGAGAGAGAGAGAGAGAGACAGAAAGACAGAGAGAGAGAGAGAGACAGAGAGAGAGAGAAAGACAGAGAGACAGAGAGACAGAGAGAAAGAAAGAGAGACAGAGAGAGAGAGAGAGAAAGACAGAGAGAGAGACAGAGAGAGACAGACAGAGAGAAAGAAAGACAGACAGAGAGAGAGAGAGAGAGAGACAGCGAGAGAGAGAGAGACAGACAGACAGAGAGACAGGGAGAGAGAGAGAGAGACAGAGAGACAGGGAGAGAGAGAGAGAGAGAGAGAGAGAGAGAGAGACAGAGAGACAGGGAGAGAGAGAGAGAGAGAGAGAGAGAGAGAGACACAGAGAGACAGGGAGAGAGAGAGAGACTGTGGGGCCACAACACCTCCTCCAGCGTCACATCACGAGGAGCTGCGGAGTGGTGCTGCCCTCTACTGGACGATGAGCTGTACTGACGATTTTCTTTTTTTTACATTTCATGACTTTTTGACAAGAAAGATAAATTCAGGGACCCCGACTCCAACAAAGGTGGGGGTTTCATGTCCGGTTGTCATGGAGATGGAAGGACTGAAGGAAATGGAAGAAGAAGAAGAAGAAGAAGAAGAAGAAGAAGAAGAAGAAGAAGAAGAAGAAGAAGAAGAAGACTCAAGTTTATCATCTGATGATTCATGTCATGTTTTCCATTCATACAGTGATGACACGTGAAAGTAGCCTACAGTGTGTTTTGTTGCAGTCTGACTGACTGAAACGCAACAATAAAGTCTGTGAGACTTGATGATTTCAGAGCTCTTCACCTGATTTCTAAACAGCTGGACTGATCAGACTGTGTGGGGGGTGCACGTTTGATTATCATCATGGATTTGGAATAACACGCTGAACATGAATGCTGTGGATGAATGTCCGAGCAATATTTGGGTTTTTAATCCTTGACATCTTCTTACAAGTCACAGGGTTGGTTCTATACTGTAGCTTATATTAAGTTTACTATATTAAGCCTATATTATGATCTTTTTAAAGTTTAAAATAAATCCGACTCCCTCTCTTTTGTTTCTCTTTGGATCAGAAATCATGAACAGGCTGATTGTTTTTACAGTTCACCTCCGCAGCACTTCTGATTTCAGGTTTCCGATTTAAAGAAAACAACTGTCGCCTTGACTTTTGAACAGAAAAGTCTGGGACCCTTTGCCGCAGTTTCCAAACTCTCCTTGTGACAGACAGCAGGAGAAGCCGCTCCATGATGATGTCTGTCACATGTTGGATTGCGCTGAAAAACGAACGCGACTGTTTCCTTCTGCTTTCGCGGGTCCAGCTGCTGCGCAACCTGCCCGGACCTCACGTCTCACGCAACCAGTGCGGGGCGTCTCACCGTGACACAGCTGGATGAGACAACTGAGGCAAGTAAATCCAGTCATGCGCTCGGCTGTCACGCGTGGACATTTAGGTTAAAAAGGACATTCAACGAAAACAAAATAATGTCATTAAATCATGTTTAATACGATTGGGCCATTTTCTTTTTGAGCATTTTATTCTTATTTAGCATTCAGTGATAGATATCGATCAAAATATTTAATGGACTTCGTGTAAGATTGTTTTAATTTAGAGATAAAAATGAAACAATATTTAGTTTTTAGTCCGAGGATTTCAGAATCAATTCCTCTAAATTGAGGACAAAGATGAGGGCCGGGATTCTCAAAGAAATACAAGTGTGAAGGGAGTCTTCATCACCCACAAACATTCTTTACATGGTCAAAATAGGCAAGTAATTATACAGTTAACAAATAAACAAGTAAACATGAAATAAAAGCCTTAATCATTTCTGATCAGGGCGGAGGGAGTGAAGAGGGGCCGTGCGCACGTCTGCGCGCAAAACATCTCTCATGAGTTTCCTGCGCTCAGGAGACTATAATAAGGGATGAGTTGCGTCTCGTTAGGAAACATCACATGTCTGTGCGCTCAGATTAAATTATTGAACATCAGGACAAGCGAGGGGGGAAAGTTCTGGGAGAGCTGGAGGAGCAGAGGGAAAGAGAGGGACAAGCTCCGTCGGTGTAGAGAGAAACTGTTGTTTGGGAGGTGGATTGGCTATTTTTATTTTCATTTTTATTTTTTAAGAAGATTTATTGAGCATTATTTTTCCTGAAATGGAAGTCCTGCGATGTGTTTCTGTCCTGCTTTGTGCCTGCTTTGCTTACCAAGCTGAAGGACGCAAAAGTAAGTGGTGCAGCTTTAAAGTTGGTGAGTCAGATTATCTGTTCATATTCATGACAGGCGACAGCATTTGAACAGTAAGTGTGACGAGATCTGATACAGAAATATGAGCAAACTTATCATATATTCACTACATCTGATACTTGTTTGTTTGCACCACTAAATGTTCACGCTGAAATCACAGAAATGATCTAATCTTGACTTAAAAAAACTGACTGTGGCGCAGAAGTTATTAAGTGTGAAACAGACTTCTGATATTCGATATGTGTCTCTCAGTTTGTGTAATAGCTGTCCTGCCATCAGCTGTGAGCACTCAGAGTCCCATGAGCTTAATTAAGGCTGGCGATCTCCAGAGAGACAAAATATCAACTCATCAACACAAAGGGAACTATTCTTATCATCCCCCAAAAATTACAATGTATTCAATTTTAACATTTAAACGACAAAATCTGTTTCATGCATCAGCGTGGAGCACCAGTCTAAAGCCTCAAACAATGCAGAAACCTCATTTATTATGTAAAAACAGCTGATGTTATTATTATTTTTAATTAAGGATGCATCTTTAGTTTGAAAAGTCTATGTTTTCTGTCGTACCATGAGCTGATTATCAGCACAGTTTCACTGTTTACACGAAGACAGACATCTTGATCATTTTTTCTTTAATCAAATTAAATATGGAATTTGTTTTCTCCGTCTGCCCTCCATGTTTGACCGATGAACTATGTCTGTCACGTCTAATTTAAGTCTAATTTAAGACAACAACAAAGGCATTGAGAAAATATAAACAAATTAAACACATTTGGAGGAATACATTAATTCAAGTTAATGATACATTTGTTTTATATATATATTTAGATTTCTTTCCAGATTATACATTCAAAGGCTTTCATTATTTGTTTATATAACACTACAAAAAAAGGTTCATGTCAAGATAATTTAAAAGTTTTAATAGAAAAACATTAAATGTTTTATTCAAAGCTAAGATTTAAACTATGCCTGCAGACATTGGATTCTCTTGAGTTTATTAGAAATGTTTGCAGATTAAACTTCACTCACAATCCTAATAAATTCAATTAAATTACCTCGAATTATAATGAAGAAATTAAGATATTTTCTGTAAGTTTTCCCAAAGAAAGGTAAGAATACATGGCTCTTTATGTTCATAATCAACTAATAAAACTAAAAGTTTTCCACCTTTAAAGTAATATTATGTTGAAATATTAAGTTTGTGCGATTTGGTGCCCCCCACCGTTTCTGAGTGCAACACAAATCTCAGATCTGTAACAATTTGACATAATGTAGGTGCTAACTACAAACAAAACTCATTACATCATAACAATGTTATATGTTAAAAACTTGTATGTTTAAGTAAACATGATGTAACGCTGTGATCCTACCCTCTCACTGAAGATACATAGTGCAGAAACAAGTGATAGAGGGGCGGAGTGGCTGAGACAGAGTCACCAGTCACCCTATTACAAGACGCTGTATCATCAACATGGTTTTGAGGCTGTGATGTTGTTAAGTGAAGAAGTTACATAATGTTGCTTTAAATTTGCCCTGAAGTCTTCAAATGTGCTCTCTCCTCTCTCTCTCCAGCAGTCAGCGACATGTTCCCTCACAAGCATGCAGTAGGGAAATTCCCATTTCCAATTCCACCAATCCCCGGCTGGGATCCTGACACCAACCCATGGGATGATTACCTCTACCCTCCACTGAACCCAAAGCCAAAAGAGCTCATGCACCACCGAGGTGAGTTGAGTCATCTATTTTTCCTCTGAATTCTCCCTGTTATGTCTTCAGTTTTTCACCTGGAACACATTTCTGCAGGTAAACCCAAGGTTCGTCTTACCAGTGACAGTCCAGCTATCAATGGCTCATGCATCACCTTCACTGCGAAGCTGGAGTACCCGCCGTGCCAGAAGGAGGACGCCAACGGGGAGCTTGTATGGGATGATCACTGCCCGGATGGTATGGAGCTGGAGGCCTCAGGTGCTACCAAAAAGCCCGGCCAGGCCACGCACCAAAAAACACCACTGCACCATTTTAGACAGCCAACCACATAGCAAAACTGGTCAGGTCCAGTGACGGGCCACACAGCCCACTTACACTCGGCACAAATGGATTACGGTCCACAGGTGGTCCAGATCTGGTAGTCAGAACACGAGTGCCCATGACATTTGCCTGGGTTCTGGGCCATAATAGGGCAACTATAGTCCCACGGATGGCAGAGATATAGCAAGATCATGAGAACCCTGGTGGAATGAATATCAGGGGACTTTTGGGCCTTGGTGGAGGTATGCACTCTACTGAATGTCATTCTATTTAACTACTGTTTTTGCACAGAGTGTAAGTGGGCTGTGTTGCCCATCACTAGGCCAGAACATTCTTTGATTTACTACATCATACATCAAACAAAAAAAACTACCAACAAACACTTAAACAAGTGACTTTAAGCTGCATTAGTACATTTTTTGGCCACTTAGGGGCAGCACAACAGAGTGTAAGCACAACACCGTCATATTATCACCTTATTAAGTTGATATGGTCAACTTGTTGACAAACATTTGCCATTTTACACATCCAGCTGGCAAAAATCAACATTAGTATTCATTTGGAGCTGTTTCCAGTCCAATATTGACACTTCGTTTAACTCTGTTTTTGTCTCCACCAGCTGTGGAGGGAAATCTCTTGCTCCTCAGATGCTCAATGCTCCACCGGCTAGTTGTTAACTTTGTCAAAGGTAGTTTGTAGAAAACAGCTGCCTGCTGCTGCTGCAAACAAAAGTGGTGAGACTGAACCAAAACAATTAGCTGAAAAAGGCTAAAATGGTCCACAGAGCTGCAACGTTGAGAGATAGTTGTCAATGGTTTTGTGACCTCTTTCACACAACTAGTTATTTGAGCCGTTTTCGATGAAGAAATATAAAAATATTAATTCGTGCAGCTTTACTTTATTTTATTTTTTACTAACACAGCCTTTTGCCTCACTTCTCTTCGGAGCAGCCAATGGACAGGTGCATTCTGGCTACGTGTATAACTGGACTTCCTGGTTGGACGACTACGGCTTTGGAAAGTGTTTAGACAAAACGAAATGCAACGTGTTCCCCGATGGGAAGCCCTTCCCTCAGAGCAACGACTGGAGACGCAAGAGCTACGTCTACGTGTGGCACACAATGGGTGAGAAGAACACACAGGTTTACAGATTTTTACACGTGCACACACAAAATCAAAGTTAATTAACATTTTTTTCTCTCCATTTGTCTCCTCTGATTGTTCCAGGCCAGTATTACGAGACGTGTGACGGCTCCTCCTCCAGTGTGACCATCAACACCACCAAAATCCCCCTGGGGGCAGAGGTCATGGAGGTCATGGTCTACAGGAAACGTGAGCGCAGGAAGTACAGCCCCCTCACCACTGACAACGGTGTCTTCTACGTTACAGGTGGAGACAAACTCACAATCTTGTACAACTTTATCTGTCAGCATGTTTCAGCCAAACAGACAGCAGAAACCTAGAGAATCAATTATTTACGACTCCCCGTCACACTCTCTCTCTTAGATAAGATCCCTGTGGCTGTCAACATCTCCCAGAGGGCCGCGGTCAACCAGTCTGACAATGTTTTCTTTCGCGGCGAGGACGTGGTCTTCAAAGTCCAGCTCCATGATCCCAGCGGCTACCTCAAAACCGCCGCCGCCATCGACTACATCTGGGATTTCAGAGATGGCAACCAGCTGGTGACACACCGCGATGTGACCACACACACCTACAGCCGACTGGGGCGCATGAGTGTGATGCTGGTGGTGGAGGCAGCGTTCCCCATTGAGTGTCCGCCAACTGCTGTCACCCCGACTCAGAGGAGCTCCACGCCCCCACCTCCCACAGGTACCAGGCAGAGACACATGGATATGGTATTGTCCTTACAAACTGCTACATGTAGGGGTTTTAAGCAATTGTAGTCCTTCTGGTGACAAAATAGCTTTGTTTGTCGAAAAATTTGACAATTCTTGTGACAATAGGTGCTGTCACAAGCACAATAACTGAGGCTCAGATTTAGAGACCTTAAAGGTCCAGTGTGTAGCATTTAAAGGGATATATTGGCAGAAAGGGAATATTATATTCATAATTATGTTTTCCAAATGAGCCTTTTATATCTACAGTTGCCAGGAGAAGATAAAAATTAGCTCTTGACAGGCCACAGTAGGGGAGGGTGAGGCGAGGGGGGTTCAGCTGGTTGCAATCTGCGACTTCACTGCCAGAGGCCAAGAAGTCCTCTACACTGGACCTTTAAACACATTCACATCCAATTTTTTGAAGTGGGAGAAGAAGCGTCAGGGAAAGTCATCTCAAACAAAACTAAAAGTCACTGCATGATAACAAGTGTTATTGTAATCCTGATGAATTGACCAGGTAAGCCACTGAAAATCCAGTGTGTAGGATTGTGGCATCTAACGATTGCAACCAAGCAAGCACTCCTCATCTCACCCTCCCTG
This sequence comes from Pagrus major, assembly GCF_040436345.1. Lineage (NCBI taxonomy): Eukaryota > Metazoa > Chordata > Actinopteri > Spariformes > Sparidae > Pagrus > Pagrus major. The sequence goes on along the minus strand of NC_133217.1, from coordinate 11,576,893 downwards.
ATGCAAAAAACATAAAAAGCCTCCTTGAGAGCTTGGGTGTGGTCTTGAAGATGGATTTCTAAGAACAGCTGGCGTGGTGGCCAAGTGGTAAGGCGTTGGTCTCGTAAACCAAAGATCATGGGTTCAATTCCCATCCATGCCTTTAACTTTAATGTGCTTGTGATGTTGAAAACGATGGAAGAGAGCTCCTTTCCTCTGTAGATAGAGCTATATAAAATGATGGAAACATAATGTTAACTGTGGGCAGGACACTGGATCACAGCTGGTACTGCAGTCTGACCCTGATGGAGAGGACAAACCAAGATGTGACTTTCACTGCACAGATCTTTGAAGTGTAATATCACAAAACTGTATTCTGTGTCTCTTCCTCCAGAGGTTCCCACTCACGCTGTGACTATCAAGATGGAGACCAAACAGAGTGAGTTTACAGCTAACAGTGTGTTTGTTTATGTGTGTGTAAGCGAGAGACAGAGCGAGACAGAGGAAGTGAATTCACCTGAGCGTCTTGCCACTTGTTCCCCTGTTTCAGCTCCACCCACCACCACCAGACATCCCCTCCCCCCTTCCACTCCCATTGCCATGACGTCAGGCGTGCCCACCACGGAGCCCCTTCCCCCGACTGTTGCCAGTGCGAGCCCCACTGCCATGGCCTGGCTCCGCACCAGGCGCCTCAAGGGGAACCAGTGCTTCCGCTACGTCCATGGCACCTTCACAGGCAACATCACCATTATTGGTAAGTGGGAAGCTGAACTTTGGGATCATAACCCTATGGTCTGGTGCCTTTAATGATGCTGCCACTTGAGGGCCAAGGCAGGATCTAGGCATAGGCGCTCTAGGGCCTTTTTGCCACTAGGGGACCCAGACAGAGGAGAAAAGAACATCATACTTTAAATGATGTTTAACATATATTTTAAAATGAATAAAAATATAAAAGAACCTCTGGTCGAAAACTTTATTTTGATGTTTATATATTTATTTATTCATTTTTAAACAAAAGATTACCTTAAATACTAATTTTTTTTTTTTAAATTAATTTTCAAGTAAACAAGTTAACAACACAGAGAATAGAAACTTACAGACTTCCAGTCACATGGTCAGCAGGGCCAGTTTCTAGTGGTTGTCAAATGAAACTGGCCATCTGTGTCTTTAGTTGAGTTTTACAGTTATTTTTGCACGAATCAAAATACAAACCAAATCAAATTACATATTCATTTTTTTATGTGATGGAAGGATTATAATTTTATACCAGAAGTGTTACTCCTTGTTGTGGTTTGGGTTTCCCCCCATTAAACCTGCCCTCTGTGGAATCCAACACACACACACCCAGTGCTCTCCACTAAAACATTTGCATACTTCACAATTTGAATGTAATGAAAAGATGATTACACATTTAAAACCGCCAGCATTCATGTGTTCTCCACAGAGCCCAGCCACACACTGAAGAGCCAGCCAAACAGTCGCATTGTGGATGTGTCCGCTTCCAGAGTGACCAACACTGACATCAGCTTCCTGGTGAAGTGTTTGGGCAAGTGAGTGAACCATTCATTTATTATCGAAATTAGATTATTAGACAATCCTGCCAAGGCATAACATATTTCAAAATACTGTATTATATTACTATATATTATTCTTTTTCAACCAACTGATATCTCTGTGAAACTTCTACAGTTTTTGTATAAAATGTTTTCTGAAATTTGATGTTTAAGTATGCGAAGGAGGCTTTATCTAATTAAATACGCAACAATTTCCATATGATATCTGAATATTAGATGAAGCCAGTTGCATTACTTGTTTCACTTTTGAGTCAAAAGCTTTTACTGAGGGAGTTTTGGTACACTCTTTTTATCTGTGCATAAATCAAAAAATACTGTCAATAGCCATAAAAATAAGAATTTTCACCATCTTTTAAGGAATAAAATGTAACATAAATCATGTCTATGAATGATATTTGAACAAATGCCCTTGTAAAAACATTCAGAATACACAAAGACAGGAATAAAACTGGAAAGTTTCGTGTATGTAAGTGCTACTGAAGTAGAGATTATGAGAGTGCGAGAAAAAACTCATGTTGCCTTTAAATATGGTTATTGTAAAATTCAATGTAATACATAATATGATATATAATGTAATACAGATGATAGGTATACATTTTAAGCAAGAATAAACAGGTTTGGGAGGGTTACTTAAATGTATTCTGATACAGTTACTAATTACCTGTTAAAAAATTGAATTAGTAACGTAATCAAAGTATCACAATATTAAAGTAATATAACTTGATGACTTTCTGTTACTTTTGGATTACCACAATACCAAACATATGCAAATAAAGACTACAGAAAAGCAATAACATAGACTACACACTTGTGTATTCGGTTACGCTCCAGACCAGGTGACCAGAGTAACCCCTTTTTTTCCTCTAGTCTGAAAGAAAACACATTATTCACCTTTGTGTGAAGCAAACAGTGTTTCTGCCTGTAGTGTCTCCCCAAAAAATGTTTCAAAGAACGAGAATTGTTATACAGGAAACATAAACACCTAACGCAAAAAAATGTCATTCAACCCCGTCATCTTTCCACCCCTCGTCCTCAGCACCCCCACCTCAGCCTGCACCATTGTGTCAGACGCCGGCTGCACTCAGGTGCGTAACATTATGTGCGATGACGTACCTCCATCCTCAGAGTGTGAAGTGCATCTCAGGCGAACATTTGCGGAGCCCGGCACCTACTGCGTCAACATCACCCTGGAGGACTCGAGCAGCCTGGCCCTGACCAGCACCACTGTCACCATCAACAAGTCCCAGGATGCACCTGGTTGGTTACACACAGACATGTAGTCTCACCTCCCACTCACAAAGTTCACAAATTATTTATTTAACCAAATACATTCTGCTTAACATGCAGCTACGTAGAAAGTTGGACAGATTGGTGTTCTCTGTCTCTCTGGTTGTCTCTGTAGTGTCCAAGACGTCTCACGCTGCAGAGGTGGTGCTCTCCTCCACTGCTGTGCTGGTGGCTGTCTTTGCATTCATCGCCTATCTGGTCTGCAGGTGAGTAGCTGTAACATGCAGAGGTTGGGGACAATGTACAGCTGTCTTCACAAAACATCTGAGTGCCACTTCTTCCTGCTCTTTCTTTCGTCATTATTGATATTTTGACCAAATACCCCCACCCACCCCACTTTCTCCTCTCTCCCAGGCGTTACAAGGTGTACCGTCCCATTCGTAGGCCACTAGTGGAGGACGCCTGCGACCATGCTGGGGTCAGAGGTCGAATGGTCCGCATGAGGGAGGCACTCTTTCCCTCCAGCGAGGAGAGCCATCACCTGTTGACTGAGAGACGCCCCCTGTAGGCTTTATTGAGCTACAACATTTCTGCCTGTTAGTAGCAAAAATACCAGAGATAATAATGATTGACATATGCAAATGTAATCATTTAATGAAAAAGTAGCAGGAATACATTTATATCTGCTGAGAAATGTAAGTAAATAATAATACTATCCTGTTTGTGTCTTAATTTAGTTGTTAAAAGAGTGTTGGCTTCAGCAAATGGCTAATGCTACAGCAGTGTAGAAAAGAGGCTGTTACTTAGGCTGCACTGCTTCTTCTGCTCTCCTTCTACTTGTTCATTATCAGGTGAAGTAGTTGCTAGGAGATTAATTATTTTCTGATTTGTGCAGATTTTGAGCCAAGATCTGCTTTTCAACACTGTGCTTTATATAGCAATAACAATAATTATTAGTTAAGTAAGAAATCCTTGAGATGGTTTTCCAAAAAAGTCTCTCTCAGTTGTTTGAAATACAAGAATGCTTTTAAACTGTTCAACCCAAAAGCTAATTCAAGGGATTCTAATAAAGGTGTGAACTAACCGCTCAACTTTTGAAGACATCATAGTATGAATTATTTCATCACCTTTCCTTCAGTACAAATGTACAACAAATAATTCAAGGTTTGCTGAAAAACTGCAATTTTCCCTTCACACTTCACTTCTGGTTCACGGCACTGAAAGCCGATGACAGCAACACTTCCTCCACGGCAGGATAAGTTTCCTGCAGCCCAACTGCGAAACAGACAAAATAAGGAATGCAAATACGGGGAACACCCTGATATTTGAGTTTGCCGTTGTCGTGTACTGTTCTCGCAAAAACACATTTCTCAAAGAAAATGGAGGAGCTTCTCAAAACTGGAGAGAAAATGAAACATATTCAAACTCAACAGTTTGTGTGACAGTCACAGAATGTAATCAACAGGATTAGCTAGTATATATGGGCACGAAATTAAAATTTATTTCGTGACTCTCAGCAGGACTATCGTTGTGCCTGAATTATGTTTGACAGAATGAAACATTACATTTATGAACTGTGCTGGAGTCACAGGGAGGAGGTCGGGGTGGATGTCGGTCACACCAGAATCCAGGGTTTGCTCCAAGTTTAGGCAACAAAAACACTCTGGTTAAGGTTAGGAAACGATATTTCCAGTTTGTGAAACAGTCAAGGCGTTTTAGTTTAGGCTTGCTTTTGGTTAGATGTTTATAAAAAAATACATGAAATTTCCATTTCTAACCGTGTTGAGTGCCACAAACAAAATTAACAGTTTGTGCTCATGTTCACGAATCCTATAGATTACATTTCATCACTATTTCACGAACTGCCATGATCCTGGTTTGCCTATTGGTCAGTCAGCTCCCAGAACAGCTCAGAAAACGTAACCAAAAATTAAAATAAAAAATAGAATTTGAAATACAATTTGGTGTCTTTGTGAAGTTTAATCAGCAGTGCCATTTTGAAGTCTCAGTTCAATGTAGTTCAATGTAGAGCGTCACATCTTCTTTCATGTTGGGTCAATGTGCACAAATTTAATAACTAGCTGTGTGATTTATTACAGGAGATATAACCATTTGAAATGCTTTCTTTTTATGTTTCATGCTTGAATAATAAACACTTTATTTTTAAACACATTTATGTAGAAGTTCCCCTGAACTTTGTGTAAAAATTAAAAGGAAATACATAAGGTTTGCGTATGTCTGCATTCATTTAATTATATAAATTAAGTTACATTAAATGTGACACTTTACTTTGAACTTATGACTAAGATGGAAAATGTACATTTAATTAAAAAGCTTAAAGTCAACTTTTTAGGGAAATTATATTAGTATTCAAGATTAAAGTAGTACAAGTATGTTGATTATACGAGTTTACTATAAAAGGGTTTTATGCAGTGTAGATTTTTGGACATAGCTATTGAATGTACAACATACTTCCAATCCATAATATGAATTCTCAGGCCAGAGCTCAAAATCATGATTTCAGCCACTTCCCCTCCCAGTCAAAGGGATGTAGCTACTACTTGCCCTTCCTTATGGTGTAACTAATGCAAATAAATGGTGCAAGTGATTTTCCATTTCTCCTCTTTTACTCAGTGGGCCAGAAAAAAAACACCCCAAAAGCTTTTTACTGAGAAGGAACATTCAACATGCAAGATTCAGCTTGCCAATACAAACTTGTTACGGACACCTGTAAACCACACCTGGTTTGTGCCATAACACGTGCCATGTACAGACACCCAAATACAGAAAGAAGGCAGCATTTAAATAAAAAATAAATTTAAGAGACAAACCAGGCATTTTAATTATTTTTTTTTTTTATTCAGAGGCATTTGACAAGTGGAGCTGTGTGTGAAGGGGAGGTGAAGGGGCACAAGCATGGTTGCAGAGAGGGGGAGGAGGGAATATCATGCTGAAGTTAGATCACTTTTCCAAATAAACTCAGAGACCCAGTCCCTCAAATCTGTCTCATACCAAGAGGATGTTCCACGTTACACAGCCAAGAAATGCTAACAGAAGAAAACAGCTACCAAATCAGTGAGTGAGTGTAGCATCTGTGAAAGACAAAGGGAAAAAAGACAGGACTTGTATCTATTTTGAAGTCTTACAAATCAGAAATGGAAAAAAAAAAAAAAAAAAAAAGGGCAGGCCCTTTTTTCTTTAAAACTGTATTTTCTCATTTAAACTATTGAATGCAAAAAAATCAAACACGTGATTTGACCTTTTTTCACAAAAAACCCAAGCAAAAAGTTCAAATACATGTAAGCCACACCACCAAAAAAATTAGAAAGCAGAAAGAAAGAACCATCGTTTGAGGATTTCAATTAAGCCAAAAAGAGTATATATAAACACTGGCAAAAAGAAAATATTTTTGATCACTTTTTCGATTATTCTCTCGATTCTAAATAGTATATGATTTTTAGTTTTTCATTCATATCTGGGGAAGCATGGGGAGGCATAAAGGAGGGGCGAGGGGGGCTAAACTAACAAATAGAAGAATGCCTCTACTTCATATACGTGTCTAAAGAGGTAGATCAAAACAAACTGCGGAGGAGGGGGAGGGAGGGAAGGGGTGGGGAGGGTGGTTTGGCAGGAAGGAGGCAGGGAGTCAGGGGGGTGTTTGGGGGATAATTTTAAGTATCACTTGTGCCCCTCAGTTAAGCGTGGTGTTAGGATGGCGCGCCCATGAAGAAAGAAGTGTTCAGGGGGACTGAGGTATCGGTGCGCGCTGGCGCTCAGTGGGGGCAGGGTGGGGTGCCTAGTGCCACAACAACCCCCCACCCCCTCAGCTGAGGTAGACGGCGTTCTACTGTGGAAGCATGGATACACTCAAGCACTTTTACCACAATCAACATATTTACATTCGGCATGAAGAGACAAAATGAAATTAAATCGTATATTTAAGCTTTTGGATTTCTTCCATCTTTTCAGTCAGGGGTCCTTCAGTATTCTGTGTGCCTGTTCGGGCTCGTTTTCCCTGCTTGAGCAACAAACTGAAACATCAAGTTACATTTGTGGGTTACAGAGAATGTCTTGTTTAAATCATCTTCCTATAGCGCAAAACAAAAAAAAAAAAAATATATGCGTCTATCAGTGTGACTCCCCCTACCCTCACCATGCAGTGAACGACGTTGACATTAATGGCCTGGCTACAAGGGCCACTCCGAACTGACAAAGCTTGCTCTGTGAAAATAAACCTAGTTGGGCTTGGACCTTGCTGAGACACCGTCTTTAAAGAAGGTGGCAGGTGGTCTGGGAACAGAACAGACAAAAATCAGATGTTCTGCTGACTCCAGAGCAGCAAGAGAGGGGACCGTTAAAAGTCCACACTGCTCTGCCCTGACCACAGTCCTCGATAGGAAGGCAAAAAGGAAATTTTTTTTTGACAAATTAAAGTACCATTACCAATAACAATGTCAATCCCAAAACTAAATGGCATTGCTGTAATTATGTACGGTTGGCATTATTTGCATGTCTTAGTTGTTTTGTACATTTTTTTTTCCAGAACATGGTGGACCCTCAGGGGAAAAACTGAGGCGATTTTCTCGATACTCCTGTCAGCCGCCAGCTGAGGGGGCGCCAACTCTTGCTCCGGGGCTGCTATGTACAAATAGACTTTATGTACAGGGTCATCTTAAGTCACACATACACATGAACAATGCCACCTAAAGCACCAGAGTTGAAGGCAAGGTCAGTTGGCAGCTGACCAAATTTTAAATTTTCTTAAAAAAATAAAAATGTTCAAAGACTATCAGCTTTATAAAGTATACAAAATACCACAAAAGCAAAATAAAAAAAGAAAGGAACATTTTTTCATATATATATAATCATTTTCTTTTCTCTTCTGAGGTACTAGATCCTGAGGTAGTTAAGTAAAATGCATATTAAATTGGTTTTCCTGGGCAGCAGCAGTTCGGCACCGTTTCCCTAAGTGTCAGTCATGGTGCTGCCCTCACCTCTAAATATATATTCATCTATGTATATAGGTCTATCTATAAAATGCATCCAAATTTATAAAATGCCACTATCATTACAGGGGCAGGACGCCCAATATAATCCACCCTTTCAGGGGTCCTGTCCTGAAACAAGAATCTTTCCCCTAAACATGGCCCACCCAATCTGAGCCAACCCTCCCCCAAAATAAACCTATGTTGGTCCAACCTGGACCTTGATAGCAATGCCTTTTCCTTTCCACAGAAAACTCATGAGAAAGCTTCATCAACCAATTAAACACTTTAAAAAAAAAAAAACTAAATCTGAAGTCAACCAAAAAATCTTGTCAGGTTTGAAGTACCACACCAAGGAGGTGATAGGAGGGGGATCCTTATTTCTTCTTTGTGTTTCTAGTGTAAAAATAGGACAAAAAAAATATTTAACACACCCGTGGTGGGGAGGAGGAGAGCGGTCGAGGGGTGTGTACATGTGAGGGCAGGTGACGTTCGTTGGGAGCCCTCAGAAGTACATTCTCATAGAGATGCAGAAAGGTGAGGTGGGTGGAGTTTTAGAGGTGTAGGGTCTCTTATTAGCCACACTTGAAAGTTCATCAAGTAAGACAAGGAGGGGTAGATGTTTGGTTGGGTTCTGATAACCTCTGACCCCTGAGATGAGCATTACGACCCCTTGTCTTCTTATTCTCCCCCTGGACTCTGCTGCATCTGTCCGTCTGTCGAGTCTTCTGGCAGATTCGGTCACCATTCCTCCAGGTCCGCTGAACCTTCACTTCCTGCGGGGCTGTGGAGTTTGGGATCCAGATCCGGAACCGGGCTTAGGTTGCTGCTGCCTCCTCACCTGGGCCAGGATCTCCTGAATCTTCCTCTGGGCCAGCTGGAAGACAAGTTCAAGTGTGACGATCAGATCACAGCACAAAGTAGTCAAGCCACTTGCTCATTTGCCATTCCCAACAACGACCATACTCAGGTTTGGTACAGTTTTTAAAGAGTACAATTCAAGCACTTTTCAGCACCATCAAAGGGACCTAAACCAAATATTTAAAGCATTTATCAACACATCTAAATTGTTGCCATGAATGCAATTATGAAAAATAAAGGTCACAGAATTCCTTCATACCAACAGCAATCAACTGACAGTCACCAGCTTTGATTGTATATTTTGATCAGGAGACAACCAAATATGATGAGATCGATTAATTTAAAATATCAAAAAGTGATTGTGTAGATCAGGGGTGGCCAAACTTTTTCTCAAAATGGTCAAATGGTCCTCTACGGCAGCCCAGCCCGTTGGCTTTGTATGACCCGGGCTTATTGCAGGGACATTTATTTGAGTTCAGTCTTTATCAACTCACCTCCATGCCGATGTTTTGTTCCACAAGACATTTCTGGAGCTTCACAGCAAAAAAAAAAAAGAGTTGCAGCATTCTCCTAAACAGCTGAAGTAGATGGGGACTACAATTTTCTTTCAGGTGATTTTTAAAGTTTTAAAACAAGTCCCCATCTACTGCAGTTGTTCAGGACAATGCGGAAATGCCATTTTGCCGTTAAGCTCCACAAACGTTTTGTGGACTACGAAACTTCACCCGACTTTCCATCAGCATGGGGATGAGTAGATAATGACTGAATTTTCATTTTTGGGTGTACTTAACGTTTACATATGTGCCTCTTTGCCTTCCCAAGGCAAAACATCTTTATTGTCTTTGCAGAAACCCACCTGGCAAGCGAAGAAGTGTCCGCTGATCTTAACTATAACCTGGTCGTTCTCATCAGGCGTCTGGTCCCTGGGCACAACCACTTCTGCACAGGTCAGGTTCTGCAGCTCGTTTACCTGCAGCCACAACGAAAGAGACCAAAAAAAAAAAAAACTTACAGAACTGGATAAGAAGTTGACACACTGCATTTCATTTGTTGGAACAAACTTAATGTCAGTGCTAAGCGTAGCAATATTCTAGCCTGGTCTTGTGCTGCTAGCGCAGTGATTGATTAATCCTTGTTTACCGTTTTGCCTCCCTTCCCGATGACTCGTCCAGCAGCAAATGAAGGAACCTTGATGTGAGCCTCCAGCTTCACCTCTTCCTTGGGTCCAAAGAAATTCTCTTCCTTCAGCTTGCCAAAGAGACGACACTGAGCCTGCAGTCGGACAGGTTGGAGTACAGATTACTCATGCTGCACTTTGGAAATGAGACTTGTTTCCAGGAAATAAGCAAACAAAAAACAGAAAATACATTTCTGTACAGGCTGCAAAGAGACACTTGCATACCAAAAGACTGCAGCTGCCACCATCAAATTTTACTGCGCAGCTCCATTCTTTTATTTCTACCAACGTTGTGTTGTGGGTTTATGTGGCTGTGAAGAGGTACAACACCTTAAACTGAGCCTCTGGAGGTCCACTGATGATCACTTTCCTTAGTTTGGGATCTGCTCCTTCTGCAGGGGCGATCTGAAGGAGGGCAGACAGCCAGCATTTTACAAAAAAAAAAAGGTAACCTTCACTTATACTTTCAATTCCTATCAGTCCTGTGACAACTGGTTAGACAGCTGGAATCGACGCGTTACCACAGATTCAGAAGACCTCCTGTCCGTCACTCACCTTGATCGAGGCTCCGGCAAAGTGTGACAGCTGTTTGATGTGTTGACCCTGTTTTCCAATGATGGCTCCTACTGCGAGCGCTGGGATGAACAGGTGAACCGTCTCCGACTCTGGGTGTCCCTGCTGGGTATGAACACGTTAGTACTGCTGTGATCAGGCAGACAGTAACTACAGACCACTAGCTCAAGTCCAGCCACCAACGCACAAATGCAAACCAAGGATCTAGCAAGAAGCAGTCTGGTTCTTGAAGCTACATTCTAGCTCATTCCCTCCACTTGAAGACACATCTGTCTTCCGTTTCATTCCGTTATCGAAAGCCACAATCTGAGTTTACCACATGCATCAGTTTAGTAATCCTTCCAGGAAAACAATCAGGTGGAAAGTAGTATCTCAATGCCCTTACACTACCCTCCCCCTTTCTAATATGTGTCTCATAAGAGATGATTTTATTCAAAAGACACTGCAAACACATCTTGTTTTGTTTTTTTAAGAGTGTGCAATTCACTTGGGGAGGTAGTTGCACTGTCAAAGATGAACAACAAGTAGGCAACACTGTTGATTTTGGATGGAGCCCAATATTCCAGTCAATGTGTCAGCTGAGGGCACACTAACAACTTGCTTTGGCAGCCTCCAAATCCGGAGAAAGGCTTTAAGCGCGGAGGATGTTTAACATGCCGAAAACCCTTCCTAAAAAACGGCAAATGCAGCATGTTTGGCAGAAATGGTGCTGCAACACATCTGGTGAAGCCAATCTAGTAGCCAAGCTACCGTTCCCCTCCAGGACTCATGTCTCCCCATCCGCCAGGTTAACAACTGCACACAATTATGGCCTGCCTAAAAAAGGTCAAAGATGAAGGGGCAGATGGTGATGAACTTCGATGTAGCAGACCCTGCCCCCCCCGCCCTTCCCGAATCCCGCAGCGAGCAGCCACAAGCCGTGCAAAGCACTTTGGGACGGGTGACTTACAGCAAAGGGGCTGGCTGCTCGCCGACAGCATAGAAGCCCAAAATGGCCCCTCACCCCCATAAGGACTGCACTAAAGGAAAAAAGAAACATGAAACGGAGTTGCTAATGACCAAATGTCTGCTTTTGTTTTAACGATTGTACTTCTCACCAGCCTGACCCAAGAGTCGCAGAAATATGGAGTTTAAAATGGTCTAAAAACAGCCTGTCCTGGGTTTATAATGGTAGTGTATGGAGCATAGCCACTTTACTTTGTGAAAAGGAGTGCGTGACTTACTCCAAACGATGAGCATCCACCGTGGGCTCCGGGAGGTGGGATGCTGGACATCGAAGGACCCATGCCTGGTGCTCCACTGGGGAATAAGCCCAAAGCGTTCAGATTCAAGCCTGGTATCAGGTTCGACTGGAGCTGGAGACAAATGACAACATTTCTATTAACACAATACCAGCATTCCTACCTTTATCAGTCAAAATAAAGAATTTTTCAAGCTTTCACAGCACCTTACAGCAGGTTTAAATTATATATACCACATACACACATTAATACAATCCTAATTACATCAGTTTTTATTGTGCTATACACAATCACAAATCTGTAGAGCCCCAACAGATATAGGCTTATTACAGGTATATTATAATCAGGGTTTTTTTTCCCATATTTGCAGGTAGGATTTTTTATTTTATTAGCATAATGCAGAAAAAGATACTTGGGGATTAATTAATACAATCCTGTGTGCTAAACTGGAATGCATCCTGCCTCCATTACATATCATTGTTACTAGAGTCCTATAACCACATTTATATTTCTTAATATCAGCACATATATTGATAACAGATCCAACATCGGTAACAGCATCGCCCCCAAAAATCCAGTGTCAGGCTATACAACCGTTTTGTGATGGCAGTCAATAGAAGGGTGACAAACTCAAGGAAAACAAAAAGTTGCACGTTTCCAAAATGTGTCACCTGTCAGTCAGGTTAGATAGGATCCACTTACAGAGCCAATATAAAAACTATTTTGAGTTTCTACAGTAACAATCTGAAGGACTTTCAAGCACTTTACCCAAAATCCAAGCATAATTTCAGACTTTTCAAGGATTTTCATGATCCATCTCAACCCTGCAAAATGTCACAAGTAGTCTTGCCATTATATTCACTAAATATTCACACTTGAGCTCAGACAGTGAGAACCACAAATGCAAAGTTTTCCATTTTCTTAGTTAATCCAAACAGCTTTCTACATTATGACAGGATACTTCTGAATACAAACATGTGCAGTGTGAAAGTACTTGTCATGTTATCATACCAAAGATTCCTTTACCCACATCCTTAGACTGACATTTTAATAACAAGCATATAAAAACACTACCTTTTTTTAAAAAGGGAAAGTTATTATACGTACAATAAGCCTCTCCTGAGTCTCAACACTTTATATAAACGGTACACATTTTGATAAACCAGTGGTGGAAAAACTCTCCAAACGATTGGTATACAATTTCTTTTATAGAAGTGAGGACTTCAGACAGGAACTAAAAATAGTTGTTCCAGATTCTTAAACTTTACTATATTTATTATGTCCACCTTGTAAATAGAGCTGCTGCGAATCATTGATTTAAATATTTTTTCAGTCTACAAAATGTCAAAAATGCTTGTCATAATTTCCCAGAGCCTAAAGCGACATCTTCAAATTTCTTCTTGTGTCCAACCAAGAGCCCAAGACTGTTCATATACCATCATAAATGACCAAGAATCCCCAAATTCTGAATTGGCTAGAAAAACAGAAATCTTTCTTTCAGGTATTCGTTAAGAAAACCTGCATTGTCGTTTAGTGTTTCACTTGACTGCTTATTTTCTGACATCTGATTTTTAATTTGTGTTTTGTGAATAAATAAAATAATGGGACATATCATTTGACATTTATTGCATATCCATGCCCATGCATATATGCACCCATATCCAACCCCAACTGATTTTGAGTAGTGTATATGACAGCGTTTCTGGATATGAAAGTGCTGCTGTGGCAGCTGCATTTCCTGATCACTGCTGTGCATGTCACAACACCATTATCTGATACTCATCCAAGAAACCGTTTCTTTCTGTTAACCTGGTTCCTTGTTTTAATGCAAATATAGGTCACGGTAATTATCTACTGTAGCAGACCATCTGCGTCACTTTTGAAGAATTTAAAAATCAATGAAAACTTGCCATTAGGAGTCAACTGATTCACGTGGCATTTGAGGCAATTTTACTTTATGCTTACGTTCATAGCAGCCATGTCACTCTCATAGGATTCCCTGATCTTCTTCATCACCTCCTCCTCTGCTCTTGCACAAGCATCGATGGGGCCCGTCACTGTGATGGTCCGCTCTGGGTTGTACAGGGTCAGGTCCTGGAGACTGGACAGAACAGAGGCAGGGGCATGAGAACAATGGTTTTTTTTGTGTTTATTTTTTTAAAATTGAGTATAAATTTTGACACTAAAAGCAACAACTTTAAATATGCATGCTATGTTAAGTAGCACTTTTATAAATGGGTGTAGAGATTATAGTGAAGTCAGTCTTACGATGAAATTGTGATCTTGGTTCCTGTATCCTGCTCGATTTTCTTCAGGTTGCGTCCTTCCTTCCCAATTAATCTTCCTACAAAGTTGTTGTGTGCAAGTATCTTCAGTGGGATCTCTTCAGTGCTGGACAAGACAGATTTATTAAGTTAAACGCTCTGCAACAGTAACTAAATGTTCAGATCAGAACGCTCCTATCAATGTGCATTTTGATCACATGTTATGAAACGTCATTATGTATCTTTCATGTTGTACATGCAAGCTGTAAAAGCAATATTCAAAAAAAGGGCAATAAAGCCTCTAATCCATCCATGTTTTCACAGGCCTGACGAACAATACATTGACCTTCAACCACAAACTTCTGCAATTACAGAAAAACACTGCTCCATCACAACATGCACAATTAACCATCCATACTCATTTTGACTGTTTTATGACAAGTAAAAAAAAAAAAATTACAGAAGAGCTGCGTTTAAATAACACGATTACGCTGGAAATTTGAGTTGAACTTAAGCAAAAAAAAAAAATCTATCTCCCTCATTTTGTCTGGGCACAAACTCACAACTTTGTCTCGGCGGCTTCCTTCTGCATGATCTCCATGATGGTCGTACAAGCGCTCGAACAACCTTCCGGAGTGGAGTGAATTGTGATGGGCTTCTCTGCTGCACCTGCATTTTCTTTCCTATGGATGTCGATCCTGGAGTAAAAGGACAGGCAAGGCCAATTACTTGTAAAGCACCTTGTAATAAACGAGGCCATTCACAATGCTTAACATTAGACAAAAGGCATTCATACAAGATACAGAATGATAGAACAAACAAAAAAGAAAATGGTTTAAAGAAAGCAGACCTACTGCAGACAATATGAGGGGTCTGGATGGTTGGAAATGTAGCAGATCAGAAAGATTTTGGTCCTAAATCATTCAGTGCTTTCTGAATTTCATTTCATTCAAAAGTAGAATTTTAAAGTCAATTCTTTGGATCACATCAGCACAGTTCTCAGTTATTTGCCCTTGGCTTCCTGTTTTTCACTTGCTGGTCTACTGAAGAAACACATGGACAGGTTTTTTCGCAATCTTGCTGAAACTTTTAAGACTCACTTTTAATTCTTTAAATATTCTGAAGGTGATAGTAGGCAGATTTTGAAATTGCAACCTTGGTTTGTGAACTTTGTTAGCGACTGAAGCCAAGCAGAGATTTTTAAAATTGCTCCTTAGCATAATTATGGTGTTTTAATTTGAGGCTGTTCACATTTGGGTTTACGTTCTGAGTGATCCAATCACAAGAGGACAGCTTTAGCCCGTCAATTCATACCAGGCATTAAATCCATCTCGACATGCGCTTCAACTTTTTGTGATTGGATCTCACTTCCCTATTATATATGCAAATAAAGACGTACATCACTGGAACAAAACAATATGTTTTTTTACACAAACAAAGAAATATCTTCATGTATAGCGAATCAACAAGGCAGCCCAAAAAGTAATGAATGTGTTGTAGACAAAAATCACACATTTGTTAAGGGAGTCTGGTGATATAGCCATTACTAGTTCAATGGTTAGTTGAAACAGACAGCCTTCACACATATCTGCTGCCATCTTTGGCAGGTTAAGAGAGCCCAAACAATTTACATTACAGTGATCCGGTCTGAGTGATCAGGACTCGAATGCATCTTTGAGGTGTTCACACCTTAACAGCTGTCCACTTGTGATCGGATCACTCTGAACACCTGTTGATAGCAGGTCTGAAGAGCCTCTTTCTCGTTTTCTATAATCTGCATGATAGGGAGCACTCAGACGCTGAACACAAGAGGACAGAGAATGGAGCCTTGGGGCACTCCACTCAAATGTGTAACTACCGGGAGAGGATTCAATCAGTTTAGCTCTGTGTCAAAAGGTCACGTCCAGTTTTCCAGCCTGTCTAACAATATGTTGTGGTTGACATTTTCCAATTGAGCATCAAGATCTAATAATACCAGATCTAATAAACATGAATTTTCCACTGCATGTGTTTAAATGGGTGTCATTTAAGATGTTAAAAAAGCAGTCTCTGTGCTGTGGACTGAAATGAATCAAAACAAGTGTTTAGGGCCAAAAGGGTGTTAAAGCTCTTGAAAAAACAGCCATTTCAGTTAACCTTCAAAATGATAGTCACATAAAGCTCACTAATGAGTAGTTTAGGATATTTTTTTTTAAGTGGCTTAATAACTTCTCTCAGGCCATTTTCCTGTGAAAACTGAAAAGTGTCGCAATTTGCAGAAGATCTGATGACATGGGGACATCTGAGGCAAGGCTGCAAGACCAGGATTTCAAATGTGGCACATTGTCCTCCGTGAGTATATGGTCAGAACCAAATTGTGTCATGCTAATTAAATTGGTTTTAAATGGATACCACCTTTACCTGACAGAGGAACACAAACCAAATTCATTGCATGAATTACTGGATAGAAATTCAAGGACTACTGACACAGGTTTGTCAGCCTGTCAACATGACTGCGTTGCATTACTCAGTTCTAAATCTCCCTACAAATCTCATTATGAACCTGGAATTTTATTTCTGCTCTGCAAGCATTCAGTTTTTCCAACACTTTTGAATTTTTACCATCTAACTATGGCGCTTTTGCCACAGAGACTAACTTCACCTTATTGGGAGGAATAGAAAAGAGACTTCTTACGCTAGAAGTCAGTGACAGAGAAAAGGGACAGCCAACGTTCAGTATAATTCCTGACCTCTGTGTACGTACTTTGAGTGGGTCTGTTTGGTGATGTTGCGGATAGTGTTGCCCTCCTTGCCGATAATTGCCCCTACAAACTGTGTGGGAACCATTATGCGCAGCGGGATGATAATCGGGTCTTTGGGCCGGGCGCCCAGACCTGGAGAGCCGGAGCGAGGGGGTCCGCGGGCGCCAAAGCCTCTCCTGCCCCCCGCTGGAGGACCCTCTGCAGCAGCCATCTCATCTGGGATATAGGACACTTTCAAGGCATAGTTCTCCATCATGGATCCATTCAGTTTCTCCATCGCCCTGTGGAGCAAGTGATGTCAGTGTCTGAAACTCTTGATCGCCACTGATTGTGTGTGATTTAAAAGCACAGAGGGGACTTTGAGTGAAATGGCTCAACTGCCAAACAAATTTCTGTTGAGGCAATCAACATAAAAATTCCTGTTTAAGTGTTTTCCCAGCTCCTCATCAATGGGAGAATCCAAGGACGAGGGGGCATTAAAACAGAAACAAGAGGTTTTGGTACCAATTGATACAGTTTATGTCTTAAGTAATGGGCCCATGGAACAAGGAGATGAGACCTCCTTCCAAGCCCAACATCCTGAAGGGCAGTGGCCAAGCATCACGTCCAAATTCACTCTGACCTCGAGATTGCAATCACACCTCATACAGGTCTGCCTACTCAGCCTCAAGGATTTGTTTTTGTGGTGAGACAATCAATTAAGCCAGAAGACCTCTACAAGCACTCGTGCAGAGAACAACATTGTAGTATGATACATGTACACTAGGGGGCACCAGATGGCTAATTTAACGCCCCCTCCCATCCTAACACACACACACACACACACACACAAATACACTCCCCCCTCCTCCCCGCCATCATTGCATGTCAAATTAAACTAGACTGGTTGTTGGGAGAAGGAAATCAGGTGTGCTGTAAGAACACCATACAGAGGAAGTTGGTCTAATTTCCAATAGAGAATGCGGCGTAAACTGAAAAACTTCAGCAGATCCACGTCAAAGACATCAAGACAGATGAGGTGGAGGTTCATCATGTGAAAACACTGTGTGCGCGCGTGTGTGTGTTTGTACTCACAGCCTGGCCTGGTCCTTGGCTGCATATCGAACGTTGACTACCGCAGTCTCTGTGTCAGTGTTTACTGTGGGAGAACACACAGCAGAGTCAATTCACACACATTCAGTGACACAATTTAGCGCAGTGTTACTTTTGCATGGTTCAACAATTACAATTTCACTACTCTGGAAAATCTGCAATGATTTATATTTAATTTAAAAAATAAAAAGATTTTGAAGTTGTGAAAAAACAAATTTGTAAAAAATTATGGATGCAGTGTAAGGTTTGTGTTTAGGCAAGACAGGTGGAATTATATTTTTTCGACACAAAGCTTAAACAAGTGCGTATTTACCTTGTTCACAGTTCTCTACTGAACCATACTGAGCAAGCATACCATCCAAAACCTGAGAGAAAAAGAAAAGCCATGATTACTCAGAGACTTTGGAGGCTTTGACCAGAACCTGTTAGTGAGCAGAAGCTATCTATGGGAACCAGCCCAGCTCGCTGCAAGGACACACTCCATTAATTCTGAAACCCAGGGTTCAATGTTGAGTTACGTGGATAAATTTGCTGCCTTCTTGTAAAAGCCTGTCCACCTCAAATTATGACTCTTCCCTTAGGGCACTCGCATAGACCTCCAGGTACTGAGCGGGTTTTTATAACATTTTAAAAAGTCTATTTGAAATAACTGTGTATATTTGGTAAGAAAAAATAAATGTTAGATTTTCCATCAAACTGCTATTCATCTAACAATAAACATGGATTTTAAAACACATCATTTTAGGAAACAAATCTATTAATCTGTGGATGCTTTTGCTTGTTTTTAAAATATTGGTAAAATTATTTAATACATTTTTAAAAATCTAAGCATAGTGGAATCACAAATATAAAAAAAGGGAAATATCAAAAATCAGAAAATGCATCCAAAAGGAAGCCACACTATGCTGGCCATCTTCCCAAACGTGGAGACCACAGGATTTTAATTCATAGATGTGATCAAATGTGGGCGAGAGGGGGAGCGAGGGTTCTAAGCTAAGCTAAGACATCCGACCATGCTCAGTCAAAACGCAAAGGCCACACCCCCAAGAGCTCAACCCCACTTTCTAGCCAACAAGCGTGCGTCCCTGCCCCCCCACTCCACCAACCCACCAACCGAGCAACCTCCCGCCTCCCTGCCATCTCCACTCCTGATCATAGGCTGCTCCAGCTCTGATATGAGTTCCCTGAAGCCAACAGTGGCTCGCTGCTGGCTGGATGCACCGCCTGTCCGTCCACCGACTCTGACCAATGGGAATCCAGGCCATTCAGGAAAGGGTGGGGTACATTCCAGCAGGAAGCAGTGGCTGGGGGAGGGGTGCGAGTTCATGCTACACATTCTGTGAATCGGTGCACATGGAAGGGAAGGGGAAGCAGTCCAGGCCCACCCACCCACCACAGCTTGTGAACACGCCACTACCCTTACGTTTCTCTCGCTGTAGGGCTACACACACACACACACACACACACACACTATGACCCATTGTCTTATCTACCTGATAAGATACATACAAGGCCTTTGCATCAAAAGATTCCTTTCTATTCTGTTCGACCATTCTTCTCACCCCTCCCCCCTCTGAGTGGGAGAAACCTCCATGTCACCTTTTGAGAAAGCAAACAGCTCGCTCGCTACATACTAGGAACATGGGTGGATCTGGAGCTGCAGTTGAGGGACATGCATAGGCAAAAGCGAGCCCACCATTACAAAACGCTGAGCCTGTCCGTAGCCATTTGATCACAGTGAGTGAATCAGGCTGAAATCTAAAGCCGTGTATTAACCTTACAATCTCACAATTTTGAATACTGAACAATTGAGCAATTCAATGAGACAATTCTGATCAGGCTTACATTGCCTTACGGACCAGAAAATTAAATTGAACAACACTACAAGCACTCGCTATCACAGCTAAACCTCTGCAGAGGGGGAAAAAAAAAAGAAAAGAAAAAAGGTCACGTAAAGCTGTGTTACTGAGATTCCACACTGAAGTTAGCAGTGAGATCAGTGAGTTTGACACAAATGATTTCTGAAAAAAGCTTCAGTGAAATTTGTCAGACAACTTTAAAATGTTGAAATTACAGTACAGATAAATTTACATGCACCCAGCACATGAGTAGAATGTGTAACAAAAGGTTGGAAGGGTTTTAAATCAAATGCTTATCACATGCACAGAAAGACATGCAATGCATGGACACACACACACACACACACACGACTGTTGCTCAACACTATTTTTTTCACTAATCAGGCAGTGGCCTTGAAATCTGACCATGTTACAGCTCACCAATTCTACTGATATTATTCATTTTTACGTGACATGTTCTTGCCCTTTAATCCTTTATGGACAAAGTGGATTGTATTAGAGATAAAATTAATAAATAAAAAAACTGACCTTGAGCGTCAGTTTTACAGCTTCAACTTTAAGTCCACTGTCGTTCCATTAACACTCATCTGAGTCATGCAACAGAGGACAGTTTTGCATGATCAACTCAAAGATGGTTTTCTAAAATTTTTAATCTGAATATTTGTGGGTGTATTTTTGTCTGAAATGCCAAAGGTTCACAAAAAAGATCAAGGCCAATTTTCATGCAGTTTAAAAGTCACCTTTGTTGGAATGGTGTATGCAACTCCTTTTTGAGAGGATTAACAGCAAGTAAGGAATTTAAATTTTAGATCTTTTTTCTTAAATGTTGGACCTGTCTCTAAGCTGTTTGTATTCAAGTGTGGTTGCAAACTTAGCAAAATAAACCTGAAATAAGGGCTTCCATTTCTGTCACATTCAATTGTATCAAGTGTGTATACTGTATATTAGCAACTGCGTCAGGAATCAGGAGTGTAAAGGAATTTGAGGTGCAGTTTGTCATTGTGTTACAAATTAATCATAAACAACAAATATAAATTCTCACACACCTCAAACTATAAACTTAATTAAGATGCAGTTAAATCTCTTACAGACTCAAACTTTAAACTTAAGAAGCTTCAAACATTTAGTGTTTCTTGCATGGACAGAGTATTGGGTTGCATTACATCGTACAAGTGTCGATTTTATTTTCTGCACAATCTCGACAAGGAATCGCTGACACGTTTAAATTCAAATCAGTTCTTTTTCCAGACTCATTCAACAAAACACAGTATTGCATAACTAAATTGACATTCCATAAAAAAAAAAAAAAATACATAAACTAGAAAAAATAAATATCCCATGACCCATGTATGGACAGCCAGGGGGGCCACGCCACATCCCATGCTGCATGAATGTTTCACAGCCCTTCCGACAATACACTTGGTTTATTATTTAATTTCCTTTTTTTTTGCAAGAACACACAATGTGAAAAGGCCTTCGCTTTCATACTAGCATATGTGATCAGTGCTGAAAGACAGCATGACAGAACAGTTTAGGAACATTTCCCATTCAAACACATCAGATCCTGTGTAGCCCAACAATCAATTCAAATCAACAGAAAGCTGTTTCAAAGTGCTCTTAAAACTTGCCTTTTAGGTAGCCAACAACTGAAGCCTTATAATGTTGAAAAAGATCATGTGACGGCTTAAAGTTTCCCATGTGAGTGACCCTAAAGGATCCTACTTTTGCCGAAGACTGAATCTTTTTGAAGTCCCCCAATGTCTCTGCTTAGTTAACCATGACCAACTATCCACTGTGCGGCTAAATTGAACAAAGTCAACCTCACAATCTTCGTTATCAAACTTCCAGTGGTATTTTCAATCATTTCTGCTCTACCAATCACAGTTTGGCCCACCGCTTGGTGCATTACACTGGCCTGAGCTGCAGCCTTGTTCAAACGAATCATCAAGCGCCTGCTCAATTGAAACCCAAACGGGGGGCAAGGTGACTCCAGAGGCCACTAAATGGGAGCCCAGTTGGGCTGCCCGATGGTGCCCCGCCCTGGAAGCAGTTAGCAGCCTGTTAGCACTCACCTCCCACTGCATGTGAGGCGGGATGTTCCTGATCTGCAGCTTACAGTTCCTGGAGAGAGAACAAGGGAGGAAGAAAGGTGGGGGATGGATAAAGGGAGGAGGGAGATAGGAAATTGATGAAGGTAGATGGGAGAGAAGAGGGGAGAAAGACCGTTAGTAGCTGACAATACAGAGGGTACAATGATAAAAAATAATGAAATGAGGGATATTATTAAAAAGAATAAAAAACAGCAGCTCTTTATTCCCTCCGCCATCTAGTGAGACAGACCAGGGTGGAGAAGCTTTGGATATGACTCCTGCTTTAATTCCCTTCCCAACCCAGCAGGTGCACTGAGGCACCCTGGGTAAAAACGTGGGAGGAAGTGATGGAGAAAAAAGCAGGCAAAGGGGTGATTAGGAATCACCGCTGGGTGGCCTAAATTGAGTTGAGGGTGTTCAAAATCAAAATTACGCTACAAAACACACCACGCCCTTCGTCTCAAATCACCAATCGTCACACAGAAAAGAAACATGACAAGTGGAGCGTCAAAGGAGTAGTGAGTGCAGAAAAGGTATAATGTCTACCCTCTTTGAGTCAAGCACATGCCCTGTTGCACTGCATCATGAGACGTCAACCACTGCAGGACTCAAACCCACTTTTTTCAACCAAAATAGACACTTATCCAGGAGCATCCAGCTGTTGTATCAAAAAAAATAAAAAAGTGAGGAGGGGGTGGTACAGGTGCCAAACAGAAACCAAAGGGAATCTCCGCTAGCCACGTCACACTAAATGGGAAGAATCAAAATTGCGTGCTTGTTCGTAGAGAGTGTGCACACACAAGCACAAGTGAGTGGAGATGAGCAGCTACAATGGTGCTGCTGTGCTCCGTCACTAGAAACAACCAGGGCAGACATCCCCAATTCATCCTTTTAACATGAAGGTTTGTCTACAGCAGCATGAGCATAGTGGCCATGTGTTGAGGTCCCTTAGACAATGGAACTTGTGGATCAATGAGTCAACAGAGTTTCACAAGTAGTCCGCCTGTGCATGTTGTATAAAAATGTGCGAAGAGTGGAGGCCACTCCAAAGTCCCCTGCCTGTTTGACACGCACAAACCTACAGGAACAAAATGTACATATGGCTTGGGAGCTGAAGCATGAACACAGGCACGCATACACACAAACCCTGACCCCGACCCATTTCCACACCAGCCTTACACTCGCTACACATACTTGACACATATGCAGTCAATTTAACTTAGTTTGTAGACATTTTCTGTCTACTGTATAAAACTTAGAGTTACACTACAGACACACACACACACACACACCTCCTGTTCTTTTCCACAAGCTTCACTGAGCTGTTAAATGACGTCTAAAATGCAGCTCATCTATTAGCTCTACTGCTAATGGCTGTTTTGTAATCTGCTGTGTAGAAGATAGCACCTTACAACATGAAGCATTTTATAAACTGACTTTACAGCATGGACTCAAATTTACAAAAAAAGCACACACACACCAAAAAGGAACATTTAAAAGAAGAAAAAAAAAAAATTGCACACAAGCACATCTACACAGTAAAAAAAAAAAAAAAACGTACTTCACATGTGCAACTAGGGCCGCAGTAGTTGGAATTCCTTAGCTTAGCCACTACGACCATAATCAAGCCAACAGCAGTTCAACAACATATTCAAATTGAGACATTAGGGAAATACTTAATTCTAAATGGGCAAATTGTAAAGAAAATTCCCAAATAACTTCCAAGAGGAATTCCAGCCCTTTCCGGCCCACTGTGCCATTCCTGGCTGATCCGGCCCCCTCTCCCCACACATTCTGTATGCTCTGCATTGCGGTGGGAACGCCAAGCGAAATGTGCAAATGCACCAAGCACTTCCAGTCGGATTAACCTATAGCTCCGCACACACACACAGAAGAAGTCAGCCAGGGTATGGGGTGGGGTGGGGGTGGTATACATTCCCCAGTCCCAGCCTTTGATTTGGGGAGGGGGGGAGGAGGTGTGTGTGTGTGTGTGTGTGTGTGGGGTGTGGTGGTGTTGGGGGGGAACTAGCTAGCCCTGTTTCAGGCAAGGGTAACAAGGGCCCTCTCTGCCCTGTGGGGGTGGGGCCCTGTTGCCATGGACACGGACAAGTCCACTGACAGGAACATGTAGAGCGGGGGTTAAAAGTGGGAGGGGGAGGGAAGGAGGGGAAGGCCAGGAGTGACTGGGGTTGGCTCGTCATGTGATGGCCAGGAGGAGGCCGGGCTCCTTATTTACTTTTAAAAAATGGACCAACGTTCTACATGTTCGCCCTCTTCTCTCGCCGCTCAGCTGAGACCTACAGGCCTGCACCATCAAGACACACGCAAGCACCATGACACTGCACCACACCTGCATTAACCCCCATTTTGCAGTTGTCCATCCTTGCGGCAGCACGCTTTATCAACACCATCAGGGACGGTGAGGGACACACGAGATCTGTGCTCAACGCCCATCCACACCCACCGACTGTTCAGTATGCAGAGGTTCTGAATGACTGAATTCCACGCAGTCTGGTTTCCGCTGCCCTCTCACAGGCCTTATATGCACACTGCGCACCCAATAAGCTACATTCAACACTTGCGTTTGGTTAGATTTGTTTGGAATTCCCTCAGAGAATTCCAATGAGTTGAATATCAACAGTTAGGAATGACTCAACTTCTGCAAATACTGTTACGCATTTGTGTCTACCTTCCCACCTCACAGAAAATACGTTTTATGTATGTTAAAAAAAATTTAAAAAAAAAAGAAAGCAAAAATACAATGAGATACTGATTTGAGTCTAGGAGGAGGGAGAGTTAAGGAACCTTTGCCTGCAGTCTGGGTAAAACAAGGGGCCACATTCATAATTTTCTGGCACCCCAAGTCTCCGTCCCAAATCCCCGTTTTCGCAGGTGGGGCCCCACAGTGACCCCATGACCCAGAATTCTTGTAATAAGAGCCAGGAGCCATTTCTACAAACAGCACTGATCTACACCATTGTCTCAATTTATAGATGTACTTTTGATGCTTGGTTTAATTTATTTATTTTTTTTAAAAAGGGGCAAAAGGGGGATGAAACTTGACACCATTTCCTGAGAACTGCTACGCTATACATGTTGTAAATAAGTCAAAGTCGTGTATATGCTTGATGTCCGTTTCCCCTCTTGCTCCGCACACACACACACACCACACACACACACCACACACACACACACACACACACACACACACACACACACACGGGGCCTCCCCTCCTATAGCCATGTCATTTTCTCTTTCTGCACATGTGACTAAGCGGGTATGTGCATGTGGGGAAGGGCAAGCTACATTTATTCTGTTCAATTCATACATAACCTGACCCAGGAAGTGAAGTGAGAGCGTACACAATAATAACACTCCTGCAACTCGAGTTAACCTTATAATTAAAAAAAAGGCTCAAACAAAATTTTTGTAATGAAATTCTAAAAACATTAGCAACAGTTAGCATACATTTTGTAAGAATCTGCACTTTTGTAAGAATCTGGGTCAAAAGTGAAAATATTATTGTTGTCTTAAAAATCAGGTCAATTGTGGAAAATGAGGCTCTTTTAACTTAAATGTAAATACACCTGTAAGATTCTGATTAATGCTTGATTTCCTATTATGCAATTTAAATGCCTTCTCAGAATTAAAAAGAAATTTTAAAAAACAAAAACAAAAAACACAGGACATTGTCAAGAACGTGTGGGTGTCATCTTTAAATGCCAGATTAAAAGAAAAGAAAAAAAAAAAGCCAGGCACATAATGTTTGCAGAAGTCAGGCAAAGTGAAATGTAAATGACCATGAGCTGGCTGAAAGGTTTAATAACTATGAAAAGACTGCAATGTTTCTGTGGGCAAGATGTTTTCAATTAACTGGATTTTCTTTTGCGTTACGTTGTTAAATGCATACTGTATATTTTCAGGAGTCATTATTGAGCGCAGCAGATGTTTTGCTAATGCGCTGGAGATAATTTTGGTGGGCTTTTGACCACGACCATGACCAATTCAGAAGAATGTACATTAAAGTATTTGATTACGTGACGCATTTTGGCCAGTGTGAAACACCACGTTCCATAGTGTGTCACCCAACGCAGCTCTGTCGTCAGGAGCCCCAAACTGTAGCAGCCCCACCTTGATGTCTGTCTGCTACAGCACTTCCCCTTCCTGACGGGTTCAAAGGTTAAGCCATGGTGATTGGCCGAGCCCCCAGTTGATATTCGCAGGTTGGAATGCAAAGAGGGGCCCCTGTGTACAAATGTGTGTTGTGTGGCTGTACTCAGAATACTGTTCTCATTGACGACTACTATGTTCCATGTTGTAAAGGGAGGGCACGTTTTTACTTTTTTTTTTTTTTTTTTTAAAGTGTGGCTGAAACTCGACTCTGTTTGCTGCCATAGCCAACACAGCAGGCTGCACTTTAAAAGACAGAGCAACGTCACCACTTCTTCATGATGAGGGATTTTTATGTTTTTATTTTTTTTGTAATTTTGGGGAGGAAGCTTTACGTGAATTGATGCGAAATCCCCACGTAGCTCACCTGGTTTATTTACCCAAGCTACAATTTATATCATCAACCCAGCAGCTGCCAGGGAAAGCTTGTATGACCTTCAGGTGGAAAATAAATTTCACGTCAAGGCGTCAGAAATTCCCTACTAGAGCCACATTCGCATTTAACCACTTTCTAATCAATTTACGCCACGTGTAATAGTATAAAAAAGGCACCTACGTTTCACCTCGACTTGCAATTCAAATTGCGCAGCGTAAAAACAGCAGATTATTCAAACTTTACAGAAAACAAGCCATGCATATTACGTGTAACGCCCCAGAAATCCTTGGAGCGATCACCAGACAGGAGCAATTTTAATTTAATTCAAGAAAACGTTTAACTATGGCCGAATTGCGTCACCAGCTAAAACAAAAATTACGCACACAATGCCAAAAAGCACCAGTATTTTGCGTTCGCAGCACACATTACGTACAGCACACAGAAAATATGTATGCTACACTTCATAAAAATCACCCACTGAAACACGACACGGGGGTCTAACTCTGAAACTAAGGTTTTCCGTGACTTGGGCCCCAAACCTCCCATTCCACTCGCGTTTGGGAGTCCATCTCATGCAACAGCAGCACAATGTGCAGAGGAGGGCGGAAGCGCAGGGCAGGCAGGGAGAATGACGGGCAGATCCTTCTCAAATGGACGACTCCACAAGGCCTGTACGCCTCAAACCCAGCCTGCACTCACTCTTGCAACACATTTCAGCCAGCACAAACCGGGCTTTAAATAATCGGCCCCCGAGGTTGGAGCTCAAATAATATCAAGTGGTGTGCGTACACAAGAAAATAGCAGCGAGAAAATGCAGGCATGTTGCTGGTTAAACCCAAATGCACGACGGTTTTAGGAGCACCCCACAGTCATGGCGAGAGGAGGGAGTACACCACCATACGCCCCTTTCATTTGACCCCAGAGCAGGCAGAAAAAAAAGACACAGCGTTCAGCAAATATGAAAATACTCACGCCACTGAATTAACAAAGCTCACCAGGAACATACAGCCACATTTACGGCGAATATCAGTGTGGGAAAAAAATAAATAGGCTTCTTGTGGAAAATGGCTGGACAAAAAACACTGGAGCTCCCACGAGTTTGAACCAAGCACTAAATAATAAACGTCGACCTACCTTTGACGTTTAGGGACCGAGTGCTCCACTTCGAGAAGTTTCCCATGAAGTTCAACTTTACCTAAAATACAGAAATAAAAATAAAATGCAACAATTAATTTAATTAAACCTTTGACCCCCTAAAAACAGCCCCCCTCCTCCTCCTCCTCTCCTTCCTGCTGCTGTTGCTGCTGCTGCCTCCTCGCCTTTTTGGACGTGTATTTATGGTCAGTGTTTAATACTCATTTTAAAATGTAGCCTGGAGGGGCTAAAAATCTAAACATGGCACCTTCCTGGGGGTTTTCAGCACGGTGTCATGTGAGCAACACAAATTGCTGAAAAGTGTGCGAGCCACTAATAGCACGAGTGCACAAATGAGCCAAATGTGAGCACACTTCGTAAAATTACACGAGTTTTTAGCTTAAAAAATGGCACGTACCCTGCGTGTGCAGGCCCATGTGGAAATTAACAACAAACCAGGATACGAAGGGACTACTATACAACAGCTAATGGTCGTGTGGCTCTGTTAGTTGGCCTACATTTGACCAACACAATTAAACCACCTGGTGTGTCAGCATGGGCGAAAATGGCTTCACAATGTAGCGAGTTGTGGCCACTGGAGAGGGCCCGTAGTTTGAAACCTGGGTACGAGTGTGAGTTCATAGTGAAACTGGTAAAAGCAAGTACAACACTTTGGCACGATAAGGGGCAGAGGCCGAAGTGGGCTGTGTGATAGAGCCCACAATAAGGTTCACTTCACGGCGTCCACAGCCCCGTTGCCCTGGACGGCACAGAACCTGCATTAGGAAAGCGATGGCAGTCTCATCCCTCATGATTGTGTTTACTCGACCATTTTACCAAGCGACACTCAGTGAATTTACGAAAGAGCAGAATTTCACTCGAACCCAGGGCAAGCTATTCGTCTGAGCCCACGGTGTCAAAAGGCCAAGTAAAGGTTGTGTGAGAGAAAGAAATGCTTTGGATACACCCCCACCCTACAGGGCTCGAGCAAAGCCCGATCTCCACACAATTGCAGCAGTTCGTGCGTCTTTGCAAATAACACTTTTTTTTTTATATGCCACAAAATGTCTCACCTGAAAGAACATCGATGGCCTTCATCGCAGCCTTCTCGTCCGGGCAATCCACAAACGCATAGCCAGTTTTGAGAAGAAATGGACCACTGTGCGGAATCTTCCACTGCTCAAAGATAGTTTCGAAGTCCTCCTCGCTCGCCTCAGCGCTCACGTTGCCAATGTATAGCTTATTCATGTTCTGCGCCGAAAAGGGACAATCTTTACGCTGAGGGAGAGACCGTTATTTGCTCTCACGGATGTGCAGTGTTTGGAGTAGCCTAAATCGCCTTTACTACTACGGAGTGGCTGTGGCGTGCTTCCCGGTCGTTCAAGCCACAGATAGATTTAAACTGGCAGCCTCACAGTGCGTTCGCTCTCCCTCGCCCCTCTGTCTCTATCGCGCAATAAATAAATGCTCAATTATTAATCTCGTGTCTCCAAACGATGGCGGGCTGGGTGAAAAGGAGGAGAAACTACTTTGTGTCTTCCTCCAAACCCCTTGGCAAAGAGACAGAGAATGTCACACACGGTAAGGCTGGCGCCCGCCTCTAAGTCTAGAGCCTAGAATAAGAAGAAGAAGAAGGGGGAGAAAAAAAAAATCCTCTGCTATTCCGGCTTTTTGAATGAGCCACGTGTTCAAACTACAAATCAGCCCACACGTGAGGAATCCCAATTGCTCAATTAAGTGTTTGGGATTGGGGAAAATTGCACGGGAATCTGGGGTGGGGACAGCAGAGGGGAGTGGAGAAAAAAGGAGGGGAAGAGTGGATTGGCGTTGGGAAAAAACCTGGCGAGCTATGTGCGTAAAGGGATTCCGTGAGAACCCAGTGTATCTTTACTAGAATCACATTCGTGTGCCTTTCTCTGCAAAGCCTTGATTCTCATTGGCCGGTTGCGGAATAGTAAAACGGCAGTGCGCTCACGCACGCCCATAGCAGGGAGACGCTGATATTGCGGGGGCTTGTGCGCACGGCTGTGCTAAGTGCGCTGTACTGATGACACAGTAGGAGGAAAAGGGGGTGGGGCCATTCATAAAGATGTTGCACTATATGGTTAAATTGCATACTGGACACATTTAATTTTAAGAAACTTGACTAGGGACGGCCCTGCGCCACTCCTCGGGCCCTCGCGCAATATGGGAATGACACGTACTACTATCCCACATGACGGCATCCATCTTCTCCAACTAGAGTGGAGCCATGCCCTCGCTGATCCACAACTCAAAGTCCAACTACAGAAGGCCCGACTCGCCCGTGGACACACAAAATCACATAGTGGGGGTGTCTTTGAGCGAGATGAGAGCCGCCACGCCACTTGTTTTCTCTAACTTTCGCAGCGTTTGGCACAGCGAGAGAGCCTTGGCCATGTGGAGCGAATGCACATGGCGAATCCCCCCCCCCCTCTCCTGCTATACCTCCGCCATTGACTTGCATGTACGGAAAGAGGGAGGGGTCTCTCTACACTAAAGTGCCCCTAGCGTCCTATGCAACGAACAGCCCAATGCAATCACGTGTGGAATACATGTCTAAAATATTACACAACTCTCAATATGATCTTTTTTGTAAATCGTAAGGGAAGGCCGGTAGTTTACGCGCAGGGCCAGTGTGCAGAGACTGGTCGTGTTTACAGGAGGGACGGCGGGTGGAATCTATACCTGTTGATGGTACGAAGGTCGATATACTGTCAGAGGAGTCGTTTTTCAGGTTTTGCAACACCGAGGAGCCCAAAATGAAAATAAGGAATTGAAAACAGGGGAAAGGGAAACAGAAACAGGTCTGGTGTAGGCCGTTGTGTGTCTGAATAACATTTTACAGTGTATCTATCTATCTATCTATCTATCTATCTATCTATCTATCTATCTATCTATCTATCTATCTATCTATCTATCTACACTTCTTTGCCAGTTTATTAGGTACACATACTTAAACCTGATGCAGTCTATGACAATCATCTTGCATTATATTCTACCCTCATGGAGGTCGTGATGTACCGTTACAGAGTTGCTGATTCAACATTGCGGCCATTTTGGAGGCTGTAGTCCGTCCTGCAGTTGAAAATGCATGTGGAAATGCACGCATTGTGCAGCGTGACGACCTTAAAGTTGAAATTAGCACCACTCTCAACTCCATGAAGAAAGAATTTACTGCACTAGTTTCAGATTTGTGTACGTAATAAACTGGCAGCTGGGTGTGTGTGTTTGTGTTTATGAATATTCATAAATAATATTTAAGTTTAGTATCTTCAGACTGAGGGGGTCCAGGCTACATGAGTGTTTAGTTGTGCTGGATGCACGGACACACCTGACAGTATAATGTGAAATATGAGCTTTGCTGGATTGTGTATCTGTGTTTTTGTTTTTGTTTTTTTCCTAGATCATGTGTGGGCATACCCAAGGACATGATGTAATTGCTATGATTATGTTAAAGGAGTAGTTCTATATGAGTTATGGCTGACAAATTAAAAAGTTGTAACCAGAAATGTAAACTATAAAAACGGACGTGATAGCATTAACCTCAATTCCATTTGCCCCTTGAGTGTATGTGTTTTTTTCATAGCAGCCTATATTATTTGTCATTTGAGCCTTTAAACAGCTGGATTCTGAAAAAGTTGGTTAAACTCTCATTTCGTATTGGAAAAGTTTAGGGGTGGGTGTAACCTCCACTGCAGCCCTGCAATTGCCAGTGCAACAGAGCCATGCTCGGAGCTGAAATGATAGTAGTGTGTCCCTGCAGTGCTTGCTAATGAATAGGCCTAGGTGTGCATGCTCATGTAAAGCAGGTTACAAAGGCAGTGTTGGTTTAGTGGGCCCTTCAGCCACTGGCTCAGACTGGGGCCATGGCTGTCTCAGTGGGTTTACTCCTCTGCTGCTGAACAAACACACAGAGCCTTCTGATTGGCCGGGAGGCGCGTCCAATCAGGGGGCTGCAGACCCGCTCCGTACTACTGCTGCTGGCTCGGCCTCAACGCGCTCATTCATTGGCTCCCCGGCTCGACTATTCTATATGAATCAGCGCGCCAATTACGCATTTGTGCCCATGTTTCCTCTGCTGGGCTTTGTCATAAGCCATAAAGATGTAACGGAACACGAGCCGGTGGCCAAATCCGCGGCACTTTTCATAACTGCTCTCAACTTTTCAGGAAGTTTTAGGCTGTGTTTACATTTCTGGGCCAGTCTTTTAAATAGATTTAAAGACAACAGAATAAAAGGGAGCGTTTAATATACACTTTAAACGCACTTCATACTAACTTTTAATCGTCTTATAATTTGTTTCAAGTTTCCCCTCCCGGAAAGTTTCTTAATAAGTTTTAACTCACAGGTTAGATCCATATATTCTTTCTGTATGGACCAATATAAGGGATTTATTAAACCTGGGCGCTTTCCGTTGGCCTAGTTAGGCGCATACAATTTTTTATAACCTGGTTTATTTGGCTTTAATGATTTCCACTGCAAATGAAATAACGAAACGCGCACGCGGGAGCTCGGCGTGAGATTGCGGGTGCCCGCCGGAAAGCGCCTTATAGACGGGCACATCTTGCAGAATGGACGTAGCCTATAGAGGAGGCGGTCATGTGAGCGCTCGCCTGACTTTTGTCGGTTTAAATGAGCTGATGCATGGCTGCAGCCGCTGTCTGCGTGTGTGGCTGCTGGCTCTGCAGGAGGAGTAGTGAATGTATCGCTGAGGAATGTACAGAAAGTCTCCCCGCCCCCAGCTCGCAAGGACTCCTCGCTATGGACAAATTCCATAGGGGCGCAAAAAAAGGAAAAAAACACTGACATAAAGTTTCAGACCAGACTGCATCCTATGTGGGAAGATTGCTGCGGTTAATGTCAGTGCAGGGAGGAAAAAAAAGAACTGACAAAATCGATCTGGTTAAACATAGTCTGGGATATTTCTAGAGAGGAGGAGAAAGAGAGAGGAGAGGGGAGGCAGATTGTTTAAGTAAAAACGCAGCTTATAGCCCAACTTTGAGCTGCTGGCCTCACTCCAAGATGTAGATAGTCTACGTCGCCAAGCGCAAGGCTCTTTCACAAAACCCCTTTAGGCTACACTGAATCAAGGGATTCTGTTTTACCGGTGAGATTGCTTCTATTTTTTTTTTTTTTATTTATTGTCAGGCGATTCAAATCTTTAACAATGTTTTCTTTCCACTTGAGTTGTAACCATTAAATCCACTGGCTGACCGCTTCGGACAGAGTCAGGGAAGAGTGGTGGTGAACGCCATGTTGAGGAGAATCTGGAGCCTCACAGTAACATTAACTCATGGAAACAGTGTCCTTATCGATGTTAATGGAGGGCTTCTTTTGAAGGGTCCTGACACATGTTTTCTGTTTGCATCAAAGAGTTAAGTCGAGGCTCCAGAACAAAAAAAAAATGGATGTTTTCTCCTCAGATTCTCCTGGGTGACACCCTTCATCTCATTAGAAAATGGCGGTTTGTGCCCCCTTCAAAACACATCATGCCAAGGGGAGATTTCTGTTTTAACAGTAAATAATGAGTAAATGCTGTGTGTTTAAATTAAAAGGGCAAATATATTCCAGCTAATATCTTTGTTATTTTAAAAGAGATTAATAGCAGTAAAGAAACATGTGGCTTTTCTCGTTTTCTCGTCACTTGTGCACTTTTCTTTTTTTTGGTGTGTGTCAAACAATAGTCAAATCCTGGAAATGAGCATGAAAAAGTCCAATCAGTCTGCATCCAGAGGAGCAGAAAAGATTATTTAAATGTGTGGTTAATTTTTGAGGAAATGATTGGTGTTGTGTTTTGCTAAGAACAACTCAAAAAAAGCTATCAATAGTAGCCAAACACAGCGACCGTCATACGAATGTTTTGCTCACAACAATGCCCACATTTTTAATGAGGTGTGTGTTTAATTGCCAGTAATTTCAACAAATTCTGCACACAAACTCTGCTCAGTGTGTAAAAGAAATAGCCTGCAATTCTCACCTGTTTTTATCTGCCATTATTCCCACAGAAATCTAGTTTTTTTCTAATAAACATCTGTTGATTGTTGTATTTTTTGTGCTCTTAAGATGGGTGCATTTTTATTGTTATTGAACATGAGATCAGATTAACAGCACATGTTCCTGCAGCACAAAAACTCTTATTTTAAGTGGGTGTTTTCACGCACAGTCACATGAATATTTGCAGACTTTGTCACACATTGCAGCTGTGTGGCCATGCTGTAGCTTGTAGCTTTGTCTCTTATTATAAGAATACTTCCCTTCTGGGCTGCTGTTGTTTTTACTGGTTTCAGCACCTTGATTGATTGGTTGTGTTGTGATTTGCTGTTGAGAAAATCTCTCTTGAAACAACTCAAAATCAATCAATTTCTGCAAAAATCTTGTTTTTTTAAAGGACCAAAGGCGCATGGTTTTGTTGTGCATCAAGTTTTCACACTTGTAATTTTACACTGGATTAGGTTTATTTCAAAATAAAGTGCATTATTTGTTGAATCTGGATTAGACTACACTGTGTATTCTCTCAGGTGGAGAAGTGTTTGCAAATTCGTGTTTAAAATATAGCTGTTATTTACTATGTGTCAATATTGACTTGAGTTAAAAGTGTGAGATAATCATTCATCAACTTCATGATTTTGGTGATTAATTTCAGTCCAGAAATACATTTTATATGATGTGGATTTAAAATGTTTTTTGTAGCAGAAGCCTTTTCAAATATTATGGCGGAGCAAATTAAGTTTTTGTGCTATCTGTGGAATGTCATTTGTCGTAAAATCTGAGACGTACACAAGTGTGAAACATTGATCACAAGTTTCAAACAGTTTTTTAATTGATAATGAAATATTTTATAATGATGATACAAATTATCCTACAGCTAAAAATACAATAAAAACACATTTTGGGCACGGTTCAGAGCTGTTTGTTTGCTGAATTTGGACATATTTCTTTAAAATATAAGCACAGAAACGAATTTAACCTCCAAAGATGTCATTTTCAAAAACAAAAAAACATATTCTACCCACTGAGACCAAGAAGTTTTAGCTAAGCCCTAAATAAAAGCATAAAAAAGGGTCAAGTGATAATTGTTTTGGACATCAGTATCATCAACAACTCGGACTGATAAGTCAGATAATCAGCACATGTGCAGCTAAAATAGCAAACCCTTGTTAATGCTTGTTGTTCCAAGTGGAGCCTCATGTTTACTGCTCATACGTGAACAGCTCAGGAAGTGGGGAATTTAAGCCTTCCCCCCTCCACCAGCCATCCTGTGTTCAAACCATATAGAGAACATGGACATGCTGTTAACCTTCAGACGTAGCCCAGTACGTTAGGAAGGAACCCTCCCAGTTTCAATCTGTATCAGTGATGTTAAAGTTTGATCCTCTGTTATAAAATCTCTACAGAAAATGTTCATTATTAAGTTGGTGAAAACTGAGGAAAGATGGAAACTGTATTTTATATAGAAGCAGAATGCATTGAGTGTCACAGTGATTTGGCTCATTCCTTCCTTTTTTGTGGAGTAGGTGTGGACTGCTTCCTCCAAGAAAATTCTTTAAATAACTCATGATGTTGTCCCTTCTCTGAACCAGGAAATAACTTACGTGTGTCTATCTTTCTCAATGCATGAGTCCGAGTTCTATAGGCGAGACGGTCGCTCCATGGGAATCTCATTATTATGAAACCATCTACACATTCTGTCCCCTGCTGGTCGGCCTGTTGGTAGATGTCCCCCCCTCCATTAAACCAGAGTTTTTGAGGAATTTTAGTAAAAAAGTGTGTGTCTTTGCACAATTTCAGTGAGAAAGTGTGTCTTTGCACAATTTCAGTGAGAAAGTGTGTGCATTTGCACAATTTCAGTGAGAAAGTGTGTGCCTTTGCACAATTTCAGTGCGAAAGTGTGCATCTTTGCACAATTTTAATGAGAAGTTGTCTTTTTGCAATTTCAGTGAGAAAGAAATTCATGTATCACAACACAACCTTGCGTGTAACTATAAAATCAAGTGAGGTATCTGCATTTTCTTCGATCTGCACCCGTTCTCTACAGTTAATAACTCTTCAATTGTGGCTGCATTAGACTATTATCAATGGACAATTACTCTAATATTTCAGTTAACTTATTTTATTACACAAGAAAATTGTGTATGAAGGAATAGCAGTTATTGGTGTCGTAAACGTAAAAATCTAAGGTGAAAATGAGCACAAATACCTATGATAAGACGTCCAACTCTGGCTTTGAGTGTTGAACCTTTATTGAGAAAGACCTCATACTTTGACCCTTGTATCCTTCCAGCTAGTGGTTACCTTGGAACCTTAAGAATTATCTTTGAGTCAGTGTGAATGAACACATAACTCCAAGGGGCCCCATGACATGTCAGCAGTGATTATTAACCCCATTTGAATGAAGTGCCTTGTTATTGGACTAAGGTCTACAGATAAAGAGCCCTCCATTCCTTCAGGTTTACTTTTGTGATTAGTCTCTTCAGTTTCAAGATCTTGTTTGCCCCAACATGTATCTTATTCGGGACAAAAACAGATCATGTTGTGTTGATGCAATTTTTAAGGTTTTGTTAAGTGCTATTCTTGTTTTATTTAGAACAAACTGGACTGTGTTCTGTCATCTTGTGATAATGCAATGCAGAAATGCTCTAGTAGTGTCATTAAAATTGAGGTTTATCAACATCACATGAAAGTGAAGAAGTTACTTTGTAATGAATTTTAAACAAAGCACAATCCCCTTTGTTACACTGAATACGTAGTGAGAAATGCCTCTGAAAAATACATGTAGTTACAGAATACTCTGAATAATAGTCTGTTTTCTCACATGTGAACTTTGTATCTTATGTAATGAAAGCCACCCAATAAAAGCTTGGTAAAAGGTCCTTCTTCGCGTGTTTTCATTGGTGTAGCCTGAATGAGAAAAAAAAAAGGAAAAAAAGAACTCAAACTCAAACTTTTGGACAATCTATTGTGGCTCCTGACCAAGTACTTTAGAATTTGTGTGAACATAAACTTATCATCCACAACATCTTGGCGCTGGTCTTGTTCTGTGAAACTCTCCCAGCTAGTTTTCCCACCTCACCCACTCAACTTAAAGTATTACCTCCCACCTGTACAAGTAAAGTTCAACTTCAATTTCATGCATATTGAGTCAGAACAACGCATTACAAACTTTTCATATATTTGTATTTCCATACAAAGAAACAACAATAAAAAAATGTAATACATGATAATAAAACTCTCTGGAGAAACTCAAAGAAAAGAGTGACTCTGAATGTGAGCAGAGAACCAAACACTGATTGCTAGAAACACCCATTTACATCCCAAATGTCCCGTTACTTACCAGTAAACCCAGTACAAGTTAACATTGACATTTATGTCATCTTCTCTTGTATTCTTAGATTTACTTCCTTAATACAGGCCATGAGTGTCACCTTTATTAACTAAAACCCAGTTTTTATTCCCCATCATGAACCATGTTGACAGTGATTAATGCAATAAATCATATTAATCATCACTTCTTGCTGCCGAAGATGAAGAGGGAAGGAAAGATGCGAGTCCAAGAATGAAGCAACAGCAACCAGTAGTAGCCGAGTTCTTTGCTCACACTCCACACAAATGCATAAGAACCTCTAAAAATTAAGACATCTATTGCATGTAAACAGGAACTATCTCAAACTGAAGAGTTCTGTTGATAAAGACATGCTAATTCAAAAATGTTCCCCTCAGAAACACCTTGATGAATCATCAGTTACTGGAAGGGAAGCTGAACGTTGGAAGAACTCAGTATCGCCCTGCAAAAAGAAAATATGACACTCATGAGTGCAGTTGTAAGTAAATTACTCATAAAAATCAACTTGTTTAAATATTCACACTAACAGCAGTCTGAATTCATGTCTTAAGATGATACAAAGGATGCAGTTAGGCAAGCTTTCTATTGTATGTATTTCTCTTCACACTTACGTGGGCTGTAGGAGCGAGACCGTGAGCGAGACCTGTATCGACTGTAGTAGGGTGATGGAGAGCGCCTGCGACTGCAAAGAGACAAAAGAAAAAATTTAATACATTTTCTCCCACGCAGAAGTGTAAAACTGACTAGAAAATTATCACTCACCTATACCTATAGTCATACTCCTCGTATCTGTCGTAGCGGTCATAGCCACCACGGTCATAGTATGAATCTCTTCCCCTCCTGCTGCTACCGCCGCCACCACCGCTGCCACCACCACCGCCGCCGCCGCCACCACCACCCCCGCCACCGCCATTGCTGTTGGAATGAAAAATAAACACCAAAGCTGTGACTTCCAGGCATCTTATCTCTTGAAAAAACACAGCACCACATCAAAACTGATATAAGTTGTTACAAATCACATGTGTTTCAAGAAAGGAGGCACGGTTCTATTCAGAAAGGATTTAAGGGTGTTCTGACATCAGAATATTACACCATCACATGTGCATTTGTGGGCCGGAAATCCTTGAAAACACTTAATTTTAAGATGGTGTTTTCAAGGTTTGAAAAGTGCTTGAAAATGGATAAAATGCTTGAAATTGTAACTGCATTATATATATATATATATATATATATATTTTTATTATACTTGCATATATACACACACACGCGAAATTTACCGCAGGTGCTGGAAAGAACCTTGAACAGTGCCACAATTTAACTGTGGAAAAGGTGTAGGAACCCTGTCTAAGAGGCTTCCATCATGCAATGAATATATCCAATGCCACACAATAGATTAAGGACACTAATATGCATTATTTCACAGTAGTGTTGATCTTACTGAGTAGGTCGGCCCATGTAGATTCCTGGTGTGGGGGTATGGGGACGCTTGGTAATGGAATAATCCACTCTGATGCGCCTCCCGTCCAGCTCCATGCCATTGGCTCGCTCCATTGCCTGGGGAGCACAAGAGGCAGGAGAAGACCGAAGATGTTATCGGACTAATGTAAGCTTTTTGATTATCATGATTTAATTCACAAAGGCCCACCTACATCACACACTGTAACCCCTTGCTATGAGATGCATGGCTGCAGAGAGAGGGACTTTGTGGCAAGGCAGACACCTAGTGGTATACTTATGTAATCACACACAAATAACAGAAAATAATGGCTGTCTGAAGGAGAGACCTTTAAACCTGCATGTACTATGAAATCAAAACAAAAAAACAACATGTAGTTGCTAATGACCATAAATGCATGTAGAAGTGAACTAATCAAAACAAAATACAAAGGCTCAAAGTGCAAAAATCAATGCAATAGATACTTTATATGACTATGCAAATACCATTTACTCCTGGTTCCTCTTACCTGTAGTGCTATTTATCCATCTAGATTGTTTTGGTGCGAGTTGTCGAGTTTTGTAGATATCAGCCTTCTCTTGACTATAATGGAACTAGGATGGCACTTGGATTGTGGTGCTCAAAGCGCCAAAAAATACATTTGAAAAAATGTCTCTTTCAGGAAGTTATGACTCATGTCCATGGATAGATGCACGCTTCCTTCTGCACAGAGACATGGTTTGGCAGGTATAGTTCAGCAGAAAAGAAAATAGTTCCTACATGAAACCACTCACAACAAGCTCTGTGGATTATCTTGATTAACCAGGTCATGATTTTTAACCAGGTCAAAATTCAGGGGCACATCTCGACAGCCTATATCTCCAAAACTCTGCAACTTGCACCAAAACAATTTGATTGGA
Source organism: Pagrus major (assembly GCF_040436345.1). Lineage (NCBI taxonomy): Eukaryota > Metazoa > Chordata > Actinopteri > Spariformes > Sparidae > Pagrus > Pagrus major. Next base: position 11,537,833 of record NC_133217.1, on the reverse strand, counting down.
CACATATCACTACTGGTAAAAGTAAAATATGTATTTTTGATTTTGCAGTGAATTGTCCCTTTACACCATATGAAAGCAATTAACTACATAAAAAGACAGAAAGCAAACCAGTCTCTGGCACCAGAACAGACCATCATTGGCTATTTGACCAATAAATAAAACCACAAACATTTCACATACCTCTTTGGAATCCTCGATTCTCTCGAAATAAACAAAAGCGAAGCCTCGGGAGCGACCCGTGCGCTGGTCGTACACCACATTGACCCCTGCCAGAGGACCATAGCGTGAAAACACCTCCCTCAGGTCTCGCTCTGTGGTGTACAGGCTCAAGCCAAACACCCCCAGACATGTACTTGGGTCAGGGTTTGCCTGGAAGGGTCAACAATAAGGGTAAGAGGTGATCCATTTAATGCTTCGCATACAAATCTGCTTACTGGATTTTTGAATGTTTAATGCACTGGACACAGAGAGAACAGTACTGCACCAGGAAAATATGTGGATTAATTTAAACCTCGGTTATATATTGGTTGCTTGCTTCTGATCAGCGTTTCACTGTTTTGTATGAAGGAGGTACTTCTCCATCAACATTGAATACAATGTGTAAGTACTTACAACTAAGTCACAAGAAAAGGTAAATCTCTATGTACATTTAGTTTTTACAATGGGGTACCAAAACCATTCCCTCCAAGCATCTCCAGTTTTACCAGTCCAACAGTAAATGCTCAGTGGGTAAACGATGACAGCTTTAATAACCCCTTAAACAGCTTTCAAAAAGATGCCCCTGGGACAATTATACGTTGTACAAACACGTTACATTTGCCTCTGCTTGCTTTGAAAATCCCACTTAATTCCTGCTTTTCATGATGACATGGACCTCTTAAAGCAGCAGTGCAATATAAACACTACTCGCATAACATGGTGCTGCGAGAAAAACTTTTTTATGAGCACCTGCCTGATTTATTATGGAACATCAATGTTTCCCAGTGTAAAATGCAGCTTTTCAAACATGTTTGATCTTCCATTTTCCATTAGCAATTTGATTAAAGTTTAAAAGGTTTCCTTGGAAAAACATCAGTCACATTGTTACAGGAAGGTTTTAGAAGACATTGATTTTAGAAGTATACATATTAAGTACATTATTTTATCCATACATATTTTGTTGTGATAATGAAACTGATGCAGCACATTATAACCATTTTTTTCATCCACGTATTATATTTCTGCAATAAAATCAACATACATCAATTTAAACATTGAAAACATTGTTATCTGGCCAATGCCCACTTTGCCAGTGTTACAATCTTTTCTTTAATTACTTTAAGTCAATGTTCATTAAGATATCAAAATCAGTGTAATGTATCACTGGTTGCAAACAAGCCCCAAGTCCTATTTGAGTTCCACTAGAATATTTTATCCCTTTACCCAGTACTACACCTGGCAGCACCTTTGACCCACACAAATACATTACATTGATCTTGTCCACAATATGTTAGAAGGTCCACATACCCTAACATCAGCATCACCGCCATGACTGTATGCTTCTTTTGTCAAGTCATGGCTCTGTTGATATAAGAGGAGGGGGAGGTTAATAAAAAGGGGTTATTAAATGTCATTTCAAAGTGGTTTCCCACAGCATTAACAACAATCGTCTGAAACATCACACTGCCTCACAAATAAAAAGGACAAATTCACTTGCTCTCTACTTTAAACAAAGTGTTACTAAATTTACTAAGCCCTTGTAACATTGTTTTTAATCATTCAACTCAAAACAATATCAAAACATTGTATACAGATTGTGTTTTCCACACCATGTAGCATCTTTAAATCCAAGTCTGTCCACTTACATGTGAAATACACACACAGGTTTGACTTCCTTCTCTACCCAAAATATTTTAAGCACAACGAATGACAGATTATACAGTATATGCCCCTGTGCAATAAACCATCCTCCCAAAACTCTGAATAATATTAAAACTCCTTAAAAATGTGTGTGCCTACTCAAAGTGTCCTTTGGTTGTCCCCTACAGCTTATTGTACTTTGCCCTGTCCTCCGATCCAATCATCACACTCACCCTGCTGCCAGTGTGACGGCGCCGGTTCGACGCAGGGGAAGTACTCTGGCTCCTCCTGCGGCGGTATTCTTGGCTGTAGGAACGAGAGCGGGACTTCCTCCGGTGGGAATAGGATCGAGAGCGTGAACGGCTATAGCGGCGGTTTGAGTGCCGCCTTGAACGAGACCTAAAAAGGATGCAGTAAAAGAGTTAAACTTACTGGTAACCAACAGATGAGAAAGTAATAGACGACAGAAAGGAGAAGGAAAAGACAGCATCCAGTAACTGACATATTTCAGCTCCTAATGAGCATTTATTTGTAAAATTTTGTGATCACAATATCAAAAAGGCTTCTATAAAATGGCAAAAACATACCTAGATTTTGACCGAGATCGGGATCTGGACTCGGAGCGTTTGGAGGCCCGGGATGGGCTCGGGGTGCCGGACCTGCTCTCCGACCTGACCCGAGCTGGACTCCCACGATCCGATTTAGATGGGGAGCGTGACCCCTATTGCCACAGCAGCATGTTAACAACTTTCTCATGGACACACACATTTATTTCTTTATGCAGAAAAACAATCAGGCACATAGTGAGTATGTTGGACACATACAGTACACCTGTCTAAAATGCACAGCTTATATACTGTGGAGGAAAGGGTTAGTAATCTTATAATTTCAATAAATAAATCTTTGGTTTACAGTGTGGCCGTTATTAAACATATAAGTCAAATGTACATGACAGGTTTATTTCCATGTCCACCTGGGCCATCATGGGAAAAAATAAAACATGCATTTTCATGTTACATAAAGGGAGCATGGTAAAGAAAAGACATGTGTGACATAAACAGTGTATTTACTTAACCTAGGGACACATTCATTCTTCCAGATTCTTTACACGCTACTCCTTTCTCTCAGGATTTCTATCCTTCTTCGTTCTTCTTTTTTCAGTTTTCTCATTTTCTGATTCCAGGTCTGTTTTTCTCTCTTCACCCAAACTGACACCAGTTTCATTTTAGCCATTACACTGCAAGCGCGTCTATCTGACACCATTCTTCCGTCACATCACCTCCCTTTCCACTTCTATGTTCTGCTCTGTACATGTTTTCATTAGCCTTCTTTTATCTTGAAATTTTTCTTCATCATTCTTGGATAAAACTCTTCAAATCCTTCACGATCAATAACCTTAATGAAAAAAGAACATTCAATAAAAATTAAGATCATAGGTTTATGAAAAGGAGAATATTTTGAATTAAAAAGGAACAATGAATGCAGCATACAATTACACAAATTAGCAAAGTTACAACAATCTAAGCTACATTGTTACAAGTTTAGCTTTATGTTGTATCAATGTTTCAATTTGCAAAATAAGAGCGTGAAAGCAGGGAAGGAAGAGAGGCTTAGGACTTAAGTTTCCTTTTATATAATGATGTGCCAGATGAGGTAAAACAAATACTCAGGTTGCCAAAGTGAAACAATGGCTGCAGCAGTATCAGTGCCATCTACACAAAAGGACGATACACAAATGTCGTAAGCAGCTCGTTACTAAATTCATACACGAACGAGTCAAGTGTTAAATATTCATCTGACAACGCAAAAATAGGCCGATTAGCACATCTTAAGGGTATAACTCGTGTGCTTTCACAGCTAGCTACTGTTAGGAGCCTGGTTATAGCACACTTGCGAGCAGAGCGCGAAACGAAGCTGAAGTTGGTTTCTGTTTCGTAGCTTCCGATTCGGCACTTAAAGGGTACGTTGAGGGAAAACTACAAGTGCTTGGCGACCGATCATCCGAGTTTATTTGTGTGCAAGCATGATAAACCCTTTTAGGTAAATTATTAATGTTGTCCTGAAAGCTACGACATTCGTGAAACATTTATTCACTTTATGAAAATGCATAAAGGGAGATTTCACTGCTTTTTAGCCACATCTAGGCCACATTAGACCAGGTCCAGATCAAAACCTACTAGGCTGATGGAACTGGATTTATTTTCATGTGAACCAAGACATCCTAAGTGACTTGCTTTTAAAGCATTTTTAATGTGTAGTAATTTCAAACATGATTATAGGATAGTTAGATCAGGACTCTTCAAAAAAGTTTCATATTTATGAATCCCTTATGACAAGGAAGAAAGGCAGATTTATTTGTTTTGTGTGTGTGTGTGAGTTTTGTTTTTTTACATCTAGACCACAATGGACCAGGTGAAAAAAACTCCTATACTTGGACTGACCGACTATGGAATATATTTTCTGAGAATAGCTGTTGGTCTGGACATTGTCCAACGTGGCCTACATGTGAAAAAACCCTGGTGAAATCCACCTTTTTATTTCTCATTTTCACAAATAGAATAAAGGTTTCACAAATCTGAATTTCTGAATGTCTTCTAGGCTTCTCTGGGATAATCTAGTCCAAATTTGTCCAGTTTACAGCGGTTTTAAAAACCCCGTAGTCAAGATGTGAAAGAAGCATTGAAATATGCTTTTATTGGAAAAAGTTTACTGAAAAGAGTTTCACAAGTCTGAAAATGTGTTTTATCGTATTTCACCTCTCTGGGATGATATAGTCCAGATTCTTCAAGTCTAAGAACAATGGCTTTTGCTCTGGATCTGGTCAAAAGTGGTCTTGATATGGAAAAAAGAAGTAAAATCTCCCTTCCTACATTTCCACAAATAGAACAAAACCTTTCATGAATTTGAAAATGGGTCTCAGACTGCAGAAAGGTTGTACCTAACATATCTAACATGCTTTCACTATCAGTGAGATCTGCAAAAACGGAGGATGTGTCCTTTACTGCTGTAAATCAAGTTCCCCTTAACGTCCCCCTTAACTGTCGAATATAAAGCTAACTTCAGCGTCGTCGTGCACAAAACACTTCGGCGAACATTGCTGGCTTGAGGCACGACCAAAACATTCATCTGCCTCTCTAACACGTCTGCCAACAAAACAAATGAAGCTAACGTCGACGTGAAGCTCTTAATTTAGCGTTGTCTCAGATGTAGCTGTTACATTAGCTAGCGTTAGCGGTGAATTTGCCTACAGTGTTCTCTATCGGCAGCCACACAGAAGGAAAAGGAAGAAAGGGACAGGTAATGGATACATTTCGATGTAACTACTTACCCGTCCTTCATAGTTTCCATCCTCAATGTCACTCATTGTTCAGTATAGCTAACACAACCGAGTATTTGGACAGAAATAAGCAGCACCGAGGCTCTGCACACTGTTTTATTCTGGCCGGTTACTAACTAGAAGATGGCGCGTGAGGTGGGTGGTATGTTTATGTACTGCAGAATCTGACGTCACGTCCCGTCGCGTCTCCCACGCCCCCCCTCATGGAAGAACTTGGCGTACTTGAACGTCTCATAACACATTACTAAAACTTTTTCAATGCGAGTGTCGCACAGGATGTGATTAAGATATTTAAAGTAAAACTAGCAGTGCCACAGCATACAAATCAATCAATACAAATACAAGAACTGCATTCAAATGATTTAAAACTAAAACTACTGTACACATCATGGAGAATGCCTCTGTTTAAGTGTTACAGTTGTCATATAAAGGTTGTTGACATGGTATTAAATGGAATATTATTCTGTATGCAGCCTTTAAATGTTCAAGCTGGTTGAGATGGGGCTAATTTTAACCACTCTATATACCGCTGGGTAGCTCAGTCTGCACGGATGGATCATATTCTTGACAGATGGCAATTTCCATTTTTAAAATCCATATCCATATTTATCAATCCATGTGTATCTTGACAGCGAGGAGAAATAATCAAATTAGGGCCGAATGAAATGGTCATAAAATGATATTGCTATTATTTTGAGTTAAGTTTCATTTCCACTGAAAAACTATTAAAATCCTGATGATGTGACATTTGATGTTTTTCTTACATCTGGAGAACAAAATTAATAGATCAGGGCATCTCTGCAGCACTAGAGTGCTTCATTATAATGCCGTTTTGTCACATTTTAGCTTTTAAAAAGTACCTCAACATAGTAGTTCAGCACAGTGTTTGACTTGATGGTAACTTTCCACTCTGTTGGTAGAGTGGTAAGACATATTTCAGCTGGTAAGTTTTAACATAAGTAACACAAGCTTTTGCAGTGGGATCACAACAACAACCAAAAACTCATCTTCATACATTCACTTATGTAAACACAAATCTTAAGGAACCACTGGCTGAATATTTGGATAGAAGCAAATAAAACTGTTTTATTGTCTTGTGAGGCACATGATGTCAAAACCAAGATCTCCTATATGACATGTTTCTTTTAATGTGTAGGAATTAAGGTGACAAAATTGAGTTCAATAGGGGAAATAAATCATTCTTCCTCAATTTATTAGTAAAGCTATCTCACAGCAACTGGCCAGCTTGCCATCTTTTCTACTTTAGCATTATGAAGCAAAGTACATTTTGTGGCACCACTCAATGTAGACACAGTCAAACCACACTTCAGTAGTTCAGTCTTGCATCCTTCAGAGGCAATTCTTTGCCTCATATTTTGCTATGCCACCCACACTGGCTTAGTCTCATACAATCCCAATATTGCCAATATTTCTTGCTCCACAAAGTCATCATGTCATTGAGCCTCATGATGAGCAAATTAAAGATCTTCTTCCTCTGGGCAGGACAGGGTGTTTCTTGCTATAATAGAAACCACACTCAGGACCAGCAGAAAGGCTGGAAGAATGAATATTCCAGAGCCTGACGTCCATCACCCTAATATATCCTAAAAGTCAAAGTTGGATGAGCCCAGTATTTTTAGAAAATCTCTATAGAGTCACAGTGCAACATGAACCCTGAACATGTGTAAGCAGTATATCAGTCATCTTAACAGCAATAAAGGGCTAAAGACTGACTACACAGTACATTCAATCTGTTCCACACTCAATTAAAACATCTCTAGACACCATGGAACCAAGACAAAGCACACGCTCATGTTAACAGTGACAAACAGGTATCACCCCATCATATTCTGCATAAATCTCAGCAATTGTGGACACATTTATACATCCTTCAGATGGAGTGCAAGTAACATTCTTTGGATTATCTCTTACCGGTGAACTATACAGTTTAATTATCCTTAAAACTATACGTGTACGCTAAAATTAGAATCTTCTTCAGGACAGTATTTAGCAATTGAACAAGCTAAAAACTGAAATGTAGCTATTAGCTACACAGCTATATAAGTTGTCCTAATTATCAACTACTACTGTTAAGTTCAGCATTTTGATATGTTGAAGCAGTATTGTAAAATAGTTTACAATATGTAGATAGGAGCATATGAGAGTGTGTATGAGAATCAGGTTCAGTCAAAAGAGTGTTCAGTCTCTCTGCATTAGCTTTAACAGTCACAAGATTCAAATTTATAAAAAAAAGAATGCTAAAATTTAAGCCAAATAAAATAAACAAATTAAATATGAAAACAATGTGCTGGATAGTCTTGGTAAAAAATAAATAAATATCAGCATATGATAGGACAGAGCGTAAAGAAGTCTTTCTTCTCTCTGAATAGGCTGAACATTTCTGAGAAGCATCCCAATTCTCTGGATGTCCATTTGTCTCACTATTGCTATTTCACTTCGTCTGATGTTGTTACATCAGTGATAAATGCTGGAACAGTGTGATGTGCTCAAAATAAAAAATAAATCAGTTCATCTGTCGAGACTATGCTCCTTAATGTGGCCGAGGCCTATTAGGGACATGTGGGTGAAGGCGTGATGTCCCTGGATGGCTGCCAGGTGTCTCCTGCTTTGAGGATTTCTGTAGGGCAGCGGTGGCAGAGGCAAGGACGCCCCCTGCTGTGTGGGAGGTGTTAGTGGACGAGGTATTTGCCACCAACTCGATTTTGCCCTCCAGTTTGACCAGCCGTGTCAAAATGTCGTCCAGTAACACAGCTATAGTCCTCTTCAGATCAGCTGTGAGCAAAGGGAAACACAAATCAATGCTCGAGTATGCCTTTTCACAACTATGAAACACACAAAGTTTATACAGGAGTTATTTTATGTGCAGAAAAGAAAGTAAGTAGTAACTCCATGTATTGCACAGCATTCCTGACTTCTTTTTAAATGCTTACCATAACCAGCCATGGAGGTTCCCTGCGGCCCTCCTGGTGTATTCTGGTTCTCCTCTGTCAGGACTTTGACGTATCGCCGGCTGAGCTCCAGGATCTGCTCACGTAGCTCGGCGCTGCTCTGATGGCGAGGCTGCTGCACGGTGTAACGCAGCAGCATGAGTCCCCACGCCAGGCCGAATACCAGCAGCAGCACACTCAGCTTCTGAGACATGTTCCTCCGCAGGAGTCCACCCAGCATGGTACCGCGGGTGGCAAAGAGGAACGGGAGCTGGGGAGGCCACGGTCTGAGGCGGAAGGTCTTCACTTGGATGTGGTTATACCAATAATTTGAAAGAGGGATTGTTAATTTCCTGCAGGGAAATTCTATTTTCTGCTGTCCGTAAACACAGAGGAGTCAGAGGTCAAAGTCCACTACAAAGCTGGTGCGGATTCAGTGCCTCACTCAAGTTAACTCCAGTGGGACATGTGCTTGCCTGAAGCCCATACAGCGGAGATGTTATTCTCACCACCAAAGCATCCTGGTGAGAAAGAATTGAGCAACAGCAGAGGCCAGGAAATGGAAACAGAAGGAAGCTGACGCCCACAGACACCGGCAGTCAGGGATGTTTGGAGAGGTGCTTTGGTTGTAAGATGTTTGACTCCAAATAACAAAGGAGGACTGAGCATTCAGGCAGGGCGTCTGCAGACATTGTGGACTGCGATGATGGAGAGAAAAGATGAGATGAACAAAAACATTAGAAACATTTATCAGTATCAGCTTTTAGAGATTATTTCATGCTGCTTACATTTCCATTGTGCAGTTCTGCAATGTCATAAATTGGGGAAAAAAATTCACTTCATTTTACTGTATACCAAAAACCACTTCAAGGGTAATTGCACTAGCCCTGTTAAGCATTATTGTTTTCACTCATAACAGATATGAAGATTTCTGGGTGGATGACTGCACAAACACTGCTGCATGTGCTGGAGAAAGAACAAACTCCACCTCATCATTTTTGGCAGGGAATTGGTGGCTACATCAAAGCAGCTTCCTGAACTATTTAGCTATTATTAAAGACAGGCTTTGGGTCAGGGTGCACAATAGCCCGCTCATCAACAAACATTTTTTCAGCCTTCTTAGCCCAGAAACCCAATTACCAGTTTAGATTTCATGGGACCCACTTTGCAGCTCCAGTCAGGGGGCAGAGAGGGTATTCATTCTCTAATCTCACCTCAACAAAGGTTATTTGACTGACAAATAGCCAGGGAGTGCACCACTGTGCACATGCAGAGGGAAATTAGGTGACTCGTTTCTCAGTTTTCACAATTTTGTCACCAGGTTCATTCTCTGCTCACTCTCTCATGGGTGTGGGAGTGTCACTTCCTATTGAGGTCAGAGAGGGGACAGTGACTGAGGGAATTAATTATGAAAAGAAAGGTAACAGAACCCGTTTAGTGATGCTTCCCAGTCTCTATTCACAGACACAAACATGTCCTTCCTATGACCTAGGTGCTAGTATTTATCAGCAGGCAAGAACTTGAAGGGAAAGAGAAATCAAGATGTAAAGACATTATGAAAGTAACAGTTGGGTCAGGATGGAACGCTCTACCACCCACTATGTAGGTGTGGAAACCGTTCAACCATTCAAGCGTCAATAAACACCTGAAAGTGTCTTGAAGATGACATTCTGAACTTGAATATGTAAAATCCTCGATGCCCATGTCTTATTATGTTTTCTATTTCCTATGATTATAGAAATCACATTAACTTCAATGTTACCGTTCGCCAAAGTGCTGTACATTTAAGAGAAAACAACAAACAAACATAACAAAACACGCAATGCAACCCACAATCAAGTGCAGATAATATTTCAGGCTGGAGTTAAACTATCTGTGGAAGTTGCCATGATAACAGACAAGCTACTGCAGCCCCAGGGCAGAAGAAACACAGAAACATAGAAACCAATCCAGACTTTGTGTGGTTTTCTGTGCCCTCAAATGTCTGTCAACAGATAAAAACCATCTCACTAAATCAAAGTGTTGGCACTTGATGACAGCCAGAAGAGTTCTGGCTTTCAGACACTGACATGTCATGCTATTCACCAGGCCTGATCATTGTTGTATGGAAAGGCACACCATTTAGGCCATGGCTTCAGACAATGATTGTTCCACTTATTTAGGAGGACGGTTTAAATATAGAGTACCTAATGGGATGATTGACAGCGATAAGGCACGCGGGATCAGTCTAAATATCTAACCTGGAGGTTGTACATTCACCACAACAGCTGCCACATGTGATCCAACAGCTTGTGGGCTCAGCAGATGACTTAATCAGCTGGCCTGTAGAGCATAAACGAAAGGCTGATTGTCAATAATGTTAGGGTGGAGGAGATATATTAGATAAGGTATAAAGACGAAGGTAATGCACGTGATGACTCTGCACACAGGGTGCAGTTACAAACACACACATTGCCTCGCTGAACTTGTCATAGTGAGTACACAATGTCAAGTTACACGTATACATGAAAAGTAAACTAACAATGGAGGACAAAGGGAAATGCACCAATTCGGATACTTATTTTAAAGACTTTTGCACTCAACAAACATTTTAAAACAATGGTTAGCTGTCTCACGAGCTCTGCTGAAGCTGTGTTCAACTCCACTAACAGTTAACGTCTCACGTTAGCTCGACATGTTAGTTCGACAACGCTGAAACTTGACGGTAAACAAAACAGCAAAACACTTATCTGCAAATATAGCAAATACCATCACAGACGGAGCATTTACCCCCAGTGTGTTGTGTCTGTGAATCTACCTTGGAGGTTGAAGCAAGAATAACAAGCTCCGGAGAAGCAGGGACGCGGCGCCCGTAAAGCTCCAGCTGCTACCTCTGGCTGACACTGAATGATGCTTGTTGTTTGGCAACCCTGGGCTGTCGTTGCCGTCCCCGGGATGAATATCTCGAGCAGCCCGCTGTCTGCCTTACAAAAGTGGGCCGCCGAGCTTCACGTTGAGCTGCCTGCTCATTGCGGCGGTCATGTCGCCTTCTTGCTCCACGGTCTCGGAGAGCAAAAGTCGGTAGCTAAAATTCCGAGCATGCAATTGTGCTGACTGTCATGGTTCCCCTGAACGTCTACTGTGTGCGTCATGGCCACGGCATTATGGGAAATGTATTTCCACTGCCCGTTTTCTCTCAATTTAGCATAAAAGCAAGGGGGATAACACAGCAGTGAAATTACGACCAGGTAAACTGATAACTTTAAGTTAGTCAACTTTAATTTAAACAATAATGCCAATTTATTTAGCGCTAAAAGAAAACATTAGCAAGTAAAGTTTGTGAAAACGCAGTGCTCAGCCATTTGGCTAAGCTACATAGCTGCTAATGTTCATGCTAGCTAGCTTAATTTTACACCGTGTGTGTGTGTGTGTGTGTGTGTGTGTGTGTGTGTGTGTGTGTGTTTGCAGTTCACCTTGTGACCGTTAGAGGGACGTCTACAACCATTTCCATAGCAACCTCAAAGCTTCTGGTAAACAGTAGATGGTTGTTTGCTGTGCAAGACAAAAAGCCCACAGCTATCAGTTTTTATTTTATTTTTGACAATGGAGAGAATATGTCTTGATAAATCGGCTTTAGAAGCAGTGGACGATTACTCGGAGTACAGAAGGTTTGTATCAACGTTAGACTGTATGATTTATATCCTTCAGACTTCAGCTCATCTCTAGCAAGCAACCAGCATGTGACAATTAAAGCTAAGTTAATGGTAACTAGCTTACACAGGCACTGGTGTAACGACTTAAGTACAATACAAATGTTGAAATGACAAAAATCCTTTCGTGATATGCTGGTCAGCATATTTTTTTTTGCTGGTTTGTTTTCAGGATTGTTGGTGATGATGATGGAGGAAAACTGTTCACTCCAGAGCAATATGAGGAGTACAAGAGGAGGGTGCTCCCTCAACGAGTGAAAAACAGGCTGTATGTGAGCTTTGGGGTGCCAGGGGCTATCGACTGCAAACTCATCGGTCCTGAGACACAGTGCTTCTGCACACATAGGTAGTACACTGAATAATCACATGAAATCAGACATCTTTCTCCCGTACACTCTAGTGAGTAATGTCATTTTGTCCAGGTACAAGCAACACAAGACCGACTTTGAAGTGGTTCCCTCTGAGAGACCCCTCGCCCTGCCATGCCAGGTCAGAGGATGTCATTGTCCTGCCTATAAGTATGTTCCCAGGATTGGGCCAAACCCTGTCCGCTGCAGGTGTAAACACTTACCTCAGGATCACAGTGAAGCTACTGGACACTTCTGCAAAAAGTGTGAGTTTTAGCTATAGCACGGTACTAAGATGAGATGATACATACAGTTAATGTTCAAGATGATGCCTGAAAGGTACCTTTTTCCTATTAACTCATCGTTCAGGCAGTTTCTGTTCTGGGTTCCAGAGTCCCTTTACCTGTGGGTGTGGCCAGCCCAGTTTTGCACACCAGACCCTGGTGAGTAGAGTAAAACATCAGGTCCCCGGTGTAAAAAAAATCAGACGATTGCTAGAGATAGATTTAGAATATTGCTAACATTTCGTCACAGACATGAAGTTCGATTGACCTTAAATCGCATATTTTCATGACAGGTTGAGACAAAACTAGAGAGGGAGGCTCGTGGTCGGCCCACAGGCAGAGATGTCCCTTATGCAGCCATTGGGGGGCTGACAGGGTTCAGCTCCTTGCTGGATGGTTACCTGGCTTTGGAAGCCAGTAGCTCAGGTGAGCACCAGATATGTGACTCCTATGTTACAATTTAGTCTCTATCTGAATGGAAAGCTGCAGCAGAAGGACCCATTTTAAATGTGTGAATACTGAATACTGTATGTATACATGTGTCCATTTACTTTTAGAGTCACGTGAAGCAACATCAGCTCCCAGCAAGAACAAGTACAAACCATTTTTCAGCACAGGCATTCTTTGATTAATGGAGTCACTGCTTTGGTGATCCAGCCTTTGTTGAAGTGTGTGTGCGTGCACTGTGCAGAAGGTGAAGAGAAGTTCCTTTGAGGGGCATGTGAGGGCAGCAAAGAGCAGTGCAGCAGCAGTGTTGAATAACCAAGTCTGCACAGTATGGATTTGCTCAGGTCAAAAGTGTATAGTAAAACAGCATGTATACAGCTTAGATTTCATCATCACATTGATTTCTCACCTAGTCTACATTTGGAGTAGAGCTCTGGGGGATACAACAATTCAACCCGTTTCATGTTGTTGGAAGATTAATTGAGATTACTTTCTTTTGAGACATATCTCCATTATGGAGATAGATTTATTTCTTGCAGAGAGCTCCCTAACTGCCATGCATCATAACTTCATGAATTCAGTGTAATAGATATGGTTAAGGATCACTGAAACACATGAAGAAAAAAATGCAGAATTAAGTTCGCAAATCATACCAGAGCAATCATGGTTTCTGTAGCTTTTTAGAAGTCTTTTTTAACCCCGTCTCTTTGCCACCTTTCCACAGTGGAAATCTAATGAATGATTGAACATGCAACATCAATTACATTTTTTAATCCATTTATGAGTAGTGAATTATGTATGGTTTAATAAGCTGTTGACTGATTACTTCAAAATTTAGCATTTCCTTTGCACACGGTGGAGTCAAGAGTTTGAAATCTTTCAGATCACACATTCTTGCAAAATTGTACAGTAGAACTTCAGATTGTATGGAGCCATTATAACTTTCCTTTAAAAGTTGCCACTCCATATATGGTTTTATCCTTAATTAGAAACAATATTATTCATAGCAATGATTATGATAGCAGATGAATGCATTCTATAAAATACAAGTCTTTAGTTTTAAAGGAGACATATTTTGCCCATTTTCAGGTTCACTATTTTATTTTGGGTTACTACTAGATAAGGTTAGGGTTAGGTTTACATGCTTTAATGCTCAAAAACACATCAGTTTTCTCACACTGTCCAGTGCTGAGGCCCTGTATTCCCTCTCTGTCTGAAACACTCTCTTTTAGCTCCTGTCTCTTTAAGGCCCCCTGTCCCAAATATCCAGTCTCCTCTGATTGGTCAACTCAAAAACAGCTGACTCAGCACCCCTAACAACAACAAAGCAGCTGTGCTAAATCAAGTCTACTAGCCGTTAGGCATTAATTATGCGAAAGTGTGACATGGTGAAGTAGTGTGATGTCACAAATTCACAGAATTAAAGGCAAGACTATTGACGAGGCGTTTCAGGAGCAGTGTCTGTTGGTGCGGACTTTCGACCTTTTTAACTTTCAAGATCTTTTACATGCACAAGAATCTCTAACACACTGAAGGGAAGGAAAAAATAAAAAAGCATAATAGGCCACGCCATCTGTGCTTCAGATCCTGGTATAGTTAATGCACCCTACATAGATTTTAAATAGGTTTTGTACCTGTGAGGTCAATGCATCCACTGCTGGGGCCGTCACATTTGTTTTTCATAATCTCTGCTGCATCTTTTTCAGATCAAGACAGAGAATATGGCTGCCAGCAGAGATGCACAGCATCAAGGATCAAAGGAGTGTCTCCTGAAGCATCCAGCTCTTATTTATTGAAAGAATGAGACCAAAAAGCACAGAAATGCTTCTCAGGGTCCGTCTGTCAAACTGCCCGTCACATATTGGACAATTCAGATTCATCAAATAAAATCTTTAATCTTGTCAAAAGCATGAGGACATTTTGATTGTTACACGTCTAAAATATTAGTCAGTGTCTGTCTTTTTTTTTTTTTTCAGTGTCGTGACACTTCTGTATAATCAACTGTCAGCAACAGTAGTGATTACATCCCACCTCACAAATTAACAATAAACTGACATCATATTGATCTGATCAGAGGTTTGAGTGTGGGGGTGCATTGCCAGCATTATTATGTTGATCCAGATTATCAAATTTGACACAGTTTGTCACTAATTTATAAGATATTCCCTGAACAAATCAGTTTGACAGAGCCTGAATACATTTGAATACATACTCTCAATGAAATTATGGTGGATTTATCACATTTAGAAGTGAAGCATGGTTAAGAGTCCATAAACCCACACCTGTATCTAAGCACTCAATCGGGCCTACTATAAAACACCTCACAGTCATATTTAATACCCAAACCAACCCAGACTCACTTTTATTTATTGCTGTTTTATAGCCTCATATTCCCCTCTTGATACCCGCTCCATAAACTGGTCAGTTTACGCATCTGAGGTTTTTATGATTGATATTCTTTTATTAAGAGAACGCCGCCCACTCACATGTCACCAAAATAACACCAGAACCATGGAGCTCCGTGTTCAGTGATGAGCGGCTTCTTTAATTTGCAGATAGATGTACTGTCTCCGATTGATTAATCCCATTCCTCACGGCAGATCAGCGGTGATGAGAGCTGATTTAATCCAGGCTGTGAATGGAGATTGAAGCAGGTCATGTTTTCTCCATTGGCGGCCCACTTTCAAGCATCTTTAACTGAGAAATAAAATTAGCGGGAATCTAAATGAGGATTCACTCCCACTCGGATGTTTCTACTGTGAGGATGGCAAGTCAAACTGGATCAGCATCTACACTGGGGCTGGCCTGTGCGTCTCAAGTCGCCTGTGTCGTAATGTAAGCATCACCTGAGGGAACTTGGTGTGTGTGTGTTTGTGTGTGTCAGTAAGATGATCAGGTGGTCTTGAGGGAAGTGAAGTATGACTACGCATGAAGGACGGCATGTATGCACCTGGGTCTTCGCAGCCGAGTGCTGAAGAGGAAGCAAGTGGAAGGGATCCCATCTGAAAGCTGACACTTTGGATTCAATGTGTATCTACGATGACCATGGTATCACATTGCAACAAGATGTACACACACATTCACAACTATATACAATATTTAAATCAATCATGTTTCCCTTTGCCACTCAGAAGAGTATTGTTGACTGCTAGAATAAAGCATCCTTAAAAAAAAAAAAACATTTGACCTTTTTCCACTGCTTACTCCTGGACAATTTTTTCTCACAGAGGAAAGCCCAATTTATTCAAGAGGTAAAGGCCTGGCACATTAGTGTGGCACAATTACAATTAAGGGTAATTGCCTCTCCATAGCAACCCTAGTTTAGGAGGCCACAGGTAATTTACTTTGACCATCGGTTGAAGTGAATGACTACTACACTTCCCTTATCCCCATGGGAACCACGCCCAGCTTGACTGACAGATCCGCCACTACAAAACGTCAGAGGAGCACAGAAGATTAAATTGGCAATTAGTGCGCAAGGAAACATTTAATTACCCCAGTGACAGTTACGGTAAGCACACACTCAAGTCAGTGTGTGGAGACGAAGAACACACTCCCCTAATTTCCCCACAGAGTGAGAGAGAGGTAACAAAAACTCTGCGGCACAGAGAGACACAATAGACTGACAGGTAATGACAAATCATTTCAAACTATCATCCAGATACTACTTTGAGGGAAATAACAGCTTGTGATAGAATTTCCAAAATGCAAAAACTGAGTGATAGGAACAAATGGCCCAATATATCTGTTAGCCTCTAATCCATCCAAGTGTCAAGTTCTGCGTCTATCCCTTTGCTTTTTACTCCTTCATCGTGATATTAATCACCTAAAGCTTCAGTGACTCTCAGCTCTATGGAGCATTTTAGCATCTTTTAGCTAACTGTTTCAGTTTTCCACCGTTTATCCTTACTGTTTTTGTGCATTAGGAATGAGTCCTAAAACCTGGAAATAAGTTAGCATTTTTCCACTTCCTGGTCCCTTGTCTCAAAGCCGGTTTTTGAATGGGTTTTGAGATTTTCATGGCTTCTTCTATGCCATAAAATACTTCTGCTGCTCAATAGTCCTTCTTTACAGGCCAACTTTAGCTGTAAAGTCAAAATATTCAAGTAGTAGATTGATCAATTTATACAAAATGTGTATAGTTAAGTGTTGTATGTTGATTAGTGGTGGTGACTTTGAAGTCATGCAATCACAGCACACTTCTTTTATAGCCTAACGTTAGCGCTCTACTGTTGTTGATTTTATTCAGGCTTTGAAAATGATAAAAGTGGTGCTGATTTGTGAAGATT
The DNA here is from genome assembly GCF_040436345.1 of Pagrus major. Taxonomy (NCBI): domain Eukaryota; kingdom Metazoa; phylum Chordata; class Actinopteri; order Spariformes; family Sparidae; genus Pagrus; species Pagrus major. Next base: position 11,520,653 of record NC_133217.1, on the reverse strand, counting down.
ATCTTGCTGAACAAAACAAAATAACAACACAAGTATCATGAGTTTGTGTTTGCCACAGAGCTTATTTTTGACAAAAATCCAATGAAAATATCCCATAGGCTTTTTGATGAGGGAACCAGGGCGATGCTAACTTCCCAGTTAGCCTACAAATATGCGTCATCCCTACAGCACTGTATTGCTTTCTGATGCATAGCTTCTGAAGAAGCTTGTTTTAGCAAAGTGTTTTGATAAACCCACTGTATACTTCTTGCTCGGCCTCAAACAGCTCAAGGTTAGTGGCTAGCTAGCGAACATAGTGTTGTATTTAGCAGCTAAAGAGCCATACATGTTTTTAAGAAGTTGGTGGAGACCTAAAACCGAGCTAAAAGAGAGTAAATATTGGACTTACAGTCCACTAATGCTACTCTGTCCACTGGATGCATAATATAGGCAACCATTTGCTTTACAAGGCATTGTTGTGTTCATAGCTGGCTCGTTGTTGCTGCCCCCAGGTGGCAAAAAAACAACTGTTTTTGCAGATAGAATAGTTATTAAACTAAGGATATATGAGGATATATATGTATATATATATGTATATATATATATATATATACATATATATATATATATATATATATATATATATATATAAGTCAATATCTGAATGACATGAAGGTACGGAAGCCCTAAAGGGCCATGCATTCATACATTTTATTTCCTCCGTTTTCCCGTGATAACGAGTTAATTTCATTTGTTTTCTCGAGATCTCGAGCTATTATCTCGAAATAACAACTGCCGTTTTCCCGAGATAACGGGATAATTTTCTCGAGATCTCGAGATAATGAAACTTCGTTTTCCCGAGATAACGGGATAATTTTCTCGAGATAACAAAACTTTGTTTTCCCGAGATAACGATATAATTAATTCGAGATCTCGAGATAATGACTGTGATATGATAGGCCTGAGATTATGGAGACACCGGGACCTCGTAGCAGCTACGAGCTCAGGCCTATCATGTATGTAGTTAACGACGACATCAGGCTCGATTAGATTGCGCCGCCTTGCTAACCGTCTTTTTAGATTACGCACACTAATGTGTATATTATCTGTAATAGCAAGCCATAATGCTATTTCAGCCTGTGTCAGGCCTTGATTGAAAAGATATGTGACGCGGTGATCGATATGCTCCTGCTCCTCTGACATTCCTACACTGAATGATGTTTCCTGCAATGACTTAATATATTACACTATCATTTTGTTTTCTCAAGATCTCGAATTAATTATATCGTTATCTCAGGAAAACAAAGTTTCGCTATCTCGAGATCTAGAGAAAATTATCCTGTTATCTCGGGAAAACAAAGTTTCGTTATCTTGAGATCTAGAGAAAATAATCCCGTTATCTCAGGAAAACAGCAGATATTTCAAGATAATATCTCGATAATATCTTGTTATTTCGAGATAATATCTCGATAATATCATGTTATTTCGAGATAATATCTCAACATATCTTGTTATTTCAAGATAATATCTCGAAAAACCAACTGCCGTTTTCTAACTCGAGATCTCGAGAAAACAAATGAAATTAACTCGTTATCATGGGAAAACGGAGGAAATAAAATGTATGCATGGCCCTTTATCAGATGTCTTAGAGGACATCCATATAAAATATGATTGATCCCACAGTAACAATACACATTTTCAAAATGTGAATATATCCTACATTTGTTTTTCCTAAAAATACCTTTGTCATGTATGTGGGCACCTATTGAATTACTTAAGGTCTAAAGCCTTAACAGCTTTCTGTCAAACTTTGTATCTGCTTTTCATTAAAATGGCCCTCTAAAGAATTTTAAACATCATGAACTCATATTTTCACCATTCCTGGCAGTTCCCTTTCCTCCCAGTATCCTCCTTTCATTATCTGAAGAATCAGCTTGTTTTTCCATTTAGGACAGACCTTACTTGAACAAAATACGGCTTGTTCTGTTTCTAAGAAGAACAAAAAACCCATCACAATGTCCTAAAAGTGAAGCACAATCCTACGTATGACTTTGACACATTGGATGTGTGTGTGTTGCTTCTCTTTTGTGGTAGAAACAGTGGGAAATTGACAGTGCAGGGACTTCATAGAGGCTCTGCTTCGATCCCCTCCTGTGTCGACAGACTCTGGGAGGCGGATGGAGAGCACGTCGTGAGAAATGGATTTAGCTTTTTCACAAAGCACACTGATAACGAACAGAGAGGGATGTTGCATCGCTTGGTTATATCAATGGTAATGTTTGACTAACAAGTGTGTTTAAACACATGCAGGACTACACACCCACTCAAAATTATACACACATTAATGGGGTGTATACTGTATAACCTTGAACAAATGCACACATACTGAATATTTGGCAGAGTGGAAATAGTGCTACTGATTCTTGTTGTTTAAAGAGATACGTTATCAGTACCATTGAGCTATGAATCATTTGGAAGGTTTACAAGTTGTCATATTGTTAATTAACCAATGACAAAGAGCCACAGGGTTTCCATGTTTTGATAGAGAGGTGAACTCACTACCCTTCCAGTTTCCCTAATGGGACCTTATTTGGGAAAAAAATATGTATATTTGTGGTCGTTTTTGTCAAGGGACATTCTTTCTTGAGTTGCACAATTATCTATTAACAACATGTATGTAAAACATGGCAAAACAGGATGAAAAAATGCTTTGTTCTCGCCATTATCTACTGTACATACTTTTTCTGAAATAACGTCCCATGGTGGTCCACCGGAGGGGAAGGGACTTTGCCTCTCTAAAATCATCACATCTGCCACTATAATTGTAATTAAGTTATTATTATATTTTTCAGAAGAGTGTCAAACAATCCATAAGACAGTTTATGTGTACTTAATTTAAGAGCAGCCCCATTAAACAAAACAGCCAATGATGGACTCACCAATCAGTGTATCCCGCTGATATAGCTGATATATCTATATTGGATTTTTTTCCAATTTTTTTTTTTAACTCAGAATTTACCAAGCAACTGGGATTTTTTTTCTCTTATTTCCTCCTTTGTCATAATTTGGTATACTTATGCAAGCAGTTTCATAAAACCCTAGGATTTGCATGAATTTCTTGCTCAAGTTGAAACAGTTTCCATGGGTAGAGTCTAATCGTGTGTTTTCATTGGCTTTGCCATTTCACCGACTCTAAAATTTGCTTTACACTCTCTCTAAGCACACAGTGAAAAAAAGCCCCTTCACTAAACAAACAAGACATGACACGTTAATGAGTGAGCTTTAGCTGTGCTGGTTGGCAGATTTTGGTACTTTTGGACGGAGCCAAGGAAGCTGTTTCCTTCTTTCCAGTCTTTATGCTAAGTTAGCTAACCGACCGCTGGCTGAAGCTTTACATTAAATGACAGCTATGAGTTTCACTGATCTTCTCATTTAATTCTCGGCAAAAAAGCAATAAGAATATTTCCTAAAACTGACATTTTAATCATTGCACCCTGGCAATTATATCAATGCTAAAAAAAAAATACTGTCATAAATCTGCAGTAGATTAGGGTTAATTATCCTTCTTGTCTCAAGACTCAGCCTCATTTGTGACCCTTAAAGAGTCAAACAATGCAATCATTGATCAGTAAAGCATTAATACATAAGGATAATCTCTTAAAACCCATTAGAGCTATTCATAATAGTTATGTGGCGCTTGTTATAAAGATGTAACTGTAGTTGCTGCTTCAGTGTAGGAATGTAGTGTGCTCCAGGTCCTTGTGTGTAACTGCTCGTTTACAGAAATTCAACATTACTCACCCTTCTACCAGCTACCTTAATAATAACATTAAATCTGAAAAATGGCTTTAATTTGCAGAATAAGTATGTGGATACAGTCAATGGCTGATTGACAGTCATGTGTAAAACTGTGGTCTTTCATGAATGCAACACTTTGGGAACTGACGCTTTCACCCGCTTTCTAATGCATTAGCCAGACTGCTGAAATCCTTCATTTCCCCTCCATTAACAGGCTCCTCGTCGGCGAAGCCTGCATTTAGCATGGTGTCTAAAATGCTGCTAATGTATTTAACCCGGCTGCACCGGTGGTGATCACATTTACCCTTCAGAGCTACAGCACGCTAAATGGCTGAAAATGTGCTTTCAGAAGTATTTTCAGCGGATATATTAAAATACTGAAATACAGAAGTGACAGGATTCGTGCATACTGCATCTTTCATTTGTGCTGCATGTAACCATATACAGACTGTCTGAGAATGTGTTTCTGGTTGTTTGTTTCTCTTCATATTGCATACTGTAGATTAGGGCCTGCTATTTAAATCAGAACTGACGTATTCAGACTCAACCTCTAAGGATAGTCTTATGTTATTGTTTTGCTTGAAGAGGTGATCAGCTTAAAGGAGACATATTATGCTCAATTTCATGTTCTTAATTTTATTCTGGGTTGCTACTAAAATAGGTTTACATGCTTTAATGTTCAAAAAACACATTTTTCTTATACTGTCCAGTGCTGCAGCTCTCTATTCCCCCTCTGTCTGAAATGCTCTGTTTCAGCTCCTGTCTCTTTAAAGGCCCCCTCTTGAACAACCAGTCTGCTCTAATTGGTCAGCTCACACACGCCTGAACCAGCACCACTAACAACACCAGAGCAGCTGTGCCAAATTATTTTGTGCCAAACTAGCAACTAGCCATTAATTATGCAAATGTCTGACATGGTGACGTTGTGTGATGTCACAAAGTCACGGACTTAAAGGCGGGACTACTGGCATAGGAACCTAAAACACTGAAGGAAAGGAGGAAAAAAACAAAAAAGACGAGGTCTCCTTTAAAATGTTCTCAATTTAGATTCATTCAAAAAAGATATATAGACAGAATGCACCGTATTGTAAGAAATATAAATAATTTAAAACATAAAAGTTAAAAATAATGTGAATACAGAGGTGTTGCAATGATACTGATGAATATCACTTATATTAATACAAATGTTGTTTATCAGGCTAATCTAATCAAGTCAAGTCTAATCATATCAAGCATGATTAGAATCTAATTTTATGTTTATTTATATTTAATGTCACCGAGGTTCAACTAACACGCAGTCAACCCGACATAACCGTGACACATCCAGACCACTGCGGTCTCACACAAGTCACAGCAGGTATTGAACTAAGTTTAGCGCCCTTTGACGTCGTAACAACTTTCATCAGGTTTTCTAATATCAAGGTTCAGGACTCTTACCTGCACACCTGAGCCAAAACTGACCTGCCACAGCTTGGCGGCTTGACCTTCTGTTCATCTGTCAGTCAAACGATCTTATAGAATGTTTCTCTTGACATGACGTTTGAGCTGCTTTCACCTCAGGAGCAGATGTGGCAGAGACACATTTGCACACACATGCAGGTAGACAGACAAACACACACACACACACACACACTCACACACCGAGAGGAGAGGTAAAGACAGGTGAATTAAAACACTGACTTGATAGTGTTGACTCTGGAAGCAGTGGGGGCTTAATTAGAGCATTAGAAAAAGTGAGAGAACGACAAAGGACATCATTTCTTGTTATTTTCTCATTGAGCAGTTGTCACTATTGTACTTTGAACTGAGAGTGGAGAAAAGCGTGCGTTCTCCGAGATGTTATATGGTTCAGTAATTGCTCGCAAAGGCTGTCAATTCATGTCAACGCCAGAACAAAGAGGAAAAATTTGGGGGACATGCTTCTTTGAAGTGATGATAGCTAACAGCTCAGAGAAGTGGATAGCAGAAATGATACTTCTTTGGTGGTAGACCAGTTCTGTAAAAACAAACTAATTATTGTTCAGGTATTTATGTAAGTAATAAAATCTATAACAGATCTTTTTGTATTTAATTTAACACCAATGCAACAAAGCTCAGCACAGAAACATCTTTTTTTTTCTTAATGTTAAATTAAATCAAATGACAAACATTCCTTAAACCTCAAACAAGAGCCTAATATTAGGTCTTGAATCACCTTCAGTTTGTAGCTGCAGCCCACGTACCCAAGGGGGCTGCCGATGCTCTATCTAAGTAATAGTAGTGCTTGCTTTCCAGAAGTAACACATTGTCACCGTAGCACAATAGTGAACTCATAAAGCAGCAATTTAGATGTCAGACGTGTGTGTAAAAGCGGTGTAATAGCCTAGAAAGCACCAAAGCTGTGCAAGATGTTGCCTTTTTTTTCCATTCGTCCTCCCAGTCCGTTTACATGCAACCTCCTGATAGAGAAGGTACAGCCTGCCTGCTTGTCAGTGTTTGCTCTTAAGATTGTACACAATGTAAATTTGAAAAATGTGATTTACAGCAACAGATAATTACAGGCCTTTTCATCTTAACAAATCATGGAAGAGAACTTATTTTCCAAAGCAGGAGGCTGATGAGAGGAGAGGAAAAGCGATTTGCATTTAAACAGCTTCCTCGCTAAATGAATCGTTCTCCACAGAAATGATTTCTGATAACGACAAACTGAGTTCCAAGAAATTCTCCCATACAGCAAAGGTGCTACTATTAGAGCAATATATCATTATTACATTAATGTGGATGTTTTGATTAGTCTAATTAGCGTAACCAACCGGGGCTGTACTGGAGATGATTGGTAGCTATCTCTCTAACAGAACTGATATTATTAGTGCTGATGCTGATCAAAATAAATGACGATATTCTCCCTGAACCCCATTCGCCCTGTGACGTTGCCATTTTTCTCCCCTTGAGCTGGAAGAGCTGCGTCCTCTTCCAGAAATCCAGCAGATTTCTTCCCAAATCTGATGTGGCTGTCAGAACAATTTTAATTATAGAACATGATGTAAATATTTAATGAATAGAGTACCGACTGAGACTGATACTGCCCTAAGCATGGACTAATCCACTGTATGTGCAGCGATAGCTTGAATGGGAATACAGCTGCAAAACAAGCAAAAAATATGTCTTCGGGAAAACAAACAAATAAATGCATGGTCCTATTTTGATTTCACTGATTACATTTTATTACCGTTGTTTTCATATTTTCAACCCAGTATTATATACTTTAAATGGTAAGACTGGCATTATTTCATATTGTTCCACAAATACCAAAACTGGCTGCATTAGTCTATCTCTCTGACTTCTCTACCTGGTGTTTAACACTCTGCCCCAAGCCCATGTGTTCCTACTGATGATGTAAATCCTTAAAAACAGGTTACAAGTATATATTATAATTTTTAAAAAGACAAAGCTCAATAATTTCCTGAGCTAGCCGGCCATGTTAGTACGTTGGGAGTGATGCTTAACCGGGGTTAAATTGTATAATTGTTGGGGACTATTTTCAGCTGTGGATGAATACACATTTGTTGTACTATTGAGCACCAGGATGGTCTATGTGAGGCTACAGAGCCCATGTACATAGCAATGAAAGAACATGTCAACCATTGCAATAATGATACGTCTCTTTAGTCTATTTGATACAGCTTGCTCAAGGAGGGGATGTTGCACGTTTATTTCGCCTCACCGTTTGGGCATGAAACCTACAAGCACAGGATGGCACGGGCACTGTTGTTCTACCAGTAAGTGGTAGTAACAGAACTGAATCGGCACCAGGATGGGACACACGGTCGTCACAGTAGTCACAGACGGTGTTGTGTTCCACATCACGCCTCAATATGCCAGCATGTTATTTAAAATCACACGCTGGGGCGACATTATGCCAGCATTGTTTGGTTCAGTGTATAAAAGCAAAGCTGGTGTAATTAGGGGTCCTCTTTAACAGCTGAAACTCTGCAGTCCCAACGCACAAGGTATATCACAATTTAGATCCACAAACTGGTTTGTAGGATATATTCATTGTTGGTCTTTTCATGGGATCGCCTTCTCCTTCAACCCAGGTGGAGCCATTGGGGGGCTCACAGTGTAAAATGCATATAGTCACATCATGAATGTAGTGATTTACTAATGTCGGGTTACTTGTATTACCTTTCATGAAAATTGTCAATGTTTCAGTCTCTCAGCAGAAGCAACACTTAAATGAAGAGCTGTGTTTCTGTGTTATCGACTAAGCTAGGCTCCTGGTGGGAAGGATGCATGCTGTTTTAAAAGTTAAGATGCATCCCTAAAGACACGGATTTGTCTGTGTGTTTCTTAATCCACTGTATGAAAAACATGCTTGTTTTGGAATTCATCTACTATGTTTTGAACATTGTGTTCCACCTGAGGTTAAAAGTGCTATGAGATTAACTAAAATTAATGCATTCTGGCAAACAAGGTTTTGTCAGGCAATTTTCCCCCCTTAGGTTTTAACAACATGGCTGTTGGTAATGATGGTTGGCCAGACAGTCCACCACTCTGCTCCAGACTGAAATATCTCAACAACTATTGGATGGACTGCAATGAAATCATGTACGGGCATTCAGGTAATCCTACCACATTTGGTCATCCTCACACTTTTCTTTTAGGTGCAACCAGCAGGTCAGTGTTTCGATTATATACTGTAAAATACAGTATATTTCTATATCAGCTGGATGGATTGACACAAATGTTTGTTCAGACATTCACGGTTGGTCTCTAGATCATGAATCTGACAACTTTAGTCATCTCCTGACCTTTCCTCCACCGTCACCATGAGGTTGACATTCATGGTTCTGAATGAAATGTCTCAACATTTATTGGTTGGATTGTTATGAACTTGAATGGAGTCCTAAAACTTTTGTGTTCACTTTTATCTTAAACATGTCAAAAATTTAAGTTGTCCAGTATATTGGTTTATGACCAAATACATGCAAAATGAAGGACATTCCCTTCAACCTCAGCTGTACTTTGTGTTAAGTGCTAATTTGCAAATGTTAGCATGTTAGCACAATAACCTAAGATGGGGAACACAGCAAACATCATAATCTGCCTGCTTTACATCAGCATGTCATAGTCACCTATGCTACTAATTTACTGTTTACTGAGGAAATAAATCAAGTGAGAAGTAAGCTTGACCTCCTTTGCAACCAGTGGAGTTGCCCGCTGTTGGCTGTTAGAAAAAATGCAAGTTTATGGCACTTCCACAGTGGCTTCACTTTCCAGACCCTTAACTTCCATCCACATTTTATACAGTCACAGGTTGACAAGCTAACGTATGCATTTAGCTCAATACACCTCTGTGAGTAAGCACAGCCTCGCAAAGCTGCTTGCATGACTGAATTCTCCTTGTGTCGTTTGTTCTTAGTGGACATGAGTTTAACCCAACATGGCCTCTTCGATTTGAGCCCGTCTGCTTCATGGATCGATGAGTTGTGCATTCAGAGGCACATTTGGTCAGATCTTAAGACGTAACCTGTTTCAAAGATGCATCCATCCCTTCATGATCATATTGAGTTTACACAGTCACTTCTTATTTTTAAGCAAACACTAGCTGACCTCTTAACTCTGTCCACGTGCCTTATACATCTGCTTCTTTCATATGTCAGACACTTCAACATTTGCATGTAGCCTCAAGCTTAAGAAAGGTGTTACACCTATTAAAGCGAGTCACTGAGTGAGTGCTTGTGTGTGTGTGTATCCCCTGAAGAGGACTAGAAGTTCTAATTCCTGCCTGTGAGCATCATGATTCGGTCATGACTTTGTGCTCCACGTTCCCTCACTCACGTCTCATTCCTCGTCTCCCCTCTCAGCATCCTGTGTTATACAAAAAGCCCTTAACACATCCTCCGCAGCATCTTAAAAGGCAGCACTGCTTAAGAATACTGATTTTGATAGATTATATGGCTGCGAGCTGGTATACAAAAGGATTATGAATGGGAGGCAAATGAAGCACTTAGTATACAGATTCACTTGAAGTGCTATTTGGGTTTTCTTATTAAGTGGGTTTCTTGGAGATTGGGCTCTTCTTTGACTGACGCATCTCGATATTCACATTTAGGCCTTTTGTTCACATTGAGTGTCCCAGTCTCTCTTTCCATATGATGGAGAGGAATTGCAAAATGAAATTAGTGGACTGATTCACTAAAACAGCGTGTCAAGAAAGGGCTCATGTGCACTGGAGTCTGTTTGAGATCTTTTTATTCCAGATCACCCGAGGCGTCGTCACAGGAGCTTCTTTTAGTGAGGAGGCTGTCTGTACAAAACTCATTTGAAGTTCGCCCACAGTGTTACATGACTGCCATTCTTTTGTGACTTCAGATGGCATTATTGATCTCATTATGCAGAAGAATCTCTACTTGATTGTGAGATAATTCATCACCTTCTTGCTCATAGAGACGCCTTGCAAACACCAAAACATCACACTCAGCACCTGTGTGTCAGTCTGTTTGACAGCGTGTGTCTGAATGCAACCATTTAAGAGGGTGTGTGTGTGTGTGATGTGCCTGTTTATGTACACACACCTGCATTTGAGACATATGTTCTTTACATTAACACCACAGTGGCTTCAGTTCAGTTATATTTCTAGAGGGAATACAGATGCTTTCCAGTGACTTTGTGGTGAACTTTTCATACTTTCTATAATGTTAGTAGTGCAATATCCATGTATTGTATTGTTGAGTATCCCAAAATGTCTTTGTAACAACTAGAATCTTACAAAAAAAAACACTTTATCCCTAATCCCCCTCTTGGTCCCTTTGGAAACAAGGCTTATTCCTCCCTCTATTTTTAGTTTACGTTATTTTACGTCTTTTAAAATAATGGAAACGGTTTTTTTTTAAACACGCAAATGACAGCATCAGCAGTGACGTTCACATGAAGAAAGGCAGACTTGTGTTAAACGAAGCGTAGCTCTGACGCGTTTTTCTGCAGCGCCTCTTGCGCGCACAGATATAAAACCGAGCGCGCACCAAGCGCCCAGAAGAGCAGAAGAGACGCCACAGGACAGCGCGTAAAACTCCCCCTGACCCTCTGGGAAATGTAAGTACATGGATTTTTTGATTTATTAAAACCATATTAAACTAATGAAAAGCCTCTCGACATGACTTGTGATGATTATCTGCAGGTTTTAAGTCGGTTATTGGAAATCTACGAGGCTACTCATCATGTTTCCAACTATACATTTACTCCAGAGCAGCTTGGAAGCTGATCAGCCTTAGTTCATTAAAAGTAATGATTTAAAGTGCTAAGTGATGTGACATGGTCTAACAGTTTTTACTGTGCTCGCTCAGATGCATCCTAACTTGGTGAGCTGGCTGGGGACTCTGGGGTTCCTGCTGTGGGCGCTGCTCTGTCTGGGCGCCCTGACGGAGGGATACCCGGTGAAACCGGAGAACCCCGGGGAGGACGCTCCGGCGGAGGACCTGGCCAAGTACTACTCAGCCCTGAGACATTACATCAACCTTATAACAAGACAGAGGTAGGCGGACTAACTAATTACACCTCTCTGCAGGAATAGGAAGCTTGTTAACAGAGCTGGAGTTCATTTGATTTCAGGTTTAAACTGATAAAGGAATACTTCATTACAATTAATTGTATTCTGTCTTAAAATGACTGCTATCAGTATATTTTTCCAGGTTAAACCATTTTCTCCCATAGCTATAAATACTGTGCCATTTCCAATTTCTGATCAATAGGAAGGCATGATTTTATTTTTGGTGGATTATTTTATTACCATGGCTGGAAGCTCACAGGTTCCACATAAAATGTTTGCATTTAAAGGTGCACTTTGTGGTTTTGGAGAAGAAATTTTAATCAGATGAGAAAGATCCTCTTTGATTTTTTACGCCGAAACAAATTAAATAAACAAACTTTCTTCGTTTTCATGACTGAATAAACTGAAAAACAAACTTGTAAAGGACAACACAATTTCATACTCCTTTCTAGTTTCAAACAGTGTTCTGGGGACCTTAATTTCCTTTGAGAACAGCTTGTTTATTCACTTACAGAAAAAAAAAAATCAGAATTTGTATAATAACCTCAGTTTGAATTTGAATTTTTGAGTTTAAATTTCTTCTCAAATATGACATAGTGCCCCTTTAATGTGAAAAAATATGAACGCGCTTCATCAACATTTGGCTTTCTGGGAAACTTTCCTCAACATCTGACATCGACTGTTGTGTTCTTGACATAGTGATCTGACGATAAAGCACAACAATTTGACATCAAACAAACAAAACAGAAGCAAATCCATAAATAAGCTGATCTAAACTTTTGCCTGTTGGAGCTGCCAGTCTGGGTCTGGCTGCAGCTTCTCACACCTCGCTACAAAGCTGGGAACACCCGCTGCCCGTTTACCACCTGTAGCAAAAAACCTGAGGACAAATGACTTCCTTGGCCAGCATGCCATGTCAAATCACCCACAGTTTTCAGCTTTCTTCTGAATGTCAGGGGCTTGGATGCCGCTGCAGGTGTTTAGCCACCCGGGGTGACAAGCGCCCCAGCACGGCTTATCATCTGAGGGACAGAAAAAGGAAATATAACCACCTGTGAAGCAACTCCTGTCTGCCCCGGCAGGGTCTCGGTCTAGCTGTGTTCTGACTTCACTGAGCTTATAATTGGACATTTGACATGAGGACATGCAGAGTAATAGCTTCAGTTAATTATTTCCCCATGCTCAGTTCAGCCAGGGTGTCTCTTTTTCTCTGTTATGTTTTTCCATTTGACAACCACAAGGTCCAAGTTGTTGCTAAGCCCTTTAAATTCTCCCTCCGCTTGATAATACATCATCCGGTTGCCTGTGTGTCTGTCTCTGTGTGTGTCTCAGGTATGGAAAGAGGTCCAGTCCTGAGATTCTGGACACACTGGTCTCAGAGCTGCTGTTGAAGGAAAGCACAGACACCCTTCCACAGTCGAGGTGTGTGTGTAAAATTGAGCGTAAGAGCTCCGTGTTGTTGCTGTGCCCCTCATGGGAGGCTGATCGTGACCTTTTCCCCTCTCTCTCTCACCAGATATGACCCTTCATTGTGGTGATGCTGTCATCAGTGCTGGCTTCCACCTCACCACTGCTCCGCTGCCGCTGACATTCTGGCCTCTACACATCTGTCGCTCCATAGCCTACTCCCCTACACCAAACGACCACCCTGCCTCCACCCCTTTTACCTCTAAGCGCTGCCACGTATACTCAACCCCTCCTCCTTAGCCATCAGCTACAGCCACAACTGCTTATAGTATGTGCCATAAAATGTAAATAGTTTATTCAGAGTTCTCATCTGTGAAAGTAAAGTGGGGGGGAGGGCATGTTGATTGTATTGTATAATTGTGCTATTAAAGATTAATTGTTTGAAGAAATGTATTTGGATGGCATTTGATTTGAAACAAACTGCAGTCAGGGTGTTAATCAGGGATTTTTTTTCTAATATTTGTTTGCAAAATGTGAAAAAAACTACTGACAGCTGACGTCTTATTAATTAATACGGTTCACCCAGTTGTCAGATTATAGAGACCATTGGTCCTGAATGCTCCCACGATGTAATGTAAATGATTTGACCTCAGACACTGTTGTCTTCCTCTCATGATGAGATCAAGTATGGACTTGCTGTGCCACACCTTGCCTCCCAGCTCAAATCCAGGTCCTCACCCACCACCTTATGTAGCTCTATGCCTCTGTAATAATGGGGCAAGAGCACATAACAGTACATTTAAACTGGGTCTAATAATCATGAACGGTCCAGTAACTTACATGGTCAGTAAAACATCAATTTGAAGCTGCCAATTGGGTAGCTAATGGCGCTCTCTTGTGGCCATTAGGATAAATGCCTGCTCTCAAAACTAAATGAAGGGAGAAATGGCATTTCCAGGAGCTTTATTGCAATTATACGAGTGGTTAGTCTGCCGCAACCTGACACTGAAATAAGCCCACAGAGCTCAAATCACAATCTGCAATGGAAACGAGACAACCCAAAGGTGAGTTCTTGGTATTCATGTGGTGATGGCGCTTTACCCAAAGAGTGGGACTTGTATTAATCGCAAAATAACACCTGCATTGCCAGAAACTGAGCCATGAATTGAAGTCTCTCTATCCCAGATAAAAAGAAAAAAAGTTAAAGTCGATGAAAAATGAATGAGGACACTGTGGAGTTTGGTGAAACGTCATAGACTGATGTAAGAAGCAACTCATTATCCTAAAATGAACAGTTAACATGGAAATGTGAAAGTTTAATCACACTAATGGTGTTAGCACATCTGCTAGCCAGTGGGATATTAGCATTAGCCTGTACCATTTAATATCACCTTTACCTAGGAGTGAGTGGCCATTTTGAACTTAAAATCTCTTTTGTAGTTTTGTGATAGCAGCTGTCATAAAGCTTCATATACCATGAAAGTACAGCGCCTGAGTTAACCCCTACACTTCTCTGTGGTGGCCTCGCCCACATGACGCATTTGTAATTAAGCTAACATGGAAGCCTGTTTATATGAATGGACGTGTGTAAATTGTGATGGAAGAAAATACTATAAGCTACAATGTACTCACTGAGCGAGGGCCGTACCTCAGCTGCCATTGGTCGAGGTCGTATGACGCCAGTAGAGGAGGCGGGGCTTGTGCGTTTGATTGGCGTCGTGTTCTCTGGTAGTCTGTTGCGGGACCAGGACGGACAGCTGAGGGGGGCCTGAATGTCCAACCGGGACAGTCGGTGGACTACCGCGAACTCACACGCACGATTCACAGGTAAGTCGCGGCTCCTGATCGTTTTTGTGATGTGAGGGTTTTGAATTCATTCATCCACTGGCATTCAAACGGGAGACAAAGACACTTTGCCGTGTTTGAGGTGCAGTAGAGTTTGACAGAAGGGGAGCTTTGCCCCCTATAGAGCCCGCTCTTCTCTGAGAACAGGCATTATTCAGGCTCGTATCAGTGTGCGTTGTGCGTCTATTGTGGAGTCGGACACGTCCTTTCCCTTTTCATGTAAATCACCAGGAAGGATACAGCCCAGCCGATGGGTTGTAGTCGTAAGTGTGCGCACGCCACAATGGCTCGGATGGGTAACAAAAAATGGCCGCACGTGTGGCTAGATCGGTGTGGATGTACAGTGGTCTGGTCAGCCAAAACGGCGCAAGCGTTTGGCACGGATCAGGCGCACGGTTCAAGCGCACGGATCTTGCGCACGGTTGTGGCCATGCGTCAGAACCGTGGCGTCGATCCACGACTGGGAGGATACGAGGGGAGAGCTGCAGGTTATAGTGCGGACAGGATGAGGAGGTTGTAACGCGCCACCGTCCCGAATTGATAGACTGCAACATCTACCAGCGAAGGGTGGTGGGCTTGGGGGGAAAAACAGTGCGCGTCTACTACAAAATCATGCCACAGACATTCATATCTACCCCAGGTAGAACATTTTCTCGTATTGTGGTGTCTAGAAAAACTTTCACAGCAAATATCAACAGAGCTTTCTTTGTACTGAAGGGATGCTGAATGAAAACGGAGAAGTGGACCCGGTGGCTTGGCACAGGCTGGCCGACCGGAGGCGCAGCCAGACAGTCCTATTGATTTTTATTTTTTGTCCTCCTGAGATGTATGAGTGCGCCGTGTAATAATAATGCACTAAAGCGATGTCAAAACCACTTTACGTGAGCACTAAATCGAAACATTAAACCACTTACACATCACAACAGACTGTGCAGCTGTCAATTAATCTTGGGACTTCCTTGCTCAGAGGAGCACAGGGTCACTTGGCAAGGTTTTAAACTGTTTAGCACGTGATTGGGGAAGCCCATGGACATACGCAACATCCTTGGGGATCGGTCCTGGGAGGGCTTATAAGGGCCACAAGGCCACTGACAGGGGTAGCCTGGATCCTGTTGCATCTAAACTAGAAGTTATGGGTCTTTCTCTCTTCCTTTCAATCTTATAATAACCCCTAATCAGATTTCTTGGATTGAATAGGAGGAACAAATGGAGGAAGGGAAGGAGACCGAGACAGTTTTGATACATTACAGTAAATCAGCAGTCCCTGGAAAGGGATATCCAGGATGACCTTTATTGTTCTGCTGAAGTAGGTGGAATAAGTTGGACTTCACGGCCCTTATGTGCCTAGTCCTTACCGTAACCAGACATGAATTTCAAGTTAAGCACGTGCTCCTAAAGTTGGAGCGTATGAGAGTTGTTGGTGAATCATTCAGAGACCCAATGCTCAGAAGCCTCTGCTCTTCCATTATTAATACACTGCTATCAGGGAGATAGTACAAAAAGAAATGAGGAAGGGGCAGAGCGAGAGAGGGAAAGAGAAAGAGACACACACACATACACACAGAGGCTGGAGTGACTCAAACCTTCCAGCTATGAACAACACATGCATCAGACATTTTGTATCTACACACCTACAATCAACCCTCCCCGCCCTGCACCAAGCTGCACCTCCCTACTGTTTAACACATTACCGAACCCATAACAGCTGTCATGAGCTAACTGCATCTCTGTCAACATCACACACAACTAAACGACTCATCTACACAGACAGGAACATTACTTTGGAATGGACTTGTGTAAGAATTGCTTCAAGGCAAGTCAAGGCAAATGTCTTGCTGTTTGTGCTTCAGCGTATAGTGCAGATTCACCTGATTTGTTATCCATCACTAAGGTCTTAAGGGCATGTCACTGCAGATGAACAATGCAATTATCCATGTAGCATAAGACAGCTTGGTTTGTCTTCGTTACCTAAATAACTGTTTAAACTTGGTGTATCAGATATTGAAGTGTTGATATCATAACTAGAACATCATGATTCATGTTGTTTCAGGACCATCATTTCAACTTATGAAACAGTGATGTAAACCACTGGAGTGAGTCATTGTGGCTGAGTAGGTTAAGTGTAGGACTTTCAATCAGAAGACAAGGTATCATATCCTGTTTGGGACCTATTATTAAACTGTTTACTCTCTGTTTCTTTTCTGTTTTCTGTCAGCGTCTGGTAGGGTTTAGGGAACTAAAATACTTGGTTAGGTTTAGGAAAACATGGTTTGGGATAAAATATTCCCGTTCACAATGTTTAACACATTTGAAAGGATAACTCTTATGTTTGTCTTTTCCTGGTCTTTTCCCTGAGCCCAAAAACTTGAAATTACAAAAACGTGAGACTGATGAAGATGGATTGGGTGACAAAATAGGAATGTATGTTGGATACTGGTAACCAGTATATTTCCTGCTGAAAAGTCACCTGCAGTGAGATTTTTCAAGGTCATCATGTGAGCATACCAGGTCGAGGTCTCATCCTTTTATACTTGCATTCTCGCAATCTTAGGTTGTCACATCACTGTAACCATCAACCATGAAGGACAGATAAGTGGCATCTGTTATCCTTTCACTAGTCTTCTTCGTCTGTGAATCTGCAATAACTAACTCACAAAGCACAATTGGTGTTGACTACTGTCCTCTAGGGCCTAGAGGACAGTAGTCTGTAGTCTAGGCGACCTGAGGTTGACTTCAGAGGAAGTAATACTGAGGAATTAGTGTATCACCGTAGTTTGTTAACACCTATACAGAATTGTACCTGTTTTGGGCCTTTTACCTTTATTGCATAGTGCAGCTTAAGATAGATAGGAAAGTGTGGAGTGTGCACCTGCACAGTTTGCGCTTCATGCAGTCATTGTGCTTTACAAGTGTGTCATGTTTAAAGTGTGCAGTTGAGTCTGCAAGCTTAGCTTTTCCTGCAAATGTTGGGCCACACCGAAAGCACTACATACAATACATGGCATTCCTTCCTTTTCAATACCTCAGCCTTGTAAATGCCTCAGCCACTCCAGTCAGAGAGATGGTCTTTGCCTGTTTCAACACAAGATCACCTGCTGATTCATCGTCTGAATGAACCTCCTCAGAAATTTCAGACTGTACACACACACACACACACACACACACACACACACACACACACACACACACACACAAATATGAACATTCTCTCTCCCTCTGGTGTTTTACATGATACATGATACAGTGATGATTTCAAAAAACAAAACAGAAAAAATGACGTATTTGCAAGTTACACTGGTGCTCATAGTTGTAAAATTTAGAAGTAATGTCTCTGAAAATGGTCGCAAAATGCAACTAAGTGGTCAAAGTCTGGAGCCCTGACAGTTTAGCTCTCGAGATGCTGTCACTTGTAATTTTCTGCAATATTCAGAAATATGAGAAGATGAACTGAGAGAAAAGGGCCATCACACGGAGTAAAGTCATTTGAGACTTATTTCTTATCTCCCTTATCTCATCCTCCCTCTCACTTCTCGCATCTCATTTCCACCATCCAACATCGCACAACTCAGTTTTCTCATTTTTAAACTTTGCAGTCATGTTAAGCGCTATTGCATCACTTCGCCCTCCCCCATCTCTTCCCCATCTTTCCCTTAATGCTAATGATCAGTAACAGGAGGCTGGGAAGGGAGAGAGACTGAGAGGAAGCAGGCACAGCCATGTGGCGGGTTAAATTAACTTACGGGGTGCTCATTATTGAGATCACTGCACGTTCAGCGCCGAAGGGTTTTGACGAGCTGCGGACGGCTGTGTAATTATATCATCCCAAGCTGCGTGGCAAAGCACAGACATCCCAACAGCTGGAACATCACCGGGAAGGCAAATTATGTCATTTTTGGAGATGCGGGGAAAGTGCAGTGATGCAACAATTGACGCCTTTGTGTTAAATTTTGGTAATTTTAGATCGCACTGTCAGGTGGAGAGTAGAGGTAAGAAGCATGAATCAGCAGAAAGCTGCATTCTCATCATTTGTGCTAGATTTGGAGAATTTGAGCTGATTTTATCAACTTTCTCTAGACAGTAGCAACAACAGCTGCAATAACAGAGTGATAACTTGTTAAAAAACATGTTTATGGTAAATATTCTGCAAATATTGATCTGCTAAGATGGCGATCTTGGGGGTAGCAGTGTAATCCTCTTATTGAGCGGCTGAGTGACCTACATAAGGTTTGTCTGGAGGCAGAGGGTGATGGGTGTGAGGCAGGACAGGATGGGGTTTGTTATTTATGCCAGTCATTACACACACAAACATGCCCACAAATAGACACTGCTTCCTTGAATATGCTGTGCCCCTCTAGCACTCACTACCACACTGGTGCCACACAGTGGGAGCGCTGCAGCACACCGCTCAGGAAAGTTTCCTAATTGCTCTCTGCTACTCCTGGAGTCAGCCAATGAGAAGACACCCAGGCAGGACAGAGCTCACCAGCCTCTTTTGTGATTCTCAAGTCACTGAGAGGAACAGAGAGTGACGGCTGCTCTGCTGTGAGAGCCCCCGGCTCTGTGCTGCACAGGAGGGCAGAGAGAAGGTTATTGTCAGGCAGAGAATAGAGTTGAATGAAACATATATACACATATTGACTGGTTTCTCCACTCTGGATGCCTCATGGGCTTGACTCTGTGTGGGAATTTGCGCTTCACTGTGCTCCACCCAAGACTGTAAATTCACGAAATGCGCTTGTTATGAGTCGGAGGAGTGAGTTTCCCTGCTAGCGTGACTAGAAGTGGACTTATACCACACAGCCTGCCCATGTTGGTCTGTGTTATTCACTTATGCATGCACACACACGCACACGTTTACATGTGTGAGACAGCAATGATGTTTTGTACAAAAACAAACCCTCTGATCCCTCCGTAATCCCCCTTCCATGAGCTGTCCATCATCTGAGTGCTGGGCAACCAGGGGGCATTCAGAGGGCTTTTGTTGAATCGTCCTTTCCTACGCACCAGCCAATGGCAGCCAGGATGGCAAATGACACACTTCCTGCGATTTTCCCTCCATCCCAAGAGGAGGGAAGCGCGGTGAGCGATGCTGATGAAAGGACATCAGGGGAGTCCTGAGTCCAGTGCGTGCTCAGAGTTTAAATCAATGAAAGAAAGATTGACTTAGCCTGTGGAGAATTGAATTTAGTGTTGTAACCCAGTTCCCAGTCCTTGAGATGACCTGGCTCTTGCATGCAAATAAGTGCACACACGATACTCCATCATCTATTCCCCATTCAGATACAAAAAGATCATCATTTGTTGCGCCTTTCACAAGAAGAACATCAGTAACCTGGCAGTTTCTAGAAACAGTGAAACGGATTACGAAGGTATTCTCTCTCAAGACTTTCTCATCTGTTCCCTCTCCACCTCTTATCCTCCCAAGACTTTAGAGGCTTTTCTCACAACTCCATCTAATCTTTAAGGATTCGTCTCTCTTTCTCCTCTCCCTCATGACTCCTAATGCGCCTTTTATGTATTCTTTAGTCTACCTTCTCTGACTCCTCTGAAATTCTCCCACTCCCTCTGCCAAATTTTATACTCTCAAATCAAGTTGTGACCCTCCCTGACTTTTCTTCCGTATTGAGTTTCACCTTCTCTGTTTGCTCCTCCCTCCCCTTTCGGACCTTTGATTGGCCCGGCCCAGCTCCTGCTCTGTGGTGCGGATAATTTGCAGAGGAATTGCCACGGCGGCTTTGCCTCCATTAACATTCTTCCGAGGGATATCTTTCACTTCCAATGAGCGTGCCGAGCCTGATTGTAATCTGTGTTGCGTAATGGATCGACCCTTCACTCTCTCTCTTTTCCTCACTCTTTCTTTCACACAATAAAGGACCAATTAGCTCTAGCATGATGTGTGAAAAGACCCCAGTACAGCAGAAAGGGATAATGGCAAACCAGTGATGAACAGACTTCCTCTGGGTGTTGTAATCGCCTTGTAAATGGTTTGGCACTTGGCACTGATCGTTTCCAGTCGAGACCCAGTTAGCATGACCCAGACTCGAGAGGAGCTTTAGGTCAAATGTTAAGTGAACAGTGATCTCCTCCTGAGTGTGCCTCAGAAAATACACCAGGAAAGTATTTCAGGGCGTTTAGCAGATGCTTTTAATCTCTGTTTGAGCAGGTAGAACCTGTGATTTTTATATAACAATCTTTGCAGCCACCACACTATCCTTCCTGTCCTTGGGGCAAGAGAAAGAGGAAAATAGAGGGAAAGAGGCTGAACGAAATGAAGCGTGGAAGAGTGATAATCTATTGTCTTTTGGGTGATTGCAGGCACTGGTTATTTGTAATCACATCATTTAATTGTTTTTTTTGCTGGCTTGCATTTCCAAATGGCTCATTTCACAATGGCTATTCAGAGCAGCATGAATGGTTTCAGCGCTGCCTGACATTGCGGCTCTTCTAAACAGATGATGTTTTAAACATCGTACAGTGGGGTCGGGGTTGTTGCTGTAGAGTATGTCCTGTCCGTCCACATTTTGACTATGATGTCATTATGACATTATGACTGACTATGGTTTTTCAAAAGAGACCATGTGATACAGTCAAAAGCTCCAGAGCAACTGCATGTTAACAAGTGGAGCTTGATTTGAGATGTTTTTGTCAGCCGAATCACCGTTATACCTTTTTGAATCCCCATTATCTCAGCAGCACATTGGTGGCAGTTACAGGTTTCTATCCCTAGTTGTTACTGTATATTAGCCAATATAAAGACTATTAAACTATAAGACTATTAAAACATTTAAATCCACAAAATCCACATTGTTATTAGAATCTACATTAAATTGCACTCACTTATAGATACCAGCCACCTACAGTAAATACATCAGATACATATTGAGCGGGGCATTTTACAGTCTTCATTTTAGTTGTCAGTGCTTTCTGGAGGAAAAACTTAACAATGGTGACACTTCAAACAAGACTGATGAAGATGGATTGGGTGACAAAATAGGAATGCGTGTTGGATACTGGTAGCCAGTATATTTCCTGCTGAAAAGCCATCTGCAGTGAGATTTTTCAAGGTCATCATGTGAGCATACCAGGTAGAGGTCTCATCCTTTTATACTTGCATTCTCGCAATCATAGGTTGTCACATCATTGTAACCATCAACCGTGAAGGACAGATAAGTGAAATCTGTTATCCTTTCACTAGTCTTCTTTGTCTGTGAATCTGCAATAACTAACTCACAAAGCACAATTGGTGTTGACGTCTGTCCTCTAGGCGACCTGAGGTTGACTTCAGAAGAAGTAATACTGAGGAATTAACGTATCACTGTAGTTTGTTAGCACCTATACAGAATTGTACCTGTTTTGGGCCTTTTACCTTTATTGCATAGTAAAGGTAAAAGGCAGTAAGGAAATGTCTAGTTTGTATTTCCATACTGCTAAGATCTTGTTACATATTGGCCAACATTTGGCCCTGCTTCCTGCATTGTGTACTGCATCTGTTTGTGTATATTAACCAAAACTGCAATAGTTAAATCACTGACAAGCAAATGTCAGCTAATAATACTGACCCTCTAATATGCAGGTCTAGTTCTACGTAACACACATACTGTATAGAGGGTGTGTGTGCGTTTGTTTGAGTTTGCAAGTGAAAGTAAGAGATGAGTATTTCGGGGAATGAATGCAGACTGCTTTGTCATTACTTTCAGAGAATAGTGGCCATTTACTACGTTGGCGGCACTGTGCCAGCTGATGATGCAGGGATCCTTGAATAGCTGAAGACAATGAATCGTCCTGGATGACTCTGTGCATCGCTCGGAGCGAACAACAGCCCCAGTCTGCAGACGAGACTTGTGTATCTTGCAAAAGATGGGGCTGACATAGATAGATTAGAGCGATAATCCAAAGGGGAAAAAGAAGGAGTTTATCGAGTGTGTGTGGGATAGTACCTAACTGAATGCTCAAGCAAGTGTGTGTGTGTGAGGAATGACGAAAACTGGTTTGAGGGTAGGACTGAATTTTCATGTCTCATAAGGACTCAGAAAAGTCTCACACACTTTGACCCATCTGTCTTCCACTCTGTCTCTCTCTCTCTCTCTCTAGGTCTTCACAGTTGACTGATGAGCAGCCAGTAGGACGGGGATTGGGCTACACCGACTAGCACAGGTAAACACAGCTCTCTCCCCTCTGTTCTGCAGTACTGACACCCTGGAGATGTTTAGGAAAATGTTTTCTGTCATGATTTTATCAGTTCAGTTGGAGGACTGCCAGTCTTTGAAGCAAAGTTGTGTCGATCACTGCTCTAAAAGAACTTCACTTTTAAGGAAGTAAGGAAGCAGATGGTGTTTACGTCCATGTGGATTACAAGGTTGATAATATTTTCTCTTTATATAAAGAGCCATGAAAACCGTGAAATGGTATATTTATTTACTGCCTATGAATCCTTTCTATGGCGGGCAGGAAGCACATCTGTTACATTAGTGGCCATTGTTGTGTGCAGTTATATCTTTCTCAGTAGGGGTGGGAACCACAGAGTTACTCACAATAAGATAACATCATGATACATCCCCCATGATAATGATGGTATCATGAATTCATAATTACATACAATCATCTGTGATACATCATAATGACTGTGTAACTGAAGAAGAAAGAACAACTCAGTCACCAGGATAAGAAATGTTAGCAGTTAACGTTTCTGCAAAAAACAGATATGTGTAATATCACCTTTAAAGTACATGTTTATTACCCAACGTTTTATATTGGAAGGAAGGGGGATGGTGGTAGAGTTACAGGCAAGAAGGCTGCCGACCTGGTGAACGCCAGTGACCGCAGTTAGAGTCTACGTTCCTGCATTTGTAAATGTGACAATTTCCAGCTGTTTTTGTGGTGACCAAAACTGGTATTTTAAGCCAAACCCTAACCAAAAGTTTTTTTGTGCCTAAGCCTGACCACAGCACAGTGACAAGAGAAACAGTGAAAATTGAACCTAAAGAAACATAAAGTTGCAGCATAAAGAAATGCAAAGTTTTAACTTACCTGTGGTTTGGCAAAAACTTTACATATCAACATTTATTCTGGTGATTGATTTAGAAAAAATAGACAAAAATCAGGAATTATTTATCAATTCACAGCATTGTAGTATCAGTTCCACAGAAAATGAGAGCTGATATGAAACAATGCACATAAAAGTGCATAGTCTTACATACTGCATCTTGTTGATGTCCATGTGAGCCATTATCCCAATGTAAAATAGCCATAAACAAGCAGAAGGATACAGCTCTGCTTCACTAAAATCTTATTAACTCAGCATTGCCGGCAATTTTCCCCCATTGAGCTTCTTCTTCTTCACGACAATTTAGTTCACTTCAGTTCACGTTACCCTAAGTGCCACCATGAGAAGTCATGAAGTTGTGACTCTGGTACATCGAATTGGCAAAGGGAATCTGTTTCGAGCACCTCATGTTTGAATAGAAATATCAATATTTGGCACTAGTGTATGTATAATGTTTGTCTTAGACTAGGACGCAACATTCTTACTCATTAAATACCAGGGTTCTTTCACTCAGGGCTGTTTACATAGAGAAACTGTCTTATTGCTGAATAATTCATCAATTATTTTAATAAAACAGAGCACAGTCTTATTTAGCTCATTATAGCCTTGGAGCATGGTGATCAGTCTGTCAAGTCAAATCTGTGATGACTTCCCATGATGCTTTGTTTTCTCCTAAACAAAGCATTTAGCTTTGTTTTCTCCCCACACAGCTGTTCTGCCTGAGTCAAACTCTGTGTGAAACCAGCTCTCATCTTGTTACTTTCTGAAAAGGAACAATTAGAGGAAAGTCATACATGTTATCAACAAACTGTGAAAAGTATTTAGCTCTCTTGGCTATTTATCGTAATATTAGCTAGCAGAAATATACTCTAACACCATAATGATGTAATGACCATTTAAACTTGAGCCAGAGGGCCATTTCAGGAGGCTACCTTAGTGTACAGCAGCAAAGCACTGCCAACAGTATCACACTGTTTGCCGTGTAGCGATGTTTGAACACTGGTTATGGTGAGAGAGGGAGAGAGAGATTCTGTAATCCTGTGCTTTCGTGGCCGGATTAAAATCTCATGTCCTGGGGTTGGGGGAGGGGTGGACCTGGGTGGAGGGAGAGGCGGGGCGGATTAAAGCCTGCTACAGATCTGCTCTTTGCACAGCTGTGTTGCTGTGGGAGGGGCTTGATGGACGCAGAAGGGGAGGAGCCTGTTTTAAATTAATGTTAAGACTGTTTCTTCTTTATCTTGAGAAACTTGATATTTCAACATGCTGCAATGGATTCTTGGTTTCTAGCCATGCTGGCGAGGCAGCTCTCAGGATGGCAGTGTTGGTTCTTTGGTTAGTCAGACCATCACTTTGGTTGAGACTGAAATATCTCAACACCAATTTGAGGAATTGCCATGGAGTTTTGTAAATTCATTTATTGTCCCCAGAGGATGAATCTAAGAGAATCTGGTTATCCCCTGACTTTATCTGTTGCCAACAGCAGGTCATAAGTCTCACTTATCCAGTGAAATAGCTCATCATCACCATGATGGATTGGCACAAATTTGTAGAGACAATCATGGTCCCCAGAGGATGAATCCTAATGTATCTGGTGATCCACTGACTTTTTCTCTAGCACCACCAACAGGTCAAATTTCTCATTTATCCAGTGAAATATCTCAACATCGACTGGATGGATTGGCAGAGAGTTGATAGACATTCATGGTCCGCAGCAGATAAATCGTTATAACTATGGTGACTGTTCATCAAGAACCATCGTCAATCCTGTCAGTTTCAGCTTTACTGAACAAATGCTAGCATGCTTGTATGCTAAACTAAGGTGGTAAACATTTTACTTGCTAAACATTAGCAGTCATTTTGAGCATGCTGATGATAGCAGTCCGCTCGAAGCAACCATGGCAAAGTACAGCCTCACAGAGCTGCTAACAAGGCTAACTGGATGTTAAGCGTTCATGCATTTATTCTGTGTCGTGATTATTCATTTCCAATGAGACACATATAAATTGAGGCATTGGGAGAGGAAATTGATATATATATATATGTAAATGGGGTTCCTTCTAAGAAAGTACCGCACCCAGTAGCTTGCCCAAAGTATTTAGGTTCAGGCATGAAGCAGCTTAAACTGCAGCCCCAAAATATGCATAATCCAGTCAGCACCTCAAGACTACCGATTTAGCAAGAAGAAAGGTGGTAAGGGCACATTAATTTAAGGAGGAAGAGAGACCAAAGAGAAAAAAAAGGGAGAGAAAAAGCTCCCATTAGGCTGACACATGCTGCTTTAAGGAGCTGGACGACCGCTGAGGGAATTCGTACAAGCACAATCTGCACACGCTGAGAGTTTCTGCACATTGCTGCAGCGGGGTGTCCAAACCGTGAGCAGTGTGAATAAGAGATTGAAGGAGGAAAAGAATGGGAATGCAGGGTCAGGCCCCCTTCAGTAACACTTACTTATGTAAGATTACTTACATAATGACACATTCAAGTGGTGTGTACGTGAGTGTGTGTACCTCCGTCTAGACAAGAGGGGCAACTCGACTTTGGGTGGGGTCGGGGAAACAAGAGGAGGGGTACTCAAGCAAGCCCTCAACAGCAGGAGAGGATTGTGGGATTATGTGTGTGTGTGTGTGTGTGTGTGTGTGTGTGTGTGTGTGTGTGTGTGTGTGTGTGTGTGTGTGTGTGTGTGTGTGTGTGTGTGTGTGTGTGTGTGTGTGTGTGTGTGTGTGTGTTATCATGGGAGGGGGGGTAAGGGTTTGGAAGGTATTAAAGCCAGAGTGGAGGGAGGGGACTGACAAGCATTGAACGCATGTCCACATCTGTGTATGCGATCCAGCTTTCTACCTCTCTCTGTCTCTTTTCATGCTTGTCTCTCTGAACTTATCTTCACATCGGCCTCTTCCCTTCTTAAATTCTCCCCCTCATATTTCCTCCTCCTCTCTGCTCCTCTTTCCCTCCTCGTCTCTTAATATCCCCTGATCTTAATCCCACTCTATTGTCGCTCTCTTTGTGTCTCTTCTCTCATTCTGTCCTCAATCCCCTCTCTCTCTTCTGTACTCTCTCTCTCTCTCTCTCCCAGTTTCTTGGGAGTTTAGCGGGTCAGCAGTGCCAGACAAGACGATTGGAGGACAGAAGACATAGTTGCAGAACTACTGGTGGTTTACAAGTGGTTAGCCTTAGCATACTTGTGGCTGCAGGGAGGAAGAAGGAGGGCTTGGCGATGGTCACAGCTATGGAGGATGCCTGTCCCAATGGGGTACGGGAAGAGGCGGAGGAGATGACGCCCCCGGGACAGACTGGCGTGGAGGGGCCCTCGGCCGTGCAGTCCCCCCAGGAGCCAGATGCGTCTGGAGGTGAGGAAAGAAGGAGGAAGAGGTGGGGTGTCATATATTTAGATGAACGGAGAGATACTGTAGTCTTTAGTGTATTTAGTTTTAAACTTTGAGATGGAGGGATTTGTGTAATGGTTTTTTGAAAAGAAAATAATAATCAGAGGGCAGCATTGGTTGTCAGGTAACTCCTACAGAGTGGGGTGGTTGGCAGATTTTTCTTTTAAATGTAGATGATGTGATTATCTTTTAGAGCAGTGGTTTGCAACCAGTGTTATCTGATGTATCTCCTGCCCTGTCAGATGAACTCAAGCATCCCTTCATCATTATGCACCAAAGTGTTCACTTAAATTGATTAAACTAGATGTTATTCAACACTATTATGTAAAACGTGATTATGTTTTCATATAATTCAATCAATATTAAAGTTGGTTTGTACAACTTTCCACTGGTAGGCCTACTATTAACACTAGCTGGACATTTCAACAATTAATCCATGACTTTTAGCTATTTCAACCATTCAGTTTAAGGTAACTCAGCCTTCTTCAGCTGGTTAACCACTATCCAGAAGTTTTAGCTAAGTATTGCAACTGCTTTGCCATTATCTTAAAGTTGTAGCTGTTGTTTCCACTGTTCAGCCTTTATCCTAAAGTTTTCGCTTACTATTCAACCGTTAAGGTCTTATCTTTACGTTTTAGCCAGCTATTCCAACTGCCCAGCCATTATCTTAAAGTTTTAGCCTTGTTTCCACTGCTCAGCCTTTATCTTTAAGTTGTAGCTAACTATTCCAACTGTTAAGCTCTTATCTTAAAGTTTTAGCCAACTGCTTCCACTGTTTAGCCATTATTTTAAAGTTTTAACTATCCCAACGGTATAGCCAGTACTTCAAGCTATCTATTATAGCCATTGATCCCTTACTGTATAGACCTCTGTGCTTCCTGACTAGCGTATTTTCATACACTGTCACATGCAACAGGTAGTGTTTAGGTGTTGTATTTGACTCAATGTATAGATTTTTCTCACAATGAGAATGTCATTTCTGTTTGTAAAATGTATATTCGTTTAGCTAGTCTATAATCTTTCCCACATACCATAGCAATAGCAGAACCATATTGCTTGTTGTGAAAGCAGCTTGTTTTTCCTTTTTCCAGGCTGTTCAGTTCCTAACCCACACAACTGAAAAAAATTCACTGGAATATATTTTGTTAGGGGTAATGATCTTTTGTGTCAGTCAAGGTGCTCCTCTGATCTCCATCTTGTGAGCTAAAAACAAAATGATAACAAATGATAGGCGACAGGTTGCCAGGTTTTTATCTCGTGGGATTTGTGTCGCATTCCTTGAGAAATGGAGGAAGGGTTTCTTAAGCAGGTAGTCTCTGCATTGGCATTCAAAGCACACGCCGCTGGTAGGTGTACATACAGAGGCGTTGGTTAGATGGTGAGGGAGACTGCAGACGAACCACAGAGTGCCACAGAGGGAGGAATTAAAAGCAGGTAAGCAGGATAATTCATTATGTAGATGAATGAACCATCTGGGGGGAAAAAACACCCTACTGCAACTATTCAGTGCTGTAATCTCTTAGCTTTTACAACTTCTTCAGGCCAGGCTTAGCAAGAGACTGGTAGGTGGTTGTATCTCCATGCCATATTTCATAGGATTATAGAGACTTTAGGACGGAGGTTTTAGTTCATCTCCAATCTCTTGCTGGATAGAAAAGCATCTTGTGGCTGTTGAGTAATGTACACACTAGCACACGTGGCAGGGCAGAGGGGTCGTTGGACGGGCTGGGATGAGCAAACATTCCTGTGGCCGAGGACGCAGTGACACAATGAGCTGACCGACTGGGGAAAGGTCAGCACGGACAGCACAGGAAACTTGCCGGGATCCAGCTGTTTGTTTTTATAGCGGTGTATTTTTTAGGTTTTGTGGTCAGTGTTTCATATTTTTTTCATATTTGAGCATGTCAGTGAGGTCAGGTTTTTGTTGCTGAGTGCAAGTCTGTCTCATGCACGCTTTTTTTCTGACTTTCACAAAAACAGGGCAGCATTACAAATTTTAGGTTTGAAAGTTCAGAGAATTGGAAAACAAATTATTCTCTGAATTTCAGGACGTTGAAACAAGGCTAATTTTCAGAGTGAGTGAGTGAGTGCAGAGCAATCAAGCTGGTGGTTTAAGGCTAGTTTATGTGTGTGGATGTGTGGATGTGTTTATGACAATTACAGCTCTGCTCTGAGACTTTGTGTTTATTGTAGCTTGTGAAACATGGTGTGGGGTCCCTAGAGGAACTGAATATCCTGTCCATATCTGAATTGACTTTTAGATTGTGTTTCTGTGTTGTCATGCAGTAAATATATTGTTTTATGGATATACAGATTTAATCATCTGCAGTGCAGTTTTTAACCTCCCTCCCCTCGTAGTCCTGCTTTAAGAGGATCATAAATATTTAAGGTGTGTTTTTGCATGGAGCCTGCTGTTTATGCAGTCTGTCTGTACTCTGTTATCAAGGCACAGTGAGATCTTCTTGGCGTCATTGTGAGATAAATTGTATTTTCTCCCTCTTCTTCCTTCTTAATCATGCAGCTGTGAATTTTGTATGCATGATGAATGATGGATGGATGATAAATAATGACACTGTCAAACTGTAGTTTTACTGATGTGACAGCTTTTGTGCTGCAAACCAGAAATACTAAAATAAAATACAGAAATGCACTCATTTTGGATGAGAACTACTACCCAACCCTTCCAAAAGAAGCAACTTCATGTATTCACATGCAAGAGCACATGTTTTGCATGTCCAAAAAACAGATATACCATCAAATTATCACATAAAATGCTGTTGCATATGAGATATTGCGTGTGAAATTTTGTATCTTTACAAAAATACATGTGAAATTTGTGTTTTTGCATAAAATTCCACATGTTAAATATCTGAATGGCATATATCATGTTGATTCATCACATGTGAAGTGTGCTTTTTTTGTCAAGGATTTGTCAAGTTGATTAATATTATATAAAGTACACATATAAAACACTACATGACCCTACAAACAAATGCAGTATTTCATGATTTGGATTTTTCAAGGCAGCAATTTGGTGCCTGAGATTAAAGTGTGACTTGACTTAATGAGATAATGAAATACACGAGTCAAGTTTAAAGATGATGATAGGCTAGTGGAGCATAATGCAGATAAATCATGGAGTGATTTCAACTGTATACAAGTGCTGACTGGACATATTTACCACCTACGCAAGTGTATAATGACACAGAGAAACACACGCTCGCACACACACAAGTTCCCAGGGCTTTAAGTGTCTTAAATGGGCTTAAACAAGCTTTGAGACCCTGGTATTAGCGCGTTAGCTAGCTGTCCACGCCTTTCCCTGTCTCTGTTTGTGTGCAGAATACAAAACTCATCAGTTATAAATACATATAAATACAAATGTGTCTCTCATTTTGAAGCATTTTGGCCTAGTTTTGTAATAACTCAGCTCTTCTGACCTTCAGTGTTCACTGTTCGCCCTCTCAGCTGATGCACTATCTTTAAAACTGTTGTGTGTGTGTGTGTGGTACGGCTTTGTTTGACTTTCACGCCCAGATAACTCTTCTTATCTTTCTCCCTCTCTTTGTCTATGTCTGCATCTTTGTCTCTCGCCTTGCCTCGTCCATCCAGCCATGCAGCAGGTGGTGGATAATGTGGGTGACCTTCCCACCTCCACGGGCGCAAAGGACATCGACCTGCTCTTCCTGCGCGGCATCATGGAAAGTCCCACTGTACGCACCCTGGCTAAGGTAGCACACATACATGGCTCGTGTCGAGCACCAGCGAGCAGACTAACCGCTGGCCAGTGCCGAGCCCCCTGAGCTCTTTGCATGCTGAAGTACAGTAAGGCTTTGACTAACAGAGCGCTCAGTGCATCTGCACGCAGAGGGACTGCACAAATGCATACTGTCAGCCAAGTGACGCATCTTTACTGACACTGCATGTATTGCAATGCCTGTGCACACAGCTTCACCGCTGTAGCAAGTCTAGTGTGCAGTGAGTTCGCTTAGAGGACATTTGTAGTTCCTGTGACACAGGCCGTTGTCATTTTGTTGTCATTTTGTTGTCATTTTGTTGTCATTTTCTGACATTTAACTGCTTCTCACAGGGCTGGAACTTGAAAAGATGACAGTTGCCTAAACATAAACTCCTTCGCCTTTTAAAATTGTAACATGAGGCTGACAGCTTGCTTATAGAGCAAAATAATCCCACAGTAAATGTAGAATCCAATATGTCGGCAATCACTACTACACAATAAAAGTCAGTTTCATTCTTTCGTCCACACGCCCAAATAAATACAAACACAACGCACAGATTCATAAGAGAGAAGAAAACACACCTGCCCTTCCTGAGCGTCTCCATCTCCCCCAGGCTCAAGAACAGCTGGAGGAAGTGAAGCTGGAGGCGGTGCAGGACAACAATGTGGAGCTGGTGACAGAGATCCTGGGTGACATCAGCACTCTCAAGGTTAAAGACGACAGCGCGGCCGAACTGTCCAGGATCCTGCAGGAGCCACACTTCCAGGTGAGCAGAGTAAACTAGCAATCTGACACGAATCCTGGATGTAATTTTCCTGCTTGCAACTTCTTTCAACACCACTGATTGACTTTGCAAATAAGTGTTAATTTTACTGCTCGTTGTTGACCGTTATTCAACCTTTAGCCGCTACATAAAGGCTTGCGTGGAAAGTCAGTATACTGTAATATGTAACTGTACGTATTCGAGAGATTAGTCTTGATTTCTTTTTTCTTTCAAATGTTTATAGCACAGTAAACATTCAACTCAGCCCAGATTTGTGACATTTTGACTGTAGTTACAGTAGCACAGACAGAGCTGATGTTTTGGATCCCGGCCTCATGCATCAATAGAACATTAACCTTTATCCTCGGACCTACCAGGGGCTTTACGCAGGCTAGACCAATAGGAGTTAGACTTCTGAGCTCTAGCCAAGCCTCTGCACCAATCAGAGCCCTTCGTGCTGTAAGCTGAAGGATAAGACCCTTCTGACCTACTGAGAGAGAGAGAGAGAGAGAGAGAGGGACACAGGAGTTGGGAAGAAATAGAGAGGGAACAAGGGAACAGATATTACATCACATATTGAGCTTGTCAGTTTTTATAAACTGCATGTGTTTATCTAATAGTTTTTCTAATTGTTTGGAAGACATTTAAAAAGTAGTGCTGTTAGTGTCTCCAAAAAAACTGGCTTGGATGAACTTTGGTGGATTGATATTCAATGAACCAAGAATTAATTGATTAGATTTTGGTGATGGTCCATATTTGGGATTTGAGCCATTAGATGATTTGTTTCGGGGCGAATTTAAGCCACAATTTAAACCCATGCAGGACTTTATAGTTTAGTGTTTACACAGCTTGGTGTTCACGTTTTATGTTTTAATGCTGCAGGAGAATCAAACCCAGAAGACAGTTGATAAACAAACTGCAACAGATGCTGCAGCATCACAAATCAAACATTTATTCTGCATTACAATTTCACCATCTGTCGTCATATTCTACCCTGTACATCCATAATCTACTTTTTGCTTTATACCAGCATGGTGCCGTTTTGTTTACATAATTTACAGTAAGACTATGTAGCTTCTGCTAAATGTGGCCACAAGTGAAAATTACAGGATACTACTCGGTGTTCTTATAGGCTACTGTTTTTTAATCCTATCTATTGAATATCAGGCACACCGGTGTGACCAATGAAATTGCATAGTCTCACTTGACAGATTTTTGGGCACATGTACGACCAAAATACGAGCACCCTAAATACGCTAAAACATAGCAGAACAGTAGCATAAGAAGGGTCTTAAAATCAGCAAACTGACTGAAGAAATGTTTCTCACACAGCAATATCTCTCTAAAGTTTGCTAATATTTGCTCAAATTAGCCACCGTAAGCAACTAATCATACTAGAAGAAGTGAGGCTTAAACAGCGAAACCACTGAGTGTATTCAATTGAACAAAGATGTGTTTTATTGCTTATTAGCTATCCTTTCATTTAGAGAAATAATTTTCCTTTCCTCCTTTTCAAAAGTTACATAGTATTGCTTAAATAATCATCACTCTTGCACTTTGTCCTCTTCTGTCGTCGTACTCTACCCTTTACATAAATCATCTACTTTTTTTTGTTGACATCATTTACAGGTGAGACTATGTGGCTTTTGCTAAATGTGATCTCAAGTGACAATTACAGGATGAAACTAAATGCTTAAACATAGTGTAACAGAAGCATAAGTAGAGTCTTTAAGTCAACAAACTGAGTGAAGTAATGTTACTTACAAAGCAATATCTTTCTAAAGCTTGCTAACATTTGCGAAAATAAGCCACCATAAGCAACTGGTAATACGACACCAAGTGAGGCCCAAACAGCAAAACTACTGAGTATACCGAGATGAACACAGGGTGCATTTCTCTTGCAAATGAACTCAACTTTCTCATTACAAGAGGAAGAATGTACTTTTCTTTTACTTACTGACTTTTACTTTCTTTTTCTTGACCTAATATTGCTTTAATCATCAGTCTCACATGCTGTCCTCCTCTCTTTCTTTTAGTCTCTCTTGGAGGCCCACGACATGGTGGCCTCCAAGTGCTACGAAATCCCGCCCCCGACTGAGACGGCCAATGATGCGGCGGTGAACAGCGCTCTGATGCAGGCTGATGCTGTGCGCATGATTGGCATCCGAAAGAAGGCCGGAGAGCCACTGGTGAGCGGAGCAAGACGGTCTGAGTGTACCAGCCTGTGTGTGTGTGTGTGTGTGTGTGTGTGTGTGTGTGTGTGTGTGTGTGTGTGTGTGTGTGTGTGTGTGTGTGTGTGTGTGTGTGTGTGTGTGTGTGTGTGTGTGTGTCTCTTACTGGAGGAGTGGTTGAGTACAAGATTAAGTGATTAATTAAGGGTGTCTGAAGGACACAAGCTGGAGAAATAGGTCCTCTTGTACACTCATGGTATTTTTGGTCACCTGTCAGTGTTGGTAGATGTCAGATAGATGAATTGTAGGTGAAGGTGACAGAAACAGTGTGTGTGTGTGTGTGTGTGTGTGTGTGTGTGTGTTTACAATCAGATAGCAGAGGATAAGCATCGCTCTGCTCTCTCCCTCCTCTCAGGGCGTGACATTTCGTGTGGAGAAAGACGACCTTGTCATTGCTCGAATCCTTCACGGCGGCATGATTGACAGGCAGGGTCTGCTCCACGTGGGTGACATCATAAAGGAAGTGAATGGGAAGGACGTCGGCAACAACCCCACCGAGCTACAGGAGATGCTGAAAGACTGCAGCGGAGGGATCACGCTGAAAATACTCCCGAGCTACCGAGACGCTCCGGCACCTCCACAGGTAAACATGTCAGATAGGATGCTAATGTAAACACAAGCTCGCACACTTATGTAATGAGCGGCAGATGTTGGACAGTGGTACAGGGCTGGTGATCTGTCCTGCAGCCCTCCCACAATCCCCTGCGCAGGAATGTGAACCCTGGGAGCCCTATTAATAACACTCCACATACTATCTAGGTCACACTAGCTGTTTCTGTCTCTTGCACACACTCCAAACACACGCTTCCTGTAATCTCATGCTCTCTCTCACATGGAAAGTACAGTAATTTATGATATTTTTAGATATTTTCTCTCAGATTATTTTTCAAGCAGTTATGGCTCCTGATTTAAAAACAAAAAGTCCTGAAGATGTCGTGCATCCTGAATAAATGGATAGAAATCGTAAGAGCTTATAGGGCTTAAATTGAATGAAGAGCAGTGAAACCGAATGAGACATAATGCAAAATCACATCCTGCTCTGTGACTCAGGGCGCGCTGCTCAGAATGTTTTACGGGCTTGTTTTATTGCTTCCTCTGGCGGCTTGTTTAATCTAATACGCTGGCCAGAGCACTTACCCTTCCTGGCAAAAGCCTCCACTGCTCCACTGTTTGGCGCAGCGTGAACAGCTGTGTTGGGTGCAGAGTTGGACGTAGGATGTAATGGGTGTGAATGAGCCACTGTTGCTGTGTCGGAGTGTGAGACAACATGCTGCTTTTTCTTTTTTTTGAGTCCACGTGCTTCCTTTTATTGTAATCGAGACACATTTTCCCATGGAGACAAACGCCCACATGAGTTTGAATTCATTCCTGCCAAGACTCAGAGCTGTGCATGTGTCCGTCACAGGTGTACGTGCGGCCGTACTTCGACTACAACCCAGCCAACGACAACCTGATCCCGTGTCGAGAGGCGGGGATGGCCTTCAACAAAGGCGACATCCTTCAGATTGTCAACAGAGAGGATCCCAACTGGTGGCAGGTGAGCCTTCATCCAAATATTTCCTCAAAATGACATGAGATTTCGAGACTTGACCGTGCTGATCTGTGATCTCTGCTAGGCATGTCATGTGGTCGGTGGAGCGACCGGACTGATACCCAGTCAGTTCTTGGAAGAGAAGAGGAAAGCTTTTGTCCCTCGAGACTTTGATGGATCAGGTATGTTTCCTGTGTGTGTTTCTCACCTGATCTCTGAATAAACACTGTGAATCGTGCTTCAGTTAAAGCTAAAACATCCGAAAAGGTCCTGTTTCTCTCTTAGTATGACTGTTAAAAAGCTGGATTGGTCTTAAGTCTGTAAACTGGTTTTCTGCCTGACTCCTGTCACTTTTCAATTGGTTTTAACCACAAAACTGATTTATAGCTAGAAGGCCTGTGCAGCCAATATGTCTTATGCTTAGAAAATGGTCCATGTCTGCCCTCTTCTGGCCAGTTCTTGTAATAACACATGCATACATCTGCACACATGTTGTCTTGTTTTGTAGGGATCCTTTGTGGAACCATAGCTGGAAAGAAGAAGAAGAAGATGATGTACCTGACAGCCAAGAATGCAGGTTAGAAGACTTTTAATGCTGTTAGTTTTTATCTGACATCTTTAGTCGCTTTGATTGGCTGTTAATTGTGCCTTCCTTTAAACAGAGTTTGACAGGCATGAGCTGCAGATCTATGAGGAAGTGGCAAAGGTGCCAGCATTCCAGAGAAAGACACTGGTTCTGATTGGTGCTCAGGGCGTGGGCCGACGCAGCCTGAAGAACCGACTGATGGTCCTCCATCCCACACGCTTCGGCACAACTATACCATGTATGACATGCCTCTTTTTTGTCTGTATTCCTAAATTCTGTTATGCTCTAGTGCAAAAAAAAAAAGACGAGGAAGCTTATCAAACATTTAACTGAGCGTTTTGTTCAGACACTTCACGGCGGCCCCGAGACGATGAGCTGATCGGCAACTCCTACCACTTCACCTCAAGGACGGAGATGGAGGTGGACGTGAAGGGCGGCCGGTTCCTTGAGCACGGCGAGTACGACGGCAACCTGTACGGCACCAAGATTGATTCCATCCTTGAGGTGGTGGACACTGGACGCACCTGCATCCTGGATGTCAACCCACAGGTGAGGCGAGGTTAAAGGTTAGACTTGCTGGGGCTGAATTTAACACATATCTCAAAGTGTTGAGGGAACATCTGGCAGCGATTAATGTCCCCTACTGCGTGTCTCCTCAGGCTCTGAAGGTACTGAAAACAGCAGAGTTCATGCCTTACGTGGTGTTCATTGCAGCGCCTGATTTTGATACTCTCAAGGGCATGCACAAAGCTGTGGTGGACGCAGGCATCACCACGAAGCAACTCACGGTAGGTTAACCACGCCAATGCACATCATCAGCACAAATGCTAATAGTGATTGAGCAGTAGTTCAGATGTGTGAAGGCAGCACCTAGCATCTATAACTTGTATACATTTCCACCACTTACCTTTCCTTCGTGCGTTGGCAGGATGTGGACCTGAGGAAGACAGTGGATGAGAGCGCTCGGATCCAGAGGGCGTACAGCCACTACTTCGACCTGACCATCGTCAACGACAACCTGGACAAGGCCTTTGAGACGTTACAGGCGGCCGTGGACAAACTGTGCAGTGAACCCCAGTGGGTCCCGGTGAACTGGGTGTACTGAGGACCAGCTGACCACTCTGAGCGGGTCACACTGACCCAACCAGCATGTGTGTGTGTGCGTTTCTGACCACAAAGGCCAAAGAAGAGGAGAAGAGAGCAGAAATTCTGAGTAATAAAAATAAAAAAATACTTCTCAAATCGCTCTCTCCTCTTCGGCCTGCACGCCGTGCAACTTTTTTACTACTCAAAACTCAAAGGGAAAGAGTGCTTATTTATTTTATAACTTTTTATGAAAGATCTTTCTATTCAATGTGAGAATGAAACAAAAAAATCTGGTCACATTACTTGGGCCATATTTTTGCATTAATTTATTGTTGTAGTCGTCTTACACCTAGTCGTTTCCCTTTGATTTCAAGTGTTCGTATAAGTCTTTCTTCGTCGACATCCAGGATTAATGACCACCGTCCAAGCTTCGATATGATCCCAAGACCATGAGAAGATCTTTGAGCAGTCATTGTCCAAGAAACCTGTCAGTGTTGCACAACATTGCCATGTTTGAGAGACCTGTGTAGCCGGTTTATTTTCATGTCAATACAAATTTAAACCCTTAGTGTTCTTATGTAGCCGGCCCTAAACTCTTCTGTCAGTGTCCTCCACAGGATCAGAAGAGGTTTAAAGGCCTGTTTGTGCACAACTCCTTAAGTCTGTAAAAGAAAAACAAATTTTATAATGTACTTTTTCATGATCAAACACTGTCATTGTTCATTTTGTCTAGATTGTGTTCTTATACTAGTTTTCCATCGATGTGGTGATTTATAGTGTAGTGTTTCTGTCACATGTGATCCTTTGATTTGTTTTCAATTATCCTGTTATCAGTTTGTCAACATCAACATCGTCATTGACCGTCATCGTTACTGTCTACATAAGCCAATTTGTTGATCTTTTATATATGTGAATGTGGCACAAACCCACTCCCTCCTAATGGTCCTTATCTTCTGTGTTGCAGTATGCCAAAGCCCTGATCATATTCCAAATAAAGTTTGAAATCAGAAATGTTAAATCGGATTGGTATTTACTCTGTGATATAAATGTTTAAATGTTAAATGCATCGAGCAACGCCAAAGGGTTTAATAAATATGATAAATTGTTTGTCTTCAACTTTATATATTGGTTTGAGAACAAGTCAAATATTAAAAAATGCAATTTATTTGTTCTAAATACTTTAAAACCTCAATAAATGTATATGGATTAAAATATGGATACTCATTTGCAATATACATTGTGTATGTACACTACTGCTGAAAAGTATGGGGTAGTTGGAAACAAGATGGTCCATCGTATTCAACTGTCTTCTGTGAAGAAGACATTGAATGGGCGTGCTGGCAGAAGATAGATAAGGAAGGAAAGGAACGCAGAAAGAACAAGAAAGGTAGGTAGAATAAAATAAAACTATTCGCATGGCTTTAAGTCATTAGAGGTGAGAAAATGTGTAGTTTGGGTGAACTAACCCTTTAATATAGTATAACCCAATTGCAAGGAAGGTGTGTAATCATATTGGCATTGAAGCATCTGCTTCAATTCATTTATGCCAGAAGACTATCTGAAACTGAAGCGGTGCATTCAGAGCCGCTACATATTGATCAGTGCAACAGCTCAAGTCGAGTCCCTCCTGACCTGCATAACTTTAATGTGACCTAATTCAACTGACAGACTTGTTAAACTGCAATATATTGTATGGTGACAGTCACTTGTAATGGCATAATGTTCAATAATATAATTTTTTTTTATTTGACTGATAAAAGAAAATTGTCATGTGATCAATTGTGCATAAGACTATAAATGACAAAGCTGTATATTGTCCCAGTGGCGTTTCTCCTACTGGAAACTCACAAACCAGTTTCCTTAACTACCACTTTTCAAGTAAACATTCATGGCGATAACTGACTTAAAGCTAAGTCATGAAGTTATCAAATAAAAGCACAATATTTGCCTCCAAAACGTGGTGGAGTGAAAGTATAAAGTAGGA
The DNA here is from genome assembly GCF_040436345.1 of Pagrus major. NCBI lineage: Eukaryota > Metazoa > Chordata > Actinopteri > Spariformes > Sparidae > Pagrus > Pagrus major. The sequence continues at coordinate 11,481,749 of NC_133217.1, read as the reverse complement.
GAAAATGGAAATATTCAAGCAAAGTACCCCAAAATTGAACCTAAATAAAGTAAATAAAGTACTCAGCCACTTTCAATCACTGTCAGGTTCAGACTCCTGGTATTGTGTATACTGGCTCACTGGGACACTTGAATGAAACAGTCATTAATGTTATGAATAACACCTCAAGTCAAAATGTCTGCTGTGAAAAAAGACCTGCTGTTCAAACCATTTCAATTATGAATCATGCAATGTTTCAATCTGAGCATAAAAACATGACATTGTAAAAGAAAAGAACAAACAGAAAAATCACAACAGAAACACTTTTTAAACATTTTTATTAATTAACGCAACTTACAGTCAAGCCAAAGAGTGAACTATATTAAGTGATACGTATTCACATTATGTCCTAACAGGGTTTTACAGCATATCTTGTGTTCTGTAAGCATACTTGTTAACAAAAATAAGGAAATGTAAAATAGAAATCAAAGCTTACAACTTTACAACAACAAGAACAAGGAGCTTAGCAGTGGATGTGAACAAATTAAATCAGCAACATAAAGACCCTCACCAGAACAGGAATGACAGCAAATTCAGTTTTGGCATGTCGTGGTTTAAATAAGGGAGAAGAGAGAGAGGAGAAAAAAATAAAAATAAAACAACAACTCAGAAACTGAGCTCAAAATGACACAAATGACGGGAGGTTTGAATTCACACGGCTGTGCAGGGCTGCCTTTGCCAAGAGACTTTGGTCACTTTGCTTCTCCATCATGGCTTACAATGAAAAAAAGCACAATGTATAAAATGAAAATGGCCAATGAGGGAAAAAAAAACATCAAGAAAAATGGAGTGTCCTGGAATTAGTTCTATGTATGAATGAATAGGGGAATATCTTTTATATTCTTCAAGAATCTACAGATGATTGTCTGTTTTTCTTAAATGAGCAAAAAAGGTTTTGCAGTCGACTACAACTCCAGGACAGCCCCTACATTCATAGGAGGTAGATAACATGGCAATGACACGACGCGAACTCTTTAAAAAAGAAGGAAAAAAAAAAAGTGTCTGAACGGGAATCGAGCTCTCTGTCAGGTCTGTGAAATTGTAGTGCATAATTTGTTCAACTTTTAAGGCCAAATAAGAACCTCACGTGTAGATCTAAGGCTATTTTAAGACAAAGGTGTACGGGGGAGGAGGAGAGGGGACACAGTTAAGCAGATACAGCCCTTTTCACGACAATACCTGAGTCAACAGCTGTGTTACACCGCAGAGCCTCGCAGGGCGCTCGGTGCACGTCAACTCTTCGTCAACTAAACCCGATATTTTTGGCTACACAGACACAGAGAACATGCAAAACAAAAAAAAAAAAAAAAAGACAGAGCATGATTATATGATGTGGCTACAGCTGAGAAAGATTCTGATGACATTTGCTTAAGAAATTGCATAAATGACACATTATCATTTGGCCACAAGGTGTAACATACTCCTTCGTTACAAGAGAACTCCATCAGATTTAGCGGTTGTGGCATGCGCACAGCTGGGTGTGACATTCAAACCTCCCGAAAAAAAGGGGAAAACTAAAAATTTTATTGGACAATATGAAGTACACTACAGAAAAAAAAGTCAATGCAGCATATATCAGGCTTATGAGGTACTTCATGAATATATATAGATATATCAACCTTTTTAGAAAAGCTCTTCAAAGTCATATTATTCCTTATAATTCCTATTGATAGCATAAAATACCTCGTCAGTTATTTCTTTTTACTTTCTGCCCGACCTCAGGCGGGCGAGTTTTTTTTTTTTTGAGACTGCTTTGAAAGTGCAAAACACAAATACTGATCGTTCTATGCAGCATCTACACTCAAGGTTGCATGATAATTAAAAATGGAATTTTTCTTATGTGGCGCAGCAGATTCCGTCAAAAATGTTGAGAAGGACTCACAAACCCAATGTTGGGGCAGATGGAAAGAGAGAAAGAGAGAGATCCGACAAAAGGCACACATAAAACGACTACAAAACGCGCTCGATGTTTTCAGTTTAATCACAACAAACTGCAGTTAATTGCCACACAACCTCATATGTACCTTTCGTTGAAGTTTACAATGTTCGGATGCATCTTAAAAGTATGCTCAAATGTGTATATTCCCTTTGTAATTTGTCGCATGCGAGACTACATCTTATACCCTTGACGAAAATGGCGTCGAGTCTGGCTAATCGTAGAAGTGGAAAATGAATTTTTATTGCAGTATTGGGAGAAATGTAGGCATTTGATCACGTGGAGTGGCTCTATCCAGTATGAAACCTTAAAATTGAAACATTCTGGTAAAACGAAAACAGAAAAAGCCGGTTCCAAATATGGAGACAAAGTATCGTCCTGCTAAATAAAAGCCTGAAACGTTTATCGAGCGTTGCCTCGAGGACAGACTGGCGTAAAGACAAATTACCAGCGATCCACAGCCCACACACCAACGTTATTGCTGTACATACATCTTTCCAACAAATCTTCACCGCCACTACAAACATTCCTCAACATCACCAACATTTTACTGGAATATTAACACATTGTCAAAAGTGTATGATGGCACGTGTTTGTCGATATATGATCCGGTCATGATTACAGTCGATTTCACTACATGAATGAGTCCTAGAGTGTGCTGGGTTTGCTTTTGTCACCGTCTTTCGAAAAAAATAAAATATGAAAAATAAAATGGACTCGCATGAAACAATGAGACTCCCAATTACAAAAATTTGGTCCCCTAACATGTAACCAACCAGTCATACATGATTTACTTGGTTTTCCATTTATTAAGGTTTAAAGGAAAGAACAGTGCTCTCACACGATATTGGCTTGTATTGGTTTGGTCACAAGGTTTTTTGATTTTGTTACCATTATTATAAATTAGGGCTAATATTAGCTAGCACCTGACACTGCTCTGAGGTAGTTTTTTTTTTCCAAGTTGGTAAATAAAAAGCCAAGTTATTCTGAAGACTAGAAATGCTTTGAAAATACAAAAATACCCACATGAGCCTTTTCATGATTGGATGCATGTAGATCAGCTGGATGGCATTGGTTTGGTTTGGTGAAGCTTGGTAACAGTTCTCCACAGTCAAGGTCAGATTTACTACAGCCCCGAGCCTGATCCCGAGTGTCCACTGGAAGCAGCTGTGTCTTGTCTTGGCTCCGTCGTGCCAGAGACTATTAGTTTACATTCTGATGTTGCATTGGGTCCATTTTATCTGAGCACCTTGTGTCTCTGAATCTTTAGATTCAGTTATAACTGCACATAAATGCCTACATTTAACTGTCAAGAATTGACAACTGACAGATACAAAATAAGGATAAGATGGCATGCTGTGCACAACATTTTTTACCACACTGATCATAAATGAGCTGCAAACGTGTTTTCAATATGTTTGTCAAACACAAACAAGAGTCTACAGCCAAGCTAGCAGCTCTGTGAGGCTGAACTTTGAGGAGAAGCTAACACTGGAATGCCAATATTGTCACAATAGCAATGCTAACATGCTAATGTTAACAATGTCACCACCTATGTTAGAATGCTAGGAAGGTTGTCAAAAGTATCAATATTCATTTGATACCACATGTTTAAAATGATACGATACCCGCATTCGAAAGTATCGCAAGTACCTAAGCTATAAAGAGCTTTGTTTATACACGTATTGTGTTGAAATTTTAAATGGTATGACAACCTAACATGTTAGTTTGCTAAAATTGGTTAATTAGCACTAAAACAAAGTACAGCTGAAGCTGATGGGAATGGCATTAGTTTTGCCGGTTTTTGGTCATAAAAACAAAGAACTGGAAAAAATTTAACAATTTTGACCCAGTAGTGGAACGAGATAAAAGATTGAAGATCACCGAAAATCATTAGCAATCATTGTCTGGGTACCGTGAATGCTTTTTAAAAATGTTGTGCTAATCTATCAGGTAAATGTTGAGTTATTTCACTGCATACGTGAATAGTTTGACCTGGCTGGTGGCACTAGAGAAGTACGAAATCGCCAAGACATGAGGATTCATTCTCTTAGGACTGTGAATGTTTGAACAAAACTGCACGGCAATCCATCCAATAGCTGTTGAGATATTTAAGAGAACAAAATGGTGGATGAAACACTTCACCAGCTCTTATCTGTACAGCTAAAAATGTCACCAAAGCAACTCTAAACAGTGGAAATATGGCTGCTGAAGGACTTCCAGTGGACATTGGGGTTTTCTCAGGTCTGCCAGTACCTCATTTGAATTTATACTCAATAATCCAGACTTGTGGCTAAAAACACTAATATAGGCAAACTTTGAACTGGAGAGACCTTGTGGACACACACCAGTGTCACGTGGCTACAGGTAATTGGGACATTGGCGTGATAAAAGACTGACTGTCAAATACAACGTGATGCTTCAGAAATCTACGAATAGGAACAGGAAAATTATGCTCGCTGAAGCCAGCTGAGTGCCATGTATATCATTAATGGTACTTTTTCAAAATCTGGAAAAACAGCTGCGTAGTAATACAATCACCGAGGAACACAAGCGACACGCCGACATAAACCTTAGCTTCTTTGCTTTTAAGTGGCACTGCGCTAAAAAGGGTTAGTGAGCTGAACTTGGGGAGGATTTTTAAAGGATTTTACAGGACAACTCTGATAAGACAGAGGACAGGAATATCAGACCGAGGGCTTAAGCAGAAGCCAAAAACCTAACAGCAAACAAGATCACACACCAAAGCAACCATCATATATTTACACACACACGCACACAGCTTTTATGTCACAGCACCTCACACAAGCATGACGCCAGAACAGAAAAGATGACTACTCTTTGCACCAGTGTGAAACGTTTTGTCTCCTAAAACTACAGTAGCCAACATGTCCACTGTAGACTTGTTTATCTCCCGTTAATCAGCGAAAAAGATTAATGATATCAGCGGTGAAATAGGCGACATCTAAATCAATGAAATATTAAAAGAAGAAAACATAATACTTTCTGCAATTATTAAAGCCTATAAATAGGAGAAATAAAACACCAAAAATAAAAAGAAAAGGCTGTACACGAGAAGCAAACATGAGTATAAATGTACTGGATGGATAGCCTATACAATATTACAAACCACACAGGCTCTAAGTACATTCATTGTTATTATTTGGAGTTAGGAAAATAGGTTCTACTCTACAAGAGGTTTCTTTATATCAGCAATAGTTTCTCTACAAGAGACGGATGAGAGGCAGACAGGAGAGACGTTACTATACAGAAGATAATGGTTTGGAAGGATTAAATCGGGCTTTATTTTATTCCAAAACCATTCAAAAGCAAATAAGTAAAACAGGCGGAGAAGAATGTAATCTCAACCTCTTTCAACCCTAAATTTTAACATATACTTACAGAAGTAAAATAACCTGGTATCAAGAAAATAAAATGAACTCATCGATAAAATTAGCTTATGATATGCCATTTAAATTTACAAACCAAAAACCTCAAGAAACCGCCAAAGATACAGAAAAAACAGCCAAACTGAGGTGACGAATCTACCAAAAAGCATCCCATAATGCCATTAGGGTTCGTTTTGAATATCTATCTAAGCTCCTTGGGCACCATTAAACTTGTAAAGCAGTGCCACATTCGTCCAGGCTGGTGTATTCATTAGTTTGTTCCATACACATTCTTGATTTAGCAGATTAATGTAAAACAGAAAAAAAGCCTCTTCCTAATCTTGATATGTATAGTCTCTGGTTGTGTAAAGAGGCCTTACTTGAAACAATGTTTATTCTATGCACATTGCAGTCCTGAACTGTGTCAAACCTTCCTGCATACTTCCCCCTCGCGCAGCCCTTTGGCATCCAGGTCTCTGCAGAAATCTAACTGTCCGGAGCTAGCCGGCTCTTTTTCAACACCTGTCAGTTTGTCTTGCATAAAGCACCTTTCTCCCATATTACTGTACAAAGGCAACCCATCCACGCGACTACAAGTTTCACTCTTTCATTAACATTTAAAGGCATTGGGATATATCTGAAAGACGACATGCTGGATGCTGGTTGGCTTGGTAGAATCCCTCCTGATCAGCAGGTGCGGCTTTCTGAATGGCAAGTGTATTTTGAAAAGCCACCAATACCAACTGCTCCTTTTTAAGTTTAAAAAACAAAAGAGAGGCTGCCACCTGATAAATAGTCCTAATGCTGCAACAGCTACAGAACCTCAGTCTTATTTAGTGCAAAAACAACATTGTCAAATGTTTTTAACCTCCCGGAAAAGCAATGCCATTATGATCTGCTATTTTAAGGTGCTGGTAAAGGTAATGTAAAACACAAAGAAGCAGTAACAACATGTACAAAGCCACCTCTTAAAAAGACACCTTGATGTTCTGAATGTAGGACGCCCGTTCACTTTCCCACCTTCTATTATTCCCTGAGGACATCTACATGTCCAAACACAGAGTCGACAACAGGGCTCCACCTGACATCAGTCTCCAAATTAAGAGCTGAAACTAACGATTATATTCATGATGATTAGTATGCTGATTATTGTCACAATTACTCTTTTAGTTTGAAAAATGTAAAAAAAACAAAACAAAAAACAAAACCTGTGAAAAGGCTCAACACAACTCAGAGCCCCAAAGTGACGCCTCCAAATTGTTTCTTTTGTCCAACCAACAGTCCAAAACCCAAAGACTCTTCATTTATGATCATAAATGACAAAGAAAAGCAGAAAATCCTCATATTCAAGAAGCTGGAACCAGCAAATGTTTGACAGTTTTGCTTAAAAAAAAAAAAAAAAAAGACTGAAACGATTATTATCGAAATAGTTGGCAATAGATTTTCTTTTTCGATTGACTTAACGATTAATCGACTCATCGTTGGCGCTTTATCCTGATCCAGTCACCATTCGTTCTTGCATGAAAGATTACAAAACATGTCCCGCGGTGAAAAGTAACTGATCAAATGCCTTGCTGAATTACAAACATCTTTTCACGTGGATTTCAATGTGTGCTTGACTTATTCTCTTTGTATAGTTTGAAACTTTTAACAGTCTGACTAACAGCACCACTTGGGTACATTTTACAATTTCTCCAAATCAAGGATATGCTTAGTAACACCTGAAGTGGGCTGAGGTGGGAAATCAAGGTTTCAATAATATTTTTTTTAAAAGTGTGTCATTTCACTGGTGCATAGAATAAAAGGAAAGAAAGAAAGAAGGGAGAAGCTGTGTGTGAATACAAAACACACTTCAAGAATTTGGTCGTACAGCTCAAAACCACTAAAAAGGAAAAAAACACATTCTCTCTTATCAGTTTGAGTAAAACTATGAAGAAAAAAAAAAAATCACAACAACATAAACTGAGAAAGCGCGTACACAATCATGCACACCAAGCGTTTTAAAACCTCTACTGTCAATGCAAGACTCAAACAACGCCAATTAGATAGATAGATAGCAGGGGTAATTATACAGAAATGGCCTGCAGTGTGATGTTACCATAACACTTATACAGGTAACAAGAGGTAGAACACACGGCCATTTCCATACAATTACACCAGTGTCACGCAGTTATATGGCCGAGCCTCCTGCTTCGATTGAGGAACGCGCGTCTGTAGAGGACGCACCGCCGTTCTGCTATCAAAAGTGCATCCAAATTTACATGTTGTGAGACCAGCACCGATAAGAACAATATTGACATCATAACAGTAAATATCAAGTACGTGATTTTTCAGAATGCCCCACAAACACAGTCAGTCGGATTTCTAGTTGCTTTACAGGAAACGAGTAAAAAGGGTGACACAGAGAGGTCGTCGAAGGGAGAGCAAAGATCCTCAAGATGAAGCATCTTTTTAAACGTACAAGTAAAAAGCCTTGTTGACCAGTCCAGTGAGGAATTAAGGTGTTTTTTTACAGTGAAAACTTCTAGCACCTAGAATCAAGATGTCCTTTTTGTGCTTCTATGTCTTTTTTTTTTTTAATATTAATCATGTAAAAGTTTGTAATCTTGTTTGGCTAAGAAAAGATTGTGTGTTTACAAAGGATACACCCAATTTTTCAGGCTATAAAATCTACAATGTTTTTACAAATGATCACATAAATACTTCATCCCGTTAGAAAGGCATGAAGACGCTGATAAGCACTAAGAAACGCTACTAAATGCAACATGCTAAAAAATAAAAACAACAAAAGCCCTGATTATCTAGCTCTAGAAATGACCCAAATTCATGTGAGTTACCCCACCGCTAAATCTCTTGGTTAAAAATTATGCATAGTTAGAAAATGTAGACTACTTGCCCTCCAATCAAGACTATGAGAACATTCGCCAGCTTAACTTAGTAGTAAAACTCAGGTGGGATGTTAGGAAATGTCTAGAATTATTAGTAAGACCGTAACAGTCTTAGAAGGCAAGAGAATATTTGCACTTTAAAATCTGTATACAAATAGACAGTGTTAATTTAGACTACACGTGGGCCGGTTGTTTAAAAAAAATCTCTATAATAATATTTTCAGCAGCCTCCACTGAAAGCTTATTCAAAATATACCTTATTACCAACATTACTATATAGTATAAAGACTCACAAAAAGTCATTTGCATAAAACCCAAGCTTTTGTGCGACGACTGCTCCCAATCTCAGGAGCAAACACTAGATTTTTTTTTAAGGGAATTTCGATCAGTTAAACTCTAAAATGTTGCAGCTTTCACTCCACTGTACCGAATGCCTGGATATATCGAGACGCCACACAAATATCCCGCTCTGACAAAGACGCTGCAGAAAACACTCTCCTGCTGCTGCTATATACATGAAAACATAGAAGAAGGGTTAATGTGTATAAAGGAAGAAATAAAACCAGTATCACAAACGCCTAAATGTCTAAAACATGAGTCAGCTACATGCATATTCATTACAAAAAATGATTGAAATTAAATTAGACTATAAAAACCTAAGGGGGGAAAAAAATGTCATCAAGTTCCCCCTCTATGCTGAGTTCTACATCATGTGTCTTTTATCAACACGGCTCAGAGTACATTAGAAAGGTGTCCTTGTTGGGAACCAGTCCCAATACACTGTTTCTCTGCATGGGATTACTGGTGCAACTCTTTCAGTTCAGACTAACAGGAGAGGCAGAGTAGGAGAAATCAGCTGTTCCTTTATCTCTATTTGAACACTAAAAGCTCTCATCTAGAATAAACTAAGTGTCTGTTTAAGGGTTGATGACAAATCTGATGCAAAGAATTCATTTAGTAAGCTGTCACCAGATTTGGCATAAAATGGTCATCAGTGTCAATCAAGGACAAATACTGAAAAACCCCAGCAGATGTGGGCCTAATAGTTAATAGTTTTACACAGAAATGACAACAGAACGGTGGTCTCAAATGGCACTTTGCAGCACATAGTGCCCAATGTGGAAAATCGCACCCAACCCTTAATATATTAAGTACTTTTGTCCTGATTGAAGTACCCATTCTGCTCAGTGCACTTTGCTTTGATTGGCTGATAAATAATGTTTGTCAGAGGAGCAACTATTTAGGCATATAAACAGTGAACAGGCCCCCTCATCTTCTGATGAATTTGATCCTTCTCCATTCAAGCACCAAGACCCTAACAAACAATAGAAACAGGAGAAGGAGGGTGAACAGCTTCTTCTAAATTATAAATCATCCCCCATGTATCATGATACTGCCCACTAGTTTAGAAATGGTAGATTTCTTCAATCAGTGTACAAACTTTTCCTTTCATACTTTGCAACATATTTCCCTACAACAAGTACAAACACACACTAATGCACAACATGTAAATAAAACCTCTTCCAGCTCAAACCCCCGACAAAGAGGGATTTCTTTTGCATCTTACAGTCTAATAGCTGGCTTGGTTCGGGTGGGTCAGGGGCTGAAGTACAATTGTAGACATATGGTTGACTGGCAGGTCTGTTAGGTAGGGAGATCATGATTTGAAACCACTGTGATGCTATCTACAGCTGACAGTGAGACAGCGAGGAGTAGTGTGTTTCATCAGTGGGGTCTCACCCACCACAGCCTCGGGTTGTGTGCTCTCAGGCAAAGTACATGGTGCGCAGGGTGTCCTGGTGAATCTGAACGGCCTTGGCCAAGGCCTGTTGGTCACGCCCGTTACTCTGGCCTGATGTATGACTGCCCTCGGCACTGAAATAGCAACATTAGAGTATCATCAGGGGGGGTTTTCTTCAACGATTTACAAGAATATATGTACTTAAGGCTGTTCAAAAACATGGTAGCTAATGGCTCCAAGTCCTTACCTGTCGTGCTCTTTGTCCACCAAGTGATAGCGAGCCCGGAAAGCCACCAAATGGGCGTAGTAAGCTGGTGCTGGGATGGAAACTGACCGGGTGCAGCGCACATAAGTGTGGCATAGCTGGTAGGTGAGGACCTGCAGTTCATCTGAAGAGAAGTGGTTGTCGTCCCAGAGCACATGGTAATGAGACGGCCTGCTGGTGCCCTGCAAAGAGTAAAGATGATACGTGTTGTTTTTGTGTCCATGGGGGAAACGCTGCCTTCACTCTCAACAGTCTTCTGTTATTGGCCAATCTGGCTAATTATCCTATTGTTTTTCCAAATTGAAGTCCATTTAAGTTATCACAAGTTCAGAATTCAGTTCTTACCTGAATGCCAGCGTGACTGCAAAGGTAAAAGTCAAATTCTGATGGGTGAGTGATTTTGGTGTCCACTGTGGTGCCTGCAGGAATGTTGCCACTCTTCCCAACCTGTAAAAATCAACAAAAAATGCTGCACTCAGATAGGAGTTATCAGAAAACAAACTTAATTTTGGTCACAAAGTTGTGTTTTCTCACTTTTTTTTAGTTTGTTAAAAATCTGACAAATTTTCCTCCCCTCCCCTACTGATGACACAATACTGACCCTCTCGTTTCTGTCCATACAGAACAGTCTTGTGTGGTGTCTCTTCTGCACTACCACAAAGGTGATACCAGGCTGGTAGTCCTTCTCTAGTTTGATGCAGGCTTCACGGATCGCCAGCAGCTCGTGCTGAAGGACCTGCATGTATTCAAATCCAAGGATATTAAAAGGTTAACAGGTGAAGATTTGCATCCATTTCAACATATTACAACATTTCAAAATGTTGACACAAACACAGAAATGAAGAAAAATACAAAGAGCTGTTCAGTAATCACCGGCGGCATCACCTGGTTGAACTGGCCCTCAGAAATGCCATCGCGGTAGTAGATGATTCTGGTGGGCTTGAAGCGGGTGGACTTGTAAAACTGGATGAGCAGTTCCCTGACCATGGTGGCCAGGTCCTGGATGATGTCCTGACGGTGCTGCTGCACTCGCACAGTAGCACAGTATCTGCTGGGATGGGCATCCATACTTCCAACGACCTGGAAAGGAAATAATTAGTACCAAATGAATAGACTGACTTATGACATATGATATTACGTCATCCCAATTCTGGCTTCTCTCTATTGGCTATTTGTCCAAATTATAATTGATTTAGATTTTTTTACTGATCACTTTTAAAGCCTGTCTGAGTCTTACTCAAGATACAGTACATAGCAGAAATGCTGGCCCCATATGAGCCTGTTCGCAGCCTTATATCCTCAGGTGGGGCCCTCAGGTGACCGTGCTTTTGCTATCAGGGTCCCTCGACTTTGGAACGACATACCTGAGATGATAAAACTTGCAGAATGTGTGACCTCTTTAAAATCAATTCTTAAAACCTACTTTTATAGACTTGCCATTATGTGAAGTCATCTTTTTAAAAACCCTTTGAGCCTTTCTATCCTTTTCACTGTTCTTAATCTTTTTATCTGAATCCAATTCCTCCATCCATGTGATGTCGACTTTGTAATCGGCCTTTTATGGCTTATATTCTTTTATTTGTATTTAATTGCTTTTAATAAAGTTAATATTTATAATCATTATTGTATGATGTTCAAAATTAAAGGGTGGGCAAACAATCTAAGAGCTCTTTATGTGACTTAATGACTCTCTCACCACATGAGACAGGTTCTCAGGAGTTAAGGGAGTTACAGAATGACCTGGGTTTCTATTTATTTGCAAACCTGGAACAAGTATTTAGTTCGTAAGTTCATCTCAATGTAGACGTATTCATTAAAGCCACATTAATGGGTTTGGGGCTACTTTAGAGACAGAGACACAGCTACTTTTGTATCATCAACTCTCAGTAACTTTGTCTGTGTGCAGCTTAGTACTCGGAATCAGTGGAAGTTTCTGGGAGCTACTGAGACTTAGCCATAAAATGAATGTGCTGGCCATGAAACTAAAACATTGAGTTGAAAGACGTTTGAGAGCTGCTGTGATGGTTGATGATTCTCTGGGATATTGGCACTTTCATTACACCCCATTTAAGTATTTCTTGACGGGTAGATCTTTCTGTTGTGTGGTGTCATGTAACTTACAGCAGCGATGGAAGGCTTTTTTCCATCTCCTGCAGGCGGATGAGTCACATCTGCACCAAGGAAGATCACTGGCTGCTGGAACACCAACGGCCTGGAGGGTAGACACCAATAAAAAATCAGCACAAAAAGATGATACTTTCCCTTTCAGGATAACAGCTGATATGTGTCCCATTTCAAAGACAAACACGTTGATTCATATCAGGATTTCATCCTCAGAATCTTCCCTTACCTGCCCTGTGGGAGGAGGATGTTATTGACACCGCCCAGCTTGACGTTGATCTTCAGACAGAGGTTGGAGAGGGTCTGAGGTGTTGTCTTTTGAACATTCTTCACTTGGACACATTGCGTGGCCATGCCAAGTACCGTGTCTCCAACACGTTTCACCTCAGCTACATGACATAGCAGGACAATAAAGAAGTATTAATCAAACGTGATGAGGTACGATACTCATGTTTTGAGCTCCTGCTCTGGTGGGTAACATCAACTGCTAACAGGCACACTGACCAATCAGTGAGTTTTGTAATATAAATGTATGTTTTATACAAATCTTTTAATTTGGTTGTTATCTCTGAGTATGATGGGATAACTGACGCTTAAATGAGAAAGTGAGCTGGGAGGCAAATGGGAGAGCAGCCCCGAAAGAACCATAGAGAGAATGCAGCTCTGTTTGGCCCGTGTGGTTTCCTATTGCAGAAATAGCAGCAGTAAAACTTGCTCAGCGGGCTCTGAAGCAGCAGGCATGTTCAGATACACCAGCCCAAATGCCAGAGTTTCAAATATAACTCTCTCTAATCGCACAAATCCTCACTGATTTGGACATGTGTGGCTTTTGAGCAACGCCTTGCAACGGCAAAAACATTTGCTTTAAACAGAGTCTGTGATGTTTGTGAATTCACCACATGACTGGTTTAATGACTTAAACTGTCCAACACTAATTGCATGCTGTCATGGGATTATTATTTAGTCAAATGTTATTTATTTTTGGCATCAAGGAAATGCACTGATTTCATGTGGACAAGGTCAATTTTCATCAAGAATAGATAAATATGAATTAAGTTCCTCACTCAATGACGCAGACTATATGAGTGGATCCCTCACCGTAGACGGGCGTCTTCCCCGGTAGGATGACGACCACCAGCTGGAGGCCCTGGTAGGTGTACTTGAGGTGTCTGAACATGGGCTCCACGCTGTCCGCTCCCTGGGCGTACTTACAGAAGCAAGGCTGACCCTGGATGGGCATCCCTGCATCCCTGGAGATCTTCCTCAGCTGATCTGTGAATGCTCTGAGACAGATGAGGAACTTGTTAATGACAGTTCAGTGAGTTTTAGCAGTTAAGGATACCAAAGAGTCTAATATTGCCCCTGAGTTACCTTAAGTATCTTGACTCAAGTGTTTAAAAAAGTCAATAGATACAATCACATATTATAATTTATCAACATATCAGTCAGGTTTTATCCATCAACAACGGTGTGCCGCTGGGCTTAGTATTAGGTCAACTTTTACTTGCCATCTATATATTCTTACTACTGAAATACTCACAATCAACTACTTTTACCTTCACAAAACTGCGTAGGAAAAATTAAGAATATTATGATTATGCTGTAACACAATATATCTTTAAAAAAAAAAAAAAAAAAGATTGTTTAGTCTTGCACATGCTATCCGTGACATCAAACATATAAAGACACTAAAAGGCACTTTTCAGTACACAAATTCAAATGACTAAACCCGGCAAAGGCATTGCAGATGATGGCACAGCTGTACATACTCAACATGCAATCCTACGCCCCTGTGGAGCTGAAATACCTCGGTCCTCAGGGGGGCAATATAGTGAAAGACTCTGGAAACTGGGCAGTCATGACAGTTGTGAAAGACCCAACCGAGGCATAAATCAAATAAGACAGCTCTGGTGCCGTTTCTGTGAATGCAACATTTCCAGCTCACAGCTCAGTGAGTTTGTGTGTTTGCGTACGCCTATGAGTTGTGTTTCAGTTCTCATGCCATGCTCACAACTTTTCACCACCAGTACCTTAATTAAGTTCTGCCTGCCATCGATTCAACAGAAGGTTTACAATGACATGAAATACATTTGCAACATGCTAGAGCGCTTCACTTACTTGAGCAGGAGTTCAGTGCACTGCCTCTGTGGTGCAAAGCAGGCAATGGCCCACACTTTGATCTCAATGCCAGTGTGGAACTGCTTGTTCCTCATGTCCCATACTCCCTGGATTGGTGTGGCTATTGCTTTGTTCTGCAAAGAGTAATGACAGCAGCTTTATAAATGCTAGTGACTTCTAGTTATTCCAATACAATTCAATACTAGTAGCGTATTAATTTTAGGTCACCGTGAACACATTGAACCCAGGTGATCCACATACCCTGCCTCCATACAGAATGGAAGGTGCTTGGAGGACACGGCCATTCACTTCTGTCATCTCATCCCTCACCATCACTCCAAATTCACGAACGTAAGGGTCAGTGTTGAAGTTGGCACTTCTCATCTGAAAAACAGGACAGAACAACACAGCAGTCAGATTTGATGTCAATATCTCCAGCTGTCCTTTCATCCAAGTGCCTGTGTTTGCGAACCAGAGTTACGATTTCAGTCAACATTTGGACATTTTCCTCAAATGTAGAAATGATATATACTGAAAGGCAATTGTAACAATTCTACATATTTTTTACACAACAAGTTTCTCACAAATATCATTCATTTAAAGACTGAATGAATGTCACTAATCCTTACTTCAAATTAGAATGACTTTCCCAGCAGAGTTTTCAACGTGGTGAAAACACTAAATATTGTAAATTGCGTATGTACTACAAATGCTTGAAAACTATGGTAGGTCTGTAAGGTACCAGCCAAATGACCAATGTCATGGACCCTTTTCTCTAGTATCCAATCAGCAAACACCACTGAGCATGTGCTTGGTGTCAAACTGAAAGCTGGGCAGCAAGGGTATGCCCTTTTTCTTATCTCACCCCAACAGTCAACTAAAACCTATTTTTGCCACACAGCCACTGAATCTTGATACATTTTTAAAGCACAATTATTTTCTCTTCCACTTTCTTTCTTTTATCTTGAATCACGAGTACTAACTGACTTTGTATGTGATGGTGACATGAATGCAATCAAGACTACCAACAACTGGCTGGTAAGAAAATTTGTTGGCAGGAGTTGCTGACATGTGTCCGTGTTCTCAAGTTCTCTGTTGTGGGGAGTCACATGTCAGGGGCCAGATACAGCCATCAATGTTAAAGGCTTTTGTTGTTTGGAGGTTTTTTTGGTGGCATTTCCACCTTTGACCTTTTGTGGCAGTGTGCTCATGTTGACAATCTTGACTTTGTTTCCTACTGGTTCTTTTCTATTAGCATGTAGTTGTGGAAATTTTTTGACATCTTGTTTAAGGTTTTAATGGTTTCCAGTCACAGAGCTAACTTCTGCTACCCTCACAATGACTTACCAATTTACTAATCTCGTCCTGACGGTCTGGTGCCGATCGGGCTGTGGCACGGATCATAGTCGAGGTCTGATTGTCCGTCAGCTTTTTGATGCAGCGCTGTCCTGCCACTATGTTACACACCTAAAGTGGACACACATGAAACAAAAACAGATCGAGAGGAATCATGAATCTGAATACTTTTCAAAAAGCAATTAAGTTCACGAGGTCGACGGTGCTTACCTCTAGAGGTAGGTAGGTGTGCTTCTGCTCCTGTCCCACCTGTAGACACGGGAGGTGGGGGTATCTCAGGATGAGCTTGTACTTGTCTTTGAAGTACTGTGCTACTGTGCATTCAATAGTTTGGCCGTTCTCCTGCTGCAGGGGGAACCTGAGGGATGTCAGATTTCACGCAATCAGCATTCAAGCATTTTATGTAACAACATTCTTATTGTCGCTGGACTGCCGATGACGTACTTCAGCAACAGCACAATCAACAGAGAAATAACATGAACAAAGGTGAGATAGAAGAGTTCTCTTACGTTTGGTGGCTGGCTGGTCTTCTGGTCACGTTGCACACTCTGTACTTCCTCTTCATCTGCCCACAGTGGGTGATCTCCACCTTCAATCCTTGGAGGAATCATGTTAAACGACAACAGTATTTAAGAACATGTCCAAAAACTAAAGTAAACACACATTTGTTTTGAAAGGCCACGTGAGAAAGGACATGGGTAATAACCATTTACATGACAGGGGTACAAACAAATTTTTCAAGTATAAAACTCTATAGAGACTTGAAAATACATGTTTTTATCTGCTACGATTCTAACCTGAACATTGAATTAGCTCTACATTATTATCAGGTCTAAATAAAATAAAAACTTGTCTCATTGAAAAACAGCCTTCTACATCCACTACTAACTCAGCCTCCTGAACTTCAATTACCTTTGATTTCCTTTGTAAATTTCACTCGTTGAGAGTCTGTTAAGGGCTTCTGTTGTTCTTCAATGCTTTTGAAATCCAAGACCTCACACATGAACTCGATTACAGGCTGGGCTTTGTAGAATGCAGTGGCTGAAACTGCAAACAAAACAAGCAAACAGAGATGAGATTCATAGAAACAACTGTATTTTCTACAAGTTGCGCACAATCCACGTTAAATTACCATCGATGTTGAGCATCATTTTCCAAAGAGAAGGCCTGACAGACTGGTGGAAGCCAAACCACACCTCTCTGCCACCACCGAGGGGGTTCGAACAGCCTTCTGAGGGAGTGAAGAAAGAGCGGCCCACTGGGGTATACCTGTAACAGAGGAGAGTGGGACCTGATTAATAGGTTCTTAGAAACAGAAGTGATTTAAACTGGTTAAAAGACAGACAGGTAATAAAGAGATTGGGATAAAAACAGATCTGTGACAGGGGGAACACAAAGATGCCTGCCAGAACTGTCCATTTGCACAGTTTTACAAAGTTCCTGCTTAAAAAAATATAAGTGATTATTAGTTGGGCCGTTCTGATACCGATATGGGAAAAGCCTGTGATGAAGCCCAAAATGCTAGAACCTGCTCACAAGTCCATGCACCTATCTGATACAACATGATTTATTTATTGGAAATGGGGCCCTGCTACTTCCCATCAGCATCCTGTGCACAGCGTCCTGTGCCCAACACAAGTATCGTGAAGCAAGAAAATGGTATCGGTAGATCTCTAGTATTTATCACGACAGATTACCTATCTATGTACTTTGAAGCTGATACAACTTGATTCTCACACTGTATTGAAACAAATCCAATGCTAAATCAGCCTGGAAGCATGCCCAGAAATTAAATAGGGGAAAACAAGTTGTACAACACCTATCTATCATGCTATGTTTCATTCGTTTTGGATTGATTCCCATTTTCAGCGTGGTACATGAATTTGGTTTCTGTTTATTTGCATAGAAATGGAAAACAACTCATTGTGCAAGTTTTCACTTATTTGAATGGACTTGCACTGTTGTCATTCTGCAGGTCTGTAGTTTAGAAGAATGGTCAGCAATACAATAATGTAATGTATATGCAATTCTTAATTAACGCTAAAACATGCAAAACCACCTCCGTGGTCATCTGACAACAATAAGGATCAGGTTAATTTTATAACAAGCATGGCAGAAAACATGACATATAAAATAATTAGTAAATCTATCATCCATAAGTGAATCAATTTGAAATAATGAAAAACCCACCTCATAGAGGGCAAATGTCTCATGACCACATCCAAGGCTTGGACGGTCTCAAAGGGGACGCTGGGTAGCCGTCCTGCTAGTGCCTCGTGCAGAGCTTGCAGGCTGACGCAAGACACCCACTTGATGGATACTTTGAAGCTACGGTCTTTGCCTTCACCAGGAATGGTTACCTCAAGCTCCACCTGTGTGGTAGATGGGCAAGAGAGGAAAAGATAGATTCATATTTTAGGACTTAACAATGTTTATGCAATGTTTCTCAAAAGTAAGGAGTGTTTTATTTTTGCAGGTTATCCTGAAAATTACATACTTTGTCTCTGCCTATGGGCAAGGGCATGGCAGTGTAGAGATTCTTCCTCCCGTCATACACCGGCTTTCGATCACCAAAGATTTGTGTTTTAAAGTGCTGGACCATGTGCTCCACAATTTCACTAAGAACACAATGAAACAAACAAATTACCACAATGTGCAGGACATTCCAACTACTGATCAACTACATGCCAGGGGCTGCATAGACATGAACATACCGATTGACTCTCCTGGGACATTTCTCAGGCTTGATGTCGATGTCATAATGGTAGACCTCCAGTTTAGGGATTTCCATCTCAAAGAAGTTGGCCTGGAGCTTGATTGTCCTGCCCATGGTGCCAAAGTCTGGCCGTGATGGTGGTTTGAATACATATTCTGGCACTGGGGATGATGGGGGTTCTGTAACAGGCAAAGTAAAAAAGCACATAATTAGGATCAGAATACACAAACACCAGAAACTTCACAAGATCTTAAAAGGTCCAATTAGCATTTTTTGATTAAATTAAATAAAGGGATTATTTGCACATATAACTGGACAGTGTTTTTAAGAGATAACATGTAGTTATTGTGTGTTTCTCAGCTGATCATAATGGAAAATAAACTAACGCCTGAGTCAACAAACATCTTTGATGTTCGCATGTTTCACTTCATCAGAAAAAAATGCGGGGAATTTTCTTTTATACACAGTATGCCAAATCAGATGTAGAAAGTATTCTTTTGCCTTTAGCAAACATTATCTAGGATGTCTTATGTAACACGTCTCAAACACAACCTGCAACATGTGTTAGATTAAAATTGTGAGGATGAGACAAACTTAGATCTATTTAACACGCACTATTTTGTGTTTTATTTATAAAACATGAACCCTTCCTACATTTTGTTGGATAATTCATGGCACTTGCAGGGCAGTCTGGATCTTTGTGTCTCATTTAATACAAAAGGTAAATGTTATCGAAGTAAACTCATCTTACATCTGCTGCATCTAGTTTTAATACTTGTTTACAAGTTTCGGGAATACGAAGCTAGTCAAGTGGTCATCTAACACTGCTTAGTTCACAGATTTTTATGGCTTCAAGCAGGTGTACTCACTTAATTCTGAGTATCTCTACATATATTCCAGATGAATATCTTCTTTTGAGTATTGAGCTTGTGAGTCTGCTGGAAAAACTCAAACCATCAGCTACTACTACTACTACTTTCAGGTGTCATCTATTCTTTGTGTTATCCTGAAAAGTATGCACCAAGCTTTCATCTTTGGTATGCATACTGAACCAAGACACCCTATATATCTGCAACTTTTAGTGAGACCATCAGGGCACACTCTCCATTCCCTTCAGTGCCTTATCTTTGTGCTCCAGCTCTGTTCATTCAAACAGAATAACACCCATAAAACCTATAATACATGGTGGGTACAATTGAATAACCTCTAGCGTTTTTAAGTGTACGCTGCCATTCAGAGGACAAAATGAGGTGCATTTGGAGGAAATTGACTATCAAGAATGACACTGTCTTCCTTGAGAGTTTCACTTATAGTGCCAAATCACCTGTGTCCTATTTCCTGGACAATTTCATTATTCAGTCAGAAGGTTAAATTGTATTTCAGATGAGAACACACTGTGATGCTTGAAGGATGTAAAAAGGCACAATGTTGCCATTAACACTCGACCAATGCTGGGGCCAATAATAAAGGCCAAATATGGGAAAATCTTACCAGAGCTTGCTGACCCAGAGGAACGGGGTCCCTCGAGCATCTCAGAAGCTAAAGAGGACAAAGCTGACATGTTATAAATGCTTGACAATACAACACACACACTTCTTATATTAACAGAGAAGTGGAAATGTACACAGGGCAGAAATCTAAGTTCAATGCTTGACAAGTTAAAATTGCAGTGAAGAATTAAGCTTATATGTAAAAGTCGCGACCTGCAGGTTTAACATCAACTATTTCTTAACGTTGCAAGTGGCAATAAGACGCAAAGTCATCTTTACGAGTACATTTCTACTGCAAACACCCATTTTAATAGGTCTTGCTCTCTTATCTCCTCCACAACGCCACCGTCCACAATCAGAGACAACTTTTTTCATACTCTTATCAATATGCACACAGAAGGAGTCAAGCAAGCTGGCAATCTAACTCTGCTGAAGCCGCCCATTCTCCTGGATATAGCCTAATGCTACACGTCCTATTTGTGTTTTTCGTGTTACAAAGATGCATCTGCAGCACACAAACAAGCCCAGAAAACAATAAATACATTTAAGAGAAGTGCAAGAAATTAGGGGTCTTGTTTGCTGCTTAGGCTAAAAATGAACAGGAAAAACAAAACAATAAAAGCTGCAATATAACATAATCAGTCTAGTTATACTGCCAAATGAGAGCCAACTGTTAACACTGTAACTGTGGTAAAGCCACAGTAAAACTTCATATACACACTTCTCTTTCAACCTTTATACGTACAAAGGCACATTATCCCCGTTACATTGACAGGGCGAATTAATGGCGTTAGAAAAATGTATGTCTTGGACAAAAAAACTGTACTAAATGTACCAAATGTGTGTTGAACACTGTTAGCTAACCCCGGCTACGATACGTGATGAGATTAGATAGCATGGTCGGCCGCTAAATATTGATCCAACTCTGTATTTGTTGTTAAACAGCGAGACACTGAAAACAATTATGTGCGTGTTTATGGTTGTACATTATATGAAGAAAATCTACGTCATTCGACCCACTTTCGTGAAATTATATTGGGAAGCTAACTAACAACAAGTTCGGGAGCGAGTTACCGTTGTAGCTAACTTGGCTAACAGCAGCTTCTTGTTGTTGCACGCTAGCTAAGCTTGCCCCTACTACTAATGCCTCCACTTAAGACTGGGACGACATGTTCTTGATCAGAGGTTTTGTTGAGTTTTGTAAGAACTAGTTAAATGAAACAGGGATCGAGTCGGTGTTTCGGCAACGGCTCGATGCAATGTAGCAGAAAAATGCTGCAACTGCTGTGTTATTTTCCTGCTAGCTGCATCACTTAGCTGATGCTAACGTTAGCTGCACCACTTACCTCCAGCAGAGGAGTACATTTTGTCGACTTTTTAAGCGTGTGTCGTGGACGTACAGATACTCCACTTTATTCTCGTCAAATTCCACCCAAACTCATGCGTGGTCGAAAAGTATTTATATCTACAAGAGCGACGGAGGAAGCCCAGTTGGGAAATAAAGATATTTAGTTAGCCAAGTGGTAAATATTTGGAGTGTCTCATCCTCGGCACGGCCCCATCCCCCCAACACACAAAACGGGAGACGAGAAAAAAGATAGCACAGAAAAGACCCATGCAGGGCAAGAGGCCACCCTCCCATCTACTTCCGTCTTTGACTACTTCTCGTTTAACAGCCTCAACCTTTACATTTTGTCATTATAGTTATGTTTTTTTATTATCAATAAATATATATACCCCACCAGCACTACGTTTGAGCTGTTAAAAGTCTAACATCTGTATCTATTGAAGGTCGGCTCATTTGTAAAAAAGAAATGATATTACTAACGTATAATTTGGGCTTTTTTCTTCTTTATATGAACTAACTTGTCTGGCACATTCATGCTATTAACCTGCTAACTTGTGCTCTAACAGACGTGTGGCGCAAGCGTTACAAGCTGCATTTTCGTCTCCAAGGACCAACAGTTTTTTTTGTACATGTAAAAAGGAGGAGAACTATCTTGATGTATGAACTCTTCGGTGACGTCAGACGCACGCTGCCCGCTCTCAGCCTTGACCCGCATTCAAATCGAATAACCACAACTAAGGTTATTTTATTAATAATGGGAAAAAAAACATTAGCCTATATCATGTGGCTTAAAATATGGGCCAGGCTTTTAGAAAAAATATAAACCACAAACCGAATGAGTGAAAACTTGTGAGCAAGCAACACACCACAGGAAGAAATTGGAGGCCTCGGTGGGGGGAGTATTTCCGGGGTACAAGAGTCAGGTAAGCTAATATGAAAATAATTTTAAAAATCTGGCAACATCTGAGCCCATTTGCTAAAGTGGCTCAGCTAACAGTGTTCACAGAAGGTTCAACTATGCGGAGTAGTTCGGTGATATTAGGCTACGTGGAAAAACACTGACTCCAGGAAAAATATTGAACTTACACATTATAATACTTAAGGAAATTAGGCCCAGCTTGGAATTAAAAGCATTGGGCTAGAAGTGAGATGTAAGAAACACTTGAGACATAAGATATGTTTGCAAAACGTGTTGAATTGTGAAGAAATAGTGAATAAAATGACAAATAAAACAGTAATTACGCTTAAGCTTGGAGTTTTTGTTCTTAAATTGGAAATATATGTCGACTAAATGCAGCTCCAAACGCATTTTCTGGTACTCAGTGCAGTCGTACTTACTTTTCCTGTGCGCAATGTAATGCTAAGTAGCCTTTATTGTATCCATTAATGTTGAGTTATATCCACACACCTGTTGCCCTGAAGCACTTTGAACATTTGTTTTATGTTATGTCTCAATAAGATTTAATTTAAAGCATTAAATGTTGTCCATCGTTTGTATTTAGTGCCCTTACACCCGCCTCAAGGTGAGATCAAATTCATCATCCTTTGCCACCAGGTCGAGCTCGGCGGTGCACTTCCTCGGTCTGCCCACTGGTCGGCGCTGCTCACCACTCAATGTTGCGCAGTGAGGGGCTGAGCGTTGATTTAGCATGCTGGGCTGCAGCTTTTAAGATGAGATAAGATAAGATGAATCTTTAATGATCCCTTTGTGGAAAGCTGGTCAATTTTGGCATTATGATTGGCCTACATCCCAATCAAAGAGCAGTCGGATGGATTTGGGAAACTGCTTACGTGTGAAGCAATTGTTAGTGATGTCAAATAATTTATACAAGGCGCCTTAAATGCATTGGATCTGATGATAATGTATATATTGGACATTAACACCTTGTTAGATGTAAAAGTACGTTCTCATGGATGCTTTATATAGAATATCTAATCAGGGTTTAGTCCACGTGCAATGAGCGCCACGATAATCCTGAATTGTTGTGTTTTATTTGTGTCTTAATTCTCTTTAATGTGACATGATTGAAACATTTGATTTCATGCTGTTATTTTCTCGTTGTGTGGCCTGGAAACGTTAATAGAATTACGTCGAGTCTGTTTTAATAAAATGCATAAATAAAGAATAATGAAGACAATCGTAATAATCGTCCAGTCGTGCAGCAGGAGGCCTTTTTGTTAATGAGGTTTTGTCCCCTCTAATTCATCCCTCTGAAAACGTCGATTGGCCACACGGCCAACACTTTAATTGCTCCCATTGATTGATAGTATAAAAACACAACAATGCAGCCAGGCACATAGCCCGGGTGGTTTCCCCCCTATAAGAAAGCTGGCTGAGTGAATTGGGTGTAGCTGTGTCTGTGTGCGCCTTGGCCAATGGAACCAGATCCTCCCTGCAGTGCGTAAGAGCGCGATTTAGGATTTAACCAAGTCTTTGCTGCGGGGCTGGCTGCAGTCTTCACCAGAGCCCGACGGCCCGAGAGCCTTTCAACAATGCCAGTGTAGTTTTCTCACCACTTTGGAGTCAAGACTGCCTCGTTTTTTTTTGTTGCTAATAAAATAAAAACAATCCCACGCGTTTCTTCTCGAAGTATGACTGGAGTATTCGACCGGAGGATCCCGAGTGTGAAACCTGCAGACTTCCAGAGCTCCTTTCAACTCTCCACCATGCACCATCCGTCTCAGGAATCTCCTACTTTACCCGAGTCCACCGCCACGGATTCTGGCTACTACAGTCCCGCCGCTGGAGTCACTCACGGCTACTGCTCGCCCAGCTCCAGCTCGTACGGGAAGCCGCTCAATGCCTACCAGTACCAGTACCCGGGTGTAAATGGATCCGCTGGAAATTACTCGACAAAATCCTACACTGATTACAGCTCGTACACGACCCCCGCCTACCACCAGTACGCTGGGACTTACAGCAGAGTGCAAGCCCAGCCGAGTCCACAAGGTACGGGCCGCACATTTATCCTTTGTAATAAGAGCAGATTATTATTGGGTGTCAACTAAACTTATTAAACAACCGAAGTGTCAAATTTTGCAGCTTATTTGATCATTTCTTTGCGTTTTTCTGGCTGTTACTCGTGCGTAAAAAACATGAAATGCGCATTTTGAAGCTAAAATGTTTAAATAAGGATTTAAAAGCTACTTTATATTTAAATACCAAGCGATTCAAAGTTATTTTTAATCATTATGAGAATACACGTGCTTTCCTTTGTGTCCTGCTTGTTATAATTAGGTTTATGAAATTGGATTTTCTTGGAATTTGGAGACGGGGATTCCTGTCAAAATTATGTTAAAAAAAGAAAGATCAGTTTGTCATAAGCACGCATTCTTATTCTTGTTACGGTTATTTTCTACAGAAAAAGAAATAAGCGAGCCTGAGGTGAGGATGGTGAACGGCAAGCCGAAGAAAGTGAGGAAACCACGGACGATCTACTCCAGCTTCCAGCTGGCCGCCCTGCAGAGGCGCTTTCAGAACACACAGTACCTGGCGCTGCCGGAGAGAGCCGAGCTGGCTGCCTCGCTGGGACTCACGCAAACACAGGTGGGATTTTTATGATCGAATTTATGTCTAATCCATTTTTGTTGTTTTGTTGTTTTTTAAAATTCTCTTTCTTTAAAAAATAATGCCCGTTTTGGTGAGCGTCTTTCCGGTGCGCCTTTACGCACCGCGCCTCCACTAAATCTATTGTTTCTGTGAATAATATGAGATATTAATGTCGCTGCTTTCTTGCTCTTTCCCAGGTCAAAATTTGGTTCCAGAACAGGAGATCAAAATTGAAGAAGATCATGAAAAACGGCGAGCTTCCACCGGAGCACAGCCCCAGCTCCAGCGACCCCATGGCTTGCAACTCCCCACAGTCCCCGGCCGTCTGGGACACACAGGGCCCCTCCAGGCCGCACAGCCTACAGCCACAAAGCATCAACACGACGGCTTCTAACTTTTTGGAAACCTCGGGGTCGTGGTACACCTCAGCCGGCAGCTCCATGGCTTCCCACCTGCAGACCCCTAACTCGATACAGCACTCGTTGGCTCTTGGAGCGGGGACGTTATATTGAGAAAAGAAAACAAAAAACCCTGTTGTTCATTTCAAATCTTTTTTTTTTTTTTCTCCTTCTATGGGACTCGTGTTCAAATTTCAGAGGAATATGCAATGTATTTGATGACAGTCATAGAAGAAAACGTGTAAAATGTGTAAATGTGTGCATGTAATTTATTGCATTTTGGAAGACTATTAAACGTTTAAATGGACAATGGAACTTTGAAAACCTCCGGCCTCACTGCAGTCTCTTGTTATTTTAACCTTCTGCTGTTTACACTGAAAATCACGACAAAGACTCACGCACATAAATAATGTTTGTGAGCCTCAGGTGACACTTCCACACCACGGGTGTAAATCACGGCCGCTCAGCACTCAGATGAACCCGTCGTAAATCTAATCCTGGTCGTTTTCATCGCCAGTGACACCTACAAAACATGTGTATCGCGTTACTTTCTCTATTTTTCATCATGAGTAAAGACACATTTCATATTCACTTTTGAGAAGGTGATGAAAAATAGCTGGCTTTTTGTGAGAAATTCGGCTTCATTTGCTTTGTGATCAGGCGAAGTTCAGTCCTCGTTTATTGTGATTGTGTGGAAGGAAAATGAATCCAAATGTATAAAACAGAAAAAGAGGGTTTGTAAATACTGAGAAAACATGGCTTCCACGGTAAACCTTGATACCATGGAACATAATAACTGCACTTACCTTAATTGAATACAGGTGTTTTTGAACTTGATTGATTTCTTTATTTAATATTATGGTTGTGATTTCTGCAGAATATCATTATAATATTTTATGTAGATTAATATTGTATGTAAGGAGGTCATATTGGCTTATTTGTTTGATAGTATTTCTTATTAAATCTGATTTATGGTGATATTACAGGCGTTTTTTTACCTAATATTTTATGTATATTTACCCAAATTATTACAATCACCCCACATTATTTTGCTATTTCCTCCTCATATTTAAAATTCTGAAATAGTTGGATTTGTGTTTATTGCCACAGCAGAACGATCACCTTTATTTTGAATCATTCATGTTGTATTGGAGGAGAACCTGATTGAGCCTGCAGCTCGTCTGTAAAGTAAAATGCCTCTCCTCTGCTCGCAGCAGACAGTCTGCAGTCGCTCTCGCTTTGTGTCCCCTACAATTAGCCGCTTTGAATGGCAGAGAGGAGGCGAGGGGGGCGGCACGGAGATCTGAGACAATCCGCATTCCTGTGGGGGTAGACCGGCTCCAGAGCTCTGCCACTCCCGGCCGCAGCCCACCTTCCGGGTAAAATGAAAAAAAAAAGAGAAAAAAAAATGAGGAGGGAGAGAAAAGAAAAAGAAAAATCCTGCACTATTTCACCATGTTATTAGCAGGCAGTAATACCAGCGCTGCCGCTGCAAAACCGCTAAACAAACCGCGCCACTGTGAGAAACACTGAGGATCCTGAACATGGATCTGATTGAATTTCCCTCGGCCACATGCGCTCACATCATACAAGTGTTCCTACAAACAAACATGTTGCACACACACACTGCTGCTGCTCCTGACCCGCACACTGACCCATGCATGTCACCATTTCCACCTGACGCAGGATCCTCTTCCTCTTCCTGATTGCAGTCTTCACACACACACACACACACACACACACACACACACACACACACACACACACACACACACACAGAGAGAGAGAGAGAGAGAGAGACACACACACACACACACACACGCTGGAGCAGAAAACACTCTTCCTCATCCCCAACGTCACCGTGCTTGTTCTTGTTGTTTTCAGCCCTAATTCCTGCTTTATAGGCTAAACGCCGGTCCCGTAATTACAATTGCGCGCAGGTCACTCGAGAAATTTGGGATCTTTTTATTTATTTTTTCACGTGCGCGCGCTCCTGAACACTCTGGCTCTCGTGCACAGAAACACACACACACACACACATACAGGCCTTTATATTATATCGCTCTCATAAACACATATACACACCACTACTGTAGCCCATGTCCCTCACTATCCATCTCTCTCTCTCTCTCTCACACACACACACACACACACACACACACACACACTAGTGGTGCCATTATATCGAGAGCCCCCGTTTATTTCCAACCGAACATTTTCCACTCAGCTAGTTTCCCCCCGTTTTGCAAATCGAGTCTAAATAATGACAGTTAGCTTTACTGGACAGCTTCAACTGTAACACTCCACAATAATTATTCTCCAGGATTAGGGCCTCCATTATCATAATCTGGACATTGACAATTACCTATAATTTGCAAAGATGCGCTTGGTTCTTGATTGCAGAGGGCTTTTTTTTTTTTTTTTTTTTTTCAAGCTCGCCATCACTAAACAGTGACAGTAATAACAGCTAATTTTGCAGGCAATATATAAGAGCTTACCGGGGTGTGCAAACACTTTCCCACCTGGATTTGCTTATTCAACCACCAGCAGTAAAAGAGCGCAGCGCGTTTTTTGGTTACTCGGTGTTATAGAGAAGCGGAGGAAGGTAAGGATGAGTCTTATATTTCCTGTCCTGTGGCTGTTCCTGGTCTTGGATGAGGACTGTGGCACTCTTGGCTGAAAACCTTGAGTCGGCAGAGAAATGGAAGGAATTGTGCTTTTTTTCTGAAAATCTGATTCATGTTGTTATTATTTGTTGGTGTTTGGATTGTGGATGTGTTTTTATGAGGGTGTTCCGGCACTGTTGAGGTATGTAGTTAATGTGGTGATGTGTGAAATCTTGTCAGGTGCTGCTGTAGGAGCTTTTATATGAGAAGCCTGCATATATATATATATATATATATATATATATATATATATATATATATATATATATATATATATATATATATATATATATATATAGTGCATCAGCTACTGCTTCACAGAGCAAGAAGTGACACATCCCTCCCTGCACCCCCCACCCCCTGATCTGTCACTCTGCTGCACTTTACCTCTATCTATCTATCTATCTATCTATCTATCTATCTATCTATCTATCTATCTATCTATCTATCTATCTATCTATCTATCTATCTATCTATCTATCTATCTATCTATCTTCAGTCTGATTCAGCTCATCAAAGGCTTTTTTTTTGCAAAAACATGATGAAACGTGTCACTTCTCGGAGCTGAATGTGTATTTATGAGCTCTGTTGATGTTTACTCCACTGCTGCTCCGGGCTCCCTGCAGCCTGCAGATCAGATCTGGGTGCACATGGCCCAGGAGCAGCACAGGGCCCCCACTCTGCTTTGGGGGGGCCCCAGGTAGGCTGAATGTGCGCCAGTGGGACATCCGCGACTTGACAGCTGCATGAAGCTTTTCAGCGTTGTAATTTCAGATAATATCCCGAGCGCTCACTCTTCTCGGCAATTTGTATATGAATAACCGAATAATTTTCCCTTTTGTTCCATCTGTGCTACCTCAAATCCAAATAAAGATGCCTTTTAGTATTAAAAGTGGTAGAAAATTACAGGTAATTATCTTTGACGGTAAAAACGCTGTAATCAGCGGGCTACATCAAAAATTACCCTAATTATGCCTGCATTTATGAGAATGGAAAAAAAAGCCTCACTTGGATAAAAACCCACAAATTGTCCCAAATATCTCCTTCATATTGAACGCCGCTGCAGCTGGCTGCTTTGTTCAACATCGATCCCGCGGAGCTTGGCATTTAACGGCCTGCATTAGGACGGAGAGAAGGGAGAAAACATTTTGTCAATACTTCTAATAATTGAGGGTGAAATGACAAGATGAGCTGGACCTGGAGCAAATGTCTTTCGAGGTGAATGTAGGCAGCAGCGGGGCAGGGTAAGTTAATTTCCTCCGGTGTTGAGTGCATTTTGATCAGTCTATATACTGTCTTCATCAGCCACTGGGCGCCTTTTTGGATTTATTTAAAATGTTTACTCGGGTGAAATGGGCTTTTCACTGAGCACTGTGTCATCAGCTTATGTTCATGGTGTCTGGAAAGAAGCTTGTGCGCACCAGGGGGACGGGAAATAGGCCTGTTATGGTGTGATGTTGGCCCAATATGAAGCATCAAAGAGGGGCCTAGTTAATTTCTTTTTTTTTTTCTCTGTGGAAATCATGCAACAGCAGGCTTCTGTTTTGAGTCACGATTTACTCAATCTGACAAAACATAAAAAGTGTATGTACAACTAAAATCGCAGATTATATTTACAGACAGACAATTTGCTTGGTTTTGCATGTTGGAGAAACAACCCAAAAAAGAAAAGAAAAGAAAAGAAAAAAAAGGAGAGCAGTCAGGAGGAGTCCACCATGGCTGACAGGTTCAGGTGTGTGAGCAGTCTCTCTCTTTTTTTTGTCCAGAAGTGGCCAAAATGTCACTGATCATATTTGGTATATTGACGTTCAGATGTTGACATGAATGAAAGCATAACAAAGATGCGAGCCCACTGAACTGAACAGCCATGTACGCTTTAAAAAAAAAAAAAAAAAAAAGGTTAGTTCCCTTGTTTGTGTCATCACACCGAGGCTTGGCTGCAGTGTTTTTTATCCTTCAGCATCCAGTCTGTGCGCTGACACAAATTGTAGGCTACGTTGGAAACTGCATGGCGGAGATCCGGAGAGAGAGGAGGCCCCCCTCGTCAGTCTATCTCTGCATCGAGTCCTGATGTGGGGAGGAATACCAGTGAGAGTAGCCGGGCATGTAGCTGTTGGCCGGCATGTTTACTCCTTTGGAAGAGGCCGAGACGTCCCATATCGGTGGGATGGTCGGGGAGCGCGGGGACAGAGACATGGAGCCCGGGATGGGGTCGGTCTCGTGCACGTTGCCGCCTTGCTTGAGCAGCTTCTTGAACTTTGACCTCTTGTTCTGGAACCAGATCTTTACCTGCGGGGGAGAGAGGGCGCGCGTAATTAGCGGGGCACGTGTGGATAAAAGGGCGTGTGAGAGATCAGGCCCCCCCCCAAAAAAAACAAAACAAAACAAAACACAGAAGCAGAAATTAATAATAAAAATAATCCTAATTCTTATTATAATTCTACAGTATGATTTCAAGGAGCTCGAGTACAATAAATCCAGAGTGTGAATCCCTCCTCATACCTGGGTTTGTGTCAGTCCTAGAGAGGCAGCCAGCTCGGCGCGCTCCGGTAAAGCGAGGTACTGTGTTTGCTGGAAACGGTGGTTGAGTGCTTGAAGCTGCAAACTGGAATAAATTGTCCGAGGTTTGCGAATCTTCTTGCCTTTCCCATTAAAACGAATTTCCCCGTTTTCAATCACCGTCGTTTTCTGCTGCTCTGCAACAAAAACAAGCAATGTTATTATTCAGAAAAACCTCTGCCTGCCTGCATGTCTTCATTTCTGTGCTGGGTGGAGAAACTGTTATTTAAAAAAAAATAATACTCCTGCAAGGTGGAGATAAATTCAGATCGAAACAGTGTAAAAAAAATAATAATAAAAAAATGAAAAATTCATCCTGATACACGCTGGCGTCTCACATTGCCTTTAAACGCCGCGGCAGCCACAATCCTCATACGCTGTCATATTTAGGATATTGCTGGTAATGACATGTCAATTAAATGCTAATTACAACATTCGAGGCGTGCGGGCTGCCTAATTTTCACGAGTAGTTGGGTGAGGATTGCACGGTCGTCATGATCACACCCCGGGCATTAAAACAAGGTTTTGTTGGAAACGGAGAGGACAGCAAAAACAGGCTGAGAACAGGCTGCATCGCGAATTATCCGGTGCCATTTACGCACGATTTTTCTCTTCAAAGGTAATCGCCCACCTACGCTTCAAAGACCATTCGTCCGAATTTTTGGAGTGGCCGCGCGCTGGCTTGGGCATGACACCAAGGTTTGATCCCCCCACTGTGGGTCAGCCGTATTAAAAGAAGAAGCGCCGGGGGGGAAATGGACATGAAACGTCGCGTCTTTTTATTTTTTCTCCAAATGTGGGTCTCTTACCTGTGCCGTCTAACCTTGTCTGTCCTCCCGTGTTGTTGTGATAGGATGGCAGGTACGGGCTGTGGTGCGGATGGCTCACGTAGGGGTAGGGTAACGACCTGTTGTAGGTGTTGGTCCCGGTGTACGGGCTGTTCTCGTGCTGGTGGTGAGCGTGTGAGCCGGAGTGGAGACAGTGCAGCGGGTAGTGGCCGCTGGCCATCGACGGGGAGCTCTGCTGTGAGTGCGACTGCTGCCCAAACTCCATGAAAGCAGACTTGGACGAGTCCTGAGCCTCCAGACCGTCAGCCATCGTAGTCATGGTCATCATCGAATTTTCTGCCTTGAGAGCACTCACCCCCCTCTCTCTCAAGACCAAATCGGTTTTTCTCTCTCTCGCTGTGCTGTTGTCTCTCTCCCCCTCTCCACCGCGCGCAGATATTGTCCTATTAAACACCCGAATTTTCCAGAGGCGTCTTTATTTCCCCCCCTCTCGTCCTGTGATATTCTCACTCAAAGTGCCGGAAGGTAGGCATAAGTTAAGGGAGAGATTTTTAGGTGGATTCTGTTAAAATTGAGCCCTTGCTTCCAGACTTGATGCAGACACTACAAGTAAAATGGTTTGTCTCCAAAGGGCAGCGCCTCCCGATTGGTCATCCAACCCAACGTCATCAGTGCTCTGCGCTTCACGGAGACTTGAGCTGGAGTTAACCCACCTTACCAGCTCCCACCGCAACTATGGGGGGAAATAATATATGGTGGGAAAAGACGCTGCATAATTCCTACAGACGAGCTACACAACAGCTCTTTTTGGAAGTCGATCTCGTTTTTTTTTTTTCCTTTTTCAGCCCAAATTACGCACGACGCGCGACATATAGCGCGCTTTGATTCACAGCCTGATGAGCCGGCATTCTATATGTGCCTCTTTCTTTATCTCAGCTTTTAACTCCTCCTCTCCACAGGCATTAATTACTTATAGAAAAGCATCACACAAACATCCCTTTAGAGAAAATAAAAGTCGAAACCGACTTCCAAACCGAAAGACTTTATCAATTATTTACAAGATATCCATCTTCACACGTCATCTGTCATCGTTTGGAGGGATAAATACCTTTTAATTAAATTTATAAACATTTACAAATGAGTGTGGAATAATCCCAGGCGTAAATAAACCTTTAAATATATTTTATTTTTTAGAGATTATACTTATTTATACTGGAGAGGTGATCTGGTTTATGTCGAGGAAACTCCTGAAACAGGTGAAAAGAGGCCTCCAGCTCCACAAATCAGAACTTTTGCACTTATTTTTGCGCTGATTATTAAATAACTTTTTCTCCTCTGCAGTGCAGTCTTTGCTTTGATGTCTCCTAATGAGCAGCCCCCCCTCTTTGAGCAACCCCCCCTCTCCGCCTTGAGAGTAACATATATTATAACTGCTCGTTCCTCCTGGGGGCTACTGACCATATGATTAAGGATCTTCAGACAATTCAAAATCCAGCACATGTGACACATCAAATAACAATATGCCTGAGGTACAATAGGTTATTTTGCAGATAGAAGGGTGGATACGGAGATAAACTGACAGTGTCTTTTATCCCTCTTGTAATATGAGGCTTGATAGGGTCCTCAATATATGTAAATTATACAGTTTGCCTCTGAGGGCTGCGTTGTTCGATTCGCAAATAAAGAATAAAAATTCTGTATCCGCGATAGGTATTCAAATCATGTTTCCACCACAGTTTTTTCGCCGCATTTCAGCGTTTTCACCCCCCCACCCCCCAAAGAAGGAAAAAAAAAAAAAAGAGGAGACGAAAAATAATTATGGTTGCAATCAAGTTACTGCGAAAACCTATTTGATTAGCGGCCACACTTTACTCAAATTGCAGCTATAAAATTAAGAACAATTCGCCTGTAATGATTATGGACTGGATTTATTTTGGGAGGGTGGAATAAAAGTGGATATAGCATAAATTATCCCCTAATTATACGCCAGTGTCGCCTCAATTATCCTCTTATCAAAAATGGTTGTCTAAATGCAGCGTTTAGTTTCAATTTTCTCCTTTTCTGTAACAAGAACTTGGTACCTTGCTATTATCCTCAGCTACGGTTGTTATTTACTTTGTGGGGATTTAAAAAGTGCACAACCCAGCCGGGTAATCATTTTTACAGCAGCGGACCAAGAGAGGAGCTCACAGAGGCAGGGGATGAGAGAGAGCTGCGAGACATCCACACGGATTGGTTTTTATTCTTCCCAGACTCACTTCATTTCAAATTTGTTTTTAAAAAAAAAATTCAGGGAGCTTCTGTTGGGCTGCAAGGTAAGAGCTTCTTCCTGATTGATGTTACTGCCTCCGTTAATTCTGTGTCTTTACGCACAGCAGCGGTAGCGTGGCCACGCATGCAGACCTTTGCAGGGAGACAGCAGCACACCTCTGGTCACCCCTCAGTGATCTGACATAGTGGCCAATTCCCCTGCCCGCGTTCCACTTGGACACGCAGTAGAGAAACCAGATCCTATACCTTTTCTAATCGCCCTTTGAGAGCCACTACAAAGACATGCATGCTTTTTTTTTTAGTGCGGCGATGTTTCCCCCCGCGGGTTAAAATCTCCAGGCTAGATTGGATGAGACGTCTTTATTCTTGTGTGTGTGTGTGTGTGTGTGTGTGTGTGTGTGTGTGTGTGTGTGTGTGTGTGTGTGTGTGTGTGTGTATGTGTGTGTGTGTGTGCCACCGCAGGATTATTAAGTTGCGGGATAACCAGTCCAGTGCGGGTGATGTTAAAGTCTCGGTGTCCCGCAGGCGTGTTTGGAGGCTCACTGAGATTAAGTGAAGTGGTGAAAGAGCGGATTTGTTTGAACAGAGAGAACATGACATACTCGACCTGGCTGCTTTTGAAAATCTGTAAGATGGAGCCCATTGCACGCATGCTGACAACTGTGTCTAATTGTAAAGGCGCGCGGAGGAACCACGGGCCTGTATGGGATGTTATCACTGGACAGATTTTACGCGTTTTTTTGTTTTTTTTGTTTTTTTTTACGCATATGCTTCACCTGCTGTATCATGCCTCCCTGCCCCCCTATTAGCAGTTCATAGCCTTATTCCTGGAGAGAACGATTTTATATTTCACTTCGTCAAAAAATGTCAATCACAAAAATGAACAGCATTCAGCCGCAAATCTAGAAATCACTTTGTCCCTAAGTAGATGATTGACCTTCAGCACAATCAATGGCCGTGGTGGTTTAATAGAAGTGGTCTTTATTTCCAGCTGTCTTATAAACGCTGATGAATGACTCTCTAAAATCACTCCAGGCCTGGGATTTCCCTGACATCCACTGTCTGATACATGGAAACTGAGACCATTTTACATCGCACTGTAGGTGCAACCTAGCGTTATTTAATGGTTAACACAGTCACTGTCAGTTTGAATATTATTAAGGCGGGAGAGGCGATATTTTGGCATTGATAAGCTCCTTTACGCACACAGATTAGATTAAAAAAAGATAAAATATAACCAGCTTCCTCTCTTCTCTCTCTGACTGTGTGTCTCTTTTAACACCGCACGTCTTTCCCGCTACATCTGGCCACATGTGTTAATCATATCTGAGCGTTAAGTTCCAGAAAGACACAGGTCATAATTGTCGCGAGAAGGCAGGGCTTTTGCGGTCGGGTCCCTCTAACAGCTATCGACTGGCTCGCATGGAAAGCCACCTCCTTGGCTGCTCGGGGACCCGGGCGGTTGTGGACGCTGAGGCTTGTGTCACTGCAGAAAAAGAGAGACCGGGAGCCGCTTAAACAACATGTCTCCCCTTCTTCGTCTCCACAACGCAAAAGCCACTGGCGCTGCACAGACAGCCAGGCGTCGACGGCTCTCCATCTCTGCACATGCACGCAGCTGTTAGGATAACACGGTTCATTGTAGCTGGATTCAGAGGGAGCCCCCCCCCCCCTTCCCTCACACCACACACACACACACACACACACACACACACACACACACAAGCCCCCCCAAAACGATCACCGATCAGCCTTTAATGCTCCAGTCGAATTCACCCGTGCCCAAATGGTGGCGCGCCGCTTTTACGCACGTAAATTGCGCACGGCGAGCTAATGCAAACCCACTTATGCACAGCTTTGATGTGTGTTGTAAAAAAAAGGAAAAAAGCGTGCAACTACACCAAGAAAAATTAGTGCGGTTTTGTCATAAAGAAAACCACGCGCTCGCGGGCAGGCGACTGTTTACAATAAGTTTTGCATCATAAATTAGGATCGCATTATCTCTCGAGTAAATAGAAAAATTGGCATATGCATGGCCCCCAGGTGCAGGCGAGGGCCTTCGCCTCGGATGGATCCAGCGTAGCGTGATGGTTAGTGGGAGCTAAATGACCACAAATAAGCAAAAGGCCTGCACCAGTGAGTCTTCACAGCCTCTCACGGACTTAATGGATTGAATTTGGCACGGATGGAGCTGCACTTGTCCCACTCCGTCCTAATTAAGACCGCTTGTTTCTCTTGTCGCCTTTCTCTCGCTGCATATTTAGCTCCACCTGAGTGATTGCGTTGTTCGGTTTCCTGCACCGGGCATATGGTTTTTACATATTTTATCGTTTGTTTCAGAGGTGGTGAGAGGAAAGCAAGGCCAGTGGAGCTGAAATTCAGCCATTAAAACGCAGAATATGAACGAAAACAGCAGAAATGGCAAGATTTGCCTCCCATTTCTGGCCACATTATCAATATTATTAAGACAATACATGGAGAAAAGGCTGAGGAGGAAGATACAAGGGTTTAAATTAGCAGTTTTATCTCCACACAACTCAGCTGTTTTATCGGTTTGGGCCCAGTGACGCTGGATGCGCTCTGGATGTGAAGTCAGTAACAAAAGGAGCTATATCCCAAAAAGTTGATCTGAATTTTATGTTGGTGACAAATAAGACTATAGTGAGCGAAGGGGTTTGCATTGGTCCCCCCACCTTTTCCCCCTCTCTCGACTTAATACGCGACATTATTAAGTCTGACAGCACAGTGGTCGGTCTTGAAGGAGAGGATTTGGTCGATAGATGACAGACAGGAAGGCCAGCAATCATGGGCTCTTTTTTTATCAGAATGTACTGTTCGATGCCGTTTATCCCTGATGATAGAAAATTGCTCTGTTGCCAGGACGCTGGCGCTGAAATAGAGGGCAGGAGCAACATTTCCATTTTCCAGTTTGAAAGCCATTGAAATGAATTAGTAAAAAATGGAAGAAAAAAAAATAAAAGGGAAAAATGAGAAAGAATCCCCTGGTAAACAAAGGGGAGCAAACAAAGATACCATTTTCTTGTTGCCGAGAATCCACCCTCCTCATTTCCCCTGTTTTTTTTGTTTCTGTTTTTGTTTTTTTCCCTCGTCCTGCAGCAGCAGCAGCAGCAGCAGCAGCAGAGAGGGCTTTTTACTTCAACAGTTGCAAATCACATGCTTGGCTTCTAATGTAGTCCGAGGCCTGGGCCTATACTTCAAAGACAATCATTTATTTCCCTGCAACCTCCTGGAATAATTAGAGCGCCTTTTCATCTGTCGTGACAGAGAGAGGGGGAAAAAGAGGAGAGAGAGAGAGAGAGAGAGAGAGAGAGAGAGAGAGGGTGAAATTAAGAAAGACTTGACAACGAGGAGCATTAAGCAAAAACCCTGAGACATTTAACCATTTGGCAAACGAACAGAAACGTGTCACAGTGGAGAAAAAGCTGAATATTGAAGGACGAAATCTACAATGCACAATATACAGTACACAGTACAATACATAAAATATACTAGCCCTCGATTAGTGCACGATTTTTATTATTATTATTATTATTATTATTAATGTTGCATCACCAGTTCGTGTGAAGTGTTTAAATCTTGCATTTGACATCTTTGTATCTTTCAAACCATCCCGTCAAAACACTAAAATGTAAAATATTAATATTTTTTAAAAACAGATAACAGAAATATTAATGCACGAGGTTTAAAAACAAGCATATCATGTCACGATGGAGGATATTTCGAGGCCTCCATTGGGTTTTTTTTTTTTTTTTTCGTTAAGGGAACATAATTATCTGTAATCTGGGGATTATTTATCAGTGACACAGACAGATCCTGCAGAGAGGCCATCATCAGTATACAGGAGGAGAGGAGGGTAGGGGAGGGGGGGTTACTGTCTGTGTCCGAGCAGGCAGGTGGTTTAAAACCCCTCCACAGGCTCTGAGCTCCGCCACACGCTGCATGGAGCCTGATGGATGTAGAAATGACACCCGAAACACTGGATTATAGGGAACCCTTAAGAAGGCATGTAATAAATCGTTCAACATTGTGGTTTTCGTTTGGGAATCAATGGTGATTAAAATTGGCTGGATTTTGAATGAGGTTTGGTACGAGCGCGAGGGATAAAAGGATATTTTTCCTGAATATGCGATAAATAAATGAAGCTCATTAGATCCACACAATTCTCTGTTTCCCACCTCACATATATCCTGTAATATGTAGACAAACATCCCGCCATTTTACCATAAACTGAGTTATATGCTTTCTAAGGTCTGCATGGACTCATGTCAACATATTTTAATGGGATCAACCTGCGTAAACATATATATATAATCTTTATAGGATAATAATGAAAGTGAGGCTTTAAAATGTGGAGCATATGGTGGATAAATAAAACCACTGCTGACCAATTAAGAGGCTCATCTGCAAATGCAACCAGATGAACCTCATAAAAGACAAATAAACACAGAGAGAGCACATAACTCTCCATGTAGAGCTTTAAACTGGCACCACAGAAAATACAGACTGCTAGTGACACAAAGATTTAATATTATACAGGATAAACTTTGACAATAAAAGAAAGAAAACATATCCTCCATGAACAAAATAGTACAAACTAATAACCAAATAGTGTGTGTGCTCCAACAGGAAAAGTCCTGGTTCTCATATAGGAATGAATGCCCCGCTGGAGGAAGTGCTGCACACAATAGCCAACACTGACTGCAAAATAAAAGAGGTTGAAATTTAAGAGCAGAGCGGTGTGAACTGGAGTGTAAAGAAGGTGAAGAGAAAAGGAGTCACACCTGGTGAGATATGGTGTGGTGGGCGAGCACTTCTCGTTCTCAGATGCTGCTCGGGTTCTCAGGAGCTGGTTGGAGGAGTCAGGTGATAGCTGGGGACCTTTGTCTGCTGCACCTTTAGACACACCTACCTGAAACTGCATTTCAGATCAGGCTGGGTTTTGGTTTAGGTCCATGTGCTCTGCCCTCTTTAGTCATCGTCTTGCACACAGAAAGTTGGAGTGACTGAGTAAATGATGTGTGGTGTTTGTGCAAAAATGTTCCGCTGGGGTAGCCCTGCAATGCAAAGTCCAAATTCTGATTCTGTGCATTCATTTCTGGTTATTTTGCACTGAATAAAAGAAAGAAACATTCTTCTCCAGGTGCAAAAGTGCAAAGACCTGATAAATGATCTGTTTCATAGAAAGTACAAATCAGATCACATTATTAAAAGGTTTTATTCTCACGCTGAGAAATAATATTAAATCTATCAAAGCAGCTTTTGTGCACTGTCTAAATATATTTAACATATATTTTGCTCTCAAAAACAACCTTTTTTTTTTCACCTGCGTGGGAAAAAAATTGGTTATTTATTTGTTAAGCTGCAGCTCTTACCTTCATCATCATCACCATCATCATTATTTTCATCATTACTATTATCATTATCATTATTAGCTGGCTCTTGAGGTTTATTTTGGTGCTTGTGTTGTTGCTGTTGCTGCTAATATCATCATAATAATCATCATTACATTCATCACATCTCCAGTTCGTTTAATGTGCTCAGATCGTGTATTTGCCATATTACTACAGCCAGTCTTCAAAACAATACCTAAAAATATAAAAAGGTAGAAAAATATTAGGAGAGCGGATTATTACAGAATATTTTTGTAAGAGGTTTTTTTTTAAAAGACAAGCTAAGATCTACACAGGGACATTTTAAATGCCTTGATGTCACAGGATTATAGGATACACTAAATGTACCCAAAGGAAACTATGGCCAGCTATGTTGAGCATTAAGATTATTTTTTAAATTTGACTATTTGTGTAAAATGATCAGCCTTCTTTCATGTTCTGACTGCAAAAAAAATAAAACTAGCAGACAAAATCTCATCAATCCATCGGCCTGTCAGATTTAGTGACCTGTAGCATTATGACAAATGTTTCCCTCCTGAAATCAAAAAGTCTCCATTTATGAATCAAACTATAAAAACATCACTTGGGCCTTGGAAATCTAAACATGAGCTTTTCTTAGAGAAATATATAAACTGCTGTGGGACACTTGTACGCTGGACAGTCCAAAGTCCACTACGTTAACACACCACAGATCAGAGATCAGCTTAGTGATTTGGCCGAAGGATCACGTCTACAGCCAGACTCATAATATCATAGTTATTAATTCGTTGCCTGGAAAGCCCTCCGAGCCTTTATTTTCATTTGCTCTGAACTGTCAGATTGGAGTGGAGAGATTTTTTAGGACTTGGTCCATTTTGGTGAAGTGAAGGGAGCCAATTATTGTCACCATTGCCCTTGAAAATGCATTACGCCTCACCTGAGGGCTCACTCAATCAAAGAGACTGAAGGGGCGATTAACAGATGACTTCTGACCTTAATCCATCGCAGAATCAGCCAAAAGAGCCAGACAGCAATCAACATTTCTCACCCAGTTTCATGTTGCAAACTTTCTTATTGTTGACATCTGACCTTGGGCTTCATAATGGGGTTTTTGGGTTCGGGACCACGAGCATTGTCTTTTTGTTAATATTGTTTGAAAATGGATTTGTGAGTGAATCAAAGGGAGCAATTTCAGGTGTCAGTCATTCCGCTTAATTTCTATGAAAAATGTGTTAATTTCTTGATTTAATTGGTAGCATTTTCCTGAAAGTACCATTATTTAACATGTATTATTAGACATAGACATTTAATAAATGGTTTATGGCACTGTAATGTAGCTTTAAGCAGATATGAGGACATTTTATTATTTGTCAACATTAACTTTCTCCTGTGAATAAAATATTTTGTAAAGCTGCAACAATTGGTCAATTACTCCATCGAAAGAAATAAAGAAATGCCAGCTATTTTGATAATTGACTAATAATTTCTGCAATTTCTCAAGCAAAAATATCAAACATTTACTTTTTTCCAGCTTCCTAAATGTAATGATTTGCTAATTTTCTTTGTCATTTATGAAAACTATTTGGGTTTTGGGCTGTTGGTTGGACAAAACAAGCAATTTGAAGACGACATTTTGGGCTCTGGCAAATTGTGCCGGGACAAATTAAGACTTAATAATAATAATAATAAAATTAATTGTCAGTGGCAGCCCTAATATTCTGTCATTCATTA
This sequence comes from Pagrus major, assembly GCF_040436345.1. NCBI lineage: Eukaryota > Metazoa > Chordata > Actinopteri > Spariformes > Sparidae > Pagrus > Pagrus major. Next base: position 11,440,989 of record NC_133217.1, on the reverse strand, counting down.
TCAGACTATACAGCAGCCTCCACAGGAAGACTTTTGGTTATTGATAAATACATTCTAACATTTAGATCTGCTTCAAACTACATTATAGTGCATTATAAACCATTTATTAAATGTTTATATACTGATTATAAATGCTAACAGGCTCCTGATAATAATAAATAAAATGGGAAGCTTAAAGGTGCACTATGTAGTTTTGGAAAAAAAATTAGATATAAGAATAAAATTATTCTTATCATATTTATTTGATCAATATATTTTCCATCACTGTATAAAGGAGCGGTCCTCAGAGGGAAATAAGAACAGTGTTCGAAGCTAGAAAGTGGCTACTTAAACAGTATAAAATTGTTTGTTTATTCAGTCATGGAAAAACAAACAATGAACAATTTTCTCTGATTAAAATTTCTTCCCAAAAAACTACATAATGCACCTTTAAATAGCCACAACATGGTGTGACCAACAGCAAGCACAGAAGAATAAGAATTGTCCATCATTTTGCATCGTCACACCTGAAAATACTCTGTGGCCGGCAGTTTTAATTGAATTTAAATAAGCTCATTGTGCCTTGTGTCAAGCTCTCTCTGGTGTATTGTGGGCCTGGCATTAGCATGTGAGCACAGCTTCCTCACCTGCAGAACTTGAAAGATGAACATGAGTCAGGCCTCATGTCCCACTGATCGCCTTTTCACTCACTTGTTTCCCCCTTGAATAATTCAAATGAGTGAATATACTGCGTAATGTTGAATTTTGTACAAAATGCTCCTGACTAACTTTTTTCCCCCTCTCTTTGTCTCCCTGTTTTCCCCTCTCCAATATCTCTCCCCTGGCTTTTTCCATCACGCCCACCTCCCTCTTATGCCCCCCCATGCATGTCCAGCCGCTGGTCCCCTTCTCTTCCTCTCCATATTCCTCTTCATACCCACTCTACCCCTCTCTTCCTCTCCCCTCAACCTCGCTCCCTCTCCCTAACCCCACACCTCCTTACCTCCCCCCCACTCCCTCTATAGGTACACGCCTCCATCCCCCTCTTGGCAGCTCCATCTCCTCCTCGCCTCCCCCCCCATCCGTCTCTCCTCCCCTCTCCCTGGTTGGTTTCCACAGCTGTGGTGAGTGAGGGGCAGATGACCGGAGAATTGGCCCCTGGGAGAGCGCTGAGCCATCCTGGTGCTATTAGGCTCGTGGCTAATAATAGGTGTTTCAGACCAGGGGAAGATCAATCAGGGGGAATCATGGGGAATGTTCGGAGCAGCGCTTTTTACACATCGGCCCAGATGGATGAAATTACACTTGTCAGTTTTTAGTTGCATTACTCCCAAATTGGTTGTCTACTCTTTTTTTCTCCCTCCCTCCCTCGCTTTCTCTCTCTCCCTTTCCTCTCTTTTCCCTCATTCATGTGTCAGTGGCCTGCTAAAGGGATTCAATGGTGAAATCCCTGTCATTTTTGTCTTTTCCCTGTTTAGCCCTCAGCCAGCAACTCTGTTGCCCACATATGCACTTAGGAGAAATCAGTTTAAGATGTTGTCTTATGGCTCGGGCAATTTCCATGTTAGAGGCAAGTGTGCGGCTGACATCCTGCATGTGTTCTGCATGTGTAATAAAACATGTTGATTGAATCAAACACTCAAGGCAGAAAATTGATCAGCAACTGTTGTGATAATCAATTAATTATGATACTGCCACATGGTCACCAGCTTGCTGCCTTTAATGTGAGCATTTGCTGTTTTTGTCTGTTTTGTATTATTGTAAACTGAATATTTTGGTGTTTTGAGACTGATGGTCAGATAAAACAAGATATTTGGAGATGCTGAAGGACATTTATTCACTATTTTTTGACATTTCATAGACATCTAGAATATAATCTGTCCTAGCCCTGGATCTGAGTGTGAAATAAAAGCTTTATAATATACACTGACTCAAACGTAAAGGTGCACTATGTAGTTTTTGGGAAGAAATTTTAATCAGAAGAGAAAAATCTTCATTGTTTTATTTTCACTTAAACTAAATCAACAAACTTTTCATTTTCATGACTGAATAAACAAACTGACCTTAAAGGACAACACAATTCATACTGTTTTACTTTGTTTATATGCGGCGGACCCTGCCACCCTTCTTGCTTCAAACAGTGTTCTGGGGACCTTATTTTCCTCTGAGGAAGGGTTATTTATTCAGTTATAGAATAATAAATAGCTTGTATTATTACCTTATCAATTTTGTAGATATTACAATTCTGAGTTTCTGAATTTCTAACAACATAGTGCACCTTTAAACCAATGATATACATGTAAAATGAAAATAATTGTATTGTGAATGCAGAAATATCTTGTCTAATTGTAATCATATCTACGAGGCTGTGTACGACTCTTTAAAAAATAATAAAATCCATTGTGCAATACTCCCTCTCTCTGGTGTTAATTTTAAACATGCATCCATTTTTCAAACATCAGCCTACGCCTGAGCTCGATGCAGACATTTTTAAAGGAGGCGCATGAACAAAGATTATCAGGAGGATGAAATGATGCTGCAGGAAGGTGCAGCCACATCAGGTGTGAATCTCGGAGCAACACAATGCCTCTTTAAAAAAAAATCCCCCACCCCAATCTCAGGAGCTCTTTGATTGATTTCGACTCAAAAACGTGAAAATGCTTGACCGACGACGCAGCTCAGAATATGACGGGGGCCGAGCTTGAGATAACTGACTGACCTGGGCTGCGGTTTTCTGTAAGGTGAAAGGGTTCATACAGCATATCATCCAAAGCCCCTTAAGCTCCTGATGTGTTACATGATAACTCGCACAGCGTGTCAGTCAGGAACAAGGTGACTGTGGAGGCTGTGAGATGTTTTCCGTGGCAGCCACACAACAGCTATTTGTTTCAGTGATTTCCACTCCTGACTAGGCGTTGACAGGCTAAAATGTTCACTGTTTACAATGCTTTCCTTGCAACTTGTCCTCACATTAGCAATTTCCCCTTGATGTGGCTACCAGCTATGCCTCCAGCTCGAAGGGGGGTATGGTATTGATATATTAAAGTGCTCGCTCGTGTGAGACAAGCGGCCACTAGAGCCTGCCACCAAAACACTGGCATGACAATCACAGCAGAAGATTGGCCAGCGCGTAAAGGAGCTGCTCTGAATAGCTCACAAGGGAGAGCTCCCTACGCACGCACACTCACGCACACTGGAAATCAATACATCCCCCAGATGTTGCGGGTCTCCCGGTCCACGGCAGCCCTGAGATGTTCCTCGATGTCTGATTGCGCGACGGAGAAGACGCAGAAGAAAACAGAAAAGGCTGAAAAGCTTTGGTGACCATGGGGGAGGGAGCCAGGGCCTGGAGAAAGACGAGAGAGAGGAAAATTAACATTGACATCCTGACTCCCCAGCACAAAACTCGTCCCAGGGCTTCTGCTGGATATTTCCATGGGGCGAGGGAAAGAGAGAGAGAGAGAGAGAAAAAAAGAGATGTTCAAAAGCTGATATAAAGACACACACTCCCTGCTTGTCATCCATTTATATTGAAATGAGTTTTTTCCCTCTCCGCTCGGCTTGTGTGTAGTGAATACAGAGAGTCCTAATGTATGTATTTTGCTCATTTTACTGTGTCTGGCGTTTCCGCGCCTCTCCACTGTGTTTGCCTCCCGCTGCGGTAAACACAACATTGCTATGATAGCACATGCATTTCAGAAAGCTCCAAACACCGCCGAGGAGCCCGAAACATTCATTCTCCCCCCCCCACACACACTCTCAATCTCTTTCTCCCCCCCCCCCCCCCACCCCTCTCTCCCCTCTGCCTCCGTCGGTCCTCTCCCTCACTTCCAGCCAAGGTATTCAGCTCCCATGATTGCAAACACGCATAATGACAGCATCTCCCGGGGGCCGGCGGAGGTACCCCACTGATGCTGAGAGACTCTATCCTGTCGTCACATTGCAGGAAAATCTGTCGGCAGTGCACATGGTGGTGGGAGCCTGGTGAGCTTTGGCAAGGCAACGCCAGAAGCTGGGCTTGCTGTTTTTTTGTTAATAAAAAATGAAGTGCAAATTGTGCCGGGCTCGCATGCATTGGAACAGCTCACTGCTTCCTCCCATTACGAGGCCAGGGCGAGCGCCATGGAAGCATAAGCGTGAATACATTATAAAGTAATGAGGAAACATCCAGGAGAGGGTCACGGGGGGCGTCAAGCGGCTCCAGAGGCCTCACCGAGAGCTTTCAGTGTGCTCCGTGATGGATGATTAGTCATTCGCGTTTGAAGAGCGAGCGCGAGGTGGAGTTCAACGATGTTACACATAGCAACAGTTGCTAAGAGTTGCAGCGGAGCGAGGCCTATTCAGTTTGTGAATATGTACAGTGGAGGCAGGAGCAGGGATATAGGTGAATAGAGATGGAGCTGTTTTGTGTATCAGTGATGATGATGGTGACATTTGCAACAATGCCACATAATATTCACGAACATGGGAACTCTTGCCAGGGACCATGTAGTGGCGGAGGGGGGGGGGTGATGATGTACACCATTCATACCATAGCGGCACGAGGAGTGGTTGAGACTAAATGTCAAAATGACATCGCAGCTCCTGCCATGGCTGCAGCTGGAGCACATCGTCCTAAAGAAATGAAAGCCCATACAGCCCTGGCGCTCGGATCGGCTGGATGCATAAATAAAAATCATGCAAATCCGCTCACCAGCAAAACCAATCCTCCTGACGGGAATCACGAGGCGGTATTTTAAAGTCTCTTCAGCGCGGCGCGCTGAATTCGCGGTGACACACTTAACCGAGAAAAGCCAGCCTTGAGTGCATTACATAGCGAGACTCTCCCTGTCAATCATGCATCACACAAACAGGTCACATTCTATACAATCCCGTAGGCTGGGGTGGGTGGCAGCCAGGGGGAAGGAGGGGGGTGGAGGAAGGGGGGAGGCTGGTTTGAGCCCAGTGCTTTAGAGCCACTTTCGGTTTCTCCGCGGCGCAAACGCCCTCCCATTGGCATTCAGTCTCTGATGAGCCCGCAGAGCTGCAATGGAGTCGCCTGATGGAACGCCATGGCAACGGCCGACACCTGGCAAGAGTTCATCCCACCTCCTCTCTCTCCCTCTCTCTCTCCTCCATCACCCCCTCCTCCCCCACTTTCCCTCCCTCCCTCCCTCCCTCCCCCCCAGATGCTGGAACATATTTCCCTCAGACTGACTGAAAGCCCCTGTGAACAAATAATGGGTGCACGCCAGTCTAAATAAAGTGCGGTTTATGAGTTGCGGTCAGAAACGTCTCTCCCTCTGCCCCTCTCTCTCTCTCTCTTTCTCTCTCTCTTGCTCTCTTTTTAATGTTCTGCACAAAAAAACAGTTGCCAACAATTTTTTTTGGGGCCATATGGCTGCTTGGTGATTATACAAAGCCATTTTTTCCTTTCTCACAGTGAGGCACATAGTCAAATAAAAGAGAGCGGCTCCACACCAGTAGTCTGCAAACCCATTTTCGTAGAATGGAACAAGGCTCCCAAGCCAAAACAAACCAGTGTGTCCCCTTTGCCATTTTTCAGCCTCAGCTTTTCAATATGTTAGACCTTCGTGTTGAATAAATCTTCTGCAGCGTGCTTGGCTGTGTTATCAATTAATCAAATTAATCAAGACTGGAGGGAGTTTATGCAAGGCCCATGCAATTCACAGAGAGGCTGCATAAATATTCAAGTAAACCCACTGTTTGATGGAAACCCCAGAAGTATAAATCACATAAACCAAACTTACTGATGATGGAAGGTCCTGTAATGTTGTTGCAGGGTTCTTTGTCAGGTTTAAGTCTTTGTTATTAGTAATATATTAAACGAGTGGTTCAACATTTTGGGAATCAGTCGTATCTTTTCTGGAGTCAAAACATGTTTAGCCGAGCCAGAGACAGCTAACCAGGCTCTGTCCAAAGTGAAAAGCCTACCAGAATACTCAAAGGCTGACTAATGAGCACATCATCATCGTACATCATTGTGTGTTTAACCTGTAAATAAAATTAAGAAGGACAATTTGTGGTTTCAGCGGGGAGTTATGTGCTGAAGCTTTGCAAACGAAAAATGGAGAAATCGAGCAATCTGAGCTGAACGGATGATCATGACAACAAACCATCTGAGGGGTAATGAGTGGAAGCAGCCTGAAGTTTGAATTTTACACCACAAGCGGAACAATTGTGCATAAATCTAAGGCTATTTGCTGACCTTGTAAAACTCACAGTACCGCCTCACAGTAATGTTAGCTTTTTACCCAAGCAGCAGGGAAAACGCATGGGTACTAGGGTCCTAGCTACTGTGGTTAGGCTAACGTATTTCCTAAAATGTTGAACTTCCTTTAAGATTGAAATGTTCATGGCATTAAAGAATGCAGTGTTATCAAATTAACTGAGAATACTTCCACCTCCGTCTTCGTTCCAGATTAGGATGACCATATTTGCAAACCCTCTTAGCAGAACCCTTAAGTGTAACGTTACTGCGGATTCATGCATGCGATAGCCGTTTTTGACGGGGGACAATTATTTCAGCGCACACCTACCAAGCGTACTTTTCCACACCATGGACGCCATGAACGCAGCATTTTTGTTGCCAGAGAAGGAATAAGCTTCCCGGACCGCTTTGGAAACTTCGGCATGACAGCTAACCGTTAGCATACTGTCTGGGTCTTGTCAGAAAGAGCTGCGATGACTCATAGGCTAGCAACAGCCTTGACAACGACACATTTATTGATGAAACACATTCAGACAAATCAGTGTTGAATTCAGACGGGTGGCATTTGTCTACATCTGGTAATAATGAGTGGGACAACACCTGATAAAGGTCTATATAAGCTCTGAAAACTAGCATAATATTTACCTCCACCAAGGAAGTTATGTTCTCACCTGTGTCGATTTGCTTGTTGGTTTGTCAGCAGGATTAGACAAAAACTGCTGAACAGATTTCCACGAAACTTGGATGAAAGAAGTGTCTCGGCCCAGAACGGACCCCAATAACTTTTGGTGTGCATCGGAATAAAGGGGACGGATCCAGAGGCCTTGGCGGAGGCGTGTGCTGTATTGAGCGCCATTCTAGTTGTTAATTTAATGGTCAAACTGGGTAGTGAATGTTAAATACCGGGACATTTTAATGCTTTACTGACATTTGTCAGGACTTGGGACACCCAGCTTGAAACGAGGACAATCCCTGACAAACTAGAACGTCTGGATTGTAGATATCAAGTAACAGGAGTGATATGCGTCATAGCGTACACCTGATACACCATCAAAAATAAGGCATCACTGACAGATGACAAGACGAAACCCTGTGTCAGATAATAAAAAAAAGACTACTTTCACTTAGTCCCCTGTTGATTTTGCACATTCATAAATAGTATACCAGCTATCAAGACTTGGTTTAGCAACCTGTGATTAGTGTCTGGGTCAGTGCTACGGTTTGGTGAAGTCCTTATGGTCTCAATTTCTTAGGGTCTGGCAGAATTTACAGGCACCCTAAAACCAGTCTGTGAGGGCCAAATCATGCCAGCAGAGAAACCAAGAGGGCTACTGCTGTAAAATCAAGGAAAAAGCTTTGAGGTTTCAGCAAGGAGAATGGCACGACGAATCATATTTATGAATGTAACACGTCAACCATAAATTATGTCCTCCGTTTCAACAACTCCCTGTTGGAGTGAGTGACCAGCACAGAGCTTTCTTTCCATCTTTCTAATGTTTCTGCAGTGTGGCCATCACTAAATTATTTATGCTGAGTTGCCAGAGCCGAGGAGGTATGAAGTTAAAGTGGAACGGAGAAAAACTACAGAAAAACTTTGAATGATGGCTCATAAAATTATGAGACAGAGTAATAATTTTAAATGGTGTAATAGAGCTATGTTTAATTCTAGTTGGTGATCATGCTGTTCTCACCATAATCACATTTATTCATGCACGCGAGGTGGAAAATACCTATTTGTGAGTCTATTACAACAGTACTGTACTAACAATCGCTGCGTGAGCCTAACAACACTCGGCGAGTTGGATATTTTCCTCTAATCCCAGAAACAACAAACTATTGTAACTTTGCAGGAGAAGCAGATCGACCTGTGCGTGGTGTATTTCCATCTTTGTGCAAAACTTTAGAAAACGTGCGGTAAACTTGAATGTAAAGTAACAAAAAACATGTCCACAGCTCAGAGTGAACGCTCTGCTTTCAGTCATTCCGTGACAAATTGTGCTTAATGAGTAATGTAATATGTGTTGATTATTTAAGTGATTTCATATACGTTCCAGTAGCAGCATACTAACTTGATGTTTACGGAGGCTTGAGAGGGTCTGGATAATATATTGTGGCACTGGTGTGTCAGAACGATACACACACTTCTTACGTATCAAAACGTCAAAGACATTTCTGCCAAATTCCTTTTAAATTTTACACAATTTTGGAATTTGTCTTTTTCATGCATGATTTTTCAAGAATGTCTTAATCTCTCATATTTCAGGTACAGGTTCACATCATTTAAAAGGATTTAAGTAGCCAGGACTTAAACCCAAGTCTGAGAGGAGCCAGAAGTGTTAATGAGCATTAAAAAGCTCTTAAAGTGCAATCATCTCCATGGACCCTCGCTCTGAGGTAATGCCTATCACATGGCCTCTGTTGGCACCCTCTCTCCTAACCACAACCCGCTCTCCTCCGGGCCAAGAATCATGAAACCAGAACCCTTGAATCAACCAGCTCACACTACACTGTTGTAGGAGCTTTCATAACCATGCAAAATGATGAAAAAAAGTGAAAATGCAGCTGATATTGGTGTTTTTAGTACAAGAATGCTCAGATGTGAAAATCCAGCCTAGGGTCAAAGTCATTCATTGGAAGAACAAGTCTGCGGCTTTTCATCAATCTGTCTTTGTGGGACCAATTATTAGGTAGTTGGTCTTTTGTATAAATCGGACAATCACATGTTTGTGCATTCACTGGGAAAATGAGTGCAGTTCACAGGAAAAAAATGACCCTGCCTTTACGCTGCTGAATGGACAGGCTGGGATAGATGTGAATGACAGGTGTGAAGTGGCCAAAATACTCCATACACAACCAAAAACAATAGTCTTTGTGTTTGCTGGAGAAAGACAAACATGGGACAAAGAGTTTGTGCGTGACATGCTGCATCAATGTCACATTGAAGGCTCAGAAAAAAAAAAAAAGTGGCAGATGTTTGTTTTTCCTTGGATGGACTGCTGATTTCTGGAATTCCAGTTACGAGGGAAAGAAATTTAAAAGTGAATACTGCTTGTGTTTTACATCAGCCAAACAATCATGAAAAAGTGGATAAAAAGGAAGGATTTCTATTAAAATAGTGGATCTTGGTCTTTCTTTTATGGCAAATGTTCTATTCAACCCTGTCTCATATGTGGCCAGATGTGGAGATATTAAGCATGTGTTCAGTATTTTTCTGGGGGATTACTGGTTTTAACATGCTGTAGGGTACTAACAGGCATCACTGGGAGCGAAACCACCTTGCAATTGAGTAGATCTAGTGATCTGGTCTTTGTCTTGGGTTTTATTCAGGTGGTTTTGTTCAGAAACTGCATGATGAGGAAAGGCCCACTTACGGTAAAACACCCAGTCACTGTGTTTAAGCTGTTAAATGAATATCACAAACATTTGTCTGGCACTTTGACCAATGCTAAATAATTAGTTTGACATAAGTTTCTGACTGGATGGAAAATGTATCATGTTATGCTTATAATTTAGGTTTAGGAGTCTTTTTTTATGACTCATTGCTGATAAATGATAATCATTCAATCCTGTGTTGAGTTGCTAATGTAAACTTAGCATCTGGTATGGTAAACAACAGGACTGCTAACATGCTAACGTAACTACTATAATGACCCATGGCTAACTTCGGTGGCCTGTGTTGTTCCAAAAATACACACCCTGGAATCACCAATTCACTAACGTAACTTAATTCATGTACGTATTTATCCCAAACTATGGACCTTTCTGTGACCATTTCACAACATTAACCATGTGAATATAATGTTACCATGACAGTGAAAGTCACCTGAAAAAGGTCACTGTCCAAATAGACTACGCAAAAAACTCCAGGGAGACTGTGTATTTTCGGGAAAATGGGCCTTCGGGGGAGTGGATCTTTGTCTTTGGGATAACAGGCTGCCGGACAACTGGGCGTTCAGTACAATTGGATATTTTTCGGACTATTGGGATTTTGGAATAATGAGCCGTCGGAACAATTTCATTTATGCTAATGTTAGTTGTGTGAGGGGGCTTCTGTGCTTTTATCCCATGCTGCCCATTAATAGTTTCAGACACACAAAGGTACTTTATTAATACTTGCAAGAGCTAGCTTTGTTTAGTCTTGGTTAGTGTTACTGCTACCGCTACTAGCTAACTGGAACATCATGTTTGCTCGCTAGAACCAACAGATGTCTTCCAAAACTTAGCACTGGAACTGGATCACGCCTGGGGCCCGTAGAGCATGCGTACAACAGGCTAACTTCCGCTTTAGCTCTTAATTAGGAATAAAATTATTTAATTGTGTGGTTCTTCTAACCCTTCCAAATGTTATCAGACGGATCGAATGGATGAAATTCTGGATTCTGAATCGCTTCAAAGCAAAGCACTCTTCATAGGGACTGAGACTAACCGCTCTGAAGAACTACATACAGTATATGAAGGGGAATATATAATCTATACACTAAGTGTATCAACACCTACTGGGTGTAACTAATTTGTGTCACAACGGTTACAGTAACACTAACTCCCACTGCCTCTGGGATTTATTAGCTTTCAGTGCAAAATTAAACAAGTCTGCTTTTACATAACCACCTCAAAATGGCTGTCGTAAATTATCACACATTAACAGACGCTTCTGGTGTGTAACAGTGTTGTACTTCTGCTGTAAGACGAGTCATGTACAGCAAGCGCTAGGGGACAAACATCGCTCTGTCCGCTTGATTACAACAAATAAATACTACTGGGAGACGGATACATCTTCCGTGAGAGTGTGTGTGGAGCCCAGCACCAGGATGTATTTATGAATTGGGGCAAAGAAACTTGAAATGTCAATCTCTCCATGAGCAGCAGGGAAGCGATGGTTGCAGAACATTTTCTGACTCACTCATTCAAACTTTGTTTTACAGCGCTGACACGCACTCATGACAAGCAGCTAAAATGCTGCCTAATAAATATCGCCTCCGTTTTTATGCCTGCTTTGAGGTAGCCTTAATTAACCAGCCACTACACGCGCTCCCCAGTGACATATGTCCCTGCCCGAGCCAAAAATAACACCGCCCTGAGGGAGGACGACGGAGGAGAAGGCAAGTGCTTTGTTGGGTGTCTAAGTTGCATGCGTAGGTATCTGTGTTACGTGCTGTGTGTGTGTCTCCTGTGTAAAAAAAAAAAAAATGTTCCAAGGGCCGCAGTCTCTCCAATTTTTAATTCGAGTGTGGCTGCACATTTGCATTAAGAGTGCAGGCCTGGATCTCTGGTGGAGTCTCCCAGAGGAGTGCTTCAGAGGCCGAGGCCCCGGGCAGTGAGAAGAGCCTGCTTCCATGTGAGCGAGGCTGGGGCACAGCCACCTGTGAGAAGGTTGAGGAGGAGGACGAGGGAGGAAGGGAAATAAGAGATGGTGAGAGAAAGATATATTGTGATGAATAAATTCAGGACAGAGGAGGGAAGAAAAATAATACGGCCTGTGTTATACAGCATTTGTCAGCTCATCCATTCGTAGGGATGCCTGTTGCTGTGGTTTGCAGAGGTGGAGGTGAAGCTGTGTGATCAGGCAGGTCCAATGAACCTATATAACTGTGCAGTGAGGTGAGGAAACATCAGTAAGTTATCACAGGGGTTAGTGCACATAAAGAGCGGTGTGTTTCTACACACCTGAAACAACCTTTCCGCTAAACGGTTGTTTGCTCGGCATCTTCATCTCTTCAATCTCCTCGCTCTACTTTCTGCTTTCAGTCACCTCTCTCCGTAGTTTCCTTATTTAGAGTTCGGGTCGGTAAGACTGTAGAAACCAGGAAGAGCAAGCTAAATTTTGAACAAATCCAACTGAAAAATCTCAAGTTCTCCCTTCAAGCCTCCCTCCAGAGCCACCGACTGCCCCATGGCTCTCGCTGGCCAGCAAGGAGATGTGTTAGTGGCTAGTTTGTTACATTTAACAAGCTCTCTAAGTTTTTTAAATCTATTAAATACATAAATAATGGATGGATATACGATTATATACTGTAAGCACAAGCAAAATAGCCACAGAGAACTTACCTCAGTCCGAAAAAGCTACCTTGCTGGCTGTTACTGCTCACTGCTGAGGCCTTTATTATGCATAGGGTTTGAGGCAAAGCAAATATAATAGCAGTCTGACTTATCTAATGTAGACTGTGGGTATAAGCTGGCCAGTAGCTGACAACTATACAATCAACATGTTTTAGCATATTTAAACAGGAAACAACAAGAAAATCCTAGCTGGCAACCTACACACAAAATGACACAAAATGACAGGTTACCCTCACCCTGACGTGGTTGCTAACGGCATGAACGCAGACAAGCTAGCAGCTGTAATTACCTTTTCTCTTGAATTTGGCCATTTTAATGCCAGGGCTCGCCTTTCCATGTGCATGAGCAGGTAGCATGCAATGGGTTTATCAGAGTGTTTAAGCTGAAAACATCTGGAAATACGGTTGATGGAAGGGTGGAAAAACCAAAACAATACGCTGAAAGACGTTAAAATACCGTGCAGAGCTGAAGTTAACTGCAGAGTCAGGTGATAATTCTCTGTTTTTTCACTATAAGCAACACCTTTCATATAATGAAAACATTAGTGCAGCTTCAGCAGTAGCTGTCTTAGAGCTCCTGCTGCTGCTGGCATGTTTTTTTAGAGTTTCATAAAATTTGTTTTATGTAACTACTGTTTTGAATCCATTTGACAGTAATGACAGAAAACTTGTGGTTGAAATATGGACTTCATAAATTCAAATGTACCCAATTCCTCAAACTAATTGCAACTGTGCGCCGTTAGATTAATATGGCACTTTGCTATTGAATCCAAACCCAGACATCTACCACTAACCCATGAGCCAAGAGTTGAAGAGCTGATCCTTTTAATCCAAGAGTGATAATTGGTTGCGTCAAGTCTGGATACTGTGTGGTTTGAAGAAACAGCTGTTTCTTATACATAGCCTAACAAAAAAAAAAAAAAAAAAACATTTGCACCTATATGTGCCCCTTAATGTTCACTAAGAGCCAAACTTCAGATCCAAAACATAAACCGCTGTTTTGCAGCCAAGAGCTAATTGATATTTTTCCACAAACAGCATCCAGTAAAGTTCTCTAATGGCCTTAAATCTTAATCATTGCAGTTGCTCTAGACGAGACATGACATCATGGCAACAGGTAGCCCAGTTTGTTCCACGGGTCTTTAATCATCAAGATTGCCATCATAATGGCTGAGTGGGCCACTGGTTCACAAAAGAAGGCCTCTCTGTGTGGAGGAGTCAGATAAGGTATGTCTCTGCTTCAAACAGACTGGAAACACAGGAGAGGAGAACAGTGTTTCCTTTATATTGATGATCACGGATAAGACGATACTCCCAAACCGTTTCACCTGGAAGTTGCACTCATCAGCCAAACTGGAAATTAACATAATTTCATACAGAAGATGCTTTCTAAACATGATGCAGTGGACTAAACAACCGCAGATGGCTCTCAGACTTTGGACTCCCAAGACAATCAGATTCAAACCATCACCAATAAACAGACCTCTGCCAAAACACAATCAACTTCCCTGTCAACACATTCGCTGCGCTTCTTCCTCTTTTCTCTCCCCTCTTCCCTTCTCTTCTCCTCAGCCCTGCATGTTGGATGCCTCGGTGTCAGCCACACCAGTTATTCCCCTAATCCTAAACAGATTGGCTTCCGCCACAGAAGAAAACCCTCAGTCTGGCCGTCTCCTCGGCGCTTGCTCCGCAGAAACCCCATTAATCGGCAGCACATGGTGATAGGTTATGGAATGGATTATGGGCCTTGCGACGTATGTGGTCCGCTGGCTGCCTCGATGGTTGGCGTTCAGGGACACACTCCCTAACGAGGAGACAGAATTGATCAGCGCTGTTCTCACTTTTACAGCCTCCACGACTAAAAGGGGGAGGGGGACAGTTGTCAGTCATTCCTAATAGTTGCTCCCCTCAACAGCGGAGTCAATGGCTTTCTCCCTGATGTGAACACTGCATAGAAACTCATGCGGCGGGCTGAACGTGTAATTATCAAACTTGGAGCTGCTTATTAAGATGAGAAAGAGGACAAGGCGATTGTGTTCCTTTTATTTTTTGTTTCTCAGCACAATGGAGTAAGTGGAGGTCTGTGAAATCATGGCGAGGAAGAAGGATCTGAGAGGAGGAGGACAAGAGTGGGAGAGGGAGGGGGCAGAGAGAGAGAGAGACATGGGGAGAACGAGATAAAGGAGAAAGAGACAATCACACACACACACACACACACACACACACACACACAATAGTAGCAGAACATAATAGTGAGGTAACCACAGTTCTCTTTCTTTCTACTGCTGTGCCAGTAGGTGGTATGTGTGAACAAGTGTGTGTGTTTGTAAGTGTGTGTATAAATGTGTCTCTCTTAGGGGGTGGGTGAGGTCTCAGAAACACAGCTGCAAGGCCTGCTCTGTCATTTGAACAGCACTAGTCTGCCAAGGGTGAAAAGTGACCAAAATTATCCAAGAATCCAGGGTGAACCGTGTGTGTGTGTGTGTGTGTGTGTGTGTGTGTGTGTTGTAGGGGGTGTCCTAATTCAGGAGGAAAGGGTGAAAATTACACCTCTGCACACATGTCCAGAGAGTGGATCATACACCGGGGGGTTGGAAAGCCTTCTGAAAAAGGGAGGACAGTGTGTAGGTGTGTGTGTGTGTTGGTTGACAGTGTTGCTTTATTCATTTGTTTGTTTGTCAACATGATACCTCCAATTTCGGCCTAATATTAGAGATTGATACTCAACATAACAATAAAAATCTTAATCATGCTTTAGTTACTAGGAGTGGATACAGTGAGGAAAAGAAATGAAATACATTGACAGCGAACGTTTTGAATAATTAGTGCTGTCAGTGAACAGTTTGCACATAAATCAAAAATTAAAGTCATCACGTTACTTGAATGGCACCCAGTAGAGCGCATACCTCTGCCCAACAGTCCTTTATCTGCATTTAAATTGTACTCACTCGTAGATATCAGCCACCTAAATACATCCGTTTTTTCCTCCATGAGTTGTCACTTGAGAAATTATCAAAATGTCGAAAAAACGCATTGTTCCTGGAGCCGTTCCTTTATCCACATTCGCACCAAGAGTTAATGGGGTGTTTCCTGGTCTATGACTCATCCTCCATACAAGTGTCATGGAAATCCGTGAAGTAGTTTTTGTGTAAATCCTGCTGACAAACCAACCAACAAACGGACACGGGCCAAGGTAATAACATGTATTTTATTTCTTACTTCTTGATTTACATTTTATGTTTCATCTTGTCCTACAGTGTTTGGCAGTAATACATTATTGAGCATGACTTACATTAAGGTGATTACTTAATTTGTTACAGTTTTTATTCAGTTAATCTATGTTAATCTATCCATGGCCTGAATGGGAGATTGATTTAAAGGTGCCCTGATGATTTTTTAACCAGTAGTAGTGCTATTGAGTCAGGTTTTCACAAGTAATCGGTGCAGAAAACATTACTTCAGATTTGATCAGGCTATTGAGATAATCTACAGGTGGCGGTAATGCGATAAAATATGCAGGAATGTGTCAACAAAAGCAATGACCAAGACTGCCAGCAAGTCAACATGGATGTAAACTATGCAGGGATTGAAATGCATTTTGGCGAGCAACACTGAGTGTAAACATAACTGTTGTTTGTTTACAAGAATACTCCACACTGTATCTTTAATTTTTGTATGTGTGTGCTCAGCAAAGACTGCGGTCCAGGACTCGTTAGCTTGGCAAAGGGGCTGGAGGTCAAAGGTTGTAGCTAGCTTCTGCCAAAATAAGACATACAGTATGTGCCAAAAAGTTACTCAAACTTGTCTTGACATGAAATCTCTTTCAGCTGGCTAGCGAGTCGCTGGTAAAACTCTATGAATCACCTGGGTTTTGCTCAGAGTTGTTCCATGTGTGAAGCTGCAGCATAAGATAGCTTTTGATGGTCAGTTAATACCCTAAAACTGCAAGCTGTCTACATGTAAATTCACCAGTGTGTCCTTTTTCTGTGTCAACAGAAGATGTGATGTGTGGGTGTGGTGACTTTGGATATTTAAAGGCATCTCTGCTGGAGTTACGCAGAGTAATGGAAAGTTACTTCCCAAATACTTTTACTGTTGAGTAGTTGGTAAAGTAGTGCAATACATTTTTAAACGAGTAAGAAGAAATGAGTCATCGATCAGATGAGTAACTTGCCCAACATTGCGCACTTATATTTAGTTGAGAATTCTTTATTCAGTAAGTGTGTAGACTTACTTGCTGTATGTGCAAACACATGTGACTGGCCATTACCTCTGAGTGTGTGTGTGTGTGTGTGTGTGTGTGTGTGTGTGTGTGTGTGTGTCTGTGTCTGTGTAGGCCTATGTCTGCGCATGCAAGCCTGTAAACAATGGGACCGGTTCATAGACGCCACTGCAAGCGGCCCAAGGCCAGAAGGACGCCGGCTCAACAACAGCTCATACAGATGACTCCTTGGCTTCTCGCCCATTATCTTCCCCCAACCAGCCAGCCAGAACTACTCTGTGTTCTCTGGCCTTTTACAGAGGCTAATGAATAGAATCAGTAGCAAAACTTGAGGATGATCACAAAGATATCATCATGCTCACAGATTCAAAATGACAGCCTAGCCTGCAAGGGAAAATACTTGATGTGATAAACCCTTCTTAGTGCGCTCTTCTGGCCCACTCAGAGGAAGACGAACAGGTCAATATTCGACAGAGCAACATACAAAGTTTCTAGATTTAAAGCGCAATGACGAGCTCGGTTGCTGTTGTTTTTAATTTCCCCTGATTTTATTACTGCCCAGAATCAGCTGGATTTTTATTTCATTAGTGTTAGGAGCTAACCTCTTCACACCGCTGCTGTGTACAGCGTGTAGTGTTACTGCTGATATTACCGGTTATGTGTTTTTTTAAGCTTATTATTCAGGGCTGTGGATGTTCACATAATGGAAGAGAAGAGGTGTTTCACTGAACAGGTCAACTCAAAGTTACATCATTTTAAACTCTTTATCGTCTCTTCACACAGTTAAAAGCATTTAAAAAGCGTGCACTTTATCACATGAGAGGATTTTTTTGGGAAACTAGTGTAAAACACCTGCATGCACGTGGCTGTGTTTGTGTGTGGTGGGAAAATTGATTCTGTAGCCTTAACGATGAATGCCACTGACTTTTAATTTCTTTATTTAGTTTTCTTGATTTAGTTTTATTTATATGTACAGTACATATATTTTTTGCAGTAAGTGTTTTTTTCAGTGGAAATTGCCTGAAATAGCTACAGAGCGAATACGTTGATGTTGATTAATTGACTCATTCTGGATCAAAACACCAGGTTATCTTCTCCAACCATCTTTTCTTGGCAGGTGGGTGGGTCCCATGAACTTCCATCCTCATTATGAACCACAATCTTACTTTAAAATCACATCGGCACAATTTTAACTTTTAAGAAAAATCTCATTATCTTCTGGAACAGCAGTGGAAAGGATCCCGTGCAGCCCCGAGCTGCCCCGTGTTTCCCCTTTGCGTGTGTTGGGGATCTGAGAACTTCCCACACAATCCCAGACTGCCTTGCTCTTGATCAAAGGTACAGTGTGTTATTCAGAGAGCCTGAAAGTATGATAAAGGGGCCGCTGTTACAATTAGTGGGACGTTGTACATTTTTCACCACCGCCGCTGCCCCTCCCCCGTCCTCGTCTCGTAGATGCGTTGGTCGGACGGTTGTGGACATGAGAGCACCGGCTCTGACCTCTGTTTGACAGTAATGATCGCGCCTTGACCCCGGGCTTTTTTGTCTGAGTGATGATGACCCTGCACGTATTTTGTTGAGACATGACTAAGCAAGATGCTGGGGTGATATGATACACAACACACCATTTGTACGACTTGCAACAGGATGGTTAAACAGGCAGGGAGATGATAGAGTTCACTAACGCCAGCCCATTCTCTCCTCTTTAACTTTACTTGAGTTGCAGCTGCACTTCAAATCTCACATCCCGCTACAGTATATGCATGCATGGGAACTTGTCCTTTTCCCCCTGCAGTCCCCCCCGCCCTCATCCACTTCCTGCTATCTCCGGGGCCAATCTAAAGCTGTGCTATTACGATTCCTGTACTCGGTGTGTTGGCGGCCAATTTAGAACATCAACACCATCAATCAACCGGCCGATGGGGCCGACCAGCTGGCTGAACCGTCCTGTCCCGCTGCCGGACAATTTGTCATCCGACGAGGCCAAGCTGCGTTCATGTAACTACACCTGAACCTCTCTCCTCTCCGTCTCTCCCCTTGCTAAAAACCTCTCTTGATGACTTTTTGACTCGCCCTTTCGACTACTTCCTTGAAGTCTCGGCATCTCAGCTCAAAACCAGCCTCTTAACAAAAGCTGTTTTCTTTCTGTCCCTCCATATGAGGATAATTATAAACACTTATAGACATCCACAGGACAAGGCTCACTTTGGTTTCTCTTGACTTGTTTTTTTTCTGTCGCAGTCTCTTTTATTCACCGTTTTGGCCATTACTTTTGCTGGAAAAATAAACAGTGCATTGGCCATTACAAATGTTTCCCCTTTTTGCTTTATGTGGTTCGCTGAGGTGGGTCATTATCCTCCAGAATATATGGCCAACAAATAAACAAACAAATAAACATGCAGTGGAGAAACATTGAGTCATAGTTCTATAAAACCTTGGATACGGCCGTCCTGCTGACATAAACTACAAAAATATTTGATTTTTATGCATGCTTCCTGTACACTGTAGGGATAATAATAGAGTAGAACAGACTTTATATGTCCATAAAAGTCACAGACAGTCGATAAAAAGGAAGGCTTTTCCCAAACTTATAAAACAGAAGCAAGATTTATCTTCTAAAAACACGCGTCCAAAAAAAAAGAGAGACATTGCACTTTTGTCTGATTAAATTACTGTTCATTATTTGGTAAATTCTAATTAGAGATATGAATAACTGCAGCTACACATGACAAATGGCTTTTATAAATTCCCTGTAACAATGATGTCATAGATTCCTCCTTGCCCCATTGCTCACAACACATACACACTTGCAGACACACACACTTCCCCTCTTAATTGCTCAGTGTTCACTGCTTTGCCTTATTTCTCGGTCGCTCTCACTCTCCAGGCCAGCTGAGAGGCCCCTGGGGGCACTGCGAGGGCCTTGGAGTTGTCCAAACACCCCGAAATGAAGGTCTGGGGAAGTTCCTTGCTCTTTTGTCTCGGCCGACTCTGCCAGGGGAAACAAGTGCAGCACAGTGCGCAGACTTGGGAGTGTGTCTGCTAGGGTCATGATATGACTGCTCGGCGGTCCCTCGCTGTCACGCTACCATTTCTCCCCTTAGCTGGCCAGACAGCCGGCCCCAGCTGCACAACTGGCTGCCCTTTGCCAGCTCAATCAGACGAGGTCACCGACAATCAACCGGCGATGATGCACATCTGTGTGTCTGTGTGTGCCGTCCGGAAGGTATGGAGCAGCATGCCTCGTCCGAGTTTTTTAAATACAATGTATCCCGCACACTTTTACACAGTTCACACGAAAAAATCATGTCGTTGGCGTCTGCAGAAAGCAATTTGGATGATCAACTTTCGAGTGTGTGCAAGGGATTAACAAGAGTCTGCAGCAAATCACAGGCGAGGCTTCCAAATTTCTGAGTGAAAATGATTTCTGCTAAACAGAACCATACACCAAAAACTGGGCGGCTTCTTAACATGGTCGCACGCAACTTTTATTTGCCTGTAAATAATTTTCCAACATCCCATTCAAGAATTGGAGCGTTTGATTTTCGCTTTTATGAGAGCATGTTTTACAAATGCTGCACGAGCCAAGAGAAACTGTACCTGGCAGTCGTGCCGAAAAAGGCTTTCCTCACCTTCTCTCGGTATTAATGAGGCCAGAAACAGCTCGGACTCGAAGCCAGAATAGATTACATGCGGCGTGAGGCAGTTGCTAAGCACGTTGCATGACAGACGTCGGCACAAGTGCTGCTGAAAAGATGCCGAACTGGATTCTGTCACATTTAACAGAGACAGATTAGAACAATTAACGTTCAAAAATATTTCTGTTATGAATCCATGAATCCAAAATCCAAGCTGAAAATGTATAGCAATGTTATAAAAACATTTCTGGTATTGTGAGGTATGTGCTATTTTTGCATTTAATCCTTCTAGTTGCAGCTTGTGTGGCGCGCATTTGATACCTGGAAGAAGAATGCGTTTAGGTGCATGGGGGAGCGATTGGGGTGAAATTATAACAAGCATAAATTGGACCCTTGGCATTGGCCTTTCTTTGAAAAGTCTTAATGACAAATCACCACTTTCCCTTTCACCTCCTCGTGTTTCATCTGGGATCTACCCAGGGTGCTCTGCTCACATCCAGAGCGCCACATCATTGGCTGAGCCGCTTAAGCCTCGCCCATGGCCACATTCTCAAGCAAACATTTTTGGTTTTATGCCTGCCTGGACCTTCTGTGCTAAATGGACTTTTACTGTTACCACTGACTGTTACCGCAGACAGGCAAAGTATGTGGGAATTGTGGTGTTTTGTTGCGGTGCAGGGATCGACTCCCTTGCAAAAAAATATCTTAAATTATAAATCATACATGTCTTTTAACATATGAATGAGAACCAAACTACTGCAAGTGATTGTTACATTTGTTCCATATATAGTTTATTGTAGCCTTTCCTCTCTGCTTCATTTAAGATGTTTATTTTCTCCCTCAAACTTGTAAAATTGACGATGAACAGACACACTGTGCATCTTTGTTTAAAAATTCACTGAAGGAGAAGAAACAATTAACAAACGGTAATGACTTAACCAAAGGGGGGGAGTTCAATGCCTGCTCTTGCATACCTTTCTCTCTGTTTTATCATCAGCTTCCCCAATACAAATAACAACATGAACATGCTTAATTTAAAATCTAGACTTCATGTTGTCCTATTTTGTGGACAAAGTTGGATTTTTTATCATGCAAATCCAAAAAGGAGGATGGTTTCCTGGTTGTTTTGATAAATAATTACATCTTTTTACCTGGCCAGGCTGAACAAACACACGACCCTTGACCTCATCGCAGAAGAGCGGACTGTGTCACATTCACAACATGAAACCACAGTCAGACCTCCAGACCTGACTGATGGCTAAGCTAAATCCAAGTCCAGGTGACCACCAGCGGTCCCTGTCTGCAGCCTCGTCTTGAGGGTCTAACTACTTAATAAGTGGCTGTCCCAGGTTTCCTGGACATAGTCCAGACCCACTGAGGCCCCCTTAGAACGGACGCCCAAAAGGGCTTCATTTATCAATCAGACCAATCACAGACTTTTCCGGGGCTAGGGATGGCCACATGTTGGGGATTAGGCGCGGGGAATTCAGTACAACCAAATTGTGGAGAGTTAGTCAGTTAGAGATTATAGCAAATCAACAATGAAAAGAGTTGGATTACACAGCACTTGCAGCTGGATCGATGTGGTCCGGGTATCATGAATCAATGTAAATTCAAAACTCTTAGAAATTAAACTATATCATTTTCACTAACCAAAGACCACAGCAGCTACAAATGACAATATAGGATAATACCAGAAACTGAACTACTGTTTAGCATTTAGCCAGGGTGACCATATTTTCCAACCTCAAAACCGAGAACCTTGTGACATTCATGCATGTGGACACATATACGCTTACGCAAGCACACCAGCAGGGACAATTATTTCAGCGTTTAGCACACCTACCAAGCACACCTTTCAACACCATGGACACCGTGAGTGTAGCATTTTCATAGCATGGTATATTACAAAGAAATGAGTGAGCCTCCTGGAGCTCTTTAGATTAGACTGACTTTCTGTTTGGCGTGGCAGCTAACCATTGACGCACTGACAGGTCCTGTCGGAAAGAACTACAAGCCTCATAGATATGGATCAAATAAGAGAAATCTTGATACAGTAGCGGGAATAAAATTATTTAATAGTGCGGCTGTTCTAGACTCTCCAGATGTCATTGGACCTAATGGCTCAGATTCTGATAGTTAAACAAATCAGTTTGTGGCCATTTTGCATTGTTTATGTTTGTGGGTTAGGTAATAATGAGTGACAAACAATTATTATTTTAATTGTGGTAAAACAAGGACAATTTTCTTAGTGAATGCTGAATACCGGGACATCTTAATGTTTTACAGATATAGAGTGCTGCAATGATGACATATTTTTGTAGGCTAACCTGTAAGTTAGCATCGCCCTGGTTTCCCGGGTGAAAAAGTGCAAAAAAATAAGGTCTGTGGCAAACACAACTTTATGATACTTAGTAAAAAGTAAACGTTAGGCTTTAAACAATATATATGCAACCAATATACAACTATAGTTCTCACACTTTGCTATAAATTGAACAGTCTACAAGCTGTAAAGTTGGAGTTAGAATAGTTTACAACTTAAGTCCACCTGTAAAGCTGGACTAATGAGCAGATGAGTTTCTGTGTTCAGTAGAATGACGTTAAATGTCATCAACAAACTGCATTTAGCAGCTTTTTAGCAACCACCTTTTTTTGAGACACGTTAATGCTTTGTTATTCAAACATCGGGCTCTTACTGGCTTATTCTATGTCGTAGAACAAAACGTGAAAAAACTCTTAAGCTTGTCTAATTCAATACCCATTCGAAAAACCCAGTGACTTCAAAACGAGCAGAGGTTCAGGACTCATTCCTGTGGCACTCAATTTGTTGGGACTTGGGAAAAACCCAGCTTGAAGCCAGGACTTCTCCGTACATTTAGCTAAAATGCTAAGCTATTGTAAAAGCTGCATAGAAGAGTCATAAAATCAGAAACTTGGCTTTAGACAACGACATTTGTACCAAATTTTGCTAATGTGAGCCACCATGAGCTATGCTGGTCATACCAGGCTGTAACAGCAAAACCCCAAGTGTGTTGAATTGAGTAATGCTGCATTTTGTGGCTTATGAAGACAGCTTTTAATTTAAGAGAGAAATAATTAGTAATTTCTTCCCTCAAAAGTTACACAGTCTGGCCACGCCACGTCCACAGCATCGCAACTCAAATGTCAAAGTGGTGTGACATCACCGCATTGCAAATAAGGTTCATCTGAAAGCTGGGAGTAGATAATTATTGTTACCCAGCCAGCACACGAGCCGCGAGCTGTGCAACTGATTTAGAAGTCGGCGGAGGGAGACGAGCCGTCACCGTCACCTCTGGCATGTTGTGTCACTCCTGCTCATTTCCATCTCTGCACACAGATGACAGATGAGGCTCTGACAGGTGTCGGGGGAGAGCAGAACAGGTCTTGTCAGTTATTCACTCGCTCACCCCCCACTGCGTGCGACATGCACGCTTTGATATACCATGACTGTAACTACGGAGAGAAAAAGGTGTGTCTGCTTCTGTGACAGAGAAATAGGAAATGACTGAGGAAAAGGGAGAAAAATGGGAGAAAGGAGATATGGTTGCAACAAACAGCGTGGAATGGTCCTCTTAAAATAGCAAGCAGACAAAAAACAAAAAACAACTGAAGGAGTATATAAGCATATAATGTCTGCATAAGGACAGTCGTATTTGTTTGGCACATTGGGAGAGCGCGAAAGATGTTTAGAGCAACAAAGGTTAGAAATCCAGGTAGCCAGCTTTACTCCATGTGACACGTGTCATCGCTCACAAAGCCCTTTTGTGGTGCTGGTCTTGGGACACGTGACAGCACAATAGATGCACCTCAGGCCTAAATTAACAAAGCCTCAGTAAGAATGAAGGAGAGAAAACGTGCATTATTTCACCTTATTGGCCTAAATGAAGACAATTATCCTCATACTGCCATTAATTGAAAAGCATTGTGTAAGCAAGGCCAATGAAATTAAGAAGTTTGTAGAGAGTATCTGTAGCCATTTCTGTAACTTTCTCAGAGACGGGTTTATTAGGATATTTATTGTGTATATTTCAGTCATAAATTCATGATTATTTGAGTTCATAAAGCCATTAAAAACTTATTAAAAATGTAATAAATAAGGTGTTAAAAAGGTTGATAAGAAAAGTGTCTAAAGGGGACTTTAAATGTCTTTATGTATGAGGTTTATTTAATGCAGAATGTTAAAGGACCACAGTTTAGTTAAGGGCATTGTGGGAAATGTTGTAATGTCGTGTAGTGATGTCATGGGTCAGTAGCATTATGGGTCAGAACCACCGTGGCTGCAAAGGAAGAACACATGGCTTCAAAATACCGCTATTCTACATGTGGTCCAAGCGGTGCACGCAGTAATTGTCTTTCACTTGTTTCACATTAATGAATAATGTTGTTAATGTTTATGTTGTGTGTGTGTTTCAGACTGCTTATCAATGGACACTATTTTGAGACTTTTTAATGACTTTTATTTTGTAGTAGTCTGCTGAAGAAACAGACAGAGCTGAAATATAACTTCAGAAGTCTGTATGATGCGTGGCCATTACTTCATTGGACCGGTGTAGCTACAATTACAATATAACAAAAATGTACAAAATGAACGATTACACTAAATGAATAGTGAAAAGGCAACCAAATAAACTGATAAAAGACTCACAAAGCCTCACATCTGCACTGTATTAGTCACATAATATGTGTATCATAAACATAATATCAGTATTTCATTTTTTGATATCTTGGTTTTCGTCAATACAGTATATTTCGACACCCCTAATATACAGTACAAGTATCATTTCATATCTGTGGCTTCCACTGCGTCATTTACCTGTAATTTATTTGCAGCAGTCAATGAAAATATGTGTCAATTCGCCACGCACGCACCATTGCCAAAGAAATTAACAATGATTTTACACAGAGGACAGCTTAAGCTAATGACTTGGTGTCAGCATGAGGACAGACTTTGCAGATAATGGGTACTTCCAATAAGAGTGCTTTTCACAGAGGGGGTTATCACCTATGGTAAGAGTGTGTAAGTGCTTTTCACGTACAGTATAGGTCCATGGCATTGGACCGTGGACACAGAGGTAGTACACTATTAGCGCACATTACTGGAAATAAATTAGCATGTAATTTTATCATTTTATTAAATGATATTTTGGAGGTCTAAAAGTACAGCAGCTGTAATTGTGATTGAAAGTGTTTTAAGCGGCAGGATTATCATGCATTTATGCAAAGAAATTAAAAATCTGACACCTAGGTGTGGAATTTGTATCATCTCAGTGTTGGTAATGATATTAATTAATACTGGTAATGAACGATTAATGAGGACTGGGAGTTTATTCCAAGCCTATAGGCCGTCTAGCTCCACCAATAGAGGTGTCATTGTTCCTCAACTCTAGATTTCAACTAAGGGGCTCGGGCGAAAAATGGAGCTAGACCCCCCATATTTCATTTCTCCCTCGCTGATAGCATTTATCAGCAGTGTCCTGATAAAAACAAAATATGCAACTTAAGCCCGAGCAGGGCTAAGCCGCCGAGGTGGACAGGATTACCTGGAGGCTAGCCGGGACAGGCATCAGATTGTACTGTCATAAAGGGCCATTAGCCTCCTGGCAAACTGTACCTCAAGCCCAAGATGACAGAGCTTTTCAAGACGGACAGGGGGGGAAAATATGAAACTTAAATTCGTCATGACAGACATCTCAATGAATGAGACCCCCAGAAAAAGACTCTGTGAAGCAAAACAAACAGAGAGATCCTTTATTATATACCATTTTTATGTTCATTTTGACACCTGTGGGAATTTTAATTGATTATTACTGCTTACGTTTCCGCATGAATTCATCATATCCACTGTTCTCTGCTGGATGTATATGAAAACAGAGACCTGGTTTTCCACACAACACACAATGGAGTAGACTTACTGACTGGCTGGGATTAAATTTAATACATGATCTTGACAGACATATCCTGGAAGCATTTCGCTCCATCTGCAGATTTCCTAGGAGCAAAGCTTACATGTTTTTTCTTGGATTTGCCTCATTAATTGGCTAGCTAAGTCCCCTTAATCCACGATGATCACTTTCTTGTATGTCTAAGGGCATTTCTTTAAGCCCGCATATCCCGTTACTTTTCCTCGCCCTAATACTTCACAGCTTTCGCAAACAAAATGAAGCTCGGAGACAGCTGAACTTTCCGAGGCATGCTCAGTTTTGAGTGGCACCGGAGGAAGCCTCCATTTTGAGTCGGAGGAGAACGGCTATGCAAAGTGTAGCTGTTGGGGGGGGGGGTGTCTAGACAAAGTGTCCGCAGGTACAGCGAGTATACGACTGGACGACGCTGCAGACAGCCGGCTGTCTTCCTATGCGCTGTCACTTTCTCTGACATGAAGAAGACGTCCTGTCTGTTATCTTTGAGGTGGTGATCTGGATTATTTGGTGACACACACACTTCTCTCTTCTCTCCACCCATTTCCATCCATCCACCTCTCACTGTGCACCGCCTCTAGGCCATATCATGAGCCGGGCCTTGTGATAAAGAGCCAGGCAGCCGGTGGGAGGGGGTGTTGTGGAGGGGGGCAGACGTCAGACTGGCCGAGCAGGCTTCAGCTGGAGTCTTCTTCTGTCTGCCCCGTCTGTCTCTTTCAGTGTACTTATAGCGGCTGCCGACCTGTCCTTTCCCAGAGGGCTTTGTGAAAGGACAGAAATGTGATGCTGCTACTCAGACGCAAGTTATAGTGGAGATGTTGTACCCCCCTCACCACTCCTCCACCTCCTCCTATTTTACCCGAGCAGAGAGACTCCAGGCGCCAGGCGCGGTGTAACTGCAGTCTCAGGTATGCTGGGAGGACATCGCAGTCACTTCCCAGGGCTTCACCTGCACCTGAGACTGAGTGACGCGGGCACCGTGATCAGCTCAGGGAGGGCAGCTCAAAAAACAGACAGAGTATCATTCATAAATCAAATTCTGGCCTATTCAGTTGTCGTTGTATAGCTTATAGCAATTAAATTTGACTGGACCCACCATTTCAATCCTATATAAATGGACATTGTGACACAAACTTATTCTGCTGTCAAAAATGTTGTTAGTCATCGTGAGGGCAGCTAATAACTGAAGAGCTTTCAGGTGCTCTATGTATGTATGTATGTGCTGCAGCCAATCTGATAATCGATTAATCAGCTTTCAAGCAAATTTGTGTTCATTCCAGCTTCTCAAGTGCAACAATTAGCTGCTTTTCTGATGTCTTATCTGTCTTATTTGACAGTTAACTGACAGTTATCCTTAAGCTTTGGACACTTTAAGAAATCCGCTTAAAGGATAAGGATAAAGGATACATTTCAGTCATTATCTACTCACCCCCATGCCAATGGAAAGTCAGGTGAAGTTCTGTAGTCGACAAAACATTTCGGGAGCTTCACAGCAAAACAGCGTTGCATCATTCTCCTAAAGCAAGAAGTAGATGGGGACTTGTTTTAAAATGTAAAAAAATGACTGAAAAAAACAACATAAAATGGCTCAATACAGCTCGTCCAGCGCAATCCAACTCTCCAGACGCCCCAGGATCCCAAATTAATGGGAAAAGATGTTATTTACACCCTTGAGGTGCGGTCAAACTCATGCACCCATTTCAGACGGGGTGTACGCTTATGCTTTTAGCTTAGCCACAGTGAAGTCCCCATCCACTTCAGTTGTTTAGAAGAATGCCGCAACGCTGTTTTGCTGTGAAGCTCCAGAAATGGTTTGTGGACTACTAAACTGTAGATAATGACTGAAATTTTCATTTTTGGGTGAACTTAGGTATTTTTCAATATGTTTCAACATTTTATAAATAAAACGATTGACCAGTGAGTTGAAAAAATTATCTGCAGACTAATCAGTGATGATAATTATTAGTTGCAGCCAGTAACAAGAAGCAAGTCTTACTCCTTTAATCATCCCTTCAAATGAAAACAGTATTTTTATTCTTAAGAATTGCTACTTAATTTACTCTAATGTGTGCAGACATGATCTTCTGTTTTAAATGGTGCGTTATAACTAAAACCTGCATTTTTAACAAGCATTTCTACATCGAACTGGAATGAGGCTTTTAAAACACAGTGGCATTTACTTCCTGCACTTTCTCCCCACGTCTCGTTCCTCTTCCCTCCGAGTGTTGTGGCATTGTCATGTGTAAAGGCTTAGGATGATTACAAAATAATTTGAAAATAGAATAAGTACGTCGAGCCTAAGTTGAGGTTTGCTCCGTCTGTCAACATATGACAGCTGCAGAGCAATTTTCATTGTGGTACGAGTGGTTTTGTGGTAAATGCACGCTCTCATTTATCTAAAATACATCCTAAGCTGTGGCTGCCGCTTCATTATTTGAGCAGGCCACATGGGTTACAATGTGCATTTGTTCCTAAATGAAAAATCTTTGCCTGAATTTGACTGACTTGTGTGCATATGTTTTGAGGAAACTGCACGTGGCTTTAGTGGTGCTGTGGGAGAGAAATTCAGAGGGGGAGAGAGAAAGAGTTTTCTGTTTTCCCAAATATTTGCAAGTTTCTTGTAAGCGTTGCGCCACCCTTTGCCTGCCGAACTGTTATTGAAAACCATCTATGCTGACAACAGATGCTTTAGCCCAAGCTCTGCATGAGGGTCTTTTTTTTTTCTTCAAGTTCACATCAAACCAAATTAATCTAGAAGTCTTTTTTGCTTTTCGCATCGTTGCCACACTGTTAGAGTTTGACAATAAAATGATGAAAACTATGGTTTGGAGCCAGTCCCAGAAAGTTCAATTATGTAAGAAAAGTCACTTCCACACAATAAACCTCAAGACACAACATTGCATTGACTACATAAATCTGCATATTAAGGCCCACTTTGCTTTTGATAAAATGTGTGTGTGTGTGTGGACACGCAAATAACAAAATTCTTATTACTAAATCATGTTATGGACAGTGCCCCACAACCATGTGGTGCAGATTACATGATGTCATGCACATCCAACATTTCATTGTCACACCTACAGTGTGACAACCCAGTAAAATGTATTGGTGATACCAGTTAGGCTACTTATTTTTCATAATTATTTCAAAATGTAATAAAGACAAGACTGACGTGTTCACACTGAAGAGTCACTTTGTTTCTGCATTACAGCGGGCAGGTAAGGAACCTCTGGGTTATTTTGTATTTTGAGCTTTCAAACTCAATATAACTCAATATAACAAAGGATTTACATCCTAGCAGATGATATATTGATTCCTAACAGGTAAGACTAAGCCTACTGTCATGCCATCTTTCATAACATATGCATTTTATCAAGCTTGCTGTAGTTGTGACTGTTTCTGTGTTGTCTCACCTTGCCTTGCCGTAAAGCAAGGTTACTGCTGCGCTCTCCTGCGCAGTTAGCGCAACCTCTATCCGCTTGAACAGCTTCAGCCTCCCGCAAGTCCTGCGTTAGAGCCATTCATTACCCGACAGCAGCACAGCGACAGCACAGCTAACATGTCAGACAAGAAACAGACCGTGGACCTGGGCTTACTGGAGGAGGATGATGAGTTTGAAGAATTCCCAGCCGAAGGTAAATAATACAGATAATACTTGCTCTTGTTTGTACTTTTACTGCGCATTGGTAACTGAACTGCTCCGGCTTTTTCTGTGCTAGGCCCTGCTACAGTGACTCAGCTAGCCTAGCCTTATTAGCGTTAGCATCAGCTAGCGAACTTACCGTCAACACCACAGCTAGCTCATTTATACAAGCTAACTTAAACTCTTAAGTTGAAGTCGAAGTCGAAGTCGAAGCTATCTGTCTTCTTCTAGTGTCACAGCCATTGTGCTTTTATTGTTTTGCATTTACTTCTCAGGTGTTATGCTAGCCTGTACACGTTAGCTTCTTTGCTAACGTTTGCTTGCTAGCTAGATAATATAAACTCATGCTTACACGCTTTCTGTGTGTTCAGGTAAACAGAAAGCTATAGTGAAGTCAAGCTGCGTGTGACAGTTTCAGACAAACCTGCTGCTGGAGGATATATCTACTTTGTTTTCTAATATTGTTGTTATCCTAATGTTTTATGTTTAGATTGGACGGGGCTGGATGAGGATGAAGATGCTCATGTCTGGGAAGACAACTGGGATGATGACAATGTAGAGGATGATTTCTCAAATCAACTGAGGTAACATAATCTGGACATTTAGCAAAATTCACAGCGTGTAGCTACACCACACTCTTTGCATGCTGTCAGCGTATCAAGCACAGCAGGTCAAGTTGAGTGCTGGGCACAGTTGAGTCATATCTGCTGTGACTTGAACGGGGCACTGACTTGTTGAAGTCAGTCTCAATGTGTAGTTCACCACAACACAGTTGCAGGTCGAAACCACGTACATGAGACACACAGCTCTTTGATTCATTATTTTACTCAAACTAACTGACCCAACAACACCCAGCATGTGTCCACAGATAAGTACATCAATAAGTTAGTTATAATATATTGATCCTTGAAATATTTCCAGATTTTACTGTACAATTAGCTACTTTTGATTCATGTGTTAACTATCATTGTTAACAATTATTTGGTTGACTTGGCTGTACTGTGAAGTATTACTGTAAAACCAAAGGGTGATGTATTTGAAAATGATTGTTCTGTGATATCTTATTTAAATGTGCACAATCGAGAAATTAGAAACACGAATGAGCAAACAAAATAGCCACATAAACACTGAAACAAATGCTCGTGATAAGACAGAGTTAAACATTGGTGACAGGACCAGGTAAAAGTGATATATCTTTTTCAACTTGCCACCAGATAGATATTTGAAAAAAATAATTTCCTCATAAATTCTTGCAGGACATTTCAAATAAAACTGGAAACTGAAAATCCAGTAGATAGCTTATGGTCTTTTTAATATTGAAAGGGTTTTCTCCAATAGAGAAGATACTATTAGAAGAGTCTTCTCTAATGTATAGCTTGAATTGTTGGAAGCTAGTAAGCTACTTATACAAATATAAAACCTTTTATTTCATATTATGCAGCCAGTGTGCAGCTCTTCTTCAACAGCTTGGGCTTGTTAATTGCTGCTGTATGTTCACTTCAGTTATTGTGCCAAAAACACCTTGAAAACAAAAAAATAGGGAAGACAACTTCTTTAACTATCTTGAGTTTAACAGTGTTACTCTTTTAGTAGAGTTATGCATTACACATCAAATTAATCTATAAGAGTTGTCATGCATTCAAGGCCTACACTTATACTTATTGAATAATCAATAACTGTTGGTAGATAAGTGGCTGCTCTGTTTTTATTTGAGTACACTTTGGACAGTAATATGCTATTGTTTTATTTAGGACAATTATGATAGCCGTGCTATTAAGCTGTTCCTTAAAGTTATCATTATAGTTAAAGGGCACAGCTGCCATATATGTAATCATCAAATCCATAGCTGCACGCATTATGCAATATTTATATATTTTCTCACTCCCATCTCTTAATGGTTCTCACAATCAATAGCCAAGGGTACTTATGCCTCAACCACCCACCTGTAATCATCTCTCCTGACTTGATCTTTCTATTTTCCTCTTTCCTCCCCGCAGGGCCGAGCTGGAAAAACATGGTTACAAGATGGAGACATCATAACGGCTGACAGGGCCTCTTCAGTATTCGAAGACATTGGATATGGACTTTATATTTGAATATTAGTTGTTGACCACACACACCACCGGAGGAGATTCGAGGATCTTAATTTGTTTCTCTCTTTTTTTTTGTAAGAAATATTGATGGAAGTAAAGTGTTTGGAGAAAACCGTTCCTTTGAGTCCTTTTACTGACCACCTATACTGCTAATGTCTACACCATGGCATTTATATGTAATACATTTGCTGTTGTTCACACACTACATCTGAGTTTATTTCACCTTTTTGTGTGTTGAACGGCTTGGTAATATTTATTCTGATCTACAGAGTGCTCCTTGACATCTTACCTGAAGAAATTGAACTGCATTTCTTCAGTAATTATGGGAACATCAGTCACCTTCATACACCCAATTCACGCAGCGTCACCGATAGCTAAATTTAAGTAATGTTCATTACCAGAAATGTAACCCATGTCCCTCAGTTTCACCTAGTTCTTGGACTGCTCTTAGTCCTTGTTACATAAACTAAACCCATCTTGGAGGTTATTAGTTTTTGAATTGAAGATGACTCAGGGTTTGGCTAAAATATCTACAAATTACAGTCTTTGTAAGAGCTGTTGATCTCCGAGACACACCTGCCAAGTCAATCCAATCTGCTTGTAATGGACAGCTTGTTTTTGCCCTCTGACACATTGTCCATTTGTTTTAAGCTACATGTATTTTGAACGATATTGCTCGAGTTCAAATGCTCAACAGAATTTATCATAGACATTCGTGATGGCTTTGTTGCAGCCGTACTTTTTTTTGTAAGGCTCAGTTTATTGAACTGTCAAAGTGATGAGAGGGAAAAGGGAAACGTGTCCACAGGAGGAAATAGAGATGCACATAAGCAGTGTGCAGTGGAAGTACATTCAATGCAAACAAGTGTGTGTTTGCGGCACATGCTGCACACATACAGAGGCAGTTCTTCTGCACTGTGCTGTATAACAGCCCCCTTCCCTCTCAGCCCCACAGCGCAGGGCCGAGTCCCTGAAGGAGAGATTATCCACTGCCGTGTTTGTCAGAGGCAGGGAGGGGGTCTCAGCATGGGGCCTCCCAGCCTGCCTTGCCCGGGCCTGCCCCTACTGCCAGCCAGGCCCTTCTCTTCCGCTTGGCACAGCGGGGACTCCTGTACTGAACCAGAGGCCAATTTATCCCTGCCACACTCCCCCAGCAAAATGATTTCTCTCAGTGTTTTGTCGACTCTCAGTCCCAGGGTCCTAATGAGGTGAAATGGATGCCAGTAAGACCAAGGCTGCAAGAGCAGCTTTCATCCTGAAAACATCCTTCCTCTGCCTCTAGAAAGTGAAAAGTAATCTAAATGTTTACTCAAGTACTGCATTTACGTGTTGTTTTTGTATATTCCTTTTATATTACCATTCTGTGCAACTTCATTTGAGACAAAGAATGGTTTTGAATCCACTATATCGAATTAAAGTAGCTGTTAGTTCTCTGGATAACATGGATTTATTTGCACTCAAACACTCGATAAACTGCATGAAGTGTGTGACAGGAATGTTGGCTCCACATTAACCAAGGTTCATTTATCATTTTGCAACACCAGGGTTGCAACACCAGGGTTGCAAAACGAAACGTAGTTCTTTTATGCCAAATCACAGTCACAACTACAATAAAACAAACTAGTTTAAAGAGTGGAGTGGAGAATGAATCGAGGAGCCTCACAGCCTGAGCAATGAAGCTGCTCTGTAGTCAGGTGGTTCAGCAGCAGATACTTCTGTATATTTTGCCAGATGGCAGCAGGGTGAACTAACTGGCTGGAGTGGGTGTTGTCTTCTAGTGTCCTCAATGAATGTTCATACACTGACGGAAATCCCCATCTTTATCAAGTCATTTCTGCTTCCAGTCTCTACAATTTTTCCTTTTTCAAGGAAAGTTACCGCAGAAATAACCTCATAAACATGTTGAGTTTACAATGATTATCCAAAAGTCCAAACCCATCCCAGCCATAATCTGCTCACCCCGCTGCCGCCTGGCAAAAGATACAGAAGTACCACCCGACTACGATCCTGTCCTTTCATTAGGCCCCTGAAGTCTGTATAGTTTTAGTGTGTGTAGCTTAGGAAATAACAGACAAAAATAATTGATCACAGATCTTAAAACCTTTTAATGCGACAAAAGTGATTTATAACACGTAATATTTATAGACTTTTAATGAAGTGAAGTTTGAATGCAGCAGCTTTTATATAACTATTGTTCCATTATGAAAATGATAATTTCTGCCACATTTAGAATATTTTTTTCCAGCGCTCCCGTGGGTGGCCATTCCTACTAGCTTTTGTTCGCTTCCTCTTGTGGATCTGATTTACCGGCAACTATTTGCTGTTTATATTTGGAAAGAGTCAATCTGCACTTGAAAGTGTTACACTCAGATTTTGGCACTGAAGGCTGGAAGAGGTGGAAGTGGAAATCTGTTAGCTGAGGTCAAGCGTTTGAATGTTGGCAACCGAAAGCACGCTGACAAGCATCTGACAGTCTCTCGTTCTCCTCTGGGATAATACAAAATCCCTGTTTACTACCAGTTATTATCCCAATCAGCTGCATATCACAGCCCAACAGCTCTCCTGAGCCCATATTGTGATTGAAAAACAATGCTCCAGCTGCTACTGATATACATGTCAATAAAGAAAATAAATATTTTGTTGGTGAGTACTGAAGAGAATAAAGCAAGGTCACATATTCATCAAGTGAACTCAAAGAGCTCTAAATCATACATACGCGATACTCCGATCTGTTTATGCCCTTGAAACTAAGGGCCCTGGGCCTGATGATTATTCTAAGGGTTGGGAAGTCAGTGAAGTGAGAGAATCGTTAAGTGAGAGCAACAGAGGAGGACCTGTGACCATTTTGTTTGTGCTGAGAGCATGAGATTGGTCCCTTGTGTTTGACGCCATGAGGGCCTCGATTGGCCCTCAACATTTCAACCTCACACAGTGGCTCTGCGCTACTTCTTCTTTGATCCCATTTAATCCTGAATTTAATTTGTGCAAGCATTTTTGTTGTTCCTTTGTGACCCACATGATTCACCTTGACATGTACGAGAAGGCTCACTGTGGCTGATATTGACTGACGTGGAGGGAGGAGAATAACAATCTGCTGGGTGATTATTCTGGCATCATTGAAGGGTCACGTTTCAAATCTTATAAACAATGCCTTACTTTTTAAAATGGTAGTTTTCTATCCTTGATTTTGTGGTAGCAAAGTTGAGCATTCACACAGTAACCCAAGCCATGTGTAATACTTTCACCAGATTACGATCTGGATCGCTCTATGGGAACTACTGAATGCTCCGAATACTGTAAACCGATTCTTAAAGCCTAGATTCTTCAAAAAGCATTTTCTTATTTGGAAACCGTTTTCCCTCGGCCCACGCAGTTCTGACACCACATGACTTCATGCAAGAGATCAGCCAATGGAACAGTAGCGAGGACTATTTCATAACACTTCATGTTGGGAGATGGCAGATCCATTGTTCTCAAGGCCCACAAGCCTGTGGGCGAGAGTCCCTGCTGTGTCTACACTGAGGGAACACACCAGCCTCCCAGGCTATATTTTCCTCTCTTTTCTGCAAACACTGGAGGCTACTGTGACCGTTCCAGCGTTCTCTCCCCACCGCCGCAGGCCCTGCTCTTCTCCCCTCTCCAATCCCCTCACCGCCGAGCCACGGAGAAGACGAAGCTGTCGCTGCACAGCTAGGAAGCGTGCAGCTGCTACTATAATAGCCCTAATTGCACGTTTCTTTTGTTGAGCTGAAATTATCGGCGGGGCTACAATACTACTTCTAAATCCCCCAAAAACCTCCAAGTAAAGATGGAGGGGAGAGATTAAAAAAAAAAAAAAAAAAAAAAGACACTCCGAGTGCGTTCACCACTCTGAGACTGCCAACCCGATGCCGAATGGCCCACACCTGCACGCTCGCACCCCCGCTAAAGTAAACACAGATAATAAGGTATAATTACTTTAGAAAATAATAACGAGGAGCAACCCTTCAGACCCCCTTACTCCCAGTGACAAAGGGCTGCCTGTTTATTGTGGGGGGTGAAGCAGCCCCAAAGGACGCTGGCGAATGTCCTATCAAAAGACCAGAGGGCCTTACTGAGGGTCCCTTATAGGACAGCCATCAGTGTCAAGGAGGACTGTGGCTTTTAAGTCACTTCTACCCTAAACTGCCTCAATTAACCAGTATGGACTGACCACAGGCTACTTTTCCAGCTCCATTCATTCTCATCAAAATGATCCTGTTGTTGTCTTGAATTTTTCCTTCCCTTTCTATGGGATCAGAATGAACACAGACAATCAAAAAATATACCAATAATATCATGAGCAAAGTAAAATTCTGTTCACAGTAGTGAACTTTGTATGCCGTGTATGACTAAAGACTATAATGAGGAATTATCAGTTCCATCAGTATTGATCTCTGATTGCTTCTGTTCGTATCATGATGTCGTTCCATCATCTGAACTCCTGCATCCTTCTTATTTAAGCCTTGTGTCAAGCAAAAGCATCAACATTTCGGGAAAAATGCTTTAGTTAGAGTTAGCATAGCTTAGCATAAAAGCTGGAAACAACGGGAAACAGCTAGCCTGCTAGCAAATCTCATTGATGGAAAAATGGAATGAAAAAACCGAAGTGTAAAAGCAACAGTTACTTGTTTTCTGAGCGCTGCCTTTATGTATTTGTGTTTGATTTCCTTCCTTTTATTAAGTCAGATTAACTAATAAACTAATGTATAGACATGGCTGCACAGATCCTGCTCTCTCACTGCAGATTCAGCACAAATCATTCCAAACTCAAGCCACAAAAGCCGAATGACCTTTTATTCTAAAACGAAGAGCAAATGTTGACACGTCTTTGCTCTTTAGAAAACGAAGAAGCCTTCACTTTGACACTACTGCGAACATCCAGCACCGTACTTTGATCTAAAATTTCATACTTGTGGTTATGGGGAACGTAAATATCTAAAATGGAAATATTTTAGCCCACCAAGTTTCACATACAACTAACAGATACAATATCTGGGTTGTATTTCACGCTTTGCTCCAAAAACTCTGTGTGTTTTTGAGTCATCACAGCTCAACTGAAAATGAGGATAAACTCATTCGAGCATGTGAACATGACACTGGATAGTTGAGACGGTGTGGGATCACGCCACAGCCTCACCGTCGCTTAAACCCGTCCGGATTTTAACCCGATCTGACGTGCTGGCACACAGAAAGAAACAGATGGGTATGTTTCAGTTTAACGCTATCCCTGGTGGTTGAATCACTATGAAAACACAAGAGTTTGGTTTGATGTCAGGACGGATTATGAGTGCCCTGTTTCAACTGTGCAGTTTATGACATGATCCATCCCACAGGTCTTTGACAGATATAAGTATAATTTAACAAACGTGAAAAACAGAGCACAGGGAGTGTATGTAGGTAGACTATACCACCCTACAAGGATAAAACAACATGTCTGGTCATAATTGAGTAAAAGACCAGAATCAAACCAGAAATTGATTCACGCTCAGGGTGGGAAGCTTGAATGTAGGGGTAGTAAACATAGGGAATGAACGTAGGGAATATGATGAATCATTATCACCACTTTCTGATTGATCAGAAACTGTAAAGACGCTAGATAGTGAAAATCTGGAAGGACATCGGTCTGTATTTCAAGATTTTGATATCCCATCATTCAGTTAGACAACAGCTAATGTTAGCATTCTATCACCTCCTGGCTAACATTACTGTTTAGTGTTATACGATAGGAACAGTGTCAATTAATTGTAAAATATTGATGCACACTGACCCTGAACGTGACGTCAGAGGAAAAATGGCCGCTGTGTGAATACGGTCTATTGTTTGCGAAGAAACAGAATGGAAATTTGTAAGAACTGGAAAATTCAGGTAAAAAACCCTACTGCAGTGACTGCACTCTGGCTAGGTATGGCTAGCAGGTAAGCTAACCTAAGCGAAAGCAAATTCACCTGCTTTTTTTCTTGTTTTCCTCATTTCATGGAATTGAAAATCTGATTTGATCCTCCAGGATCTTAGTAATTGAGTCTGTTATACCGTATGAATAAGGCCGTAGCAGCTCTTTTTTTAACTTCTAACCCCTTGACTATATCTGTAATGAGTTATGTGATCGGTATGTGGAATATGACACATCATGGACCTTGGTAATATCCCATAAAGACCAATACTGCTCATTTCTCGGCTGATAGTAGCCTACAACCTTCCCGCGCTGTGAAATAACAAACATCGCTGACGAAGAAATTCTTACTGAGTAAATGTTTTGTATCTATTTAACACAAGTCTGATCAGAGTCCAGTACTTTTATCAACACAAAGGGGGGATAATAGCCGCTGTGATTAAGAGTTTATTGTAAACTGAATCAGTGTTGCATGTGAGTCATCCTCGTGCCATCATTAAACCACAATGTGCAACCGAGCCAAATGGCCCTGCGAGGATGGCAGCGTGTTTTTAACAGTGACGTCTGTGGCAACAACACCCCCTGCCGCGTATCCTTCCCGTACGCCCATGATACCTGGCAATTAGGGAGTTTGTTTTCTATTTTTGCTCCTGGTTTTTACCCCCATCCCCTCCCGAACCTCCAATATTTGAACACACCAGATCAGCCATCCACCTGTCCTGCTGCACTTAAAAGCATTGGACAGTGAAGGAAGAGAAATTAACAGGGGGGACAATTTAGACACCGGAGAGGCTTTTTCCGCCAGAGCAATAAAGCACACTTGATGTTATTATCATCTCTGGTGAATTATCAGGCCTCTGATAATTGTAATTAATCAATCATCAGACTCACTCATGCACTCCTATGAAACCCAGCATCGCCGTAGATCAACCTGAGCAGTGTTGACCTATGAGAAATCAATGTGCAGCCATAATTCAAGGCAATAAACTAGAGCTTCTTGATCAAGTAATTAGCGCGCGGATAATTACACTTCACGCAGTTTCTGCATCACAACTACACAAGGGAGGGAAACTGTTGTAGGAAAGAAGTCCATTAAAGACCTTTAACATTCCACAATCCAATTCAAGTGCACATAAAAAGGTTGCAGGACAAACCATCCGCTCAATTCACATCGATCATCTTCACCACATTCAACCAAAAAATCTCACCACTTCACTGTGTGGCCGCGTTCAAAACAATAGCACATGTTTAAAAAGAGAGTTCAATGACAGACAAACTCATAAAATGGGACATAACATTCTCGCTCTCTCTTTTGCTGTCTTTGCCTTTCAGCACTCTCTTTCTCTCTCTGTCTCTCCCTCACACACACACACACACACACACACACACACATCTGGTAAGACTGGGTGGGAGGCCTTGGCCCAGGCACAGTCAACTGGTCCCAGTCCCAACAAGGAAACAATTAATCATGTGTGAGCGGCTGTCTGAGTGTCTGCTCTCTGGACAACAACAACACTCAGCCATTTATCTCCCCTCAAGGCAGGACAGCCAGCCAGCGCACCACACAGGCATGCACTCTCTCATCCTCTCTCTCTCTCTGTCACACACACACACACACACACACACACACGCTGATGTGGAAGAACAAAAATACACACACTTCCAAATAAACTTAAATGTACACATGCACGAAAGAAAAAACACATTAATGCAATACACATTCAACAGCAGATGTGAATGACATTTGGCGATGCACGGACACACACACACTCCCACACAGGTGCTCGCTGTTTTGTCATCCTAATCAGATAGATGTCAGCACTTCCTAATGGCCATGATGACATATACAGGAGCTACATGCTGCTGGCTCACTACAAATCTCCCAGATCAAAGAGAGACTAAAACAACTCAACTTTCCTTCATAATTCATTTGAGAGCGAAGCCTTTTACGGCAGCTGCCTTTGATATTTCAAACTATGTTTGCTGTTCATTACCCAAAAACAGAATGGAAGGAGTGGGGCGTTTCCCTTGCACTCTTCTAAGATGATGGAGCAAACTTGAGTTGACAGTCATTTCATTTCAGGAAATTTAGTCCTCTTTAATTTAACTCTTGGTCTTCCGACGTGGCAAGGCAGGTTAGGAGTGAGCTAAAACAGGCGAGACTTGGTGAAATGAAATCGGAAATTTGTCGTTTATCCCTCAGTGCTGCATCTACCTCAGACAGGGGGTGGTTTGTGAGTTAGGGTGTGTGCATCATGTTGCTTTAAAAGTGTGTATCTACTCTTGTGAATTAGTGTAAGCGGGCGTGCATCTGCATACGTGTTAGTGCATGTCCAACTTTGTGGGGAAAAAAGCGCCCTAAACCTCAAGTGGAGCAAACAAAGAGGCCGGTGTGTGTTTCAGGATGGGGCATCTGGATGGCATCAGGAGGGCCTGGCAGATTGGTAGTGACACAGGTTACTCCTGAGGTCCCTGTAGAGAAACACATCACTGCAGTCTGCAGCAGAAAAGGAGCTTTGAAGCACCACTGAAGAACGCATCTGCATTCCAACAGTTTCATTCAACTATATATTTTTTTATTACACCACCCACCTCTGGCTGAATATAGGGTTGCACTTTTGCAGGTGGACCACTGGTAAGAGTTTGTTTGCAATGACAAACAAGTGAAAATCAGTCAGGAAAAGCCAGCCAAGACAGAATACTTATATTTCATGGATGCAGTGCTGTTGCTAGAAGAATCAGCACTTTGAACATATCACACAGACATAGTTGTCTCACAGTAATAGTTTGACATACTGGGAAATACGCTTATTTGCTTACTTGCTGAGAGCTGCTGGATTTAAAAGATCACGTGATCATGTGGTCTTGTGAATCCATCTTGCCAGGCTTCAAGCATTGTGCTTCTGTCTAAACTACAGTGGTTGAACCAAGCATCCCATGATGATCTTCCAGCAGCTACATGGTTTAGGTGTGACAACCAGTGAGATAAGTGACTGTTTAAAAAGAAAAATGGCTGCTACTCAAGGGGTTCGCATAGATGCTGCTTTAACATCTGTTATATCAGAACTGGAGAGTATATTTCATTGAAAGAAGAGTTAAGAATGGCACTGAAGGGTTTTATCAGTGGAAAAGATACCGTCTCTCAACTGGCTTTGGTGAGAGTTCTACCAATGGGCGAAACTGGTAGTGCTATCCCAGTACATCATATGGTTTGGAAATCTGATTGGTTGAGGTTAGCCTGCAATAGCTTCCTATATCGACTTTGCAACCATCTGGCACGTCAGGTTAAACACTTAGATGCGGAGATAGATACCACTCTCATGATTATATGGTAATTATGAAGCTTATGCTTGCAGATGCTTAGCTTAGCATAGAGACTGAAAACAGTAGGAAACACTTCGGCCAAAGGTAACAAAATCTGCCTACGAGCACCTCTAAAGCTCACTTATTAACAGGTTATATGTTGTTTGCTTAAACTATACAAATAAAAGGCATCATAAGAGGCATTGTGACTGTAAAAACAACATGTTTATGTTTTATGGTGGTTGTGTGCAGGACTGTGCTGGCCAAGAAATATGTGGATTTTGTTAGCGTTGGACAGAGCCAGGCTAGCTGTTCGCCCCTAAATCTAGTCTTTGTGCTAAGCTAACTGGCTGCTTCTTCATATTTACAGCTTACTGTCACTATTCCTGAAACAGGTATTATCCCTCAACATAACAGCTAAGAGATAAGATTAACAGCTAACCGACATCTATAAAACAAATCCCTCCTAAACGTTTCATCACACTCTCCTTTGTAACATTCTAAAACTCCCTACGCCAACTTGAACTTCAATTAAGTCATTTCGACAAATGCGACCACTCTCTCGCTCCTTCCTTCTCTCTCTGTCCAGGTGGCAGCTTGACAGGAAGAGGAACAGGAAAGGACTTAAAGATTTGCTGCTGCGCTCGTTCTCCTTCAAAGACGAATGCCCCTCTGATAATTTCCCACAATGCTCCTTGCATGGAGGCCTCTGTGATCAGTGGTTATGAGAAAGCGCAGGAATCTGACAGATAACTGCCTCAACCAGGGGCACAAGAAAAAAAAAAGAAAAGGAGGTAGGCCTCCTCCTTCTCTGTCTCTACCACCTACTCCCCCGCCCTCATTCCCTCAGCCTGGTCGCTCTGCATTTTGCGGGAAGCATCTGGGTTCATTTATCCCAACCCAGGCAGGCTGGAGGACCCCTGTGCCCTCTCGGGTTGCTCGGGTTGCAGCGTGCTTCAGCGTGGCTCCTTGTTGTTGTGGAAGAGAGGAGCTCGAGCCTGCCCACTAGCCCGTCTGGACCATCTCAAAGCGCCCGTCCACCCCTTCCCCTGTTTCGCCAGGCACCCGGCCCATCCCAGATGCCCTGAAGCATGGTTAGTGTAGCGCTTCATCTGAACTGAAAGATGCTAAACAGATTCATCCAGAAGCTACAGCGAAGACAGCCTGACTTGAGGTTTAGGGGAGTTTCATGGCAGATGGAAAAGAGGGAGAGTCTGCAGAGGAAGCAAAGCTGGTGCTTCAAATAAATGTGTGTGGGTGGGTGTAGGTGGGGCCGATGTTAACTTTACGTGTCTCACATGTTTATGAATGCACACGTCAACATTTGCATAATGAGACAAGCGGATGCACACTACATCCGCAATACGTTTGCAGGAAATGCACTCCCATGTCTCAAGACCGCAGGTGAAATGACTGAGAGGTCCATTCAGCCCTTCTGTTTGGTATAATCCAAAGTCCACTCCGTGCCAGACGTCAGTGCGGGTTATCAGACTGCACAGCTGAATGGAAGCAGAGTGAGTCTGGCTGCTTACTTAAAGTCATTGAGAAGTTATTCAAACACCCAGTTATTATGGTGTAAACAAAGGCGGCTTGTCACACGCTATTACAGATATGGTGTTTACAAGAATGCCACTTTAATGCAGTGCATGTTATGTATGATGATTAAGGATAGTGTTTGACAACCGACTGATTGGGGAAATGAAAGTAGATCATAAGCGGCATTGTTTTGTTGTAAGACAGACAGCGGAGACTATGCAAACAGAGTGAACTCTATTATTTTGCTAATAGGCTCCCTATATGACTGATAAAGAAAGGACATAATAGCTTTTATGTATTAGCACAAATAGTATTTTTTTCCTTATGGGAGAAGTAGTCCACCATAAAAAAGCAATAGAATGTCAAAATATACATAAGAAGTACTTTTCTGTTTTGTACATACTGCATATTAGATGGATTAAATGGCTGGTTTCATAAGAATGGCTATTTTCTTGCTTCATTTCTCTTCTCGCCACCTTCTTGTCCTTTATGCAAAACAGATTTGTCTGAGTCGTCCTTCTATCTGGGCAGGCTGTCTACTGTGTGGTTTCTGTGACATTTCTAAGTTATATAAAATTCCCACTTTGGCAAGTGTGAAGTTTGCAATGGTTTCTCATTGCACAATGGAATGAATTTGTGTTATTTTCAAATGCTGCGCACAACTGGAACAACTCTGGCATCAATCTTGTTTCTTACATGAAACCTATTTAATTCGAGGGGAAATAACGTGGTTATAATTAAGTGGTTGCAGGTTTGTAGCCACCGTGTCCATCAGAAGCCATGCATCCTGCTGATGTTTCCTTGAGCAAGCGACAGATCTGATTAAGAACATCAGCTAAAGTTGTACAAAACAAAAAGTGATTCTTGGATGAATTAAGATGTGGTTTGTCAAGGCCACCCAACTGGGGACATATAATTTGTTTTTGCCATTCTTGATGGGAAATAAAGCCCATTTATCTCCACCTTTAACTGTTTTTAGTTTAAAATAATTGTGCTCACGGAGTTAATAAATCAAAGTCACAAACAGCTCATTATATGGCCAACAAGCTCATAAAAAACACATTTCTCCAGTTTGCCGTAAGCTATTTTTGACTCAACTCTGCATCCTGGCATTTAACCTTTCATGCTCTGTACTACAGCTGCCATTTTTGACTAATATTTAAAAGATAAATCTTACATTATTTGACAGTATTCTTGTTGAAAAATCCCATTAAAAGACCCAAACTAACAATGTGTTCATCCATGTCTCAATACTCTCTGACTTCCTTAACTTATCAGTGGAACTCAACCCCGAAGCCATGGAGTGCCACAGAAATGAGTCCCCAAACCAGGAAATAAGTTGGCACTTTTTCACTTCCTGTTCCCTCCTCTTGAAGTCAATGGTTTTTTTTGAATGGGTTTTCAGTTAGATGCCTGAAATAAGGTCTGTGGTTCACACAAGCTTGAGATATTTTCACGTTTTGTTCTTCAACATAAACTATGTCAGTAAATATTCCAAGTAAAGTATTTATGTGTCTTTCAAAAGGCGGTTGCTAACAAGCTGCTTTATGAGACTATAGAGGTTGTTGGAGGCATTTAACATAGACGCATCATTTATTTCAGATCAGTGTTATGGGGTATGGCAAAGGCAAAATCTGCAGTTTT
This sequence comes from Pagrus major, assembly GCF_040436345.1. NCBI lineage: Eukaryota > Metazoa > Chordata > Actinopteri > Spariformes > Sparidae > Pagrus > Pagrus major. The sequence goes on along the minus strand of NC_133217.1, from coordinate 11,396,817 downwards.
AGAAATTTTCAGTTCACTCATATTGGTTAGCATGTATGACGCGTACTGTCAAAAACTAATGAAATCTTGCACCTTGAACACAACCCATTTACAGATGCAACAGTATAATACAGTACAATTTACCATTGACCCATGTTCTACATCAACCCTAGGAAACTATTTTGGCAGGAAGTGACAGATCAATACATTTCTAAGTTGATTCCTCATTTTTACTCTTCTGTTTTTTGCTTTGTCTCCCCATCCCATACATTTACAAATGACAATAGGAATAGAAAGTATTCTTGAATTGTGAAAAACAGGACAAAGCCATTGCCACAAGCGGCCTCTTTTTTTTTTCAGGTCAGAAATGTCTTACAAATTTGAATCTCATTACCATGTCATGAATACGTCTTTGGGAATCCATTAGGCATTTCCTGCCTAAAACTACAATGAGAATTCACACTCAAGCTAAAAAGAAAAGAAAGAGAGGGGGAATGAGAATAAAGCCTGGGCGAGAACATTACTGTAAAGCTGTTTTAGCTTTTTCAGTCCACTTAAGAGGAGGCAGAAAAAAAAAGATGTGAGTGACTGACAGATGATAGCAATAAAAGTAAGAACAAACTGGCCATTTTACTGCGGTAGGGCCATTTGAGAAGGGATTATTAACTTGTCAGCATTTCAAACCGAGACACAACTTTTTCTCCCCCAAAACACATCCCCATGTCTCTGTTACTTTTATTAGAAAGTCTTTAAACCTTTTGACCCCAGAGGGCCTCCGTTATTGGCTGTTAATAGGGAAGCGCTGGTCAGTGGGGAGACCCTAAGTGCCCTATTAATCATTTGTTTAGAGCTCGGGCCTATTTTGGAAGCACTGTGTTTAGTGTGGGGTTAAAAATAGCAGGAGGCAGATTGAGATGGCCGTCCGCCACTCATCATTCAAGCTGTCAGGACACGTGGGCCCTTGGGGACGTGGGCAGGAGACCCCTCGAGCCACCGAAGTTCAAAGGTCGGGAGGTTTATCATTATTACCCACATACCCCGTGGCGCTTGACAGAATCATTGTTTGTTTGATTTCTAAAAATAGAGGCTGAATTTCTCTTCTAAAAAAGGTAATTTTTAAAGAATTTTTCCACATAAACAGTCAAGAGTTTCATGTCAAAAACTGCTAGACATGGTAGTTTACATGTCTCAAGTAAATTTTGCAGTTCATGAATAATACACGAGCAAAGCAAATGCTGCTACATGCTTCCTACACCAAATGCCACAAGTAAGTGAGTTGTTTGCCGGCAGATTGACAGTGATGGGAAATAAAATGTCATGGGATCAAATCATTAATCTTGTCAAATATTGTCATATGACAGGGGAAAATACAGGTGTGGAGATTGCATCGGCTGATAAAACATTACTTACAGCCATTTTTCCAATAAGCAATGGACTCAGTGCTGTCAATATTTGGAGGGGATGCGAGGTATGCCCTAGCGAAGGCCATTTTGCAAGGAGCAGAGAGCCTGCTGGGAAAAATACAGTGGTTCATGCTGGGTCTCCGGGAAGCTGAAAAGCCACCGGCAAAAAGCTATGAATTATTTTGAGCGCAAAATACATTTTCTTTGAAGACTGTCGGGCCATTAGAGCCCTTTTGCTCCCTTTTAAATTGTTTTTATGCTGTGAGTAATGTTAACCTTTGCTTTTGTAGTCATGAAATTCTCTCTGCACCTTTTTCCCTCCTGGCACAAAGCACAGATGGGCTGGAAAAGCTGGAAATAAAGTATAGGAACCATTTACTGCAAGGAAAGAATAGGTGTGGGGAAGGAACTACGGCTTTTATTCCGACGTCTGCAGACCTCTGTTTCTTAGTACAGCGGAGACTCACTGTGCATAAGAATAAACCCACACGGTTATTTCTGTGTTATCATGTGTAATATATAATAAAGCTTGGGGCAAAGATTGCAGCTGAAACTTTTAAATACTTTGCTGCTGCCGGAGGCCAAAAATCACGTGCTGTTGAGTATGATGGTGATTTTTTTTCAAGAGGGAGGAAGTGGTCAAGTTGTTTACATGATCATTGTGGATGGGCCCCCGGGCACAGACACATAAAAGTCCCCATCTCTTAATACCATCGCAGCCCCCTCACATTGTTAGCAGTCACTTTGCATGCTTTACACATTAAATCTCAACTCTAAGGTTTTGTTGTTGGTTAAAACATTTTTTTGCCCATGCTTTGGATAAAGAGAGGCCCCTATCACTCCTTTTCATGGATAAAAAATCCAGTACAGCCTACTATCGCATGCAAAATATTAATTCTATTATATTCTGTTGATATCTTTGTCAACAGAAACGTATGATAAAGATTCCTTCAAGCAAGGATGTTTGAATTGCTTTAGTAGTTTCTAATGTAGACTTACTATAGTCTAAGTATGCATTGTGTAGCTGTATAAGGGAATTTTAAACCAAAATATCACAAAAAATAGTACAAGATGAGACAGCTGATGCTCTATAGTGAAAAATCAGGAGTACTAAAGTGACCTGTGCCCTGGAGCCCTAATGAGAAATGCTTATTAAAATCAATTCTAACATATGATCTTGCTCGGGGGCCCCAAGACACCTTGGGCTCCTGGGTCTGTGTCTTGTAGGCTCATTCAGTAATCCATGCACAACATATCCAGGGACTGGGGCAGGAGGTGATAATAGACAGGATAACATTAAATGCCATCTTCATGTAGTTGGTATGTAAAGTGTATAACAAGACACCAGGGCAGAAGTAACTCTCTCTCACGCTTACATGGATCAGTATACTGTATGTATGAGACGTGCAGAAGACACTGACCACTTGACCTCTCGTGCCCCCACCGTGCACCACGTGCGCAGCTGATCCTCTCTCATCCTCCTTTCACTGCACCGGCGCGTGATCTCCATGGGAACGTCGTCACGCAGGAGGAAGTGAACGGGACTGTCTGACAGCGAGCTTGCTTAGCATGGCAGCAAAGGTAAGCTGGAGACTTTTTAACACATCAGTTTCTCCTCCTTCCGGGGGGCTGTCGCCTTGTCGGTGATGTGCTCGGTCCTCGGAGTGTCTGCTCCGGAGCTCTCCGCCCGCTAGGATGTCTGGCCGGGGGGGTCGTTAACTGCCGGTTAGCCTGCTAAGAGGATGTGCTAGAGGTTACCAGTGGACACAAGGGCGTAGGTTTGGTCTCAGCTTTGGTAGTGACATTACCAGGGGTGGACTGGGACAAAAATTCAGCTCTGGCATTTTCTGTCCAGACCAGCCCACTATATTATCAGCGGACACCACGAAGAAGTCCACAAATCTCGTGGCGTCCTTTCTCACACATACTACAAAGGAGAGTCATATTCCTTGATAGCAGTTAACAAATAAAGCACGTAGCTATGAACTCAAGGACTAAAACTGACAGCTATAGCAATCAACCAATCAATCTTTGTTCATTATAGTGTCAAATCACAACAGAAGTTATGTTATGACCAGGGGTGGGACGAGACTAACGGGAAGAACCCAAAACCAGAGACGGGGTGGAGTTTTTCTCACATCATTACTTACATTTGCACAACAGTTGGTGCATTTCTCAAAACAATTAGTACAAACTGCAAAACCTTGTTGATAACCTGCAAAAGCATGTCACATGCTCAAAATAGAGGTCATTCCTCAAAACCAAGTATTCCTATCAATGAAAGTGTGTGTGTCATAAAAAAAAGTCCTGACACCATCATTTATGAACAAGGTAGTCAAATGGCTTTGTCGTGTTTTCATTAGGACACTTTACTAGTGTTTCCCAATGCAAAAAAGCCAGATCTTTGTGACCTGAAAATGCTCAAGACTATACACTAACACTATACACAGCCATTTGAAAACTACAGTAAAAGTAACACATTTACACACAAATTATACCTATTAGATAGTTATCACCTCAGTAAACAATAAATGAATTGAAAGATTACAATAAATTCAATGGTAAATATTGCAAATTAAATTTATTATTTGCTATAGGTTTACTTGTGTTTTGTATCTCTGTTTACAGCTCATCAGGCCACGTGAATGTTTACTGTTGCTATGGCAACAAGAGACCGCTGACGTTAGCATCTGTTAGCTAGCTTAGCTAAATCATCTGAACAATAGTAACCCATAATATCACAATTCGGCGTATTTGAACAAAATCAACCACAACTACCAACAGTCACAGCCCTTTAACTCTGGGCTGATGTGCTGCCACATGTTAGATTGTCAAAGTTAGAAAATAACGACTTCAGTCCCTGAGGAGCTACGTTAGCATTAGCGGCAGCTGCGTTAGCATTAGCGGCAGCTACGTTAGCATTAGCGGCAGCTGCGTTCATCAGTATGCAGTTAGTGAGGTCGCATCACATTCAATGTAAAAACGTTTTTTTACTTTGTTTTGGACATGTCTCAAACATTTAGCCGAGCCAGCCCCAGGCTGACGTTACTGACCCTGTCTGCCTCCACTCGCTCATCATCGTCAGGTCCTCCTCCCTCGTCTCCCGGCGCAGCAGCACCTGTGGCTGCTGGCGGGTCGGTGTCACTGGTCCCGGCACCAAAAAGCTCCGTCAACTTCGCACATTTAGCAGCCTCCACCTCCAGAGACTTCAACTTTTTAATCGCTGTTTCTCAGCTGTTTCTTCCTCTTATCCATTTCAAGTAGCGGACACAGTTTGGAAGATGCTCACTACTACCACTCACTAACGTTACTACTGGCTCAGCAGCAGACAAATATTGGTAGTGACTATTTTGCAATCCTCGAACATTGGTTGTGACATGTCACGACCATCTATATAGAAACCTACGCCCATGAGTGGACACACGGCAATGACATTGAGGCTTTACTGTAGCCGGTTAGCTAGTTAACGCTAACTAACTTAAAGTGCATTTCTCTAATGGTTACCAAGTCAAACTTGCTGAGCTGTAGCTTCAGCAATGGCGTAGAGCTCAGTTATGATACTGTTGCTGCTATTTGTTTTGTTTAACACTTTGGGCCCCGTGTCCGGTTTACTGGACTGTCTCTGTCAGAAGTAACCGGTAACCTTTCACAAAGTAACGTTAATCAACTTACCGGTGCCAGGAGTCGTTTCACTGCCTTGTCCTTGTGTGTATACAACCAATGGACTATGTTTAGAGAAGGGTTTAAATTACACACACTCATGATGTACTATACACAACTTCTTATCTGGATCATCTAATAGTTCTGTACCTATGGAAGCCCATTTGCGCCAGTTAAAGAAAACATAAATAAAACGTAGCCTTGATTTAAAAAAACAAAAACAAACCCAATTGTAAGGCATAATTATGAGAGAAAAGTCAAAACCACGAGATAGAAAGTCATTAGTATGAGATAAAAGTTGAAATTATGAGAAAAAAGTGATGATTCTGAGATGAAATGCTGAAATTCTGCAATATAAAGTCATAATTATGAGATGAAAAGTCATAATTGTGCAATCAAAAGTTGAAATTGTTAAATAAGAAGTCAAAATCATGAGGTAAATGTTGGCATTTTATCCAATCACACATCCAATTATGACTTATCTCATTATTTCACCTTTTTATCTCTTAATTCTGTTTTTTTAATCTCAAAATTGAAATAATATTAATACTCAATAATTATTTATAATAATATTGAATTGTCTTCAACCAGAACTTCCATAATTTACAGCCCCTTTGCTTTCTGGTGTTTAGAATATTACCCCAGAAACAGCATTATGGTCTACACAGCAGTTCCCAACCAGGGGGTCCGGACCCACAAAGTGGTCGCAATTTAAATCTGAGGGGTCGTAAAGTGATTGAGGAGATGGAGAAGACATTACAAGAAAACTAGAAACATTTTTCCACACAAAATATGTGAAATAGCTAGAGCCCGACCGATATATCTGGTGGCCGATATTGGTTTATCAGAGATATATCGATATCTGTATCTGTATCTGTATCTATATCGTATACGTATGTTGTGCGATATGAGCTGACATGAAAACTATTTTACAGAACAATACAGAAACAGATGATCACTGAAGTTTACTGTTTCAGTATCATTTTGGGCAATAAGTTTTATGGTTTAACTGTAAAATATCTTTCCTCCATTACATACGTATCTTTGCCAAGTGTTTGAGGGATCATTGCAAAAAATGTGTATTAATGTTTATATTCTGTGTATATAAGAATATCAGCCCGTATGACAGTATCTGAATTTCTGAATCTAAACTCAAGTTTTCCTTGAACTTTCTAAGTTTACTGCCCTTTTCAGTGACTGGAACTTGCTCAGTTATCATCACATGACCTGCAGAGCAACTTCATGTGATGACACCTGAGCAAGTTCCCCAGAGTGATCCAGAGAGCTCCATAATAAGTGAGAGTAAATTAACCTTGAGTTTAGAATATTTAATCTGAGATATGTGTTCCCAAAGAATGAATCTCAAAGCTCAAAATTATATTTAATTGAGTTTTTTTGTAATCTTTCTCTTTGATCATGAAGTACTGGGTATGTTTACATCTTCAGGCCCCTCAAAGTACTCAAATTAAACATGTCTGAACTGCTGTTCTGTCCTGTTTCTCAAACAGCGGTGCAAAATGAGCTGTTGTATTCACTTGGCGTATCAAAGTCGTATTCACAAAATGTTCACTTATTGTCTTGCAGGCAGGTCTGCCTAGGAGGGCCGACCCCACTGAGTTGAAAGCCATTTTTGAAAAGGTAGGATTTTACCTATGTATTCTTTTTTGTTTTTCTCTTTTGTGTTCGCTCTCTTATCAAAGAAGCTTTTCACTTGCCATTCGATTTACGTTTGTTTCCTTTTCGATCAGATTCTAAAGCTCAGCGTGCGTCCTTGCATCTTGCGTCTGTTTTTCTCTTTACAGTATGCCAGCGTCAAGAAGAATGACGAGTGCTTCATGTCGCCGCAGGACTTTGTGAGCCGTTTCCTCCATGCCCACACAGATATCCGACTGTCAGACGAGGCCACGAATCTGCTGGCTGGAGTTGTGGATCAGAAGAAAGATGGGTTGGTGCTCTGATATTTCTCTTTTAATAGGATCTTTTGTTTCACATAAATGAACGCGTTGGTACAATGGGTTTAAAACAGAATTTATCAGATGATTGTTGCACCTTGGAGGATTTACTTGACTGTGATACAAAGAGGGCACATATAGTCATAGATTCTTTACAAAATGACAGAAATAGAGGATCAACAACAGTTCCCATGAGGATTGACATCATTATAGTTTGAAAATATCTGTGGCAGAAGTTGCTGTGAAATTGCTGTGCTTCTGCATCTCTATTTAAGCCACAAATTTATCTCTTCTCATTAATATCAAGCCAACTGCTAAGTAGTGAGCTAATGAAGGACTCTTATTAAAGCTATCAGTACATGTATTATGTATCCCTTTGATCTCGTGTGACTACCTTTCTAGTGTTATTTTGCATTTTATAAACAAACCTATGACTGAATCCTTTGGTGTAAAAAAAATCACAGAGGGATGCTCATACTTGAATTATATAGCAAAGAGACATCAAACCACCAAAGGGCCCTTTCAGGTGTTTCCTTCTTTGTAGATATACCCCCAATTTCACACTTACTCCTCCCCCCATCCCCATCACCCCTGTTTTTTACATTAATATGTATGTATTTAATGATACATAATGATGGGTAATAAAATGTTAGGGTAAGTCAAAAAAGATAAAAAAAACAAAAAAAAATACACATTGCCATGGTAACCACCTGAGCTTCTACAAAGAGCAAAGTGCACATGGGTGCGTAGTTTCATGTTATTACATCTGCTTTAAGGTGTGTGTGACTGTTTGTGTGTGTGTGTGTGTGTGCAGAGGATGGTGAGATGGAGTAGTGGGGGTTTTGGAATTGGAAAAAAGAGAGAGCAAGGCAGCCACACACGCACGCACGCACACACAGACATAAAAAAAACACACACATGCACTGTAATTGCCCATGCTATTCAGGAGCACTCGGTTGCATTGTGTGGCTTTGGAGCAGGATAAATGGTGGCCGTGGCATCAGGGTAAATCTATTAGGAACCCATGGCCCAGGCTTTGTATCTAAACCTCATTTTGGTTTTGTGGAGGGGAATGGAAATGATACGGGGGCAAAACAGGGTAAAAAAAAAAGTCTGTTTCGACCTTGGTTTGGATGTGATTCCTTTTTCTTTTTTCTTTTTTTTACAGTTGACATTGTAAAGGCCTTATGATGCTCATATTGTGTGATGTGTTATTTTCCTCCTGAACTTTGATAGATAAATGATTTGATGAGACAGAGTCTAGATGATTATTCTGCAGACCTGTGTGTCGTGAGCACAAAACAAAATGGATATAGAAAAGTAGAGACGCGGCAACATCAGCGCCGTGAGCGCTAGCTGGGGACATGAATGCATTGTTTTTCAAGCGCTCATCCGTGCAGACCTTATGAAAAGAACAGGCGCAAGACAAAACAAACCACTTTAGTGTTCCGATCTCATGCAAATCTGTTTGCGAACAATAAGATTTGGTTGGTATATGAGTGTAGTATATTCCAAGCTAGTGCGCCTGCTGCTGTTTTTGCCAGGTAGGACTCCATTTCGGCAAGATGAGTCAGGGGTAATAGATTTAGCAGGGGGTCGGACGGCAGGCAGCGTGCTCGCTTACTTTTCTTTTGGAGTGTATCTCTGTGAAAGAAATTTAACTTAGATGTGTTGTTTGAGTGTGTATGTGAGTGTGTGTGTGGGGGGATGTAAACAGTGAAAATGCATTTGTCTGCCTCCCCCCTCTGCGACTGTGTAAATCAGGGGATATAGTGACAGTCGTAACAATCTGTTATGTGGAAATCACTTTTCTCCCTCTTATTCTTGCCGCTCCCAGTGAGACAGAGAGACAGATAAAGAGTAGATAGATAAAGAGAGAGAGAAAGAAAGAAAGCGTTTGGAGGGTAGAGGGTCTCAATTTCCAGGAATCAAATGTTTTGTGTATGTGTGCACTGACATACAGAACTAAAAGATGGTTTAAAGATTTTCCTCCTTCACCCAACATACTTATGTCCTCTCTTTTTTCGCCTTTGACTTTCTTTGCATTTCTCCGCCCTCATCATCACTCTCTCTTCACTCTCTTACATACCACGATGCACTCTGAGCTCCCTCCGTTTGGTTTTGGCTCCGACTCCCTACCTCTCTGCCTCTCTCTGTGCCTTCTTCCCTCTGATATTTTGATAGAAGCATCTGTTCAAGTGTGAAAAAACCCACTTCCCCATAGACTCTTAAAAAAAACAGGGAAAAAAAAACTTTGTTAAGGGAGCGTGCTGGGAAAATAGCAGTCTGCCAGCCGCTGTGGACATTCTGGACTCGGACTTGGACCGGTGGGTGTCCACTCTTCGAAACCGAACAGATACTGGCAGATAGCACTCACCTGGGTGTGTGTATGTGTGTGTGTGCACAAATGCTCTAGGTGGGTGGAAGGCTGTCAGTAACAATGCCAAGATGCCAGGGACAGGGGATTATTGAAGCCCCTCTAGGCCCCTCTCTCCCGCTACTATCAACGAAGGAGAGCTGTCTTTCTATCAGCTGGGCCTAACCAACACCATGCATTTACGTTACTTGTAAACAATGTTTCCAAGCCTGGTTTTCGGTTCAGAGGAGTGTATTTAGATGCCCGCTGAGAGGAGATAGAGATAAAAGCTGGGTGACAAAGATGAGATAAAAAACAAACAAAAATATATGAAATATAGGGTGGAGTTCTGATGCCGGACAGATGTATCACAGACAGTTTAAATTGTATTGTATCTGCACCCTAACAAAAACATCATTCAGCTGTCATCTATAGAAGCACATGATAGAATCAAGTCTTGTGTGCTACATCTCTCGGCTGACACATGTCACGGATATGTCTGCACAAGATTTAACAAAATCACAGGAGTAAAGTAAGTAAGTACACAGAACACTGAGGAGATGCCATGCGCTAGTATCACATTAGCACTGTCTCCAAAGTTCATCCCGGGCTGCGTACATGTATCGGGCAGCCCTGGATGCACGCCATAGCAGTTGATGGTTGGGAGATGCTGTCGGTTAATTTGATTATTGAGTGTCTCGTTGGGGTTGCGTCCACAAAGCAAAAAAATGGCTCCCCCTTCTGTGGGTAATCATTTTGCAGTCGTCATGGCGCTGCTAATCAACCATCATAAGCTTCATCCCCGGCTACAAAGCAGTGTGTAAATGCTCACGTGGACTGCTTCCCGTGTGTGTGTGTGTGTGTGTGTTATGGAGATGCCCCCTGGATCTTGTCTGGGCTCCTTGGTCTAAATCGTGGTCCAATCCCTTCATGATCAGCAGCCCTCTCAGTTACACTAATATGCTGATTATCAACGTCTGGGAAAACACAGACGGGACGACCGGGTGTGCATGTAAACTGATGCGTGTAAAAAAGAAGGGATCTGACTTTTTCCCTCGGTTCTGCCCCAGAACTAGTGCTGCACAAAATGGTATAAAGAAATCATACTGCATTTACTATATTACATATATACATACAATATGCATATATTACATTTGCAATATGAGTCATGATTAGTGGGAATTGTCATTTTTGCATCACAATTTTAATTTTAATTTCAAAACTATTGAAATCATGGTTATGTGGTGTAGGCAGAATATTTTACACTTTATCAGTAAACTTTATTGTCTAAAATGACAATAGTGCACTGAAAGTGATGGGATTCATATTGGACAACAATATATATGCGATAGGCCGACATCGGCTGATTAATACATCGGTCTGGCTCTACTGCAGTACTTGATTGAAATACTGATTTGTCACACATTGTATCTTTATCAAAGAAAACTGCAACTTCTGCGATTTGGATATTGCACTTGGGCACATTGCGATTTCGTTAATATTTTGATTAATTGTGCAACCCTACTGGGAATACGCTCCCAGTCTTTGTGCTGCAACCTATACCTGCTCTACTCCTCTATTAACCTCTCTGAGGTATAATTTCAGACTGTACTATACATTTGTCACAAAAAAATTATCATTAATGCAAAGTTCTATAATATTCCAGCAGCGTCTGCAGCAATGGTATTGGCTTTGTTTCTAACAGTGGATCCATGGTCGCAGCAGTGTGCTTTTGTGCCCCCTGCCACCTACTTGCCATCAGCAGGGCCCTGCTCTTAAGAACTACCTGCTTAGTTAATCAAACAATTTGTCTTGCCTTTGAAACAACGACAGCTCATTTGATTTGCCACAGAGGAAATCTGAGGGAAATGTTCTCAATTTTATTCCCTCTTTCTTATGATTCCTCTGTAGCTCTCGCTCCAACACACACATCTGCTCCTTTCTGGAAGCATATAGAAGCCATCATACCAGTATGTATTTATGAATATACTCAAACCAAGAATTAATCTTGGTCTTTTGTGCTGACTATTTTGGCCTCTTGGTTGAAGGGAAGAATAACATTTTTAGCAGACTACATTCATGAGTCTTTGAAGCCAGTAATCTAAACATGCTTTTCAGCCTTTATAAGATATCAATGGCACTCGCCATTTTTAAGAATATTTCTGTTTTCCTGGTTATTACTTTGATAAGGGGTACTTCTTGTCAGTGCACAGCTCTTCTCCTTCTCAGTCCGTACATATAAGTACATTTCAGGATGCACACAAGCACCCACATGAAAACCTGAAACAGTCCAAACAAACACCTCTAAATTTCATCAGTACCATAATTAATTACAGCAAACAGGAAAATGTAGCCATTGCATCCCCCCTCCCTCCTTCCCCATACTCCCCCTTTGGAAATTGAAATAGGTTTAATAGATGGATGCTCGGGGACGGCTCATTAGCACTGACCCCTGCTGTAATTATCAGAGCCATTTGTGAAATTCATAATGGACTCGTGGCAACTGTGAACCAGGGCCTGAATAAAGGCTAGACTGCGTGGTCCAGTTCCCCGCAGCAGGATTCTCCCATGGGGGCTCACAGGCTCTCACACAATAGTGATGTTTATGGGTTTTTTTTAAATTTCTTGTTGAGAAAGCATGTGGGCATTTGTGTCACTATGTGGAGAAAGGAGATAACATTCTGCGTACACTGACAATATTAGAAGAAAAAAAAGAAGTGTTAAAGAGAGAACTCATCTTTTCTGTTTACTTTCAAGTCATGACATACTCACATTGATGCAGACAAATCAATTTCCATCACTTAAAGTTTTTACCACCTTGGCTTCTCTTGAGTTACACTCTAAACCACATATTGTATTAGGTTTATATTGAGTGGAATTATATTTCCTTAACTGCCTCCTGACTCCCTCCTCGCCTGTCTACTTGTTTAAAATGGCACGCTAAAATATGAAACTTAATAATTATTAATACCTCTTTTTTTCCTGTTGGTGTAAAGTTGGCCCTCTCTACCAGCTGCCAGCTCAGACCGGGAACACACACTGAGCTTTTAAAAAATGTTTTATTTTCTTACTGTCACACTCAATGAGTTTATGACATTATATACGGAATAACAGACTACTGGATAAAGGGGCCGCTTGAATTAGGCGTAGCGCAGATTGATAGGTTGTCTCAGTGTGCTGGTTTGCCACTGTGTGGCAGTAATTACAATGGACTTTGTGGTTTAATGCAGTGTTAAAATAGCTTGTTTTTTAATTGAATATTCCATTTTATTAGTGCAACTTAGGTTAAACCGTAATTACCTATTACACAACTAAATGAATATCAAAGACTCAGTGTCTCACATGTGTAGCTGATTAAGTATTTATACAGGGAACTTGAAACATGACTACCACATTGACAAATGAACTCAAATGACAGCATTTACCAGTCTTTCACAGTATTCTCCATTTTTCTGCCCTTCTCTCCCCTCCCAGTTTGATTTCCTTTCCGGAGTTTGTAGCATTCGAGTCGGTGCTGTGTGCCCCAGACTCCCTTTTCATGGTTGCCTTCCTGCTGTTTGATAAAGCGGGCAATGGAGTGACCACTTTTGGTAAGTAACTCTGCTCCTGATTTATAAGGTTATATAAAATAATACTGTAGACACATGTTCTTTTGGCAAAATGTATCTTATTTTTGAATGCTATTCTTTGAGGCACTAATGTCAGCATCATCTTCCTTTACACTTTATATAATTGCTCTTTTGTGTTTTGGATTTTCTGTTCTTAAGTTAATGTAATTTTGAGCAATCTCTGGCACACCAATGTCCTCGTAATTAATAAAGTTGTATCTTATCTTAGTGAGGTTTGCACAGATGTGCCTTGCATTTTACTAAACCATTCGCATGTGCTTTACAAGAGATCTGGAATTATGTACTGACCCCTGGAAAGTACAAATCCCAGAAACACATGAACAAATATGTTACGTAAAGACATTTTTTTGTAATAATTGATAGTGCTGTTATGGTATTAAGTATGTCTTGTCCTCCACTCTTCTGTGAGTATTGTTACTTTTCCCATATAAACTTCAGGCATTTCACTTTTTCTGTAATTTCCACAAAACAAGATAACCTCTCATCATCATCTTCAAAAATTGTGGAGCTGTGCATGTTCTTCCTCAATAAATAAAGTTGTAAGTCAGGAATATTTTTAAAGATTATTTAAATAACTGTAATGTTCTTATGTAACTTGAAACAAAAGTTCAATCCTAAACACTTTGCATTTGACATTTAACAAAGACTTATTCAGCCAGTGCTTACAGAGAGCATGTTACTCTTAAATGCACCACGAAAGAAGTTTTCATACAAACTCCTCTTTTATTTATGTGAGGGTCTGACCTCCACTCATCTATTCTTCGTCATGGTTGCATCCACAAACAAAAATACTGTTTGCGGTCCTGTATCTTGCCTGAAAAGAAGATAAGGTTAGGTTTGGAGGTGGAGAGGGCTGGTGGCAACTAAACGATGGAGATGAAGATGGAGGGAGGGGGTGGGTAGCTCTCTGTATGTGTGTGTATGTGTGTGTGTGCATGATTGGCACCATTACTCTGATGCCTGGAAGCTCCGAGGTTGAAAAGGGAAGACATTTGTACTCGTTGCTTATTTCACATTTGCCTAATTGATTTAAACAAGTCTAATGCCAGCCTTCTGTAGGTGTGCGAGGCGTTAGCGCATTAGGCTTGATTTGAAATGCAGCGCACACATCCCACTCGCAAAACAGGGAAGAGTAAGTGAATTTCATTTTAATTGTTGCTGTCGACAGGGTGCAAGATCATTGCGGCTGATTATATATGCACATATGTAAATTTTCATATTTAAAAGGATCAATTAGAGTGACGTTGTCTCGGTGGCAATTAAAAGGTCTGCTGTTTTTCTGCGTCTCCCAAAGGTTAATGAATATCCCAATGCCTGTGAGTTATGAGACTCACATACAAGTGGAAAATTGCATGAAAAACATAACACACATCATGCCGTGCACAAACACTGACTTCAGTGTCTGCCACTTGTATCGGGCTAACGTTTCACCAAAAGCAAATAACTTGTGACTCAGATTATAGACTTGTCAAAGTTGCTTTATTGTGATACATTACAGAATTCTCCCTTTTTCTCCCCCGCTCCCTTTTTCTCTCTGCCGTTCATTAGATTAAAGCACCACAAAATCAAGAACTGCCTTCTTTATTACCTATTAAAAACATTAATAGCTGCAGCTTACATTGCATTAAAGGCCCGTTTGTTTTCCCATGCTATAAATGTCTGTACTCTGATTTCTTTTTATTTCATTTTTCTATAAAGCCTGTTTTTATTTGATAATAACCTGAGTAATTTCTGTTAAGTACAGGCGGCACAGTGCTCTGAATTTTTAGCACTCGAAAAAATAAATACATAATTTGGTGGAATGTAGAGTTAATAAAAATTGTAACACAGCAAGTGAAATGCCGCTGTGCCTCTGCCAGAAAAGACAAAAAAAGAAAGAGGACTGAGTGTTGACAGGTCTATAAAAGCTGATAATATAAACGGCGAGCTCTGAGGCGGCCTCTCCTTTAAAGAGTTAAAGGCTGTATATTTATTGCCTCATTAAAGTGTAAAAAAAAAAACAATGCACAAGCTGTCTATCTTCAGAAGGTACGGCTGAGCTGAAGTAAATATCACCTTTCTCTCTCTCTTTTTCCCTCCCTTTCTGTCTTTATAAAAAAAAATTGTTTCTTTCCTCCTCTCCTTTCTCCACTCGTTCAGCGCAGCTTGTTTGGTAATAAGAAACAGGTCGCTCTATTGGTTTGTTTTTGTTTCTTTAGTAAGGCTGTAATTTAGGAGTCATGTTCAGTGTCTCTCCACTCCACCGGCTGTAGAGGCTTAGAGGGTTCAGGCAGAGGAACACGAGTGAGAAGAAAAGGCTTTTCCTTCTGAATACAGAGCCTACACAGCTCAAACAAGTTCTGCCATGTGTCATTCAAGACTGATTTAGAGTTGAGGAACTTAAGGCTCAATCAGAGCAGAATTGTGTTCTGGAGATTGACGTTGACATTTTGTCACAAACAGTCGCAGACATTTTTTTTTCTCCCCAAAATCAAATAATTACTAATGTTAACCACATGATAGGAAACACATGCTGTTTGTTAAGAGCTGACTCACAAAGCTTTGTCCCAACAGAATTTAGGTCTTTATTAGAGCAAACTAAAAACTTAAGATGGAAGAAGTATTTGATAATTGCTTGTTATGTAAGCGTGAAGATACAGAAAGGATAATATGGAAGGATTTAAATAGTGGTGAAGGCCCTATACATGGTGAATGTATGCTGGTCATTAGCTTTAAAAGTAGGGTGTAATCTGTACAACCTAAACACAGCTGTTATTCTGTCATTATAAAGGATTTAAAGATAAACTGTTTTGCCTTAGCCTTGGTTTCTGATTTTGGTTTAAATTGTGTATATTTTATATACTTTTACACAGGAAAACAGTGGAGTATAACTCAAATACAATTTTGAGAGGCTTGCATTTGACTTAAGTGCTTTTATTTTATGTTAATTTATACTTCTACACTGCATTTCAGGAGGTGCATTTATTTGATAGCTTTGCTATAAAACACATTTGTTGTTTTATTGTCTAATAAAATATGACATATTGTTACACTTTAAACTACCAAAGATATATATTGTGTACAAAATTAGATCCAGCTTGACCGCCTACAACAGTAAAAAGTTACTTACACATTGATGCATAAGCAACAATAATCCTATAATATATAATAATCACATGGGCTGTTTGTTTGTATCACAAGTATGTTTACTCTGGTTACATTTACTCATAATACTTCTTTACATTTACCCCTTGAATGCTTTTACTTCTAATGGAGCATTTTTACACTGTTGTGTACTTTCTCTGAGTAAAATACTTCCTCCACCACTGCAAGCAGTTCTGGTACGCTCCAGTATTCAGTTGCTGCATCTTGTTATTAGGCTGTCAACAGCAACTTGTCATCATTCAGTCATAATTAATTGTCTTTTTTTGTCTCTGTTACAGAGGATGTGAAACAGGTCTTCAACCAGACCACCATTCATCAGCGCATCCCCTTCAACTGGGACTGTGAGTTCATAAGGCTGCACTTTGGGACACAGAGGGACAAGCAGCTCAGCTATGGGGAGTTCACCCAGTTTCTCTTGGTAGGTTTCATGTAGATCACCTGCTCCCCTCGCCATTTCTCCCCTGCTCTCTTTTCTCTTTTTCCTCTACATTTCTGTCTTTGGCCCTTTGTGTGAGTCTGTCTAACTCTATCTTATTTCCAGTGACCATGATTGATAGTCAATAAATCTTTATTATTCGATTTATATGTCTGTACACGCAGTCTTATCCTTGCATGTTGTTTACAGGGTGCTTATACAATCCTGTCATCTAACTGTATTGTCAGATACTTGTCTGAGCTTGGCCAGATGAATGTAAGCGCATACTGTACAGAGACACACAGGTTCCCTTCCCCTCTCAAACACAGCCCTCCATATTGACCAGATTAGTCATTAATGAAACACTGAGGTTATATATTTGAGACGTTTTCTGCATTTGCTTTCCATTAGCTGACGTCGTACACCTAGCATTACTCCGCTCCACCTACTCTGAGGCAGGTAGAGACGTAGTTCTACCTCCATAAATAGTATAGCTGGAATATTCCTTGTGTATTTGTGGTGTGCGAGCCATTTTCCAATATGATGTCTAGACTTAAACCGGGCCTGAGCAGAGGGAGAGGTGGTGGAGGAGGGTGGGAGAGAGAGGCCTGAGCTGTGCCAAGTTTGCATCCACACTCACCATGTATCTGAATGAGCTTTTTATATTACACTTAACTTAGACCAGATGGCGTACACACAGTGGGCAGCAGCGCATGGATATTGGGACATTGTTGTATGTGCGTGCGTCCTTGGGTGTGTGCATTTGTATGAATGTACAGTATGTGTGTCTATGCGTGGGTTCTTCGTGTGCGTGTTTATCTTACTTATCTGCTTTACTTTATGTGTGAACAGTGGCGTGCAAGCTTTGTGCATCTGTGTTTATGTCTGTGCTTTTTTTGTTGTCTCTGTGTGTGTGTGTGTGTGTGTGTGTGTGTGTGTGTGTGTGTGTGTGTGCAAGTCTATGGCATTGTGGCCAGTGGACGCTGTACTTTTACATTGACAGCGTGCCCGGTTCTCTCCCAGTCAGTCACTCAGTGGTTTCCAGCTCCATCACAGCAGCAGGCCAGCAGCCAGCTGCACTCATTGCTCAATATGAAATGCACATTTCCTGCTCATGCTCTCTGTATTTGATCATTTCTCATAGCTTTTGATTCATGTCTTAATAAGTGACAGAAGCGAGTGACTTTCACATTATTGTAGGATGCCTCCCTGTTTAGGTAAGGGTGAGGGATGGTTAACAGAGAATTTATTTTACATGTTGTAAATATTTTCATGCATTTCATCCTCTAGCACTTGCTTCACTAGTCCACTGATACTCATAAAATAGAAATATTATGAAGAATATTCGAAATATTTTAACTTGAGAGGTATAATGTTCGCATTAAAAGACACATTAATATCACTGTGACAGTGTATTGATTACTGCAGTTATCCTGCAGTGGCCTCACTAGTGAAATTTTTTTGCCGTGTCTTAACTGAAGTTTCAAAGATAGGAAAAAGATCATGCTTTTCCAGAAGCAATTCCTAAACTAATGACTGTGTCCTAACCTTTCTCAGCCCTTGTATCTTATCCTACGACATCTTATCTAGAAGTGTAAACTCAATTCTTCATTCATCACTCGCCCCGTCATGCCTGTATCTGTGTTTAGAGTGTACACAAGGCTGCCTGTCAATGACAATGGCTGTCTCACTTAACTTGTTACTGGCTAGCTAGCCTGCTGAAACGGAAAAGAAAAGACGGGTATTCAGTTTTAGCTTTGATGAGTGTCAGTGGAGGAGAGGATAGATATAGTGGTGCACTATAAACACAAGTTTACAAGTTTTAAAACAACATATCTCATTTGAGCTATAGAATAAAAAATCATCCATTTTTGCTCAATACATTGTAGCCTTTCTTACCCTCAGGTGTGCATAAACCACAGGTTAGAAACTTTTTTTTTAAATACGAAAATGCAAAATTGACAGTCATTGTATTGATGTTGGCCTTGAGAAAGTGGCAATTGGTTGCATTCTACATCTTCGTTGTCATTGCCTTGCACACCTAACAACAGTTGTGCTGCCATTTTTAGCAGTGCTGAAATTCTTCAGTTAGGACAGTTCTGTAATAGGCTCAATTTTCACCCTAAGATAAGATAAAATTTTCTGAAATGCAGTTAGTGATTTCAGATAGGATTTCAGACTCAAGACAGGTCAGTAATGAGGCTCTTGAGGCACAGGTAAAATTCAGATATTGGAAGTTCACTCTATAGTGTGTTATCAGCTGCTCCAGTGATTGATGACAGGGCAATTAGGGTAGGCACAACAACATTTCCTCAATCAGAATTTAAACCTGTGCAATTACTGCACACTTTGTGATTGCACTACTACCCAACGCTGTTATGATACTTTTATTAAGAGACAAAGCATTTGTAAATGTCAGCCAGAACAACAAAGGTGCACTCAGCAGCTATAAAAGTTCTCAGAGCTGTGAAAACCAACACTAAATATTTTTCAGCTATTTTTTATAATTCCCTACCACCTGGCCTTTCCCCTTCCAAGAATGTTCCCATCCTTTATTTCCCCCTCTTCCTGCCATACATGCATGTGTTTATTGTGTTTTTCTGCCATTGTAGCCACGCCGCTGCCAGATGCTCACAAGATGGGATTATCGGGGAAAACGTTTGCACCGCATATTTCTCACAAGGGCTCTCTCTGGCCAATTACTGTCTTGATGGAAGCCAGAGATTCTCACCAATTACACGCATTTTTCCCGTCTCACGTGTGGACGGCGGCCAAGGCTCACTGTCAGCGTGGTGTTGTCTCTGGCAGTGGTATTACCAGTGTCCAGAGAAGTGGCACATAGTAGCCCATATTATAAATCCTGGCAAGTGAAGGGCTCGAATTACACTGAGGGGGACACCACATGTCCCACTTTTTTTCCTAAGCGCTCCAAAAAAGTGAATTGTTGGCATTGCTCAGATTTTAAAAGTCCCAATTATATGTTTGACTCTCCCAAGAATCAGTGGCCAGCCCTTAACATCACTGTGTAGAGGGCTCACTGGCAAACATGTAAATAGCAGTTGTGCTAAAGCTTCTCCTTGTAGTAGTTTTAGCTCTGTGCTGATGAGAAGCAGATATTGGGAAAAGAGAGAAACAATCCTGCTCCACTCATATTGATCTTTTAAGTTTTGAAGAGACTCGGGTGGGTGAATCACAGCCATTGAAAGCAAACAGAGGTGGCTCATCATGTGTTTATATTCTCGTCCAAGGACAATTAAAACGACTTGCAAATGCCTCAGCGGTTGCTGGCTGTCTTAAGCCCCCAGCTTTATGTCTCCTGCCTCCCTCGCTCCCCTCCCAAATAAAAGCCATGTCCCTGCAACACTCATACAGTTGCAACAAGTTAAGGTTTTAAGAGGCTGAGACTATAAACTGCTCCATCCCATGGACCACAGTTGTTTTGCTGCTCTGTGTGGTTGGTGTGTGTGGCTTTCCAGACGCTTGACTTGTCCAGAGAAACTGGATCTAATTTTCTGTTCCTCATATGACGATGTACACAAAGACACAGATAATGCTCACCCTTGTTTTTTGCACATGCACACATTATCTTCTTCTTCACTTTCCTTTTTTTGGTTTTGACTTTAAATATCCTCCTCCCTCTTCTCGTCCCAGTTTATTTCTCACCAAAGTGTTTTGACCTACTCACAACCGAGCACAGAAGTGAGTCACGACATTCGGGATGCTGACACCAAAATATCTCACCTTATTTACTTTGGGAGTGTTTATGTGTGTCAATCTCTCTTCGTTTCCTTGCCTTCCTTTCACTTATACACTCTCCGGAGCCCCTGCTGCGCTCATAGGTGATACTGACACACGGCTGCTACATTTGCTGTTTTTGCAAATCTGCCTCTTTTGTTGCAATGTCTATTCTTACTCCCCTCCGGTCTCCACTCAGCTTTGTGTAAATGTCACTCTTCCCCAGTCGTTTCTCTCAGGCGCTGCGAATTGAGAGTTCGATCAGTTATGCTGTCAGTGAAATATCACTCAAATTCAGCACAACAATAAGTCATAGCCTCATAGGGTTTTGTGTTGTGGTAATACCACTTTTTTGAGTTGCATTTAACATCTGAATCAATCAGTTGAATAATGCCATGCATGTTCAAGATTCAATCAGTCCCCCTTCAGCATTTTTTGTCCAACATGTGTGGCTTGAAAAAGAATGTCCATTCTTCTTGGACAAATTGTTCATCATTTATTTTGAACTGAATTACTAACTTACTTATTGTACTATAACTATGTGCTTTAATAAGAAACGTCATTTATAAACATCCTCCCTCCCCTCCCTTTTTTTTTGTATAAAACTTTAACAATGTTCCTAATGGATATAATCTTATTTAGTTTTAGGATACTTATGGGATTATGTTGATTATAAATTAATTTAATATGTAAGTTGAATGGTGCCTTTTTAAATAGAGAAATATTTCATAATCTTCTACGACATGCATGTAGGGCTGAAACTACGATTATTTTCATTATCAATTACTCAGCTGATTATTTCCCAAATTAATCATGGGCCCCCCAGGCCAATGTTTCCCTGCCATAAGTGGGCCAGATCTCTTTTGTGAAGAAAAAAATTAAAATTAGTTTTAAAACATTATAATAATGTTAATGTTCTTTTATTGTTTACAAAGTAAAATTCTCTTTAAACAAATCTTCACTTTTAAGCGGCTGGAAACAGTAAATGTACTAGTTTTTGAAAGACAAATCAATTAAAAAAAATCATTTCAGCTCTACATGTCTGTGGGAATTTGCAAAATAGAATTTAAAAAAAGCTCTCCAAAACATGTTTACATGGGTGTTTCAGTTGAGTAAACACATTGATGTGTGCTTTACAGTAACTAAACTTGAATTGGTCATTGAGGCTGTTGATATTGTGTCACCGTGTGAGAAACCTCATGAGTAAAAATACTGTTTTTGACCTAAAGGCTGTGATACCCTTCAAGTGAGTCAAACAGTCAAACCAACCAGTTTTAGCTCGCTGTCCTAATGCCTATGGCCTTATTTCACAAAGTCTCTTTGTGTGTTATTATTGTTCCTATATCCCCAAGTTTCTTGTCTTAAGACAGAGGAGTGCTGGTGGCAGAGGTTTGTTTACAGCCTCCCTCTGTAGACTTGTGGTTGCAGGTACCGATAATGGCTGCTAATTTCAAAGGCCTTGTGGGATCTGTCCCCACCGCAGCCTGCTCTCGTCCCCGCGGACCTTTTGTGTGTACGTGCATGCAGCAGGAAGAGAGACAAAGTGAGCAGTTGGGTGATTAGCCATCTTGCCTGTGTGTGCACGTCTCTGTGTGTGTATGTTTGTATGTTTCTCCCTCAAGTGGGTTTAATGGGGATTTGGGGAGGGTGTGAAAAGCCCAAGCGACGCCTCACAGTAGGCAAGCCGCTGTTGGGAGAGGAGACGAGAGTAAAGCCTGGCCAAACGCTGGCTCCCCCCCGTAACTGAGAGGGGGAGACGACACCAAGGGGCCCATCAAAGCAAAGCCTGTGTTTTTTTACGCATATGTGTTTATATGAGTGAGTTTATGTGGATTTCAATTTATGAAGGCAACTTAAAGAGGTGTATGACCCACATATGTGTACAATAATATGCATTTACTGTATGATCTAACACCTAAACTTCCCTCCGTTCTCCTCTCCACTCCCTTCCACAGGAGATGCAGCTGGAGCACGCGAGGCAGGCTTTCATCCAGCGGGACCAAGCCCACAGCGGCTCCGTGTCAGCCCTGGACTTCAGGGACATCATGGTCACCATCCGGCCGCACATGCTCACATCCTTTGTGGAGGAATGCCTCGTGGCGGTGGGTTTTTGTTTAGCTCCGTGGTTCTCTCTTCCTTTTGTTTTTCTGTCATCCACAAGCGCCAAAGTCAGGCTGGATAAAAAAAATAAATAGAGGGATTGGTCACGGCTGTACACCTGGGACTTATGGTGCTTTGTCATTAAATGTTAAACAAATATTGTGGGATAAATAAGCTGTTCCTTTATAAAAGCAGCACACAAATTATAATTTTTATCATGGCACAGCCTGATGTAAAATTCGATTCCTCAGTGTTGTGTACAGAAAAGTATCTGCATATTTACCAAAATCTTTGTATGATCAAATGTAACTGAATTTTCAAAAATGGAGGAGTGCCCCTATGTTAAGGCAATATTGCGATAATTTCTAGCTGTATTTCAATACACAATAAATATCTTGATAACCTTGAAAACCTTCACTAAAATCATAATATTTTTGACCATTTACCTCGATAGTGATATTATAGGGATGGCTGTTAATACTTTAATAAAAAATTAACACAATGAGATTTTTGATAAATAATCATCAATAATGTGGATATAATGACTAAGTAAGTAAAGGCAAGTATTAGGAGAAGTAGAACTGTCTGATAAGTTCAGATAATTACAGCACTACTGCAATGTTGTTGTTAAAAGCAGGAAAAGACAACACTTCTGCCACGTCACGATATAATGATATCCAAACTCTGAAATGATGTATAGTCTCATATCACGATAACAATATAACATCAGTCTATCCTATATACTTTATAAACAATGTTTGCCGCTGATTCAGGTGCTAATTCCTACTAGGCAGACTGGCAACCTAACATTACTTTATTCTCCATAAAAGAGTTAAAGGCAAGACTCTCTTTCTTTCTTTCTTTCTTTCTTTCTTTCTTTCTTTCTTTCTTTCTTTCTTTCTGTCTTTTTCTTCTCCCAGTGTTTACTTCTTTCTCTCACACCCCCGCAACCAAACACCGTGGCTTTCTCTTTCCCATCCAGCTGTCCATCGTTCATTCCTTCTTCTTCCTCTTTACTTTTTCTCTGTCACCTCTCATCCGTCCTCTCTCTCTTCTTCCCTCCCCTCATTTTTTTCTCCTTCTCTCTCTCAGCCTCCCTCCCTCCCCCGTGTCTCTGTCTCTCTCCCAACATGTCATTAAGTCTAACCTCTCTGGCAGTGTCAAAGCCGAGCAGGCCAGCTGAATGGGAAGATAGAGACAGAGATAGATGGCGACTGGAGCTTTACAGTCCATCATCTTTGCCCGTGTGTTTGTGTGCGAGTGGCTGTGCGCGTGTGCTCTATTTGTTTTGAACTCTGAGATGTTTGTCTTTTTGTGTCCTGTCTTTTCTTTATGTGTGTCAGTGTTTGTGTTGCGCGTGTGTGCGCCTTGTGTCTGTGTCCATGTCTTGCCCCATTTCATAAACACCTTGTAGACTCTGTCATTTTCTCCGCTGTGTTTACCTCACCGACCAGACATCTTGGTGTGCTGTTAGTAAACTCTCTCTCTCTCTCTCTCTCACACACACACACACACATTTATGTGCACATTTTTGCACGCACACACACACATACACACATATAAAAAAAACCATAAACACCGCAGACACATTAAAGGTGGTATTATGCTAGAAACAGCAACCTTTAATCCACTCACCAAACATGCTAAATGATCAGCGCCTCACTCTTTTCACCCAAATATTGTTCTCCTCTCCCTCTGAGTGAAAGACTCAGTGTTGGATATGGTGGGAAGATCCATGCCTATAGGCTAATAGATATGAACAGATAAAGTGTCTCTCTGTTAGAGAAGAGCTTCCACCCCTTGTTGCAAACACAGCAAGCTGCAAGTAACCTTCTTGAATGTGTCTGTAAAGCAAACAGTGCCATCTAGTGAAAGGACGCCCTACATTTTTTATTGCCTCAACCCTCAACATTGTTAAGAGCTGCAAAAGCCTCCAGGCTCATCTGATCCTCTGGTCTAAGCTTTCCAAAACAGGCAACAGCATCTATGAAAGGTACTCGAACAGACAGAAATTAGAGTTGCTCCTTGAAGAGTTTTGAGAGCCTGATTTGATAAAGATGAGCTGCTGGTTCACATAAAGAGTTTCTACGCAGTCTGGAATGTCCTCAAGAACCCAGCGTCTATTTTTAATCCGTTACCTTTTTTTCTATTTTCTGTTCTTTTACCACTTCCTCCACCTCATAAAGAAAGTTAATTAAACTCCCTGAGTGTGTTCGTTGTACGATGGAAAAAGTAGTGGTTGAAGTAGGTTTACTTCTCCCCATGGAGCGATGTTAAAGAGGAAAAGTTGATGATTAGACACTGGTTTTTGTCAAGATTTCCTCTTGACATGTGATGTTTTAGCATATTTCTTCTGTGTGTACATGTCATCATCATGCGTCTCTCAAACATTTAATCTGATTGGAGTGTAGTGTGATTGTGTTTGTAAATGTGAGTTATTTTATGACTTTACCGTAGAGTTGCAATGATTAATCGCTTTGTCGTCAACTATTAAATTAATGGTGAACTGTTATGATAACTGAATAATCAGTTTGAGTACGCTATCGAGAAAAAACAAGGTAAAAACTCCCTGATTCCAGATCCCACATTGTAAATATCTCATTTCAGTCTCTAACATTTATGGACAAGACATTTTACAGACCCAGCAACTAATCAAATAATCGAGAAAATAATCAACAGACTAATCAACAATGAGAATACTTGTTAGTTGCTGCCCCACTTCACTGCATGTTTAAATGTTTACGTTTCCATCCTTGCCCAGGTTGCTGGTGGCAGCACTTCTCACCAGGTCAGCTTCTCATACTTCAATGGCTTCAATTCTCTTCTCAACAACATGGAGCTGATCAGAAAGATCCACAGCACCTTGGCTGGCAACCGCAGGGACTTGGAAGTCACCAAAGGTACCCGACGAGGATAAAAACATACATAAACTCCAACACAAACTTACATTACTTATATATATATTGCCACATGCAGCAAAAATGCAGATGCACATTTATGAGTATAAGTACACACAGGACACATTCACAAAACAAATGCGAGCATGCACTGATGCAGTCCTGCACTACAGCCAGTATTAAATGTGTTTTCCAGATAATGTATTTA
This sequence comes from Pagrus major, assembly GCF_040436345.1. NCBI lineage: Eukaryota > Metazoa > Chordata > Actinopteri > Spariformes > Sparidae > Pagrus > Pagrus major. Next base: position 11,371,339 of record NC_133217.1, on the reverse strand, counting down.
CATCTGTGTGTGTTAAGGGGAGGGTGGAAACTTGTTTTTGTTTGGTTTTCTTTCTTCCCGGTGGCATTTAAATGGGCACGCTGGATCCGACCCAGCACACGTACTGCATACCCACAATCCCTGATGGAGCCTGTCTTGTCTATTAGACATCCTGGCACTGATCTCTGGACCACTTTATTTGTCCTGGGGTGTTTTTGGATGATAATGAGATTTTTTTAGTTCTTCAAAAAACACACAAAAATGAGGAATGCTTGCTTTGTCAAAATCTTCTACTCAAGGTTAGGCAGTTAAAAACATTTTATAAGCGGTTTCTTACCTATTAAATCGCCTACATTTCTGTGAAGATATAAAGCTACAAGGTGATGAGATTGAGGTATTTTTATCCATTGATCCAACAGCCTTTGTCTTTTTCAGACATTGTCTCTCGGTCTCTCTGTCTCCCATGGTTAGTTCCTTTCAATCCTTATCTGTCTCACTTGCTTGCACCACTTGCTGTCTCTCATTCCTTTCCTCAGCACTTGGCAGGAGGCCTAGTTAGCTTTTTCTTTCTTTCCACCTTTCTCTGTCTCTTTCTGAGTCTCTCTCCAGCTCTGGCCTTCTTTAAGAAACCATTCTGACCTCTCTCCACATGGCCCAGGGCCACCAGTGTAGCCTTGTGATGCTATCTGAAGCCTTATCAGGGGTGTGGACCAGAGCCGACCCAGACCAAGAGCCCATGCTCTCCCTAGGCTGTTCCCACCATGGGTACACCGAGACTGGGCTTGGCTCGACCCGTGGTGGCCCGTAGCCAGCCAGACCTCCACAGCCACCACCCTCTACTCCCTGAGTCATTAAGGCCTCCCTTAGGACTGCAAGTGCTCGGCTACATGCACTACTGGCTGGCTGACAAACATACAGTACACACACTTGCATGTATCAAGTGTGTGCGCACTTTGTTACACACTATTTCAAACATTTCTCACGTACACACAAGCATTCGGATACATTAACAAAGCCAAGCCTGCACACATGCGTAATAATCCTGATTGATTCCGTATGTGCAGCAAGGCCACTGTTTTGCCTTGGGGACGCCATTACAGTGCTTAACGCCTACACAGAGTGCACACATGTGTGTGAACGTTTGTGTCTATACGTGCACAAGAGACCTTTAGAGAACACACCTTTTATTGTGGCAGCAGTGTACACCACAAGGCAAATCATGACTGTGCATGTTTGTGAACAGGTTTTAAATTATGTGTGTGTTGACAAAGTAAACATAATACTGTGAATGCATCTTAACTAGATAGCACAAGAAGATATGATATGTGAGCCAATTAATTGTTTTGAAAAATAATTTGCTGTGACCAGGTTTTTGCCCAGAGGGTTTTTTTTAGCGACATGGTCCTAGGGATGGTAATGTCAGTTGGTCAGTCCACTATTTTTGTCTAGACCAAAATATCTCATTAGGTATTGGATGGAATGCAATTAAGTTTTTTTCGTGACATTCAAGGTCCCATGAGGATGAATCCCACTGATTACTGACTGGTCCCTGACTCATGTATGATATTACCATGAGTTTGACATTTGTTGTTTTGAGTCAAATGTCTGAAAAACTATTAGATAGATTGCTGTAATATTTAGTGAAACATTCATAGTTCACTCAGGATACATTTCAGCAACTTGGATCATCCCCTGACTTTTCATCGCGAGCGATCATCAGATCAACATTTTATATCCAAATACCTGCAAAAGTAATAACATTCAATTCAGTCAAAGCTGTACTTTGTGTTTGGTGCTAATTAGCAAATGCTAGTTTGCTAACATGCTAAACTGATGATGAAGATGTTGCACATTATACTTAAATATATATCTGCTAACATACAGTACAGCGTGTTAGCGTTGTCATTGTGAGAATGTTAGTCTGCTGACGTTAAGTACAGACTCATGGAGCAGCTAATGTGGCTGTAGACTGTTGTTAAAATGTTCTTTATTTCTTCTCTTTTTTTAATCCACTTGTAATGTGCTTTGTAATTGTTTTCGAAAGTGCCGTATAAATAACAATTATTATAATGCTTTGAACAGACCTCCATTAGGCACTCATTAACAACAGAGCGCCAATTGCCTTAACAAAGGATGGTGGGAAGAGTTTAATTTGAATAACTCTGTAATATTTAGCTGCTTAAATACTCTTAGTCTTAGGTTGTCTCAGTGTCAGTCCAAAAACGTCAGCAGCTACTGTATGTCCAGCCATGACCACTTCAAAGAGAGACAGGTAATTGTAAAATGTATTAGGTGTGTGTGTGTGTGTGTGTGTGTGTGTGTGTGTGTGTGTGTGTGTGTGTGTGTGTGTGTGTGTGTGAGTGTGTGTGTGTGTGTGTGTGTGTGTGTGTGTGTAGTGGTGACCACAGGCTACAGGTAGACAGGTTATCAGCATTGTGATCTGTGATCTCCCCTAGACAGAGCTCGGTCTATGTCTGCCTATGCGTGAGTGTGTATGTGTGTGTGAGTTTATTCTTGTGTGAGTATGCTATCTTACATGCTTGTGAGCATTACCTGCATGTACCCATGGATATGTGTGTGTGTGTGTGTGTGAGTGTGTGTGTGTGTGTGTGTGTGTTTGTGTGTGAGAAAAAGAGAGCATGCCTCAGGGGTAAGCTGAGCCTCGGTGGGGTGAATGGCTCCAGTGTAGAACGACTTTGTCACAACCCCAGCCTGCTGCTCTTTGAATAAAGCGGGTCAAACAATGCTGACTCCTCCACTGTAAGCCAGCCTACAGTCAACCTGTTCTTTATTCCACCAACAATAGACCAGGTCTTAAGTTACGGCATACTAAAGCTGCCTCAGAAGAACTCTTGAAGTCCATAACTCTCCGTGGCCATATCTTATATTCTTTTTTCATATCAGAATGTTTCCCTTCTTACTCGAAAGCTACAACCAAGTCACAGAATGTAAGAGGTGTGAGTGACAGAGCTTTAGAGAAAAATCACCATAAAACAGAGTAACATTTAAAACAGGTACTGGCAATAAGTCATGCCAGTCATCATACTTTATGTAGCCTCTGTATTCCTCTACAATGGCAGGAGCAAAAATAAGATAATGAAATGCAACGTTTTACCAAGAAGCACAATCCACCGTAAATTATCTCAATGGCCATCTATCTGAATATAGATGAAAGATACTCATCACAGATCTATCTTTTCAGGAAACATAAGAAATCACTGGCTGATGTAGACGTTAATGAGGGCTGGTTATGGTAAAATGGTAACACCAAAAATGAAAAATAGCCAATTAAAGGTACAACACGCACAAAATAACTTGTTGGATTGACATACAATGTATTTAACTGTACATTTTTGATCTTATTGCACATCATAATAGCAGCAAATGTGCAGTTGATCATATTATGTTGGTGCATTGTATGTTACATAATCTCAGTTGATGATACTGAGTCTAGGATGCAGTATCATGCACGCTTGGTAACAGAACAACAGAGACGTCAGTCAAAGTTGTCAGTCAAAGGAAACCACTCTTGTTTTGATAACAGATTTTGGTTTTAGGTTATTCATTCAGCTCAGTACTGCATATTTTGACTCATTTTTGTGTTGTAGCGGCTGTGTGTAATATATCACACATTGATGAAAATATATCATGAGGAAATGAATGTACCAACAATCCGTAGGTAGATATTAAAAGCAATGTGGTGCTTTTCTGACAAACTAGTTTATGGTCTATGACATTGGCATTGAAACATACCAACAGTCTGACAAACCAACTAACGTGGATGAATGCATCATCATGTTCCTTTACCATGTAAAAAAAATGAAATACTTTTAACATATAGCAATGCCTTGAACCTAAACTAAAAATACAGAATCATAGAAGGATTGTTTATTGAGCCTTGGATGTGGCAATGAATAATCTGTCCTGGTTGTGAAACAGCGGACCAGCTATTCACCCTTGCATGCAAACTGCTTCGACAAAATGGGGTGCCAGTCCGTGTATAACTGCTCTGAGTGCTGTGTCTGTGTTCTCTGCGGTAGGTCAGACATGTTCTCGGTGGGATTTGAGTCCACCAAAACTGTTCTTCATCACCTATGATGTTTGTAATATCCATGGACAGAATCTCAAAGCTCAGCCAGGGAGTGGAGAGTATTACGTTTGGTGACATCTCAATTTCATGGCTCTTTGCCAATGCTTAAGGTCTGTTGGCTCCATCAGGACATGACCTTCTGCATGCACTGGGGCAGTTTGCAGCCAGCTGTGCAGCTGTTATGATATACTGTCAGCAAATTTTAGGCTGGAAAAAGACCAATTGCCTGCTCTCACTTAAGACAGAGTTACTGCCTTGAGTTTATAAGCTAGAGATAAGAAGTTGAAAGTGAGGGTATGTATAAAGGAACATGAGATGAACAGCCAGATTGGTGCCCCGTCCACAGTCTTGTAGATGTTGTACCCTTGTACTCTCATGGTGACTGGTAACCTGAGCTTAAAAGCAAAGCTCTCGAGTCACCTGTTGATCTATGTTCCTTGGTGGATTCTCCAGATCACATGATCACACGAGAGTCACGACATAACGTGGGAATCCATCTTGTCGGGCTTCAAGTTATGCGTTTGTGGCGGAACCACAGTGGTTTGGACCAATCACAGCCAACCAATGGGGAACTTCTGGCTGCAGTGGAATTGGTTGAGATGTGATGATGGCAGGAAGAGATAGCGTGTGATAGACAGTGATAGACAGATGGTTCATCCAATCACCTGCCAAGTATTTTTTGAAAGTGCCTGTCTAAACTGTTTCCAAGGTTGACTTATCAGATGATTCTGTGTACAGCACATCCTCTACGAGCTTAGAGTGGATATCTGAGAACTCAGACATCAGAAGGAGCTCAGAGATTGTGGCTGGATAGGTTGTTCAGGCAGATGATGCTCTCTGTGTGCCTCGCTTTGAAAGTCCCCAGATCTACTGCACACTGATGGAATTGTATTTATCCCATCTGGCCTGAGAATAGCTCTATATAGGGGATGTGGCTGAAGAGAAAAGTGTCTCCTGATGAATCTGCTGCAACCGTGACCTGGACACAGATGGGCAGTGGAAAATGATTAGATTTGGAATTTAGATAAACATGACAATGCTTTTATGTTATTGTGTTTCTCTTTTTTTATTCCATTTTCATCTGTATGCCTATCTGTAAATGTTGGTTTGGATCATAATAAGGTTTGGTGCACATCATTTTAGTGAACACTAAATAAAAGTCTCTGTTTCTTTGTAGAGGAGTTCATTGTGGCAGCTCAGAGGTTTGGCCAGGTGACCCCCATGGAGGTAGACATCCTCTTTCAGCTGGCTGACCTGTCAGAGCCCCGTGGGTAAGAACGACACACACCGAAAAACAAAAACACACAAAAATCATGCTAACTTTGGTTTAATATCTCAATTTTGATAATATGACAGTGCTTTGGGTACAACTTTCTTTGCAATATTAAATCTGCATATAAATATGCAGTAATGGTGGAATAGCATCTTACATCTGAATTCATACCTAAGTCGTGTAACTTTTTCCTCAGTTCATCAGGGAGTTGTGCAGAGTAAGTCTATCCCACACTTGCCCCCCAAAGCGCACCTTTAGCCCCAGGGTCCAGATGAGCTCTTTCTTCCCTCTCAAACTTCTCTGCAAAGGATCAAAAGAGTCAGACATGACTACATCAGTGCCAGAGAATCCTCTTTCATTCCAAAACCAATCCGAACTCCCATTTATCTTTAAAAAAGGGGCAATTCTATTCCCTATGATCCGTGGCACACAACAACTGTATGCGTCTCACATTCCCCCACTTCCTTTGCGTCTGCCTCGCGGCCCGACCAGTGTGCTCATAATTTCTAACCCCGGCCTGGGACACCACCTGATTATTATTTCTGGGCAATGGGATACTTTAATAGCCCTCTCCACTCCCCTTGATTGGAGATGCGGGAGATAATAGCCCCAATATTCGGAGGAGAGGGGTGTGTGTGTGTGGGGGGGATTTGGCTTTCCCGTTCCTTCAGCCTGGGAATTCTGGGACCGTCATAGAGATGAAAATGGAAAGGCAATAGTTTTACATCCAAAGGTTTAATATCTTTGTTATACTTGGATGTAGGCATAAAGGAGTGGGAGTTGTCAGCTCCTATAGACCTTACTCAATCATGCCAAGCGCAGGTCTGGATTTTTGAATGCCACAGTGTTTTTACATGGAATGATGGCAAGTATCCGTAAACGTAGAGAAATTTCAGCCTGACAGATGGTGCTTCCAAAGGTCATGGACACGGTGATTCATTGATGAAATATTATAATCCTCTGAGAGTTTTTACAAGTTACTTGAGACTTCTCATTCTCTCTCCTCATCAGACGTGTTGGTTTAGCGGACATTGAGAACATCGCTCCTCTGGAGGAAGGCGCCCTGCCCTACAACTTGGCTGAGGTCCAGAGACAGGTACAGAATATGAAGACTTGTTGATGTGTTTGGTTTCCTCTTCCACACTGGCAGCGCTTTTCGGTCTCAGCACATTCTCTTGGGCTAGATGTCGCCATGTAGATGACTAAGATTAATAAGATGATTAAGGATAATGATATCTCCTGTTCACATGTAATTAATCCCTCAAAACAAAGCATCCATTTGATTATGGTAAGAATTGCACAATTAATTCATTGAGATGTTTTAGAGTTGTGTGTGAGTGAATGAAAACAAAAGACATGCGACGCAGATCCAAACAAGTGGAATAAAGTTGAGAGTTTGCCCGCAAAATGCCATTCGGCCATTGCTAGTCAGTCCTGCTCATATTCAAGAGTTCATACTAAGGTTTAGACCAAGTTGTGTCCAAGTCATTTCCCATCCCAGACTTTAGGAGACTTTCTTGAGAGAAAACATGATGAGACCTCTCCCTGACATGTGGTCTTAAAAAAACATACACACCAAAGTCACAAATCCAGGGAAATAAAGACGAGTGGAACCTTCCTCGAAACTTGATGAACCTCTAACGTGCTTCAAGTTGCAAATAATAGATGTGAAGAGACTTTGCAGTAGTGAACAAAAGCAATTTGTAATGAAGAAGAGGAAGATGTATGGAGAGCCAGACAGATGAGCAGAGGACTGTTTTCCCTCCCTGGGCCTGTTTGGTCAGAGTTGTGTTGCCTGGTGGGTTCCAGCGCTACAGTGAAGGCTTGGCCAGGCCATATTGGAGCAGGCGGGGGCCAAAGGGGAGAAAGCAAAGGGGCCCAGCACTACACAGACGCCAGTCCCACCACAATGAGCCACTTTAGGCCCTTGTGGTTTGGCCTCGGGGGCTGGCCGCCAGCTAGCTGGAGCTCTCTCTCATCTTTTGCTCGTTCTCTTCCATTTCCTTTTTTTGATCTACTTCTCTCTCTCTCACTCTCTCTTATTTCTCTACATGTTTGTCGCGTCGCCCTTTCTTGTTCCCTCTTTATCCCTCAAACATCCTGATTTTTGGTATTGCCAAGTTTCTGTCCACAGGCAGACAGAGCTGAAGAAGATGGTAGAGGTGGAGGAGGTTGTGTCTGAAGGAGACATTTGGGGAGGAAGAAACTATAGTGTAGATGGGGGTGGGAGTTTACTCTGGCAGGTGGACCTGTTCTAGAGACTCCCATCCCCCTCAAAGGCACACACACACACACACACACACACACACACACACACACACACACACACACTCACACTCACATGCTTACAACGCTCCAACTCCCGCTCTCCCCAGGGTCGAGAGGCCAGAGCTGGGCAGACCAGACAAGCAACAGGTACCTCAGGTGGAGGGGGGAGTGTGGCTAATGTTACTGTGTGTTACTAATGCTGGCTACTAACACTCTTTTGCTGGTTGCATAGCATGGTGATGATCACAAGGCTATACTAAGATCACTTTGAGTCCAGGTTTAGTTCACAAATGTGCCGACACACAGGTGTAGACTGGATTAGTTAGGCATGGTGAAGTGAAAATAAAGATGATCAAATATGCCCACAGATAATATAAGCATCTTTGCATAAATCCTCAGTTAGTGAATAAACAATGTGTGCTCGAAAGAAGTCATTCTTAATTAAATGTAAGGGGGAAAAAAACTTTTAATCAGTAGTTTAATAGTGTTTCATACAATGGTCTGTTTTAATTTCTACTTTCTAATTTTCTAACCTAGAAAAGCTTAATATCTTCTGTATTTCTAACCCTAACTCAAGATATATCACACACACCCTTGAGTAGACCCATTGGAAGTTCATCAACAGTGGCTTCTACTTTCAAACTTTACTAACCCTGACAATTTGAATCTACCATCTGACCACTTGTGCAGGGCTTTGTGTTGCTTTCACCAATTATTTTCTCTAGTGCTGAAATGAGTTTTCTGTTAGCTGATTAGTCTATCAACAACAACAAAAAGACAATTTTGATAACAACGTATTTATTAAGTGTTATGAATTAATTGGGTTGAGTGAGTACCAGGTTGGGACAGGTAACTGGTACAGACAATGTATTTTATAAAGGTACGAGTATCATTCAAGTAAAATGTGTACTCGTTGACTGAAGTTCATTTATTCAAATGTATATAAAAACAACTTGTGTTAGTAGTTCTCTTACTCTTGTGATCATAAACATTGAAGCTCAATTCTGAGGCTGCTCTGTAAATATTTTTCTATAAAATTAAAAATATTGCAACTTCTGATCAACTCATATTGATTCAGGCTTAAATTGACAACTTTCAGTCAGTCCTACCTGGGGGTAGCTGCTTTAAGCACCACCTACTTCTGCTTTAAGCCACGCCCATTCCGGGTATGAATACAGATACAGATGATGGTGTTCTTACTCATCCCTAATAATAAATAATAAATTCATCCCTGAGTTCATTGTCTGGTTTCAGCTTTAATGGGCACTTTTTAACCTTTGTGTAGCATTTAAAAAATAAATTAACTATAAGTTCGTAAAGAAAATGATAGTTAATTGCGGCCCTGAGTTGATCTTATAGTACTGGTATATTATAATCAAAGACTGAATGTATTTACTTTGTATTAAGACATTTGTGTATTCTGTGACTTTCTCAAAAACACGTACATACTCTTACATTCAAGCATCTTCCCACTCCCACTTTTTTGTCAGCATAATTTCATTAAATGGCCATTATACTGTAGACCAATATCCATCATGACACTTGGACTTGCTGTCAAACACTGTACAGCAGGTGTGACAAATGATTGATATAATAGCCTGTAATTTAGCTTGCAGGGTGGTGGAATTAGATGTGTAGCATGCAACGTTTAATGTGAAACAGTATTGAAATATCAATGTTTGAAACAGTGGCCTGTCTAGAGTCATGTCTCTCTCCGGTTGTTCCATCCAACAGTTTTTATTTGTTGTGTTTCCCTTCTGCACTAATGTATTTGTTGTCTCCTTTCCATGGTCGGAGCAGCAGTTGGGCAGTGACCACTCCCGGCCCATCCTAGTCCAGGTGGCAGAGTCGGCCTACAGGTTCGCCCTTGGCTCAGTGGCAGGGGGTAAGAGTCACGCCCCATTGGCTTCCTGCATACCTTCACCCCACCACCCACCTACTTGCTTACGTGCCTACCTGCCCCCCGCCCTCTGCTGTCCTCATAAGAAAAGGGTGAGAGAGATAGAGGACAATGGCCCCTCTATTGCCCCTTACCTTGCTTACAAGAGCAACAGTCGCTCCCCTGCTTAAAGAGAAGTGCTCCCTCTCTTTCTTGCTCAATCTCTCTCTATCTCTTTTCCCGCTCTCCACCATCCCTCTGTCTCGCTCTGTCCTGTCCCTCGCCTCTGTGCGTGCCATGGGAAAACCCTCCTGTGTGGATTCTTTTGTACCTGTATGAGTGATCAGAAGGGGGAGGATGAAGGTGGGGGTGAAGGGCGGCGCCTGGGCCTTGTGTTTGGCTTCAGACTCCCCACTGTTTTCCTACTCCTCCTCCTGCTCCCTTCCTTCATTCCTCCCTTCTCCTCCTCCTTCTATCCCAAGGGAGACAGCTTAATAAGGAGGTATGGGTCCGCCATCCCTTCTTCTCTCTCGGCCTCTCTCTAATTAAGTCTGTCGCCTTGGGTCGGTTCTTTTTGTTTGTGTCCGTCTGACGGGCCAAAGACACTGGGACTCAAAACACTTCAATGTCGTCCTTAACATTACCCTACAGACTTCCCCTTCCTCCTCCGCCTTTTTCCTTTTCTTCCTCTCAAAAGGTCCTGTCACCCAGATTACAAAGACATATTTTGTCACCTATCTCGAGTGGAATTTAGCAAAGAAGTTTTCGTTTTTCACCCCAATATAATGATATTCTTACCCTTAATCTTTTATTACTTCTTTTATTGAGGTTCGCTCGTACCAGAGCTCCAGTTGGCATTACCAATCCGTCTTAACCCCTCAAACGTGCCCTAGATTGCCAGTTTCGACCTGATGAATGCTACCTTTTCATGAGTGGGTGTGTGTTCATGAGATTTGTTTCATTCATGAAAATGTCACCAAAGAGTTTCAAGAAAAACTTCATGCAGCTGCATCATTCCTAAGGGATATTCATTCTAAAATTGTAATTAAAAAAAAAAAAATCTTTCATTTATGCTGTGTGCCAACTTAATTTGCTCGGACCCAGTGACATATATACTTGTACTTACACATCTGAACAAATATTTCAAGTGTTACCTTTATTGTGATACCTTGATTATTCAAATAGACCTTGCAGTTGCAGAATGTGACAAATTCTCTTCTCTTCATCTATTTGGACAATGAACCCACTGACAGTTTTTATAGTTCTTTCTACTCAGAACTACTGTAGTCCCTACGAAAAAGTTCGTATTTCTATGCCTCCACACTGGCGATAATTTAATCAACACGCACTTCAAACAGGTTTTTCCCAATAGTTTCATAAGAAACTGTAGCTTAAAGTCATCATCTAATATCATGTGACATAGAACAACACTTTTTTCCCTTTACTCCTCTCATCTATCTCTGTAGCGTTTTGCACCATCATTTTTATTACTGATGTCTTCACTCTCAACACAAATGTGTACTGATCTGTAGGCAAGAGGAGGACAATGGTGGCACAGTCATATCAGTAAACCACTTAAGCGAATATTTGTATTGAAATAAACAAACAGTGCCCTTTTAACAGGTTGCCAGTATCTAAATAAGCTTCTTTTTTTGTTTTCTCTGTAGCTGTGGGTGCCACAGCAGTGTACCCCATCGATCTGGTGAAAACACGCATGCAAAACCAGAGGAGCAGTGGCTCCCTGGTTGGAGAGCTCATGTACAAGAGCAGCTTTGACTGCTTCAAGAAGGTGGTGCGCTACGAGGGCTTCTTCGGCCTTTACCGAGGTCAGTATGCAAGAATAAAAATTCACAGCTCCTTTAAGTGTGTAAGGTGTAATGTCCACAAAGTGTTTGTTCAGCAAATAAGTTGTGGTTGCAGAATGGAAAGTTGAAACCATCTTTGAGTTCTTCATGCATTATCTGCAGCATTAATAGTGCAGCAGCTTATATACTCCAACAACAGGATTTTTTAACATCATGGTGGTTACCATGGTCATGCTAGAGAGCACTATACCAATGTAGTTTTAACATACATCTTATTAAGTCAGGCAGTCAAATCCACAATACAGGTTTAGAAAGAAGGGAGCTGAGATGGTAGAGAAGAAGGAAGTAGTGAGTACAAGGGACAATAAAAGAGAAGAGGAGACGAGAGGAGAAGCAAAGTGTAGGGTGGATGGAGGGCGTTGTAAGTTCACCTCTCTGCTGACCTGTCTCCTTTGAAGTGATTACCGGCTGGCTGGGGACTTTCAGAACAGGACAATGAACGTCACACGCAAAGCCACATACCTTTAGGCCTGTGTCACGACGTGGTGATGTCGCATGTCTGGACTTACACACTCATACAAACACACACACAGACACAGAGCAGACGCACAAGTATGTAAGCATGCACACACCGATGGCAGGTGACTTCTTGGGCATGCAGGTACGCACATACCGGGGTCTGACATCCCTAATGACTACCTGCCCTGTCTTCAAAACAGAGGTTAGGATGTCTGTGTTGGTATTGTTCGGGTCGGATTGGAAAAAAGGTCCCCTGGAACGGTGGCTGGGGGCCTTTTTTAAACCTCATGGTTTTGATTGACAGCTCTGGGCTCCCGAGAGGAAACCTGAATGCTTGAATTTCTGTAGGAAACACAAAGGCCATCAAGAGTGGAATGGCTTCACAGACACAGAGACAGACAGGTCCGGCTCCAAATAGATGGCCAGACAGGTATCCTGCCAGCCAAACTGTAGTTATGTAATATAAGTTGAAAGTGCCTTCACTGAAAACCACGGGAAAATCTGCTTAGTGAAGAATGTGGAATCAGAAGCACAAAATTGACACAATTGCTAATGTAGTATGATGCCAGAAGAGATTTCATAAAAACATAGCAGCCCAAAGGAATGAGGAGAATCTTTCCAGGGTTTTTTTATGGAGAAGATTTTACAAAAATAAATTAGATGTGTTTTCCTATATCCTTTTGTGTCTGTATGCATGTACATTGTGTGTTGAATAGGGGAGTAATGATTCTGAAACTGAGACCGAAGACGCAATACAAATGCCACAGTCTCAAGTCCTGTCTCCTGAAATGATCCCTGACAACAACCTACTGCCACACATCACATGGTCATCACTTTTACTTCACTTTTAACCTGACTCACTTCAAGTGTTCACCTTCAGTCCTGTCCCCAAAAGGACAATAACTGCGGAAAAATACATTTTCCCCCCCAAGCAGACTCCTTTCTTGTGTCTTCACTCTAGTTTTGGTGGACTGTTGGCCCGCAGTAACCAGCTGCTTGCTTCTGTTGACTGACTGCGCACACACACACACACACACACACACACACACACACACACACACACACACACACACACACACACACACACACACACACACACACACACACAAAACAAACACACAAACAACAATAGCTGAGATATGAACCAAACCATGGATTTGGAGAATCGTTAAACCCCTTGTGTTGAAGAAAGTATGTGAGCATTTTGAAAAAAATGTTTCAAAAATGATCTTTGTTTGCTTTTTTATGAGGTCCAGGCAAGTCCTTTCGCCAAAGCTACAAATTGAGTGTATGATTATGTGTGTGTGGCCTTGTTACACACACACTACTGTAGATTATTAACTGTGTTTGTTACTTTTAGGAAATAGTGTGTATTTGTGTGTGTTTGGGTGTGTGTGTGATTCTTGCCTTGGGGCTGGGTAGGGGGCCAAGTTTCATTGTGCTCTGTTGTGATTATTTTGTTTATTTTTATCCTGCTTTGGGTTGTAATTGAGGTCTGCGTAAACTTTTGGTCGGTTTGTTTTATACTCTGCCCTTTTTTCCTATTTTGGGAAGCAGTTTCTCTCTCTTCATCCCCTCTTTCTTCCTCTCTCTCTCTCTGTCTCTCTTGTTGCTACTCTGATGTCCCCACACTCCACATCAATAGATTTCATTAGCGTCTGGGGGATCTTGCAGGATCGGACGCATGTGGCGGGAAGCCGCACATCATGTGGAGTGTGTGGAAGTGGTATATGTACTGTATATGCATTGCTATGAGTGTGTGTATGTGAGTGAGTAGGGGTACCACAGCACTCTTTTTTTCTAATCATTTCGTCGTTTTCTAATGATAGGTCTTGTACCACAGCTACTGGGTGTGGCGCCCGAGAAAGCCATAAAGCTCACAGTAAGTCACTGCGTTAGAGAGCACATAGACACATGCATGCACATTCACACAGACAGAGATCCATGAGCTTCTTCCATCACTCCAACCTAATGGATGGATTTTATATTATGTGATACAACACACTTAACACACCATTATGTACTGCATAGTTACACATGCACACAACCTGCTCAGCCTTCCTCTTTTCCTGCATCTGTTAATCAAGCATCTTGATGAAATGCATTTACAGCTTTTGTGGGACAAACAGCAGTACTCTTGTTGTTAAAACACGTCTGCTCTACACCTGCTGTTTAATGCTGCATGCTTGTCAGTATAGTTATTTAGTATAGTTAACTCTAAATGTTTTTGTTCTAAATGTACAGGTCCTACATAAAAGAGTGTATGCTGTATATTGATTGTATATTTATATTGTGTTCCACTATTTCCTGCTTGATCTTGATCTTTGCCCGATATTTGTGTTTCCAGGTGAATGACTTTGTTCGAGGAAAGACCAGACAGAAAGATGGCACAGTCCCATTGGGAGCTGAGATCTTGGCTGGTGGATGTGTAAGTCTCAAGCCAACTGTTGCATTTATTACATTTTGTAATGAGAACTTGTGTGCACATTTGAAAGTATAATGTTGGACTAGGACAGTGGTAACAACCTGGACAGGACTGAAGATTATTAAGTGTTACATTCAGAGACTTTTTTTCATCCCGACAGTTACATTAAGCCATGACCCAATGTAAGAAAGTAGACCTCCCTCTTACTATTTTACAGGCAGAGCTTTAGTTTTGAATAATTATTGTAGAATCCAATCCAACCTAAGGTTGTGCCATATCATGTAGTTCATAATGACACTGGCAGATTGTTCAGTGTGATAACAATTTGTCATGTTAGGAATAATAATAATTTTATAACAAATACACGTCATTACTACATACAACAGCAGCAAGCTCGGCTGAAAGTAACAGCACCGCAGCCTCCGCTCTTCACTCCAAAATAAGAGGCAACTTTGGCAATATAAACATGGTTTTATGGCATTATGTGACTGAAAAAGGTAGCTGCAAAAAGGGGCAACAGGATAGGATAGGTAGATAAGGTCCTCACACCCTTTACTGTGAGGCAGTGTTTTCCTCCTCACATGACTAGCTGCATTTTCTTTACAAAACAAGTAGAGAAGGAAATAGTTCACATTACATTGGAACTCAAGGATTTGCATTTATGCACTTGGGGTCATGCAACTTGGGGAGGAGAGCTAAAAGCATAAAGTGGAGAGAGGAATATATGCGATATATTGAATAAATGTTTTTTAAATCACTTGTCAAAAGCATTACGTTGCTCTCAGTATTTATCAAAGAGGGATGTTCATATTGGTATAATCATGATGTCTGGTTCTACATGTGAATTCTGAATGATTAAAACAGCAATGCTGAGAATTTTTCTGGATCAAATGAGAGTTTCTAATCAGACCCTACAGTCACATCTCTTCACCAAGATAAAAAGTCCCCTTAGTTCTTGTCCCAAATCTCTCCTACAAGATCTGTGAGAGTGTTGTCAGTGTGAATATGGCCACAGATATTCAGCCTGCAAGTACTCAGTTCAAATACAGTCAACATTACATATTTCAGTGTTCCTTGTTCCTTAATTTTTCCATAAAAGCCCAAACATGGAGCATCTGTCTCCCTCTTCATCATCTAGGCTCTTCAACGTGCACTGTGTTTAAATGATGCTGCACAGCACACAGACACTGTATACAGTACTAGTGCAGCATACATCTCTTAACTATGTTTACCTGTCTCCTGAGTGCCGCCCCTCTGACAGTCGAGCAGACAGACACGGACCTGTTTGGACGCCAGAAGCCACCGTTTGTTGATGGAAACGTGTAACGATCACACATGAAAGAGCAAATGCGCATACTGTACATGCTCGCGTCTGTGCATACGTGACAAATAGAAGAGCATGCAAGTGCACACACACACACACACACTCACAGGGAGGAGAAGGTGATTGACAGCGGCTGCTACCTGAGACTCCCCCACCACCACCACCACCACCACCACCACCAGTCTGTTACCTGCTCCCCTCCCATCATAGGTTTTGATCACTGAGCTGTCACAGCCTACCCCCAATGCATTTATGCACACACACACACACGGACACACACACTCTGAGTCCACCAAGGCCGGCAGCTTTAGCCTGAGCAAATGAAAGAAGGTCTTTCACTCAACCCTCTTTTGATGCTGATCACTAAAGCAAAGTATTTCAGGATACACAAGTCATTATGGGTTTAGCTCCACTCGGGCACATTCAATTGACCCTATTAGTTTGAGGAGTATGTTTAAGAAATGTTTTAGCACGGCACATTTGCTGCAACTTAAATGTAGCGTTCCATTTTGGATAGCTATGTTGAGTAAAATGAAAAATAAAAATAAGGTGTATTAACTACAGGAAAGCAAATGCATTGAAGAAATGTTTAGCACTGGACTAGGTGTGAAAAGTAGCGGTTGTCTTATTTTTATACAACCCATATGGATTGAGAAGCAGAACCATAACAGATGCATATGGAGAGGAGAGGATAAATGTAGAGGAGAGGAGCGTGGACGGATGGATTTTTCCTCTTTTCCCCCCCGAGAGCCGTCGTGACAGCTCCTTTCATCCTGGCTGAGGCCCCGGTGTTAGTGCTGGCACTGCACTCTGCCTGCCACTTTATCTCACACACTCGCACACTCACACACACACCATACACACATATAGAAGTCGAACCCTCCTGAACCCTTTTTTAGTGAGGCTCCAGCCACAGCACATGAAATCTGTTTATATCATTTGGTAGCTGTGAAAGTGTTGGTTTGGACCACAGTGTCAGCCTAAGGTCCACAGTCTATAAAGCAAAAGACACAGAGAGAGAAAAGAATGGAGCGAACAAGGGAATAGTTACATTACATGTTCGCTTTCTGTGTCCTAAACTTGTCTAAAGCAACTTCGTTATCTCCTCAAATGTGTCGAGCTGCAATGAAGTGTTGATTAGTTGATAAAACAAAAAAAAGCGTTTTTCAATAATCTTTTTATCATTTAAGTAAGCAATTTGCAAGATATGGCCTAAATTTCCGTTTAAAACATAAAAAAAATGAACTAACAACAGTGTTGAGGTCAAAGATGTCTATGTATTTTTTTGCACACATGTCTACTGTAGTTAGCATGCTAACCAGCTAGCCTCTCTTCTACCAAACTAAGATGAGCTTAGTTGCCTCATTAACTCATCGTAAAACACACTTCATTCAAACTTGACATAAACTCAATAAAACTCACCAAAACAGTCTCGGTTTCGTCTTTCCACAATCATCTCTGGGTTGGTCGTGGTGAAAGATGTAAAAATATTACTTGATCTACACAGCGTTTACACCCGCTGCTGATGTCCGACTCTCTTTCCCTTCTCGCCCGCTTACTAAGCCATGAGCCAATTTGCTAACGTTGACTAGCGACAGCCAAGGATAGCTACCAAAGAGCAGCAGTTGTAGGTTACTCTGGTGATATGCTGCCCTCTGTGTTTTTGGAGCTGCCTTTGAATTCTACAAATCATACCTTTAAGCAAAAATGTCAAACATTTGCTGGTTTCAGCTTCATAAATGGAAGGACTTGCTTTTCAGAGTAAATGAAGAGTGTTGGGTTTCTGGCTGTTATTTGGACAAAATAAGCAATTTGAAGACGTCACCTTGGGCTCTGGGAAATTGTGATGAGATCTGTGAATGTGCTGCTCTCTCTTTCTCTGCTCCTCTCCTCTTCTCACCTACCTATTCCTCTCCTCGCCTCCTCCTCTTGCTCCTTCCTCTATCCCTCTCTAAACCCTGTGGCTCAGCACCATTAAGCTCCAGTGCAGGTTGCCAGTTTCTAATGATTATTTGGTAAGAATGGCATGCTCCATCGACTGAGCTGGCTGGATGCTTATCTGGCAGTTCCTGGCCTGCATTTTAGGACTTAAGTTACACAAAAATACTTGGTGGGTCATTGCTGAGAGGAGAAGAGGGCTAGGAGTGAAAAAATACAGTAATACTTTGTTCGTTTGCACGGCTGGTTTACGTCTTTGTAATGGGTTTCTTATTCAGGCCTGATGTGAATTATGAAGACATTATCAGAGAATCTAATAAACACAAAAGCACATGTAGCATGAAGGGTGTTAAGCAAAAATAAAAGTGTGATTGTTATTTATTGATAGCGGCTAATGTTTTCAGTCGGTGCTAATCTGTTGTATGGCCTAAAGTGAGTGGTTGGCGTGTGGGAATCCTCAAACTTTACTAAGCTCTTTCTGCATCACACTCACACATAGCTAGGAGCTCTGGTGCGTGCATAAGGTGCTGACGTCCCAGGTTTCTAAGGATCACCTTGCCTTGTAATTACCTGGGAATCATGAGAGAGCCGCCGACGCTGTCACTCCATAATCACAACCCTCAACCTCTCCGCCCCAACCTCGACCTTCCCTCACTTCTCTTGTTTTGACTTACTCCTCTCACTCTGTTTCTGCCTCTCTCTCTCATTAGCTCTGTTTATTTGTCCGTTTCTCTCCATTCTATCTGTCCGGGATGTTCAGAAGTTTTTGAGTGATTTTCCACAGTTTAGAGGAGACGTGGGACGGCGGAGCACACAAAATGATCCGCATTGTCACTCCTTTTATCTCATGTTGTCAGGCCTAATTGTCAGCTCGTCTCTCTGAACAATGTTGTTGTTTACCCAAGGAGAGTAAACAACATCTCCATCTCCTCAATCTCCAGTCTCATTAGTATCCGATTGAAGCAGCCAACGCTGCTAGGGGCCGGAGCCAATAGCCTCTTAATGCTTTAGCTATTAGCCAGCATGTAATCAACTAGGTTATTTCCATAAAACAAGTCATAAAGAGTTTAGCTGTGAGATTTAGCAGCTTTAGAGCGGCAGCCCTCCCGCTATTCACAGTCTCTCATTTGTCGGGTCTGGAAGGGAAGCTATAGTCCACTATAGCGGCTGCACACACCTTCAATGAGACTATTATGATCTCTGTCTCTCCCTCCTCCCCTCTCTTCTCTTAGGCAATATATGGTAACACTTAAAACTGAGGGACATTTAGCCCCAAAAATGCTCATGTTGCAGATTGGAGCTTGATGCTTTCCCGTAAGGCGAGAGGCGACAAGCACAATCCATCATTCATAACGCAGCGACTGAAGGAGGGGGAGACAAGGACAGAAACAACAACAAACAGACCAGGCCTATTTAAGACACAAACGGCGCCATGGCAACCGATTGCTATCTAATTGCGATGAGCCGCCCTTTTTTGCGTGTAGCTACAGTAACCACTGGCAACCGTAGCAAGAGCAGGACAATATTAGAGAAGATGAGAGAGATCGTTTAAGAGGAGGTCAGAGAGAGACAATACTGGAGAGGAAAGTGAGAGCAACAATTCAAGGAAAAAGGAAGACGCACAAGTCAGAGAAAGACCACTTTCCAAATAAAAACCACTGTAAACATTTCTCAGCACCAAGAAGCTTTTTGGAAATGTCGTCATGTTCCCTGACTAGACACAGTTAACCATTTGTCTTGCCACAACCCAGCAGACCAGTCTGAACCTGCTGCAGTATTGTTGCCCTCCCCTTACAAGTACAGGTTTGGAGGATGGTGTGAAGTGAGAGGTTAGAGAGAAAAAGAGAAGTCAGAGTCCCCCGCAGGGTGTGAGTGATGAAGACAAACAGCTGACAGACCCGAGCTGCATCAGCTGGATTTCCCGGTACTCTCCTGAACTCTCCTCCTCTCCACATGTTTGTTTTGTAGCCGGTTGCTGAGCCAGCACTATTAAGTTGCATCACTTCCTGCAAATTGGCCCCAAGACAGATAATGGTTACATTGTCAGTCTTGATTGTATTTTGATGATTTTTGTTCATTTAGTAAGTGTTGTGGTTTTTGAAATGAACACCTCATCTTCAGTAGAAGACAGACACTCAAAATCGCATAGTAAACATATACAAAACTACTGTTGAAAGTCTGGTTTTGTGTTCAACTCAAGTATCCAATCAAGAATCAAGAATTTCACTCCTCTTGAAGTTCATTGCATTCATTTCTTTTTGTCCTTCTGTTCATCCAGGCTGGTGGCTCCCAGGTGATCTTCACCAACCCTCTGGAGATTGTAAAGATCCGTCTGCAGGTGGCGGGAGAGATCACCACGGGGCCGAGGGTCAGCGCCCTTTCTGTCATCAGGGACCTCGGCTTCTTTGGACTTTACAAGGTGAGAAACGTCCTTGGGGTCAGAGGTGCATGTATAGATGAATACAATGCACTAAAGCCTCATGTGTAGCTGATGTAGTTGAGATATCTTCTCTTTGTGAACTACAATACTATTTTTCCCCCGAGAAATTAGTATTAGGGCTTGAATGGTTCATTTTGATCCTTTTGATGTGTCCTGGGTGAATTTTTCAACTTTACAACTACTGGATATTAAGGCAGACACTAGTTTCTGACCAGATGATCACAAGCAAGTAGTTTGTGTAAAGTGCTGCGTAGAAAAACAGCAGCATAATCCTCCAAAGCAGCAGCTAACAGACTACATTATACTGAAAAAAACCCAAAAACGATACCATGGCAAGAAGAACAAAAGTGTAGTGTTACAGGATTCTGGGAATTTAGAGGTGTAGAGAATTAATTTTTCCTCCATTCCTCTTCATGGCTGAATTGTCACCGTCATAACCTCTCACTTGCCGTTAATGCCAAAACCTCATTAGAGAGTGTTGTCTTGTTCTGCGTAGTTGGGATCATCGTGTAATTTGTTGTCAACCTCTTGGTCTCCTATCCCAACATTTACAAAGCCACTTTTTCATTTTGTCTTACTCACATCTCAGCGTGTAGCGAGTTAATGTCTGTCCCAGGAGTGATGGGGACAGTTTATACACTGTGAAACAATGAACGCTTTGTGAATAGGCTGAAGAAATGAACTCAAAGCAGTTAAAAATCAATCCACTACAACATATTAGTAATTGGACATTGACTACTTTGGCAATAGGACTAACAGAAAGTGGACATAGTTTCATTCAGTTTCCACTGTAATCACTTTTGCCTTTAAATGTTGTAAATAAAGATGTAGAGGAAGCCCAGAGCCATATTTATACATGACACTGAATTCAAGCTAGATTTGTTGCTACTAAATTAATTGGCTAATTGTTGCCAGACGTCTCGTATGCATGATTTGATATCACCATGTTGGTCTTCCTGGAGTATCATAATTAAGGTTGCTCCAGGACCATAATTGCAACTGACAAATCATGTTTTCCTAATGTCATAGCTTTGGGACTCTGGGAAAAAAATGCATATGGGAAAAGTTATCCTTTCACACGTGTGTTTAACGTTGTGAAAGGGCGTTTTTAACCCTAACCATGTTTTCCTGTTGTGTTTGTTAGCAAAAAACAACAGAACACTGAAAAGAAATAGAAATGGGATCCAAACCCCAGTCACCTGTGTGAGAGTCCTACCAATCAGATGTGGCAGCTCGGTCTAGAGGAGAACTTTGGCGCTTTTTCTCAAGTTGAGATGATGTTGGAGCAACATTAGTTATGCTTCTCTAGGGACAACACCATCACGAGTTGCAAAGCTGTGATGCCATAACAGCTTGACTGATCGGTTGCAGTTATGTTCCTGTAACTACATTAATGCTAATATTGTAGGAACAACACCAACACTGGGATATCAGATACACCCGTCTGGTATCCATTCTATTATTATTTTGATCAGCCTTGCAATTTTTACAACAATCCATTATTTCTCATTACTGTGATTTTTCGATTAACTATTCAACTATACATTTTATGTCGGCCCACGTCAGCTATCATTTATATCAACAATTCCATGTGGTCCTCTGTTCAAGAACAAGAAAAGGCACAATTTATGCTAAAAGCTGTATTTAACCTTAATTACCATAATTGGTATTTTTCTGTGGCACGGGGGTTAAAAGAAGGAAAAGCACAAAAGTGATTAGCGAGCCGCGGGAGAAGGAGGGGAGGGCCGTCTGAAAATGAATCTTGGAGAGGGAAAGGGAGCGAGACAGACAGACAGACAAACAGAGATATGTTGTTGTTTTTGAAACAATATTTTCTGTATTTTATAATCATTCTTATAAATACTATGATTTCTAACATCAGTCTGTTTGAGAGGTGCACACACACAGTCTTCTTTGGATGCTACAAGATGCTACCAGAATAGGAATCAGTGCATGAGCTGCTAACGTTGGCAGCTTAACTGGCGAGCCAGTTAGCCCTCAGGTAAAACAGAGCATGTCTAATTAAATTACATAAATAAGTCCTAATGGAGCTTGGCAGGGGAGATTGTGCTTCAACCGTAAACACAATCAACTGTGAAAATGTCAATCTCATACCTGCGGTTGTGTTAATTTGCAAGTAAGATGATGGCACTCATTCCAAGTTGTAAACTATTTTAAGAGAGGATTTAGCTTTCTTTGGTGATTATTAGCTACACTGTGAGTGGACCTCGTCACACCAAATGCGTCCCAGGTTCGTGTTTCTGCTGTTGACCACCTGTCAGCACAGAAAACTCCCATGTAAACCTTTTTGGCTCTGTTAGCAAGGCTGTAGTAGATTGTCTCTGTCTACCTGCCCTGATTTACAATGATGTCAGAGTGTCCTTAGCGACTGTCTCCATTCAGCTGTCTTTCTTGAGTGCATGTAGACGTGTGCATGCTCATGCACATGCTTCATTGTGTTCGTGTCCTGCACCTCGGATAGAGAGGAGACAAAGTGCATTGAGAAAGCAGTAGCAGTGTTGGTGGTGGTGGTGGTGGTGGTGGTGGAGGAGGGGAGGCGGGGAGGAGACGAGCTCCAGCCTGCAAGCCCCAGACGGGCTGGCTCCGGAGGGGCTGCACCCAGGCACAGAGCTGCCTTTGTCAGGGTAATTATCCTGACGCTCACCCTCTGCTGGTGGAGCTACCGGTAGGGTAGGGTGGCTAACGCACTAGCGCCACCATTCATCACTGGGGGAAAGTTGACAGTGTAGGAATATTGACCTAGATGATGTTTCATGTTTATGGACTTGGAATTGCGATGAACTTTCTTGCATTTTCCTACTCAGCTAAGTCATTTGGTGTTAAAGTTTTCTACACACACACACACACACACACACACACACACACACACACACACACATACAAACACGCTCTCAGACAACCCAACAGCAATGCCCTGATATTAAGGCTTCTCGTCCCAGTCCCTGTGACGCTGCTTGTCTGTCCTGCCTCGATAGAATCTCCCAGCTTTCAGCAGCCGCTCGGGCCCCAGCCAGCCTGCAAGAGGGACAGGCAGACAAGAAGTGCCAGAGGAAAGAGAGGGAAAGAGATAGCCCAGGTACCTGCCAATCCTCTCTCTGTTTATGTGTGTGTGTGTAGGAACCAAAGGATTATCCCATAGGAGTTAAATGAAGCCTGTCCAAAACAGGGAGACCCTGCCCAGCTCTTTAAACGGCTTCTGTTGACTGTACTTGTTGTATCAAGAAGGTGGCAGCGAGCCAACAAGCTTGAAATACAGCAGGAAACTTAATATGCTTGATGATGATGTAGTGTTGTTTACAGTGGCAGACAAGGAGTCATCTTCGTCAGCCAGTCTGTCTTTCTCTGGTTTTCCCACTCCTTTTTTTTCTGTCTGCCAGCTCTGCTTGTGGAGCTGCCTCCCTCACCTGCTGCTGAGGACACAGATCGTTTGCATAGAGAAAGACATGTCTGACATGTTGCGGTCCATATTTCACTCTGCCATAAGGAGTCTTTTGGAAGTAGTTTCTTTGGCGGTAACATCAATTGATGCTTGAATAGCTGGTTTGTGAGCAGGCAGTTGATGTTACATATGACTAGAGACTCGAGCCAGAAGTCAAAGCTTGAATCCCCCGAGCCCCATCACTCTTTCTCTGCTCTCCTTTACATTTATCCTTGTCTTTGTTTAACTCTTAACCCTTTCTTATGACCCAAAACATCTCCTTTTCCTTCCGTCTGCCTTTCTCTAGGGTGCCAAGGCCTGTTTCCTGCGAGACATCCCCTTCTCAGCCATCTACTTCCCCTGTTATGCCCACACCAAGACTTACCTCAGTGATGATGATGGACAGATAGGGCCAGCCAAGATGCTGTTTGCTGGAGCGCTATCAGGTAAAATACTTCAACAAAAAACACATAAACAATAGTATCAAGATTAGAGGCAAATTAGTTTTAATTTTCCAGATAATATCAATTTTTCCTTCTTGCAAGAATTGTACCTGCGGGGTCCTTGATTAAAAATCAAAAGCACCTGTGTGTGCTCCCTGGGACGCTGTTGTTAAAGTCGGGAACATACTGTGTACATGTATAGTCACTAGAAATAATAAAGAGCAGGAACATTTTAATTTGCCTATTTTTGTCCCTGTAAATGGTAAAAAAAAAAACAATATTCATGCATTTGTGTTGTGAATTGATAGTGTACCTCATCTGGTAGGCAGCAAAAATGAGCTGTAAACAAAACTCTGATATATTATCACATATCATGTGAAGTTGATATGAACTACTGAGCAAACCTGTTAACACATCTGGCCCTTATAGAGTGACATTAGAATTCAGTTACAGTCATAGTCAAATATTCACTCTAATTTTAGCTTCACCAGTACGTTCACCAGCTAGTGACTAACAGTGACTGTCTGCCTTTTGGTATTGAACAGGTAGCATATAGTGAACTTTAAGAGCTTTTTCGCTGCCCACTGAGGCCAAAACAACACTGATGAGAGTGGTGATAGTTAGAATTTAAGGATAAATTCCACAATCAGGCACAGTCCAAGTATCCGTAAGCCCCAAGATCCCAAATTGACATAAAAAATATAATTTTTACCCCTTTTTATATCACAAATCTTCACTGAAGCTGCTTAGCTAAAAGCGTTAGCGTGCACCCCGTCTGAAGTGGGTACATGAGCTCAGCCCCCAGGGTGCATATAACATCTTCTCAAACCTTTTTGGGATCTCAGGGCTTCTGGAGACTTTGATTACGCTGGACAAGCTATATGGAGACATGTTATGTTCTACTTCAGTTGTTTAGCAGAATGCTGCAACACTGTTTTGCTGCAAAGCTCCAGAGATGTGTCGTGGATGACAAAATTGTACCCAATTTTCCATCAACATAGTGGTGAGGACATAATGACTGAATATCCCTTTTTGCATGAACTTATCCTTTAAGTATAATGCTTTAAGACCAAAACAATGAGCTGAAACACAGTAAAACGCTTATTAGAGTTGAGAGAAATGGAAGAATCGGGGTTATAATTCCCTGTGAAAACAAATGTGTAGCTTTAATGTAAAATTTAATTTTTGGATCTCCTCTTATGAGACTTTATCCAAGATATTTTACACTAGACGAAAAAAAACAATGAGTCACTCAAATCTCAGACTGTAATCAGTTAAAATACAACATGCCTTAAAAATCCTGTCATCACTGTTAGTAGTTGGTAGAAGAGTGGATCTAGTGATGCCAGAATCCTTTCCGTTCATATGTTTGGACTCTAGTTTGTCCGTAACTCTAAAACCAGTGTTTTGTCTTGTAAAATATTTGACCTTTCACAGTGAGCCAAAAAGCTTCGGTCCCTGAGGCAACGTGTAGATCTCTGAAGTTTATGAAACAAAATCTTTGGCCAAGTCCAGTTTTAAACATTCGTCTAACAGTGTTAGAGCAGGTCTCGCTCTGCTCTCCCCTCAGACCTCCACAGGCCTGCAGTAACAGTAGCAGAGCCCAGAGTTTGGAAGGCAGGCAGCCTCTGACCGCAGGCTCCATGGCGGTAGCTGCTAATTAGAGCGCTGCTCAGTGATTGGGGACTGGGGTTTTGGAGCTCTGCTGCAGGGAAGCGCCTCAGATGCCTGCCAACCAGGCCGGCAAGGAGGCTTTCCAATCCTAATAATATTGTACACCCACCCACACACACACACACACACACACACACACACACACACACACACACACACACACACACACACAACGGCGAACATGCCTGTGCATACTTTATACACGTTCACCCTGCAAGAATGCATACAGTCCTGTCTGTAGGTTAGTCATAACAGTGCACTGATGACTTAACAACTTTATCCTGAAAATATGAGCAGAGCTTTAACATTGGATTCATCCCCAAAGAAAAACTGCAATAACAGACCATCACTCCCCTGCCAAGTTAAAAGGCTTTAGAACATTTGCATAAAAGACTTAATATTTGTTTTGAATCCTCGGAGATGTGTCAGCAGCACTCTCTTCTTGACGCAGAGGCTCAGCACAACACGGAAATATCATAAATCCTGACTCCCTCCTCCGTTTTTTACTCTGGTTTCTCACCACAGGACTGGCAGCCACGGCCCGCAGACTCCGAGCCCAAACGAGCCTCATGATTTCTTTATTTTTTTCATGACTTCGACACATTTATCATCCTTCTTTCATATATATTTATCAGCGGTTACAGCATTCTGGCAATTAGTGTTTTACAGTCGGCACAGGAAATTGAATTACACGCTCAGTTTGCACAGCATTATTTAGCTAGGCATTACTCTGGTCTATGAAGAACATGGTGTTGGCCATCTCTAACTCACATTAGCTCTGTACGTTAGAAAGAGTTATGGAGGGAGTTTTGGCCTGATTTGCTGTGTGGTCTAAGGAATATCCATGTTGTTCAGTCCGACTGTTGGTGAATATCCAGACAACTCCTGGCCAGATTACTATGACATTTTTAATGAATATTAATCTCCAGAGAATGATTTCTAATATTTTTGGTGAACCCCTTTAATTTGCTTTAGCACAGCAGTTAGGTCAAAAACTTTTGTCCATGATAATGTAAAGACTCATTTTAGTCATTTATAGCTGAAACAAGTCAACAATAAGTCCGTTAACAGAAAATTAATCTTTAAATCAGCTGAGTCACTTTCTAAAAGTAAAAATGTCAGACATATGCAAATTCAATCTTCTGGAATGTGAGTGTTTGCGACTTTCCTGTTTTATATCAGTGTTAAAGGTGCAGACCACTGCTCTCACAAAGAGAATGGGTCTCTGTTTTGTTAGTATCGTGAATGAGGACACGCATTTATGCAGGAGCTGACAAGATTCACATGCTTGAAAGCTGGTCCAGCGTCAGGAAACACAGCAATGCAAAAAAAAAAAAAAGAGCAAAGGATGATGAAGAAACGTGAATGTGAACAAAAACATGAAAATAACTGGAAATAGGCAACTTTTCAAATTTCCCTGTGGTGTTACTGTTAGTGCCACTGGTGCAACGACAGACTGGCCACTGGCCAAACAACACAATTTGATCTATACATCATATATGCTGATCTCAGTGCTATGAAAAGGTAGAGTAAAAAAGTGTTGGTTTTGTTTCTTACTGATCCATCCAGTTTTAAACTGTCCTGGTGGTAAGGGGAACAGACTTTAACACAACACTGGAGCGCTCTTCATCGAGTGATGGTTGCGCAATGGCAGATGAGCCTCCTTTGTGCCGTCCTCCTCTCCTCTCCTCTCCTCTCCTCTCCTCTCCTCTCCTCTCCTCTCCTCTCCTCTCCTCTCCTCTCCTCTCCTCTCCTCTCCTCTCCTCTCAGTTCAGTGCAGGTGGTCAGTCTCCACCGGGTGCCAGTCTGCTAGCTAATGCTGAGTTGATTAGACTCGCTGAATAGCTCGTTTGGCCGTTACAAAAACCAAGAAGTCAGAGTAAATCGTCAAGAGGGCAGTTGATGGTAATGACCGAGCCATCAATGATTGAGTCCATTCATGGCTGAAGTGGCTGGAGAGGAGGTTTTGCAGTCACTCCCTTCAGTCAGCCAGTCACTCTCGCCGACACACGGGGCACAGTGTGCATTGCTCTCATTACCGTCCATTGTCTGGACCCTTTCAAACGGCTCTAAGAAAAGTGGGAGAGAGAGGAAAGGAAGAAAAAAGGTAGAGATTAAATAATGGCCTTGCTGGTGGTATGGATTGGTTGATGGTGAAGTGATAGGAACTGGCCCCTACTTGTGTATAGTGTATGTATGTGGCAGAGTTCCTGCAAGATGGTCAAGATCCGTGATGACGTGTTTTAAAAGAGGGAACAAAGGATGCTAAAACCACTCTATCAGATGCACTTAGGAAGATTTCATTGGCTCGCTGATGGCTGCTTTCTACAAATCATCTCATTTGTTTGGGGCTGATTTTTAAATTTGGGCTTATTTAGAATCAAACACATCCGGCTGTTTAAAAGAAAATGTGTCACACGACTGTAACAGCTCTTGTGCTCTCCTCTCCAGGCATGCCAGCGGCCTCTCTGGTGACCCCAGCTGACGTGATCAAGACCAGGCTACAGGTGGCGGCACGCGCCGGTCAGACCACCTACAGCGGGCTGGTGGACTGTTTCTGGAAGATTCTCAGAGAGGAGGGACCTCGGGCTTTCTGGAAAGGAGCTGGAGGTAATGTTCACCAAGACCTAAACTTTTACCTGTCAGGCTGTAGACAGGCTGCCCTGAACCTATATTTTTATTCACAGGTATAATACTTCTTAAAAGTGCCAGATTGGACATCAGTCAGAGATAAGG
Organism: Pagrus major; assembly: GCF_040436345.1. Classification (NCBI taxonomy): domain Eukaryota; kingdom Metazoa; phylum Chordata; class Actinopteri; order Spariformes; family Sparidae; genus Pagrus; species Pagrus major. The sequence continues at coordinate 11,343,107 of NC_133217.1, read as the reverse complement.
CAGTAAAGGAATGTGCTCCTTGTTTTAACGTCATGTTATACATATCACAACATAATTATTTATGTACTCCGAGCTACCAGTCTGATCAGCTAGCTGCACGGCTAACTGAGCTAACTACCTTACGGCAGCTAGAGTTAGCAGCAGTTAGCGGTTACTGTGTTGATATGCTCCCTGTTTTTTGTAGTTACTGTCAACAGGTGGCCAATTCTTACATATTGCACCTTTAAAGTATGTAGAAGTACATACGTATAATGTTTGTTTTCATTGCTTTTGCATACGTAGTTTTTTGGTGTTTGATAAATTGCTTTGTTTTGCAATCCCATGTGGGATGAACCAAATGTTTGGCATGGCACGACACAGAAATACAAACTAAGTATCTTGTATTTCTAATACTTTTCAGGATTTCAAGATTATCATGGAAAGCATGATAACCAATTTAATCATTCTTTACTTGCTAGATTGATATAAATATACAGAAATAGTATTACTTTGCCGTTGAGAAAGCTCTGACTTCATCATGTACAAGTCACTTCTAAAACCAAGCTTAGATTATACACCTTGCATAGATAAGTGCCCACACAAATTTAAATAAACACATTTGTTCTCCTTCCTGCAGCTCGTGTGTTCAGATCCTCGCCTCAGTTTGGAGTGACCTTGGTGACCTATGAACTCCTGCAGCGCTGGTTCTATGTTGACTTTGGAGGACAGTAAGTCTCATTTTCTCTTACTGACCCTCCAACAAGCTCAGTTTCCCATTTTACTTTGCTGTTACTGTGGTCACAGAGCTCTAAACCTCCCCGTCATCTACCAGTGAAACAATAAAAAACATACAGATATTTATTCTTGCCTGTGTTTTTTTGAAGACAGAATACGACAGTGAGCTCATCTCGTTATCAGAGACCGTCTCCCACCAGAACAATAGAGTTAATTTCAACAGACAGTAGCTGCTCCTCCCTCCTCCACCAGAGAGAAAGAAATGCCACAAGACCAAAAATAATTTCTGTGCACATTCGCCGACAGAACTCACTCAAAACTCTGGATGTGACAATTTTCTCCAACTGGAGAGAGTTTTACCGCACGGTGATCAGGGCAGGCAGCACCCATTTGACTTGTGCACGTACTTTGCCCCACTTCTGGGATTGAAACAAGCTCATTTTCCTCCTCGAAATAGGTCCCTCTCAGGAATAATTCACCCCTTTTTCTACAGTTAAAAAGGTCCAGCGGGGAAGAGAGGTGGTGAACCTCTCAAAGTGAAACTCAGAAAAACGCTTCTTTTAATGGACAGCTGTTTTGCACATGCATGTATTTGCTGAATAGCTCGTGACTTTTACATGAAGCTCCCTCTTGCTCAGAGACAGTGAAACAAAATCAACTGCAGATCCCATGAAGATGTGGTTCTGTGAGTCAATGTGAGCTGTGTCTGGCAGCGTATCACGAAGCTGGACGTGAAATTGAGGGATTAGATATAGATCTGCTCTCCGGGAGAAATGTTCCACTTCAGATTTCCTATTAAGATTTCTGTGGTGAATCTGATAATATTAATAAATGATGATAATAAACTCCCTTTCTCCCAAGTCGTGTTAAAATAACATCTGTGTTTATGTTGTTTAACACTCTCGCTCACCTTTCTCTCCCCTCATTTTTTCAACTCTCTCGTGGTGCCTCTGGCTTCCTCCCCCCCCCCGTCTCTCTTTCCCCGTCTCTCCACACCACAGAAAGCCGGCTGGCTCGGAGCCCACCCCCAAGTCTCGGATCAGCCTGCCGGCGCCCAACCCCGACCACATCGGAGGCTTCAGGTTGGCCGTGGCCACGTTCGCTGGCATCGAGAGCAAGTTTGGACTCCATCTCCCACGCTACATGGTGCAGACGGCAGCAGCAGCAGCAGCGGAGGCCCCCTCCAGTGAGAGCACCCCCTGAACCTTCACGGGTGGGGGAGGGGGGTGGAAGACTTGACTGTTTTTTCACCAAGTTATTATTTGTAGTATTTGTAATTTTTCCTCTTTTAATCATATATATGGTAATTTAGCTAATTAGCACGGGTACACGAAGACAACGCTTGGAAAGTCGTGCAGTATTTATTTTACCGTTCATTGACATTGTATTGAGTCGTATTATAATGCAGCTGTTTTTCATACAGTTCAGCAGGTACAGTATATGCACACAGGCAGCAGAAGGGCTTAACTGCACGTTTTTTGGAAGCTGCAGCTTTTTCCCGTGTCTTCCTTTTGCACATTCCTCATATGATCACCTCGCTGGCTAATAACCGATCATGAATGTTGCACATCTGTACATAAGAGATATCCAGAGACATATTTTCATATATATACAGCTATTTTAGTCCTGCGTCGCTCTTTCAGTAGTGTGCTGATCACCATATATGACCAAAAAGTACTTGAATGTAAAGACTATACACAATGTTTACTGTTGTAACATGTTTGGTTTCAGGTCTAAATGTAAGCAGATGTGTAAATATGCGAGAGACAGCTGGCACGAGTATTTAAATCTGTACAGTACCGAGGATGTAGGAGTTACATGTGGTGTGTAATCATCGTGCCTTACTGTACGTTTGGCAGCAACATGTGTACCGAGAGTAAAGAGAAACTTATATTAGTTAACTGATGTTTGCTGGAGTTTTTATTTCAATCCCCAGTTTGACACACAGCAGTTCATCATTAGCTATGCTTTAATATTAAACATAGTGGGTTTGACAGCGAGCACTCTGCGTTACAATATATCTCTTGATAATCGTTACAGTTCATTAAAGAATATACAGTTGTCGCTCTCATTAAGAACAAAAGACAAAGTGCTAATATCACACTTCCCCTGATACACTGACATAAAGCAGCCACGAAGCCCCACGTGTGGAAACGTCACCATAGTCACCCCCCATGTTTATGCATCTGGAATATTTCAGGATTGTGTCGCATGCAGGCAGAATACAGAGAAAAGAAGCACAACATAAAGTGAACATGACGTTTTGTAAACATTACATGACTAGTCTATGGACCCTGCTTTCATTTTACGGTAGTGCAAAGCATCATTACAGTACACATATCTTCATAAGGCTATAAGACTGCCACTTTGTATACACTGTAGGCTCACGAGTTGCAAGCAACACATCATCTTAAATCGTTCAACAAATAAATAAGGGCGGACAAATCGGTAGAGGTCAACAGTTTACCCATCAACAGACAGTTTGCATCTACAGGGGAGCAAATGCAAAAATACAGTTTGGACCAGACAGGAGCTGTACATAAAGGTGTAGGAACGAAACAAAACTGAGTGCACATGCTACAGTGACATCGATAAAAGCACGCCAGGTCTCTGAGTCCCTCCGCTTTGGTGTGGAGTGCCGCTCTATGAAGCCAGCTCCATAGGCCCCTCCTCCTCGCCGTCCGCCCGGTTAGCACGGATCTCCATCAGCGTCCGAGCGAAGCGGCCCCAGTCGTCAGTGTGAGCCATAGACAGCTGTAGGAGACATTAGAGACACAGGTACAGGGAATTAGCATACTAGTTTTGATACTTACATACTTGTTTGAGTTTAGTTTCAGTTTTTCAGAAAGGTTTAGTTTTAGTTTTTATATATTTGGTTTCAGTTTTAAGGTACTTTTAGTTTGTTTTTGTTTTGTACATACTGTACAAGCTGTCATTTACACTGCTGACATGTCGCAATCACTTTATAGAAGCATAATTTGTCAAAAACGTTCTGAAAAATTGTGTACACCAAGAACAGTTAAGTCAAAAATGAGAAGGCTTGCTCGCCATCAGCTGAGACTGGCTGTGGGTGTGAATTAGAACAAAGTTTTAAACCAGGAACTAATATTCACTACACGTTCACTACAGCCTACATGCGTGCAGGAGAATAGATCAATATATACAGTAAAAATCAGAAAGAAATACATCTAATGGACTAATTAGCAAGCCAGCTAGAGTAGCCTAAGGTTTGCAAACATTGATCGCTGCATTTTATTTGTTGGATCTTATAGTGACTTACAATACAGTACTGCTGCCAAAGGACGTCCCCTCCCTTTTTCATATGATTCCCCATCACATTGCCTGAATCAGATGCTGTTTAACATTTAAAAATGTTTTGTCATCTGAGCCCTTATGGCTCCAACAACTGTCAACACAAAGTGAGGCCTTTGGTCAAAGATCACCGAAGTTATTACAGTTCATCCAGTGGAGAGGATAAATATGTGCACCAAATTTCATGGTAACTCATCCAATAGTTGTCAAAACATTTCATCCAAAAACACAGAGTCAACCTCACGGTGACGCTGCAGGAAAAGTAAAATAACCAAAATCATAAGGATTCAAACTCTGGGAACAATCATAGACTGAAAAAAGTAAACAAACAAACAAACAAAAGTCCATCAAATATTTGCTGAGATATTTCAGTCCAGATCAAAGAAGTCAACTGACCATGAAGTGCACTGACCGTGGTGCTAATGCAGGACTCTGTTCCTCTTTAAGAGTCGTGCACTGTGGGACTCAGAATGAGTGGGACAGAAGCCGCGACCGCCACCCAAGCTGTCTGCAACCGCTTTGCATGGCCAGGCTGTAATTAAACAGGAACCAGGAGGAGGGAGGCAGCCATTTTGAACCCCCCCCCCCCCCACACACACACACCCACCCACCACCACCACCACCATCCAGCCCCCCACAGAGCTGAGCTGGCCACAGCAGGGGGCTCTGACAGAACACTGTGTATATGGTGCCTGAGTGACTTCAGTTTTAGCAGCGTTTTAAACAGAGTACAAGAAGCTCAAGTGTCAAAGAAGCACTGCTGGATTTTGTATCGTCAGGCTTTTAAAAACATTTTCATGTCATGGAGCAGCATAAAGCCACTGACCCCAATCTGAAAGACTTTAGTTTTATGATTTGGACTTTCCATACAGAGCAATAACAAGTAGAGGACTAACCAAAACAGTCCAAATCCCTGCTGATAAATTACATAAAACTAATTTGTACTGAGTAAAATAATACTGAAATATAAGGATTTGGTATTTTACTTTCCTGGAATCGTCTCAAGGGTCTCTGTTGGTCTCACGGAACTGCTGCCATGAATTTTTTCATGCACTGTTCCTAGTTTTAGCGATGTGGGGGGAGTTTCGAGTGAAGAAAATACCCCCATCACCACCACACACACACACACACACATACACACCCCCTCTTTGGAGTCATAAAACCTCTCAACCCCGCTCACTTTTATTGATGACTCTTTGTTACCATCAACCCAGCGTGGAGGCCACCAGCTCAGCCGAGCCTCTCTCCAACTCACCACACAACAAAAAGACGCTAAAATTAGCTGCGCGGCTAGGCTAACGCGCCCTCACATGGGGATCCTAACCAGAGCCCTCCAAACATGAGAGAACATACAGGCTCAGGCAGGGTGGTTGGCCGCTTTGTGGTGATGGCAAAGTCACGCGGAGGCCATTTTACAGGGAAACGAAAGAGGGAGGGAAGAAAAAGTCAAACACGTACATCCATGGCAATGCTGACAGTTGGGTAAACATACCGGGTTAAAAGACCTAAAACGGTCGGTTGTGGTGCATGTGGAGGTTTTACTGTGAAAAAAATGCTCTTACTTCTACTCCAGCCTTCCACTAATGTCAGTGAACCACATATGCATGAAACACAACAAGAGTACAGTTTGTATATACAGTCATGGAAAAAATTATTAGACCACCCTTGTTTTCTTCAATTTCTTGTTCATTTTAATGCCTGGTTCAACTAAAGGTACATTTGTTTGGACAAATATAATGATAACAACAAAAATAGCTCGTAAGAGTTTAATTTAAGAGCTGATATCTAGCCATTTTCCATGGTTTTCTTGATAGTAACCAAAATCACTTAAGTTCTTACATCAATAGCTATGGCACTGTACTGCCAAAAACACTGCTTTTAAGCATTCCATGTTTTCTTTTCTGTTTGCTTTAAACACATGATACACACAGGAGTTAGTACTTGATTGCGTAACCATTGTTTTTGATGACTGAAGCCATGCGTCTTGGCATGCTCTCCACCAGCTTCTGACATTGTTCTGCTGTCACAGCAGCCCATTCCTGTTGCACAAATTCAAACAAATTTGCTTTGTTTTTGGGCTTGTGGTTCTCCATTTTGAGTTTGATGATTTTCCATAGGTTTTCAACTGGATTCAGATCTGGTGATTGAGCAGGCCAAGGCATGGTGCGAATGTTGTGGTTCTCCATCCAGGCTTTAACTGACCTTGCTGTGTGGCAAGGGGCATTGTCTTGTTGGAAAATCCAGTCATTCGAGGCAGGAAAGAGTTTTCCAGCTGATGGAAGAAGACTGTTTTCAAGAGTAGCCCTGTACATGACCTGGTTCATTCGCCCTTCACACAATTGCATTTGCCCTGTTCCACTCATACTGAAACAACCCCAGATCATCACTGATCCACCCCCATGTTTTACTGTAGGGGCAAGACAGTCTGGTTTGTAGGCTTCTCCAGGCCTCCTCCTAACCAGTAAGTTAGCTGGAGTGGGCATCAACTCAAAATTGGATTCATCACTGAAGAGAACCTTAGCCCAATCATCAACAGTCCAATCCTTGTGATCCCTAGCAAAGAGTAACCGGGCCTTCCTGTGCCTTTCGTTGATGAAGGGCTTCTTCCGTGCTCTGTGTGACTTCAGACCAGCTTCAACAAGTCGGTTTCGAACTGTCCTTGCCGAACAAGTCACATTTCTCGACAGTGCCCACTCATTTTTAAGGTCCCTGGAGGTCTGACGACGATTCCTGACACAGGAACGGACGAGTGCACGGTCATCTCGTGGGGTAGAGAGACGTTTCCTGCCGCGGCCAGGTAGCAATTTGGTAGTGCCGTGTTCGGCTTGTTTTTTCTTGTTGTAATGAACAGCTGTCTTGGAGATCTTTAGTTTTTTTGCTACCTGTCTCTCACTCATGCCAATTTCCAGCAGTGCCAAGATGGCTGCCTTTGTGGCTTCACATTATTCTTTTGTTTTAGGCATTATGTGAGAGCTGACAACTTCTGAGTTGTGCTATGGCTTGAATGTAAGCAGGAAACCACTCTAAGCCTTTGCATGTGCAGTGCTGCTTATGACATGAAATGGCCTCTTATATACCCTGGGAATACAATTAAGCTTAAGAATGTCAAATAGGACATAAAGTATTGTGTGATCAGCTGCATTTTTTGTCGTGTTCATTGTATTATACCTTTAGTGGTACCAGGTATTAAAATGAACAAGAAATTGAAGAAAACAAGGGTGGTCTAATAATTTTTTCCATGACTGTATTTGTAAAATCATGCTTCAGTTAAAATTACATACATAATTTCCATATTTGCTGCAGTTTTCCCACCACATGGCAGTTTATCTTGGTAGAATCAGGAGAGAGCGAGAGCTGTAACTGATGTTTCATTTAGCAACGTCAGTGACTCAAATTTCAGGCACTAAAATCTCTCAATCTCCTGTAGTACAACTTAATTGCGACAGTGCAATAAATTTTGGTCATTGTAGTTCACTCATGCTTTTGGCACCTAGGGTGTAATTAAATCTTGATTGTCTGAAAACTAAACCCGCGAGAACCACCAGCTGCATGCATCAAAGCGCTCAAAGTGAATCCAACAACAATGTACTCAACTGTTTTGTTTTTTTTTAAACCAGACCAGGCTGCCAAAATATTAACAGTATATCAGCACAACACTATTTAAAATGTCAGAGATTTTACTTTGTGATGATTAAGACTACACCTGAAGAAAGGAGGGCTCACTCTGTCCTTACTTCTCGGTACAAAAAAAGATTCTGGTCACAGACAAACAGCATGTTTCTGCCTTACAGTAAAGTTATGATGTCATTCATCTATACCCCAATTCAAAAAAGTTTGGGACGCTGTGTAAAACATGCAAACATAAGCAAACAAATTGTTTACCCACAACCAGTTCTTGTAGTAATATTGTTATACAATCATGTGTTTCACACCCCATCATGACACTATCACCTATTATCACCCAGTCTTTTGTTGCCCCTTGTTTGAAACATGTTGCTGGCATCAAATTCAGAATAAACATATATTTACAAAAATCAATAAAGTCGATGAGGTAAAACACTAAATATTAACTGAGTTCATTTCAACAAGGATTAGCAAATTATCAAATTTGTTTTATCAATTTTTTACACAGCTTCCTCACTTTTTTGGAATCAGGGTTGTGCTTAATAGTACACGACTATCATCTGTACCTCTCCGGTGTCGTAGATCCACACTCGGCCTTCGGAGTCGCCCACAGCCACCTCCTTCCCTCCTGACGACCAGCGGACTCTGTTGAGGGCCGACGCGCCCTCGATGGTCACGCTGGCAGTTGGTACCTGGTGGACGAAGAAGAAAACATACAAAACCGGGAAAGTATTCAATATCAATCCAAATGTTATCATGTAATATTGTACACTTCATTGCATAGCTAGGATGTACTGCATAATAAACAACATATTGAGACAACAAACTGCAAAGACCTACGACAGCTCCAGAGGACCTACAGCACATTGTGCACTTTGGTAAGAAGTTAAAATACCTCAAACGAGGCACATAAACTTTTATAAAACCCTCTAAAAATCCATTAAAACAACAACACCTCCAGCCTGCCGCCTGCAGGAGAGTGTTCATACATTTTTTTCTTAGTTACAGCTGTTTGTGTTTGAGTACGCTGGCATTTTATATTTACCTGGTTGATAAATGCAGCTTGCTGTCTGTGTAAGTTAGTAACAAACCAGATAAACCAGAGCTTCACCAGTTTTATAGATACGTACTATAAATTCCTATTTTTAAACTAAACACACTGAAATAATATTTACTTTCACACCACGTCTTTATTTAATGACCCTAACTGCAGTTTAAGCTATTCTTAATGTTAATTGCAAATTGGGAGCATTTAGTCATTACAGTCTGATTTAATACAAATACTCTGGAGGTTAGACAAACATTCTGTAGCTGTCAAATTAACCACTTCTCATCCAAATGTGGACACACACGAGGCTGTTTACTGTATAATAACTGAGCTCATGTTTGCTGTTGTGGGTGAGCCGATGCCCCTTTTTTTAGTAAACAGCCGCGCTCGTGTTGCACCTTTAAAAACCTAAAACCATCTGCAGTGTTTCCATAAACTGTTCCTGACATGTGGCAGGCGAGTCTGACACATGTCACCAGTGGAGACAGAGGCCTTGGCATCATGTCGCCTCACACACCGAGCTCCTGCGTATTTAAAGCAGCGCTAACCACAGACTGACTGCCATTAGCCTGCTAGCTTCCACCACCGCTCCGCCCGAGTGCATCTGAACTGAGCGCTTTAAATTGGCTCTCTCTCTGTGTGTGTGTGTGTGTGTGTGTGCGCGTGTGTGTGCTGGAAATGAGAACCAGGCGCGCCGCACTGCTCCGTTAGTGTCGTTATGCCTGTGTGTTTTTAATATGATGGCAACAATGGAAGTCTGTTGCTATTAGTCTGACTGTGTATGAGCGAATGTGTGTGCTTGTGTTTGGTACATCCGTTTGTGTGCGTACGTGTGTGTGTCTGAGCGAATGTTTCTCATAAAGCACATTGTTAGCAGAGTTAGGCAGTCGATAATGAAGTCTTCCTCTGTCGGTGAAAAGGCTGCTGTTTGGGGAACCATGGGAAACTTGTCATCTGTGCTGCAGAGGGAAGACACTGGTGATTGGACCAATGAGGCAGTGTTGAGGTTAAAAGATGAGACGTGACAACTGAGATGTGACATAATGACGAGTTGGGAATTTTATATGTGGACAGCAAGAGGAGGCTGCAAGGAAATGAGAAGAAGAGTGAAAGACCTGATGAGGGGAGAGCATCTGTAGAGCTGCAGACTGGTATTAAGGCTGAAGGAGGATGGAGGATCCTTTTAGCCCTACTTTTACCCGAGTGATCAAAGCTTTGGTACCCACTATCTGAATTATAAAAAGTATGGTTTGGAGACTCATGGCTGAAAATGTGTTTTCCCGATAATGCTACTTTTTCTTCCTCAAAGGAAAAGTTCAACATTTTGGGAAATATGTTTAGCAGTATTCGCTTTCTTGTCCAGGGTGAGATGAGAAGATCAAACTAAATTTGAAGCTTCAGTCAGTATATAATGAGCTTAGCATAAAGATAAGAAACGTGGAAACAGTTAACCTGACTCTGTCCCAAGTAAAACAACATGTAAACTAACAAGTCTCTCAGAAGCTCCCTAATTAATATCTTCTAACTTATTTTCTTAATCCCTACATGTGTGAACAAGTGTGGAGCTTTAGAGGTGCTGGTATGTGGATTTCGTTTCCATTTGACAGAGCTGAGCTAGCTGTTTCCCGCTGCTTTCAGTCTTTATCCTAAGCTAATGCAAAGTTCACACTACAGGATTTTGGCCCTGATGTCACCATTGCCAAGATCAAAGACGCTCCCGTGAACGACGATCAGTTTGTGTGAACTGTTCAAAGAACCATGATCCAAGCAGGCACTTTTTTTACTCCAGATCCATCCTCTCGCTCATATTCTTTACTTTTTCTTCCCTGTTTTATTGCTGCAAATCAGCAGGCGCAACACAACTTTGACTGCTTGGGCCGCGTCACGTTTCACTTTTGTGATCTTTGGTGTGACCCCCTGTCGCTGATCAGTTATGTAGTGTGCAAAGCCCAACGACTGAATGATTACAAGGCAGAAAGTTGTGTTGTGTGAACAGCACAGCGATCTGGCAACTGTGAAAGTCATGTAGTGTGGCCAAGACATAAGCAAACCAGCTGCTGACTGTAGCTTCATACAGTTTTTTAGGGCTACAACTAACATTCACCACTGATTAATCTGCTACTTATTTTGGTGATTAATGAACTAATTGTTTAGTCATAAAATGTCAAACTTTTTAAAAAATAATCTTAATTCAACTCAAAGTGACGTCCAACCAACAATCTAAAACCCAAAGGCTCTTCATTTACTATCATAAATGAAAAATAAAAGCAAATTCTTACATTTAATAAACTGGAACCAACAAGTGTGTGACACTCTACAGTATTTACTGTACAGACACAAGACTGGTGCAGATATTATTATCACATTTTCTGCAAGAAAGTTAAAACGTGCATGATTTGTAGAATAAAATTACCACAATAGAGTTAAGATTGCTACTCTCTTATAAAAATAGGTGTGTAAGTTATTATTTTATACTATATACTGATTATATTTTATTCAATGTTACATACTGTATATAATTAAGCTGAATAACAAAATCTTTCCGTCACTGGCCTCAAATGCTCTCTTCTGAAAATAAATGTCGCCCCACAGCACACAGAAACTCAACCCCTGTCTTGAACTTTCTCCTTTATGTTCATGGGACTGCGGACTGAGGGCTGGGGCTCTCTGCTCGCGGTCTCCTGCACATCTGTGTGCTTCACTGAAGGGACAGAGTGTGGGAGGCAGATGAGAAGAGGCGGCGGGGTCCTGAGGTTGCCTGAACGTTGGACAGAGGTTGCTGGAATATTATAGCGGGACGTCTGGGTGGGAGGCGGGATGAGGAGATGTCACTAAGTCTGATTTAAAGTGAGGGCTGTGGGAAACGCCCACGGGGGAATCTTGAATTCGTGTGTGTGGCGAGGGATGTGGAGGAGTTGGCGGTGGGGGGCCGGTGGGAGGGAAAAGGCTTGGGTGTTTGGTTGTGCGGTTCGGGCCGAGGCCCAGCAACAGGCCCTGAGAACACCAAACAAACACGCACATCAACACAAAGAGTTGACACTGAAAACACGCCCGTAGTGACCTATTTACACACACATACCTCAGTGTCGTTGTTGAGGTTCCACAGGTCTAAGCGGCCCATGCCATCCACGGCGGCAAAGAGCGCAGGATGCACGGGCGACCACATTACGTCATAGACATAGTCTGCGTTGTCCTCAAACGAGTACAGAGGCTTGTTGTGCTGAAAGAGAGAGAGAAAGAGAGAGAGAGCGTCAGGGATTATAGTAGATGACACAGTAGAGATAGAAAGAAAAGAAAGACGGAGAGAGAGGGAGAGAGAAGGAATGGAGAGAGGGAGTGAGCGAGCTTCAGACAGAGCGGCGCTGCCTCAGCCTTGGGGCCTGTCTGGGTGCAGAGCCTAATTAAAAAGCCTCGCACATTCACACAGCACCATAAAACCGCTGGGAGAGATGAAAGGGAGGGCCCCTCCACAAGGTGTACTGTAACCTCAACACAACAGCTGTCTGAGGGAGAGATGGGAAGAGATGGAAATGGGAGGAAAAGGAGGGGTGGACAATGGACGGAGAGGAAGGTGCTGGAAAGAGGATGTGTGTGTGTGTGTGGAGACCGGCTGATGGATTTCTTTAGGCCTATAGTAATATTAATTTTGAGAGGAAAAAAAAAAACTTGATGATGACTTGTCTTTTTACACAAACACACATTATGTAAGAATTGGTTCATAGACATGCACTGACTGGCATGTTTTTTTTCCAGTGAAAAATAAACATGTCAATGCTCTCTGATGGAAAAACTATTACATTGTGACTTACAACATACCTGAGGCATTTCTTTATTGCAGTTTCTTGTTACTTATTGGCCAAAATATCCACCAATTACCGATATACCTGTGATAAGGTGATATGGTTTTACTTCTAAATATGTAAAGCTGCAAAGACAAAATGTGCTAAAAAAAAACAGAGCAGGATGACAAAAAAGTAGGTTTAAATATTTAAACGACTAATTCCTTCCTCATTTAAGGTTAGGCTCGGAGGGCTAAGGAACACGTGTGATCAGTAAAGGTCTTTCGAGGTGTACTAAAATTGTGTACACATCAGTGCAGAGAAACAGCTTTTGCACCCACTCTGTCCATCATGAGCTGCACTGACCTGGCTGAGGCTACTGCTTGTGCTGCAATTAAAGATGGAGTATGAAGTAGTAAGTTAAAGGCTTAAAGGATAAGTTCACCCAAAAGTGAAATATCAGTCCTTATGTTCTCACCCCCCTGCTGATGGAAAGTTGTTTTTTAAGTTTCACAGTCTACAAAACATTTCTGGAGCTTCACAGCAAAACACTGTGGCAGCATTCTCCTAAACAGATGAGGACTTGTTAAATCGTAAAATACAACTCAAAGTAAACATAAAATGGCTCCATTCCAGAAGCCCCCAAGATACTAAATTGATTTGAAAAGGTATTATTTACATGCTTTTTTAGCCATTTTTTTTTTTCAAATGTAGCTTCTAAGCTAAATGGACTTTAGAACAACACTTGTCACATTCACCCATTGATGGTACAGGCTGCCATGCAAGGTGCCAACCTGCTCATTAGGTCCAGTTTCTTGCGTGACATGCAGCCAGGGGTGCAGGGATTTGAACCCCTTCCAATTACTGGACGACACGCTCTACCTCTTGAGCTACAGCTGCTAAAAGGCTTTAACGTGAGTGCACAAGCTTCACCATTCATTGAGGGTGTATATAACCTTATAACTTTTCAAACCAATTTTGGATCTCAGGGCATCTGCAGACTCCAGATGAGCTGTATGGAGCCCTTTTATTTAATTTATTTATTTTACATTTTAAAACAAGTTGTTTCAGTTGTTTAGTAGAATGCTGCAACGCTATTTTGCTTTGAAGCTCCAGAAATGTTTAGTGGACAACAAACCGTCAGCCAACTTTCCATCGTAATAGGGGTGAGAAGATAATGACTGATATTTTCATTTTTGGGTGAACTTATCCTTTAGTACGTGTCTTACGTGTGTGTGTGTGTGTGTGTGTGTGTGTGTGTGTGTGTGTGTGTCTGTCTGTCTGTCTGTCTCTCAGAGCGGCTGTTAGGATTCCAGAGGCTTACAAACTGCATTCCTGACAGGTAGAGTGGGAGGGGAGGAGGAGAGGAGACAGGTTGGCTGGAAGAGCAAATGAAAGAATGTTGTCCCTCTCTCTCTCTCTCCTGCTCCTCCTCTCATTCCTCCTCTTTTTCTCCATCACCTTTACTCTCTCACTCCACGGTCGTTCTGAAAGGCTGTGAGACCTGCAGACAGATAGCAGTGCACACACTTGCACGCACAAGCACAAACAAACAGAGCCGAGCCAATTTCAAGCCTCGATTGAACCTGTTTTCCAGCCGGCGGGGTGACAGCAAAGGTCATTTTACTCCATCTCACAGTTTCAGCATTCGATCAGCTGAGCGATTCCTGTTTATGTTCTCTCTCTCTCTTATCTTCTCCTTGTTTTGGTCCCCATTATTTGTAACTACACTACGCTCATCCTCCAGCTCTTGAGTATTTCATATTACCCAATAAAATCATTTTTTATTTTGATAATCCGCCTCAAGCTACCTTTCTGAAATATCTCCTTAATGATATATTGGGCCATACACTTCAAGCAGAACATCACATTAGAGTTGTGACGAATAAAGTACTCCTTGTATCGACCGACTTTTCAAAATGTAAACTACTGTTTTACCGTAGTCTGTCCATAATCTACCTGTCTTAAATAAGGTGATCTGGAGCAACAAGTCTTAAAACTAATCTTAAAATGAAGTTTAATCCTTGTGGCGCCGCACGTGAAGCAACTGCTTGTCATTATCTCTCCTGTGCTGAGAAGCTGGGGAGCTTCTAGCACGTCTGAACTGGAAAAACCATCACGGAAACTCTGGATACTGGCAGTTTACATCACATCGCTATGACAATTTATTGACATAAAGCAGTTTAGAAAATACATGGATGGTTAAATTAAGTATTTAATCCTTGGGCTCTGACAGTGTGAGTGACATGGCGACATCAGTGATCATCCATGGCTCACGAACCGTTGGCACTAGACGGCCCTTGTCGGCGCCATTTTGGCCGTTTGATCACGCAGAAATGGAGGCAGCTCGTCGGTGAGAGAAATCCCTGATTGGCTGTTCAGGTAAGCAGATCAGGGCAAGAGAAATGGAAAAAGAAGGGAAAGGCCTCTCGAGCCTGTTGTGGAAGTATCCATGATTTCACTCATTTAGCGTGGTTTCTTCTTATTTTTGTCCTCTGCCTCTTTGCAGATTATCAGACAAAACAAATAAGAAGCTGCTATATTAGCGAGAGATGTCAAAAAATGCAGATTAATCACAACAGTTGTTTGTATATCAGCAGAGAAACCAAAATAAGAGGACATTTAATAGGGCAATGTCTATGTTTTACCTGAAAAGTAGATTGTGGACACCCTCAAGATCGATCCCCATCTAAAATCATCAGATCAACCTTTAAATGACTTTTCAGTACTACAACAACTCTCGTTTTTGGTTAGTGTCTCGAAATTCAGACTATGGCTGAACAAAATGTTTGTTTCAGTATCGTCATCGTAAGCCAAACTAAGGAAAACTGGCACAGTTCTGATTTCAGATGACCATCTACAAGAGGAGTCTGTCTGATATTAGATAATTTAGTCCGATTTAAGAGTTCTTGGACACGGGGGAGTTTGTTGCTCGTGAGTAACATGTGGGCTCTGCATGAACAGCGAATCACCAATCACAGTGATTCTTGATCAATATGGTTGTTTGATCAAATGAACAATATACAGCACAACAAAATCAAATGAATCATTCTGGAATGATCAAATAAATCTACTCAAGTTATCTGAAAATTCTTGTATTTTTCATATTGCAATATATTCATCACAGAAAACAAAAACATCACAATGTCAGTTTTTTTTTCCAATGACGTGCAGGCCTGATTCAGACTCGCACAGTCTTACAGAAAACCCCCAACACTTGGACTTTAAGCTCGATCCAAACCATCTTGTCTCTGCAGCAGTCGTATAATTATACTGGTTCCATTCTGGCTGCATCGGCATCACAAGATAGCATGTTCCCTTCACACCAGATTTAATAACCAGACACTGAGGGGACTGAGATTTTGTCCTTAAGTTAGGAAATGTTTTGACGCCAAAACCACCCCCAGAACAACACCACAAAATCTATCACTGAACAACCAGATCTCATTTTCAGTACACAGATACACATTTATAATCACCTGAGCTGACAGAGATTTAGGCCTTTAATTAACTTCTTAAGAGAGCAAATGTGTAATGGTTATGCCACATCCAATCACTTATTAGATGCTGGTTTTGGGGTCAAGAGAGCAAGAACGGTTCAAGTTATGCACAATCATGAACCAACTCCCAGCTGTCGCGACGTCCTCACACTCTGGCTGTCTCAAAATGTTTTTGCTAACCACAATATTTGCGCCGCTGAGTGTAAAAACATCAGCAGACTTCTGTGCGACGGCCCTTTTTGAACCGTGAGGGCAAACGTGTGTGTGAATGCAAAGAGAATTCACTGCGAATGTGTGTTACAACAGTTGGGTTGAAGGCAAACCTCGAGGGGGTTTTAAGTAAGCAAAGGCAGCTTGCTTAAGGTGCACGAGAGGCATGAGTGGTGTGTGTATGTTTACACACACGCACACACGGACGCAGGTATTCCGCCTGCCCACACACAAATATGGGTTATGTGGGATGAGAGACAGACACACATTCCTGCGGTGCCCCTCAAAGGAAAGGGAATTCCCAAATCCTGAAAAATAACACACTCTTCTGATGAAAATCCACAGAAATGTTTTAATATGTGTCGCGGGACCCTTGGTGGAAGACTTATGGACTGGCTGCATGCAAACATGAGCTAAAATTCATCAGAATGCTTTACTGCCTGTCACAGCCGAGTATAAAAAATGAAACTGGATCTTGCATAAAGCTGAAGGTATTATGCAATATACATTATGTATTTTCCTCATACAGAAGAGGTCTCTCTTTGATTTCTGGCTGTGTTTGCTGTTCGACGCCCTGCTCATGTTGATCCCTCTGTCCTTCAACGTTAGCATCAGCTTCACTATAAAGAATTACATTTTTTTTGTCTTACCTCCCGGCCCTTTTCCCCTCACTCTCCCCCCCGCTGACTCTCAATCCAGTTTCCTGTCTCTCACTTCTTCTGAGTGCAGGCTCACCTGTATTGCTACGTCTTGCTGCTCCATTACTTTTCATCCTTACATTCACACTGAAACATCTCATCCTATACTCTTGTTTCCATTGCAGAATTTCTTCTCTTTGTACCTGAGCGTACTCCTCTGTGTTTCACCACCACCCCCACAAAAGTGTCTTTGAATGTATTAGCTAACTTTTCTGTTCTCCAACACTCACTTTGACAGAAACAGTGACAGTTTGCTTTTTACTGCCACTGAAATGGAATTTGTCACATCAGTTTGAAGGGAGAACAAATGCAGAGTGGACGAGGTCACTCAAAAACCAGCGAGAGGAGGAGCGTCCACTTTTGGAGTGCCTGAGGTGCACTCAGAATCTGACACTCAGTGAGGTGCACAGTGTTTAAGATCTGATGAAGACCGTCTGATATTAGTAACTGACCTGATTTAACTATAATGGGTTAACAGAGCTTTGCAGTTAAAGATTTCTGAATGATCTTTTTTTTTAATTTTACAATGCCGAATAGTTATTATTCACTTGAAATAATCTGACTATAGTTAATTTCTGATACTAGTAGACAATCTGACTGTTGAATGAAATGACAGCTATTCACACCACAACGGAGCGTCGTCTAATGCTTAGACAGTTACTATCACTTGCTGCCGGCTACTCAGCATAAGACATGTGAAAAATATGACACGTTAAGATCAGAAAGGACCCAGTAAGCTCACTATTCACAGAGGAAGCACCCTGCCTTTTCCCTGATAATGCTACATTGTGTACAACAAAGCCATGTTGAAAATCAGCAGGAGGAAAGCTAGTTAGCTGTCAGCAGCCCAATGGGCAGCAGAGTCCTGCGGTGTGTTTAGCTGACAGAGCTAACAGTTAATGGAGCTATTAGATTACAGCTAACAGAGCCCTGGCAGATGATAAAGTTCAAGCAGCTAATACGGACAAAGTTTATTAGTCACGTAATTTTATTCATCTGCCAGTCTGCTGCCACCACCACCTGCACACCACCTCAATTCAGCCCCACAGCAACGAGTGTCATCTGGTCTGCCAGCAAGAATCTATGGAAGAAGGGAGCTTATTTCCTCTCAAGTATTTAAACCAAGCAAGACTTGACAAAGTAAGTTTGTTAACAGAGACATAACTATTAACTAAAGTTTTATGAAGTGTTGCCCAATGTCATAAATGGTATCGTCTACCCCTGTGAAATACCAGAAAGGTACGAAGGTATGAAAAAAATAGGAGGAGGAGGAGGATATCTTCCCCTTCAGTTAGGCCTCACAGGCAAATCTTCCTCTGATGTAGTCAAGTCATCCGGCTTACTTCTGCAGTATTGGCTGTACACCTGTTCTCTACCATCTATTAAACTTTGTTAGTAGGGTTTACAGCGGGGGCAGCACACAACGTGGGAGGCTAAATTCAGGTTGTAATAATCAGCGTGCCAAAACAACTTGTGGAGCTAAAAGTGCAGCTTGTCAAAGGCTCAAATTGTGTCACTCTACTATTAAATACTTTTACTACACAACCTCCAGCACTTGTACACTCAGTATCAGATATTATCCAACTTATTCTCACTCACACATACACACAGATGCATACAAGTTGTGAGAGAAAGACTGATTTTCCAAGAAGTTGCTCCCCTACAGTACTTAGCCCCCCTCCACTAACTAGTTAGTTCTCTCTCTGACACACGCACACACATTTTTTCTCTCTCTACAACCTCTCTGGAGTCCACAATCAACCCCCCACCACATCCTCTCTCTCTGTCTTGCACACACATACAAAAACACACACACACACACACACCATACCTTGGTGCTCCAGAGTTTGACGGTCCAGTCAAAGGAGGATGTGATAAAGAGGTGGGAAAAGTCGACGGTGCCCACAGCACTGTGGCAGCTGATGCCCGTCACGGGCCCCTGGTGGCCCTCGAACATCTCACAGATACCTGCCTTACTGGGGAGAGGGACACAGGTGGTTCAGCTCTGCTGTGTTTAAGTGGTCGTAACTTTTTTAAATACAAGGCAGTGAAGTGGTTTGCACCTTACTGAGGGTGCTCATGCTCAAAATAAATTAGCAGCGCAGTCAGGGAGCTTTGATTAAAATTAAACGATTAACTCCTTAAATTGGGAGAAAATAATCCATTTAATTTTAGTAAAACAATTCTAACCCTACTTGTAATTCTGAGTTTATTTAATTTTCAAAGGCAACAAGGCAGAAAAAACACTTCAATGTACGTAATTTAGAAAGACTCTTTTTTTTATGTTAACTACCTGAATGTTTTTTGGTTTCTTTTTTTGGGGCAGAGTTCTTTTGTCATGATATAATTCTTTATCATCTGGGCAAAAACATTAGAATTGCATATAGACTGAATGCAACAGTCAAAACATACATAAATGATCCAGTAAAGATTTGTCTCATGTTTTGTTGTGTGTGTATGCGTGTGTGCGTGTGTGCGTGCGTGCGTGTGTGTGTGTGTGTCCACGAACCTGCCATGTCTGGATGCAGTGTACACAGTGCCCTCCTCACTCCCCACCACATAGTTGTTAACGTCTCCCGTGGGAAAAGCCATGCCTGTCACCGCCACAGGTTTGGATTTATTGTACACAAGTTCCATGGTCTCCTACACACGCACACGCACACGCACACACACACACACACACACACACACACACACACACACACACACACAGAAGGAAGCCTTATTGTGAGCCTATTTAAACACATTACAACATTTATAGAAATACATGTGGAATTCCAGATGCATTAACACTAAAACTCATTTTATCTAGCATTGGGCAACAAAACACTGTTTACCCTTAGTGACTCAACCTTTGACTCACTGAGTCTTGAGCTGTCAGCAGATTGTGTGGACAGTGTGCTAAGTGTTGTGTACCTGTGGCTGGGAGAGCATGTCCAGACTCCAGGAGCACATCCTGCCGTCTGTAGACACAGTGATCAAGTTGTTGGCATTCTGGGTGCCAACCACGTTTACGCAGTACACTGGGTGCTAAACGCACACACACACAAAGAGACAAAGACACACAAAATGGAGGACATGGGTTGAGATAAGCACTTGCACAATACAATAAATAATGTTTTCAATATGATTATGATATGACTACAACAATCGCTCCACTAAATCTCTCCACATCTGGCATCTTGTATAATAGAATATTTGGTTAATGTCATGGACATAAAATATTTACATCATTTGATATGTTACTATTAATAAAATAAGATTTGAAAAATGATCTTAAAACATAGTTTTAACCTTAAACACATGACATCATTAGCTACTGTGTGGACCAGCAGATGCAGTGGTCACACAGACAGCTCACATGCCAGTGTGCAGCCGTTCCTTCCTTCCGTTTGGAGACATGCGCTGCTCTGCAAATCCACAGCAGTGTGTGAAAGCATTATGTCATTACTGGGCAGTAATTGATTTGTGTACCGGACGGGCAGCACAAAGAATCCATTCAGCAATCAGCAACATGCTAGCAGGCTGGACCCACTGACTGGAGAGGACGAGAGCGACGGCCTCATTATTGGGGTTTAAACCTACAGCGTGGACGGCATGTAGTGGTGTGTAGTGGTGTGTGTGTATGTGTGTGTTTCTACATGCCCTCTGTAGCTGTGATTATAAACGGCCCCAGGTCTTAAGATATTACTAGTGTATAGCGGTCAGTAATTTGTTGAGGGTCAGTGAGTTCACTGGAGCATCAAAACTGAGCTGTCCTTTCAGTTATGTCGTGTGTGTGTGTGTGTGTGTGTGTGTGTGTTTATCATACGAAAAATGCAATACTTGGCTCTCAAAAACAGTATGTTGATACATAATTTCATATCTGAACATCAGGATGTTTATATGACAATATTTTAAATCTTAACTCTCTTTGGGAATTTTCCTTCTGAATATGTTTATTTCTAATTGTTTTATGTAACTAATCAAAGCACGACAGGGAGCTTTTTCATTTAGGTCAGGGCTTGTTTCAACAGGGCTGCAACAAACAATTGTTTTCATTTTTGATTAAACTTTTGATTATTTTTCTTCATAATAGAATTAATGGTTCAATTTATAAAAATATCAGAAAATAGTAAAAAGTCAAAATTTATTCAAATTTCAAAATTCAAATTTATTCAGTACTCAAATTAGTAATCATATAAAACAGGGGAAATTACAATATTTTCACATTTAAGGAGCTAAAACTAGCAAATAATTGACATTTTTGCTCAATAAATGGCTTAATTATTAAACTGATGATCAAAATGTGATTAATTTCTCTCGATCAACTAATCAAATCATTTCAGTGATAAAAACAACACATAGCCTGTAAAAAATTAAGAAAATACTTCAAAATTGAGGCATACATCTAATGCTTTTTGAAATTATTTTTTTGTATGTTTTGTGTCAAAACTAAAAATATCAGCTGTGTACTGAATCTACCATTGAGTGATGTGAGTCGCAGTCAGATCCCTGCTCACAGTTTGTTGTGTTGGACTTTAACTGTATGTCATATTGACAATGAAGCCAGCCTTACAGTGTGTGCAGCAGCTGACAGAGGAGTCCTCTGGACAGGGGTCCGGCGGTGACTGCGGTTGTCCCACAGGACGATCTGTCCCGAGTATGTCCCCCCCACCACCAGGTTGGGATGAAACCTGGCGAAGCCCACAGATACTACAGGAGACTGAGGAAACAGAAAGAGAGAGAAGAGGAGAGGATGGGATGAGATAGCAGAAACATAACGCATATTATTCTGGTGTGAGGTTATATTTTGGGAAAAGTTATGAAAAAGACAGAATATCATGAATCGACAGAGCAAGGAACATGGTGACAATTGGAATGCTTCAGTCAGATGAAATGTGGAGATAGAACAGCAGACAGTGAGAAAAGAGCAAAAACAATGAAAGATATGAAGCGAAAACGGTAACGCTAGACGGAGCGTGAGCGAGAACGAGTGATCAAGGCAGCGTGATGGGTGGCAGATGAGGGGAGATAGACGGCGAGGGAGATGATGAGTCTGGCTACGGTGAGGGTCCGCCGAGGAGAGGAGAGAGGGGTGACGCTAGGGCGGAGACCAGACAAAGAGGGGAATTGTAGTCCTCTTTCCCCCAGCCGTTTCACATTACAGCATCAAAACCCCAGCAGCCACTGGAGCGCTCACTGTAGCCTCCATCATGACAAGCGCACCCTTGAACTCCCTCCCTCCCCGATGCCGTGTTTATTGAGTTTTGGTTCCTCTTCAGTGCTTGTCCCATATGGGCTTCTGCGTGCAGCAGCTAGCCTCCCCTGACCCAGAGCCAATGAAGCATCTGCACTGTGAAGTTATGAGAAATTGTTTCAGCATCGTGGTGCTACAGGAGGGTAAGTGGTGTTACAAATTCATCCCTCTATCCATCCATCTAGTAACGCAGCATGATCATGTTGAGAGGAATGATAATTTATAGTCAAGATGGGGCCATGAGAGCATTAAACAAGAAGCTCACAAACATGCAGCACAATTAAAAACAGTAAACTATAAAAACATGCAGGGTGAATTTCGCAAAAGCATTGTTGCCCAATATGGTCGTAGATTTTGTTGGAAGAGCTGCCACTGACAGTTTTAGTGTTCCTGGAAACAGTTTGGCAGATGAACAGCTCTGAGACGATGTTTGGAGAGAAAGCTTGTTATTAATTATCAGAACCATCCAAAATGAATAGCTGTATTAACAAGTTAATGATTCTAAGATGTATGTAATACATTTACAGAGTTATGATACTACTAATTTGATTTGGTTTTAATAGCCAGTAAGACGACAATGAATGTGATTCTAAGAATTAATTACCTCTATGATGATCCAGTTATGGCTTACATGAATCCCCTCATAGGAATGACCTCTAATATTGTCCAATAATTATATTGGTGTACATACAGTATATAAAAAAACTGCAGAGGCTGCAGGATGCCACTGTAATCATACAGTTATTACATAGTTATTACATCTTTGTAAAACATCAGTTTGAACCTCATATACATACTTGAAGCACAAGGGTGCACAAGGAACTACTTTTCCAGTATTCATTGTTGTCATGGCGTTTTGGGGAGCAACCCACCTGCGGGTGCCAATAAGCCAAAATAGATAATAGTTCACATCAGTGACTGTGTGATTTTCATGTTCCACACCAGTGAGACTGAGCTAATACTCAAAACGATGGGTGACGTCAGCTTAAAGTTAGACTATGTATCTTTTGCTAAACAGCAGCTACGAGGGGACAACTATAGGCTAATGGCAAACACTAAATCATACTGTAAAACTATCAAAAGTAGAGAATAGTTATAAAGTCAGCAAACTAACTCAGTAATAACTCATAAATATATATTATATATTATTATTTATTATATATAAATATTGCAAAACTCAGCTAGATTCTAGATAAAGTTTGCTAGCATTAGCTCACCTTAGTGACAATAAAGGTTAACTGACTGTACTAAATTTTACATTTGGAATATCTCATCCTTCATTACTTTTCTTTCAATAGTTTCTTATACCTCTAAAGTTATGTGACCACATAGATATTATTTAATAACAGAGCAATTGTGTTAATGCGAAATGTAAATGTACAAATCAATTTATTGGGACCACTGAAACCTAACTGTGCTAAGGTAGCCTCAGACAAAGGGCTCACTCACACTCACAACATTTGTTCTTGCTCGAAGTAGCTCAAGAGAGTTTACCTTAATATGAAGCTCAATAAGATGACCTTACTGAACTGAGACAACCTACAAGTATTCAATAGTTTAACATTTGTCTTGTTTTTCACTTTTCTCCCTGGCGCTCCCCCTCTCTCTCCATCCCCGCCACCACACCATGTGTGAAGCAGCCAACTCCAACCCCAGTTCATTTTGGAAGGAGACTGGAAAACAAACCATAAGGAAAGAAAACACTCTCTCTTTTTTGTTTCTTCTGAGGAGTCACGGCCTCTGGACGAATGGCTCGGGAGTTGCTTCAGATGTCAAGACTCAAAATAAACTGAACTTCAGTGATAAAAATAAAGTCGCTCTCTGAAAAGTTTATCTGAACAGTCAGACTAAAAGGGAATTCAGGTTTATTAGCATGCATTAGCACACAAGATTTGAAGGCCAGAGGCTACTGACTGAAGGGTTTTTTCACAGTTAAAAGTACCATAGGCCAAATGCAAAAACTACAGCACTCACACTCATATACACATGGATGAGTCTGCCTTGCACTAGATCACTTTTAATATCCTAGAGTTTTGGGATGACCTTTACACTCGTGGTCTGACAGGCTGCTGTCTGAGGTTCGCCCCCCCCCCCCCTCCATCAGACTCCATCCGTGGACTAATGAAACCAAGTCCTGCCCTCTCTGTCATCTGTGTACACAAACACACACATCCACACACACTTATGCACGCACATGGTTCCACCACCACAAACATTTATCACTCTTGCAAATAGGCTTATTTGTTTTCTTGCCAAGAGTTAGATGATAAGATCGATACCACTCTCACATGTTTGTTAAGAAAATGTGTACAAACAACATTATCAAAGCTAGCTGTTTCCCCCTGTTTTCATCCTGAGCTAAGCTAACGGCTGCTGGCTGTAGCCTAATATTTTCCCAGCAGATATTAGAGTGGTATCATTCTTCTCATCAACTCTTGGCAAGAAAACAAATCGAAGCATATCCCAAAACTACTGAAACAATTATTTTTCCTCCATCGTTGATCACTCTCTTGAAGTCTATATCTTTATCTACATGCCTAAAGAGATAGAAACCATAAGATGGCTATAAAAGTGTCATTTCCAATTTGAATTTTGAATATTTTTTATTTAATGGGAACAATCTGGAATGCAACATCGACAGTATACTACCTTTGATCTATTACTATATTATCTTTAAACTCACTATCGAAACTTTCATCTATTTTATCCTTCCAGTAAAGACCAGTATGGCCCTACTTTTACTATTAACACCAGCAAATAAACACACAAATCCACAAGCAAATAGAAAACATCCCTGCTCTCTACTCTTCCTTGTCGTTCTTCCACCAGTTATCACCCTAAATAAACATCTCTACCCCACATGAGTAATGACAAAGAGAAGCCAAATCAAATCAAGACCCCCCTCTATTTGCTCCATATGTTAGTTTAACTCCTAAGCCCTATCAGTGTCCCCATCTTAAGAGGAAAAATCCTGACTAAACTCTGAATCCCCTCTTTGAGAAACCACAGGTTATGCCATCATTCCCCTCGTGTACTGTCGGGCTTAGTGAAAGAGCTACTGAAAATTAGCCCGACTTTGTCCCCATGGCGCGCTTTGAGGTGCCTGCCAGCAGCGACTTGGATTTAACATGAAAGCCATTCTCCCTAAATGGTTCTAATCAAATGTCACATCAGCACATATGTTTTAGAGTTATGTGCCTTTTAAATGTACTGTATGTCATTTGGTGCTGAAATAAGATCAATTTGTCCCGCGCTATAAGGAAGTTTATGATTTAAGCTCGAGGGGAATTGCTTGACACTCTAAAGTGGATTCTCAATTTGAATGTCATGTAAAATATTAATGACTGAGTTTAGAGCTGAATTATGGAGAGCTTGATTATGTTTCAACTGGAAGTCTTTCTGTAGACTTTTTATTCATTCATGAAGCTTTGGCATCAATGACTCAAATATTGTTTTTTCATATGTATTTCTTGGCGAGAATTGTAAACATGACTGAATCTGAGGAAAAGTTTGACATTTTGGGGAATATGTGTATTCACATTCTGGCTGAGAGTTAAATGAGAGGCTAAATATCACTGTCATGTCTGTACAGTAAATACGAAGCTACTGGTTGTTATATCCATAATATATAATATCCTGAAACATCTTTCAACAAAACATGAGCTTTAAAGCCAGGAACAAGTGCCACTGCCTCCCAATTGAGCAGCACATCCATTACAGAGGGTAAATATCCTATGTTATAATAACTTTAGTGCCACGCAGTCAGACTAAGCACATTTATCCACACAGAAAATTGATCAAGAATGAATAAGAAATCAAAAAGAATTTGACCGACAATCAGTATCGATAATGGCATTGATATCAACAGAGAGTTATCAAATCCTATCCCTAGTAACACCCTGGTTTTAGTACCTACAGTATTAAAAAGAAATACAAATCAATTAGCGAGTGTTAGAGGTGCCGGACGAACTGTTTCTCACTTCCAATCTTTGTGCTAAGCTAACTTAGCCTGTTGCTGGCTTTAGCATTCATACTTAGTGTACGAACCAATCTAGCTCCGTAAGAAAGTGAATATTTTCCCCAAAAACTCGATCTTTTCCTTTAAATGAAATACAGCCACACTCCTCCCATCCCCTGCAGCTCCTCTATATTTCAGATTCATAAGTCTGGACATACCAGTCACACGAGCACCACATCTGTCTAAATAACACCTCAACAACTCTCGTGTCGGCAATACTCCCGCTATGATTGCATCTCCATATCAGGGGCTGACTGGATACCGAGCCTGACATTTCATTTCCAAACGCAGAGTGGCTCTGTGGATGGTTCTCATCTCACATGCGGCGCGGGTCAGACACCTGCCAAGTCATCTCCTGCCAGCCCAGACGGAGAGGATGTGGGGGAGTGACAGCTCCCGGAAGAAAAAGCAGCAGAGAGAGTCACTTCGGTATATTGGGCCTGAGATAAATTGTGGAAGTTTTACAGGGAGACGCTCACGCAGTCAGAACAGTGGGTTTCATTTCTTTCCTCGGGCAAGGTCTGTTCTGTGTGTGTGTGTGCATGATGGAGAAACTCACACACACAAAGTATCATCTACCGTATCTCACACAAGGCTCACAAGGCTAAGTGCTTCTGGCAGCCCTTATTATATTAATGGGAAGTGTTCTGTAGAGGATAATACACACATGGTAGGCTGTGATGAAAGATGGCACCCAGCGAGGGATTAGGGAGGTTTGGAGGAATGACAGAGGGAGAAAGAAGGCTAGAGAGAGTCGAACACTCCCTCCTTTGTTGCCTCCTCTTCTCTTTCGTTCTTTCCTCGGGCAACAAACTGTTGCTTAAGTCGGCTTGGGAAGGCAGAAATGGATCGAGAGTGCTATGGTGAGAAGAAAGAGGGAGACAGGGTGGGGGGGTGATAGGGCACGCCAGACAGTATATCCTCCCAAGTACATCCACGCTCCATCCCTCCTCTCCTCCCGCCTCTCCCCACTCGCTCACCGCACTCATCTGTTTTCCACTCTGCCTTATCAGGACCAGATGGATCTGACTGTCTTCCCTTGCATCCCCTCTTCTCAACCTCCCCCCTCCTCCCGACCACCTTTCTCCTCCCTTTCTCCCCCTGGCTTCGCTCGTTTATGACACCCCACGGATTTTGTCACTCTGTGGTTTCTGGCAAGGAGAGAGAAATACCAAGCCGAGTCTCGATTTCAGCAGGCAAAGAATGAGGGTTTGACAGAGTGAGAGCTCTGGGAACACAAACAGGCCTTTCTCTGCCTCCTACAGCTCCTTTCCCTTTATTTTCCATATCTTGTTTGTTTGCTTGGCTCATATTTTCACTCTTGCTGGTTTGTGGCTTTAATGCTGGATTCCTGTTATAAATATAATGTATTTGTTTCTATTCTGCTATTGAAACTTAGATAGATATCGATACTATACTAAATATAGATGGTACAAATTCCTTCTCCCGAAATTTATACAAATCGCATTTTACAGGATAATATTGCCACATACACCAAACTTGGGTGAGAGTTTTATAGAACTGAAATGACATAAAATAAACATAAAATGTAACTGTTAAGGACTCAAATGTGTAATTCCTCTTGAACAATTGCTGTAGTTTCATGGCTGGGTGACAATATTTTTCCATATTGGTGCCAAAACAAGAGTGAATTTTTGGACTCCAAAGCGTGAAGGTCCAGTATGTAGGATTTAGGGGGATCAATTCGCAGAAATGGAATATAATATTCAGAGTTATGTTTTAATTAGTGTATAATCACCTGTAACTAAGAACCATTTTGTTTATGGTGCCTTAGAATGAGCCTCCTATGTCTACAGAGGGAGCAGGTCCTCTTCCACATAGTCTGCCATGATGCACCATCATGTTTCTACAGTAGCCCAGAGCAGACAAACCAAACACTGGCTCTAGAGAAGGCCTTCCCCACCATTTAAGAGGGTGACACGTTGCAATCTGAATCTTAAGAAATTGTTTAATATTTTAGAAAAAAGGATTTTTGTTCTAATTAACCAAGGGAGTGGCAGCGTGGTAATCAGTGAGCTTTAGAGGAGCTTGTCTGCTGATTTTGGCTAGCTTGTTCCCCATTTCCAGACTTCTGCTAAGCTTGTGATAACTGGCTGCTGGCTACAGTTAAGAGTGGTATCGATCTTATAATTGTACTCTCCGCAAGAAATCAAATTAGCATATTAAGCAAAACATTGAACTCGTTCAACTATTATCATTTCAAACCATGCCAAAATGCTGAATGCATGAGTACTGAATAAAGAATTTTTTGCCAGTTTTCCATACTCATATACACCTTTCGGCTGGTGCTTAAATGGTATTGGGTCTGCAGACTCTGTAGTATAGTTTCTCTGAGTTCTTCTTGCACAATGAGAAACACTTGAAAGATTGACTGTCTTAATTTCTCCATATAATAAAATAATCTAATTTACCCCAACCTCAACACTCTAAATGATTTTTGCCAACAGAAGTGTGCCACAAATAATAAACAGTCACATAGTTTTAACTTTAGCACTTAGAGGATATCTTTGCTATGCCTTCTGAACACAATGCAGCTTCATCCTTCGGTGCATTTTCAATCGGGTTTGAACTTAGACAAGGCCTGTGATTAATGTTGTTGCACAGTTCTCTCTATAACTCTCTCTACCTTCACCCTCCCACTCCTCCTGCTCTGCTTCTCTTACTCAACCTTTCTAGAAGTGCCAAAGGCCTAGGGAGCGACGCAAGGCAGCGAGATATTAATAAAAATATGACTGAGTCCAATGGGATATGACAGTAGCGGCGGGGGTTGTTACAGGCAGGCGTGTGGTTTGGGGGGTTCAGCAGAGGTTTTAAGTCAAACGGGCCCTTTAATGTGGTGTGACTTTGCCCACTTGAGAGGCTGGTGTGAAGTTACAAGATTGGACCCAACTGGGATGGGGCGATGATGGGTCCAACTGCTGGGATGGCCATGATGAGGGAAGGCACGTTCAACTGGTACCAGAACCCACAGCGGCGGCAGCCCCTTTCCTAATGTACAAGCCCAACCCACACACTGATGGCTCACACACTTCCTCCACTATATTACAAATCAATGGCTCTTTAAGTGGGGTCATGAAACTGCCACAAGCCCTTAAAAAGATCGTAAAAGGTCCTGTAGTGTACTGAGATACTGTTTCATTTCAGTTATAGTTTATTTACTTAATTAAACAGAGTAAGATAACAATTATATTTTTAACTTGTATAGTGCAGTTCATGATAAAAAAAAAGATGTTTTACCTTAACCAGATGTACATAGTAAAACATCACAAAGAGCAACAATAGCTGAATGAAAAAGGGGCATAAACAACCAAATATTTGCAAATATATAACTGTATCTATGTATGAAAACTGTTTTGACCACATTTTTTAATTCTCCTACTAAAGACTACTTTAAATTGCAATGTTGAATCTGCAGAAATATATTCTAAAATTGAATCTTCAATTGCTTTGAATGTTTTCGTTAGAATCCTGAGAACCTTAAACTTAAAGGCCAGAAATTTCTGTGAATGGCTGCAATAAAAAAGACTAAGGTCACTAAATAAGAGCTTGAGGACTGGAAGATATGATGCAGCAAAGCAGGAAGAAAACAAAAAGATGGAACACTGAATGCATAACTAAAATCTGTTGAGTCGACAGGGGAACAGCATTTGTCAAACCAGGACCTATCTGTCCAACTATTGCATTGCAGTAGAATACAATATTACAACACTGCTGCTCATTGCCAAAACATTTTATGCACAATCCCCAGACTGCACTTGCTCAAAGGCAGACACACTGACACTCCCAAAATCAAACCGACACCAGCATTTACATTTTTCACTTTCCACTACACCAGCACGTCAAGGACAACGCTGATGCAAAGTAAATATAGTTAACTTGAGAAAAGATTGTAGGGTCCAGTGCAAATAAATTAGATCATTATGATAATCGATATCAAAATTCAGCACCAAACAGTCCAGAATAAAAAAAAATGCACTGGAAACACCAGAGATTAGGCAAAACATATTTTAACCCTGAATATGAGGTTCAATGTTGTTAAAAAGGACAGTTTTGCATTGCTAAGCCCATTCACCAAACTGCACACAGCCAGACAAGAAATATAGAAGCCTGACCTCACCGAAACCCCATCTGAAACATGAAGCCTTCTATAAGCCATAGCCTTATACAATAAAGCTCCTGCTGAAGCAGACCTCAACCACAAACCCAGAGCCTCCAATACTGACCCAGCACTGTCATTCTTTTGTATCCTCCACACACACACACACACACACACACACACACACACACACACGCCACAGCCTTTACAGATGTGTACAATACTCACATATGCAACATATGCATAAACACAGATACCTATCCTTCCAACAGATGAAAGCAGCTTCTGTGGAAAAAAAATGGCTGAAATAAGGTCTACTGTAGGCTGCCAACACTAGTAGTGAGTGCCAACTCATATATATTTGTGTGTACCTGCAGTAAACAGTGAGTGTGTATGATTACAGATAGAAGGAGAATGCACGTGAACAGCTTGTTCCTCTAGCCAAGGGTGGGAGGTGGAAGGTGAGAAGAGAAATGGGAGAAAGTAGAGACAGAGAGGGGAAGAGGCGCCCGGCCCTGTGGTTTTGGGGGGTTAAACGGCAGAACATGCTCGCACATTAAGAGCCATCTGATCCGCGGCTAACTAGAGAGTCGCGACTTTGTTTGCAAAAGGCCCTGCAGAAAGAAAGAAAGAAGGAGCAAGGAAAAAAAAAAGTCTCTCCTCTCGTCTAACCGCTCCTGTGCTCCTTTCATCCAAATCCAAGAGTGACAGGAGAAGTCGTGGCTGATTCCAAATGACTTGCAACCTCTTCTTTCCTTTTCTTTCCACTCAATTTTATCCTCTACTGTTTGTATGGCCACTCTATTTCTAACTCTATCTTTCTATCTATGTTTCTCTGTTTTTCTGTCATTCACTTTTCTTTCTCCCCTCATGAAAAGAACATGGCACAACCCCAGGCCACACAAACTCCCTGACTAACATGTGTGGGGGGGGGCAGGGTAGGAAAGTGAGGCACTTGGGAGTTTCTGTTCTTTCTCAGTTTTTCTTATGTCTCTTCTCCATCTGATATCACTTCATCTGATGCACATCTTTCCAGTAAACACTCACTTAAAACCATTCTCATGGATATGAACAAGTTTGTGCTTGTAGAAGTGGTTTGTATGTGTCAGAGAATCAGAAACAAGGTTTTTGGTTTTTTTTTTTATGTTACAGATAACGATTTCTCTATTCCAGTGATCGCATTCCCAGCTCACCTCTGCTGTAGACATTTGCCGCTGATTGCCCCCTTTTGATAAACCGAGCATTTTATCGGCTGCTTACACAAATATCCTTGTTCCCGAACGTCTTATATTCAAACACTGACAATTTACAGATCAGCATGCTCAGTAAACCGCACTGTTAATAAAGTCAGATGTACTGTACATACTTCCTCAGAGAGCCACATGGAAAAACTACTGAATCCTACAGCTACAAGATGCATAGCTGTAATCTATCCGTGAGACCACATGGATTTCAGCAGCGACATAAATTATGGTGCAGTGAAAGAATGGAGCGCTTTAAAAATCCATTATGGAGCTGGTCTTATATGGCAAGCGTCATATCGAAATATTTGCACGCAGCGTGCGGTCTGCAGGAATATGTGGTTCTGTGTGTGTTTGAGAAAAAGTGAGACTTTTTTTTCCCTAGCTGAGACTTGAATTTGAGATTACGTGTGAGCATTTCTAACATTATTTCTCAGCAGTGAGGTGAATGCCTCTGACGTTAATACTTTCACAGGTGTATTTTCTCATTTCCAGTGACGTGTATGAGGAAGACTTGTCAAATATTGGGAAATGCAGCACTGCCGACATTAGGCGTAGCATCAATGTGGGTGGGCTAACACACACATGCAGCAGCGTCGGATTAGGAAGTGGTAGGCCACATCACATTACTACCAAGACGTCTCTATATGGCCTCGCCTGTCTCGTGGGAGCCATGAAGCCCTCACACCCAATCCTTCCACCCATTCTCTCCTCCCTCCCTCCTTCCACCATTTTCTCAGTGTCATTTGCGATTAGCATCCCGCCCATCAGTGGGTTTCTTTCCCACCAAAACCAAACTTTCTCGCATTAAAACTGACCTCCAAGCGGCAGCGTTCACCTACAATCCAGTTTCCAATAAATGTATGTGGAGCTGCCTTTCATTTACCTCCTCTTTACTCTTTGTGTATAAGTCACAACGGTGCTGTTGTCATGGAAAAGTGTGGAAAAGAGTAACAAGCTGTAGATTACTGGATGCGGCGAAACTCAGGTTGCCAGGTAAAGCCTGACAAATAATGGAGAAGCTTTTGAGTGTGAAATTCTGAGCTGCAAAACAAGGACACAAAAACAAGATGTCTTGTTCTTTTTTCCTCATGCAGCTCTTCAGCAGTTGTTTGTAGGTTTGTGCTTTCAACTAGTCGCCCACAATACAGGGGTAAACAAAAGAAAGAGCACAACTAACTTCTTCCCTACAACGACCTGCAATCATGACTCACATCATATTCCCCAGCTGAGGAAAAACGCCTGAGGTTTGATAAGTATAATTACCTGACAGTGAAAGATGTACTCTGGCGTGGCCTTCTTAAATTTGATGTTCCATACTAGGGCAACACCATCCGGTTCATGAGGAGCATCTTCGTTATTGTTATAAGAGGCAACCAGCAACTCAGGATACTGAGAGAGAGAGAGAGAGAGAGCGAGAGAGAGAGAGAGAGAGAGAGAGAGAGAGAGAGAGGAGGAGAAGAAGGAGGAAGAGGTGAGATGGAAACGAACAATACAACAAACAATAATTTCAAACATTAAAAGCAACTTATGATAAAACTCGCATTATCGCTGCTAAGACTTTTCTGAGCTACATACACAAGGCTACAGGACTCACCTGAGGGGACCAGTCAAGGCAGGTGATTACACGATGTTTTGACCAGTGTTCATCATAGAATAGTCTGCTTAAGGACAAACTGGAGCCACTGCCCGAGTCTCTGAGAGAAAGATATGAGAGAAAACAGTCAAAGGTTACTTTGTGAACAAACCTGAAGACAACGGGTTTGTTCCAGTCGCACAAGAGACATGAAATAGGTACCTGCCAAGAAAAAAATGCCTTCTGTCTGCAGGAGTCAATTGTGATCACTGCTAAGGTATCTTGAGTCTATATATTTACAAAGCGTACCAGCCATAGTAAGTACGGAGGAGGAGGAGAAGCTTTTTTACTTTAAAACATTGCAGACAGGGCCTGTGACAGCTGACACCAATCACTGATTCACAGAGTTACACTACAGTTTACTGACTTGTAAAGTGGAATTATATATCATATCATGACTTATGTCAGAAATACAAATTTACTGAGATGGATTTAGTCAAAAGTAGTCTTTACGGAACAAGGTCTTTCTGTTTAACAATCATACAGTATTTATTATTTCAATAAATTGGTATTTGATCTCCGCAAACGGCCTCTAAGCTCCTGATAGGCCATGTTGACAGTTGGCAATCAATGTTGTCTAAAGTTTAGAGTTGCAATGGAAAGCATATTAAATCGTTGATAATCAATTCATGTTTGTCACTTTAAAAGCAAAAATTTCTGAATGTTTGAATATCTCCAATTTCTTAAATGTAGGGATTTTAAGAATCTTTGGATTTTGGATTGTTGTTTGGACAAAGGAATCAATTTCAAGACATCACTTTGGACTGTGGAAATTGTGATTTTCATACTTTACGTGATGAGCATTTTTCTAAAAGATTTATTGAATAATCCTAAAAATAATCAGCAGATTAATCTAAAATGAAAATAATCGTTAGTTGCAGCCTTATAAAGTTTCAAGTCAGTCTTTAACAGCACCCATTGGCTGATTCAGCATATTGACTTGACATGAGAGGAATTTGGAGAGAGAGCTGTCTGACTCGCTGTCCACCCTTGTGAGTCAGTAATTTCAGCCAACATGTTGCCTGCGGTCAAACTAGATCCTGTACAGATTGCCACTGGCCACTTCAGAATGTTGCATCACCACAGTTTCCAGGCCTTTAATTGTAGATAAACTCCTGTTTGAGTGGTAACTACAACAAATTCTGTACACTAAAAAGTGCAAATGGTCCACTTTGTCTGCAGTAGTATGTGAGAATGAACAGCAATGGAACAAGGTAGTGAAATGTAGGTTATGTTGTTACAACTTCACAAATAGCACATCCATGGAAAAAAGAAGAGGGCTGATGTGAAGCACTGGGCCATGGCCTGTTTTAGACATAATCTCTATTTGACCACAGGCTTGATGCTCCTCTGAGGCTGCAGTGGTCAAAGTTGAAGTGAGCTGGTGAAAGCAGAATTCTTCTGTAATAGCAGCTCTGCACTTATGACTTATAACTTCAACCAACACTTTGATAACCTCCATTTGGAGGCAAGCCTTCAGATGGCAAGACAATGCTCCTTAGGACTAAGTGGTTGTCAGTTCAGAGGAGTTTTTAACCCCCTGAGATTGTGACATCAGCAGGAAGAAATGTATTTTGAAGAACAAAGCAGCTTCCAGGCCCCTAGAGTGACACAGTGGGCATGAGTCAGTCTGAGAGAACATTTCTTAGTTGGAGGCATGTGAGTAAACACTCACATGTGCTCGCTCACGTCCAAACACAGACGCCTTTCCTCCCTCCCTCCAACCCTCCTGCCTGCTCACCCCTCTTTGTCCTCCAGGTCCCGGCCGCTGTAGTCAAAGAAGATGTCACCGTCTTCGGCCAGAGCTCTCTCCATCACCCGGATGCTGCAGTCGAAAAAGCTCTGAAACTCAGAAGAGTGCAAGATCTGCTGCCTCTCCTCCTCTGTCAGCTCCCGCAGCACAGGAAATGAGCCTGTTAGATGGGACATAAACATAAAAACATGTGCCTTATTATCGAGTCATCTCACAAATATTTTAAATGTTTTTTCTGTCTTCTTCTTTCTTCTTGTTCTTAGTATCTTTTCTGTCAGAAAGCAATTAATAATGACCATCACACTTTTCTAAAGCACAAGGTGACATCCTAAAATGTATGTTTTAGCCCAAGTTCCAAAGATATTACATTTATCCTAATTATAAGAGAAAGAAAAGAGGAAAAAGTTTTAGGCATTTGTGAGGACTATATACGGTATACAAAATATAATAAATCTAATAGAAACTAAATTTAAGTACATAGTATTTGATATGATGTGTAAAGTATAGGTATGTTCCTATTTTGAAATAGCTGTTCAGGAGCCTCAAACTGGGAAGGGTCCCGTCATTACTGACAACAGTACAGATATCTTACTGTATCTGACAGTACACAGTAAAAAATAAAAAATTGAGTACATCATGTGCTTCTGATGTCAGATTAACATTCACTTCATCTCTATCAAAACCAGAATCACATCCAGGACATAATAAACTACAAACAGTCCCTAATGCATCTTTTCTAATAAAACCCTACAGTAAGAACTTCATAAACAAGAGAAAAACAAAGCCCTCTGAGCAGCCCGCCTCCCTTTGAACGTAATGGTCGCACAGCACGGCGTCCTGTTTTTGAAGTCACTGTCCCCAAGCAGCACACATGCGATTTTACACACACAAGCACGCACAGACACACATATATCGACCTTTACCCTGCCTCTTGACTTTGATCCCCCTCCATCCCTTTGTATTTCTTACGAGTTGTCAGAAAAGAGCCAGTGAATCGAGTGGCAGAGATCAAAGGCCAGACCTTCTAATAGGCCAGGATGGAGAGGAGACGGATGACTGTGTGTTTATGAGTGTGTGTGTGTGCATACATCTGTCTGTGTGTGTGTGTTTGACTCACATCCGGCTCAGAACTGTGTATGCAAGTGAATATGAATATGTTTGTGCATCATGCATTGTGTTTTTACTCACTCGAGGCCTTCTCTCCATATTTTACTACGTGAAACTACCACATACGCATGCACACACACACTTCTCCATGCCTCTCGACTTTGAAGTGTGGTCGGGGAGGTCAAGTGACAGGTTTTTAATCAGTGCTGACCCCCACATGCCATGGAACTGATATGCTGGACCCGCCTTAACCTCCCCACCCTTCCATCTGATACACCCACTGACTGGATGCGGGTGTCACACACAAGTGACCACATTTCGTGACAGTTTGACCAACAACATGTGAGAAGTCGAGGGAGAAAGATCGCTCTGTGTTGGTTAACTGATACATAATTTGGTATCACTTTATATTAGGGTACACGTATTAACCACTAACTAGTTGCTTATTAGCATGAATGTAAGTAGCATATTGGCCCTTTATATACCGAGTTAGAAAGATTTAATTTAAGGTTGTTTGGACACAATTAACATTTGCAGATTTGTGTTTTGTTACTAGGGGTGTAACGTTCCATCAATCTGGATCTATTTATTGAATCAATGATCAACAATGTGATCGTCGATGTCATCGATGCACAGTGAAAACGCAGCATACCTCCTTCCGAAACATTCAAACCGTTTCAGCGCCAGTCAGATAATTGCAAGCAGCCAAGAAAACGATGATGACATGTTCGCCCTCTTGGGAATCAATAATCAGTGTGGAAATATTTTTGATTTTAAGGAAAAAACTGGTCAACAGACAGACAGAGCATCTGACTCTACAGTCTGCTAAATTGTTGCCCTCCCTAGAGCAGTATTAGCTGCTCTGTTTCAACAATTGTTAAGGTATGTGTATGTATATATAATTAGCAGTATTGAGGAGGTTACTGAGGGAGAACTCTTAGCTAATGACCAAGTAGTGGTAGAATATGAGCATGCAGAATGGGGTGTTAATAAATGCTTTATAATCACTAATAAAGAGCCAATATGCTTCAAATATGCATGCTAACATGACTTCAAGACAACTTAATTAACAAGGTGGTTCAGGATCACTACAATTATAATAATTGATGATTTCTATTCTTCCATCATCCATCCATCCTCCCTTTGTACCTTCTTTGGTTTCCCTGTTCTCGTCATC
Organism: Pagrus major; assembly: GCF_040436345.1. Taxonomy (NCBI): domain Eukaryota; kingdom Metazoa; phylum Chordata; class Actinopteri; order Spariformes; family Sparidae; genus Pagrus; species Pagrus major. Next base: position 11,305,934 of record NC_133217.1, on the reverse strand, counting down.
ATCTTGCTGCTCCGACTCGGGGCCCGGCTTCGCCTCCATCATCTCCTCATCTTCCTCTTCCTCCTCTACTGAGAGAGAGTAAAATAAAAAGCAAGAGAGAGAGAGAGAGCACTCATGTTAATCAACAGCTGTTCCAATTTTCCTCGACCTCCCGCTGTGTGCTGCCTTCCCCCCCTCCTTACCAAAATAATCACTCCCAGACATGCACCGGTACACCTGACTAACTAACATTTGGTCCAAATGGGTTTCATTTACAAACACACGCACTTGTATTTGCATTTCTTCCTTTTGTTTTTTCAGAAAACAAAAACATGTGAAGCATAAATGCTGCAGAATCTCTGTTACTTTTGCACATGAATATTAAGTATTAGTTATTGGGTAGTCTTGGAAGTAGAAATATAAACTAAGCCTGAGCTCATTTTCGGTTGTAGCTGTAGCATGTGCTCACATGGTCTGCATGTGTGGACATATTGGTCACTCTGCATGCAAATCAACGACACACACACACACAGAGACACACACACACACACAAACACACACAGCAGGAAATGTCAGTTGTGTGCGCTCTCCTTTTTCGCTCACCTTTGACCCCAAGCAAAAAGATCCAGTGATGTGTGTGTTAAAGGGGATTCCCTGTGCATTCCCTCCAATCAGGCTCTGCAATTACGCTTGCCTCTCCAGGATTTATTGTAAGTGTGTGCAGTGTGTGTGTGTGTGTTTGTGAGGTGGTGGGGTTCAAGTATGAAGGGTTACTGTCAACATAGGCACCTGCTTGTGAGCTACTACCCCCCGCTCCCCCCATGAACAAGCCCCCACACCCCTCGGGGTATGTGTTGGTAACCCTCGCCAACCTCTCCTCCTCTTTTTTGTCCCTCCCTCCCTCCGAAAACAGATGCCGAGAGTCAGGGAAGGGGCCTCTCAGAGGACCTCTTAACACCCTGACACCGTGACCAGACACCTGTGGTCTGCCAACACACACACGCTACCCACACACACACACACACACACACACACACACGTACAATCTGTCTTTTCTCTCTCTCTCTCAAGCACACACACCCGGGGCCCTCGCCTGCCATGCCAGGGGTGGCGAGGGGTTAACTGGCGCAGGGTCAAGCTGACAACAGTCGCTCAGTCCAGTGGGAGGAAGTGACTACATCACACCCTCAGACGTGTCATGTCTCTCTCTCTCACACACATGAACTCAAGCATACACACACACACACGTCGGGGTGTGTTTAACTCAGTTGGAGTATAGCCCGGGGCACTGTTGAAACCACTCGCTCAAGGGCCGCCCTTGCACCGGATGAACTGTCCATTTATCACTCGGACTCGCCTGAGCTTTTGATGAACTCACTGCTGCTCTTTAAAAGGTACAAATGCGATTGTAATTGGTGGAACACTTCAGTGGTTGTATTACTATGATTGCACTCATTTCTGGCCTTATTTCATTTTTTTTATTTTAGCCTTCCTGGTACATCCTTCTCTCACCCTGTCTTCATGTTTGCTTTTCTTTGTCACTCCCAACCTACAGTTTTTGATAGATGACTTTAATTTTCATACCGTGTGTGTATAATAAATGACTAAGCTAAATCAAACACATGGCGGCCAGGCTCAGTCCAAGTCAGTGGTTAACAGCCAGCTGTAGTGATCCAAACACCAGTGACCCACCAGTATGGAGGAGAGACCAGAGAGGACCAGACAGGCAGACTGCCAGACTAGCTCCATGTCTGAGCTGCCAAAACAGACAAGCTGCAAACAGAAAGGAACAGGAAAACACTCCTTTCAGGCCCTTTTGTCTCTCCATCTATGCTTTATTTCCTTCTGATGGTTTTGGCATCCGTCAGGCACCTCTTCCCCTCCACAAACTGTGGTCATTAATCTGCAAGAGCCTCGGGATGTGAGGCAGCAACTGGGGTACTGCTAACCAGCATTGGAAAAGATACATTATACACAACTTCTATTCTATCGCTTTCTATTCTATTCTATTTTCTTGACCTTACGTGACCGGTCCGGTGGTTGGAATGTGTGGCGATGGGAATGGGAGGAGCGTGAGTGGAGGAGAGAAACCACATTGAGGAGCGGTCAAACCGTCAACCCCCGGGACCACAGGACTCCGGAGCAAGGCAGCGTGATTCATGGCCTATGGGTTACCTCACTGAGGGGAGACGGTCCAATTCCCGCATGAAGATACTGCTGATGTCGTTGCCAGCGGCCATGCATCAAGTTGTTCTGTCAGCACTGAAAATATCCCGGATATTTCTTTTGAATGGAAATTTTCTGATTCATTTGTGTGTGTGTTCAAAGTAAAGCAAAAGCTATATTGCAGAAAAATGATATTTGAAAGGAAGACTCATGGGTTAGAAATGATAATATAAAACTTTATGTAAAATGTGCATGCAAACACACACATAGACGCACTGCAGGGTTTCCTGTTGAGTTGCAAAAGAAGCAGGGAAGGGAAATCAAAAGAGACAATCTTCCACAGTTTGAGTGTGTCTGCCTGCTACCCTGCAAGTATCCGCACACTTTCTTGTTTCCACCTCATTCTAGTCACGGGATGCTTTCTCTTTCCACCTGCCGCTTAATACCGCTCCTCACTGCAGGACAACAGGTTAACTGGTATCCTCCCCCTCGCCACAGACGGGGGTCCACCTTGATGAAACTCCGCTTGGGGGCTCCCGTTTTGGCCAGCTACACACCCGGGGTAATGATATCCTCGGTAGCCCGGTGCCGCCGCATCTGGCTGCCTCAATCTTCCCCTGGCTGCTTACTCATGCTGACCGGGCCCAGTCAATTCAGTACAGCCCAGCAGGTATGTAGACACACAGATCCACAGTGTGGAGATACACAAGTACACACAAGACGTGTAAAGGTGTTTGTAAATGCATATGCACACACACACATGCACAACAGAGGCACGAACCCACACGTCTGAATCTGTTAAATTGTTTGGAAGCACAAAAATGTTACACTCTGCTAACAAGAAAGGAAAAACAACATTACCTAACATAGCCTTTCATATGCTCTGTCAGACTCTACCTAAGTGTTGTGCTAGAAACTGGACAATATGCTGTCAGTTAGGGCTGGGACAATAATTCAATATTATTGTATAAATCCAGGTTGCACCAATCTATATGAGTGCAATTATTATAATATCAGCCATAAAAATCTTTTGTCATTATCATAAAAAAAAAAAAATTGTTATATTTATTTGACAGCGAACTCAGTTTTCATGCTACTTAACGATTAAAAATGGTTCCATCAAGTTCTCCACAGAAAGGGGGTAACTAGGGGAAAAGGGAGTACTGGTATCAACCTGGTACTTGGTATTGTATATGTATAGTATATATTATTTCTGTGTATATAACTCAGCGACATTAGTTGGTACCACATCAATAATCTTCTAAGACACATCTCTCCTCCAAATTTACTCTCCTCTTAACCCTTTTCATCAGACAAGATAGCTAACTATGTTTCAATGCAATACTGTATTGAGACCAATTAGCACTATATAATCATGTTTCTCTTGTTAGTCGGTATAAACATCATTATTGCTTTTATGGACCTACAGAAGAGTGAAATAGTTCAGGTGAGAGTAATGTGCTGATCTGTTTGTGGATTAAAGAAAACATAGCCTTAACGAAGGGGTGATACACCGCTGAGAGTTTCATTAGCTTAAACATCTTGTATTATTTCACAGTAGGCAGCTACTATTGCGCATGTGGCGAGAAGAGTTTTGAAGATACTGACAGCATATAAAAGACGTACACGCTTTCTTCTGCTCCCCCTTCGGCTAGTACATGAAGCACAATGGTGCGGTGTGTCACGGCAATAATGTGCTAGCATGTGTTCTGTTTGGTAAGGATCAAAGCTTGAGCTAACCTTTTCTTCTGAACCAAATCCACAGTAAGTGCTAGTGTGCTGAAATATCTTAGTGCATGCTTGGAGCGACTGGCATAGTTATCAAAGAGACCTGTGGGTGTGTGTGTAGTGGAGAGGATGAGACCGGGCCCCAAGTTTGTCATCGACTACATTATGGGAACAGAGCTGCAGACTTATCATAGCCGTATGGAGGTGACTACTAAACTGAGTCACACACAATCAAAGTTGACAGTACTCATAATTTTTACAGCTCTCTATTGTATTAATCACAAAGAAAGACAGATACTGATATGAGAGTGAAGAGGCGGCGGAAACACAAGACAAATACAGCAAGATTTTGGGGGATCCCACGCGCTGGGAATAACCCTACAACATTATACACACATTCATATGGACACATACACACATTCAGAGTTCGCAGGGGTTCTGGGATGTTAGCTGTTGAGCCGACCACAACACATGCACTATTGCAGAGGAGTAGGAGGAGGCTGACATGACTTGAAAGGCCCCTCTAATGTGGCCCTGGCACGACACACACATACTCAAATGAATTAACTACACTGAGAACTCTTATTGTCAGAGAAAGACTCGACACACACATACTCACACTGCATCCACTTCACCTCTGCATATATTACACATGACCTGAGGCACCAGGGGAATTCTCTCACTTTTATTCATCCCACCTCCAGTAATATAATCCTTGTTATCTAAAGTGTCAAAAGATGATTTATATAGCCATAATGAAAGACAGTATAAATGATAGAGGTCACAAATAAAATGATGCAATTCTACAAAAAAGTTATATGACAGGCCTACAGGAAATGTGTCTTGCCACATGGGATATCATGAACATTTTTAAAAGTTATGTAGCTATAGGATGATTCTACAAAATCTGGAAAAACTCTCAGAAGACTGTTCGGTGACTCATTTGGCTAAGAAGGACAAACATCATATTTTAGGCCATCAACAAGCTCATGAGTTTAGACCCACAGATTAAAATACACACCGCTAATTACCTCATTTTCATGCTCACAACAGTTAAACCAGTCATCTCTTTTAAATTCTTCTTCTCACTCACAAACTGAAGCAAAGAAAAGACTACAAATCACTTCTGTTCAGGCTCACTGGCATAAGTTACCAGTGATATACAGAATCAGTTTTAAATTCTTACTATTTGTTTTGAAAGTGACAAAACAGATTAGCTCCACATTACATTATTTATCTGCTAATGGCTTTTTCTGTGCCCAGGTCATGTAGGTCATCCTCACAACAACTCCTCTCAGTCCTTCACTTATGCCTCTAAACCAAAAGGTGAACAGGCTTTTTCTGTTTTCTGCTCCAGATTCGTCATCCCATATTAAGTTCTGTTCCACCATTTACAATTTTAAATCAAATTCAAACACACAGTATGTGATTTCTGCTGCTATGCGTCACTAACCAACAGAAAACAAAGAACTTAAGTAGCGTGGGATCATGGGAATTGTTCAAACATTGTTAAACAACCACCATATTGCAGATGAAAAATATCCACAGACATGGTCATTTTTAAAGTTGATATCACATTATGTTTTGTCTCATTCCCTGACTCTCTGAATGTCTCTCTTGGAAGTAATACCGATAGGTGACTGTTACCTTCAGTAAAATTACGGATTTCTGTAATGCAAATACACAACATGGCTAAATATGTGACAAAGTTTTGAAATATTTTAATTCGGAAAGGTTACTTATTATATTTATATTACATAAGACCCACCTTTTTCTACTCTTACTGCTTTTTAATCTGCTGTTGGTTTTCTTTCAATTTCTCTTAATTTCCTTTTTATTATTTTCATTCAGATTTGATCATCTTACTAGTTTTAGGTGCCTTCTCTGTATTATATATGTACTGTTTCATGTATACCTGTGTTGAGGCCGATTCTAACTTCTCCTGTTGTTAATAAATGTGCTATATATATATAAAAGTGACTTGACTTGACAAGCGTCTTGGTGAACTAAGGCAGATCCCTGGATTTTTGTTAAAACTCAGTTGGACTCACACCCATAACTCTCTTTCTGAAAGAAACACTGCTCACACTTTAAGGGACCTCTGCTAGTCAGGTTGGACAGCAAATTGATGGGTGAGAGCCAGCCACGCAGTAAAGTCGAACAGATCTTTTTCTGAGAGGTGAGAGGGCGGTCCAACCCTGCTGAAGAATCTCACTGTTCGGTAGATGGTTGAGACAGACAGGACAGACTGTGGACAGAAGTGCAACAGTGCGAGTCGACAGTTGTAACTTCTTACAAGTTAAATTGTATTCCTAAGAAGTGACTTAAATGGTGAGTAACTGCTTGTAAAAGGCTTTTTTCCCCCAGAGTGGCCCAAGATTTAATTTAGCTAGAAGTGAAAATGTGTAAAATATTGGTCACTTTTCATTCTCTCTACCCTTGTACCTTTGTTTGTTAATTTTATTCCGTGTTGGGTTTTTTTTTTGTTTGTTTTAATAGCAAATAATGTTTAAAATTCATCATGGTTCATCAAGTCATGATTACCACAGTAGGGGTAAAAGTATTTGCCACATACACACACATTAGCAGCAGGACTTGATGTTAAACTGGTGAGGCTAAAACCCGCAGGATGATTTAGATTAATTCATCTCTTCACCACACTTCGCCACACTGATCAAACATTGTGTGTGTGTGTGTGTGTGTGTGTTCAAGTCTATGTTCACCGGAGTCTGCACTGTATGCACACACGCATGCCCACACATAATCAGCTTTGGTTAATGCAGCCCATTCAGGCCTTTGGGGGTCTGCGGCCAACTCTGCTGTGTGCTGTGGATAGATTCTGCCCCCGTCTCTTTCTCTCTCGTTCCCTCTGTCTCTCTCTCTTTCTCTCCCCCCCCCCCTCTTCCTAGCAGTGCCACCCAGGCTTGGCCCCAACCCAGACCCACATCTTTAAACTGAGCCATCATGCCACGCCACGCCATGCTATGAGCCCAGCCGCAAGGCCCCTGATTAAAACCTATGACTTCAAACTTTCCAAACTGTCAAAAACCCAGTCAGAGAGGGAGACCGACAGAAAAAATCTTACATAAAAATCACCGCTGTGGCATCGACTCACTTTTCAACGCGTCATCTGAGCTGGGATTTGTGTCACTCAGAAACAGGGCTGTGTGCATCTGTGTGTGTGGCTCAGGATGCTGGTGTTTCATTTTGTTTTGATGAGGGACGGATGGGCAGATGGGCCAGTTTTTATAGGCGTGCTAAAGGTTAATGCTTGTGGTGGAAACTTTTTGGAACGCAGTAAAATAGACACAATTATTCAGAGCACCTCAAACCCTTATTCTGCTCAATACCTTCACCAATCAAAAATCTAGTGGGATTTTGTCAATCAAACTAAGAACTGAAAAGCCAACACATGTTTGAGATTAATTGTAAACTATTATTTTCTAATTCCAATAATTTGATTTCATCTAATACTCATTTCTAATAAAAATCTCTGACATCTTTGGTTGGTGAGACTTTGAGGGAGCCCTCAAGTATGTGTGCCAAGAGTGCTCCCTGCTGGAGCGTTGCAAAATAGCATGCAACTGCAGCCAAACAGAAAATCAGCATGGTTATCAAATTTCTCTTCTATCAGCTGTCAAGCCGTAAACTGTGATAATGATCTGGAAATGTAAGGTTTTAATCGGCTGCAACCGGAAACAAAATGAGCTGATTTGAAAGCCTGTTGAATTTGATTAGAAGGCTTGACTGAAGAATAATTGAAAACAAACTTACATGTTTTCAACCTAGATTTATTTTGACTTGACAAATAATGTTTGGGGTTATATTTTTAACTGACTGCTTAAAAAGGCACCAATTCTTGAATTAAGAGTATAAAACAGTGAAAAGGCACAAACATGACAGACAAAGGGTTAACAAACATCAAACTGAAACAACTAAAGTGAAGCAGGGCTATAAGCTGCAGGCTAGCTGTGGCAGTGAACCGCTACACTCTCAAATGAAAACCCCTGGAGAGGCGAAAGGGATCTCGGAGTACAAGGGAGACCACCCAGGCAAACGTTCAAGACCCACTGTTGTTTTACACACGTATAAAAAATGCAACAGGGAGGGGGGGGAAGGGTGGGGCACACATGTCAAAAAGTCAAGTTCAACAAAATGCGAGTGAAAAGGAGCACGATTAAAAAGAGAAAAAAGGGGGCACATGAAACTGTATTCCTACTCATCTCAAGCACTCATCAGATGGCAAATATTATTTTGGATGATGGCCATTTTGCCAAAGAGAGAAACAAAAAGCCGGAAGGGAGGGAGATGAAGAAGGGGGTTCATGTACCTTATTATACGGTGGTCATAGGGGAAAATTGCAATCATCTGTGACTCACTTGGAATACCTTACACACTGTGAAAGACATTATTTTTCTCTAATATCAAGAGTTTTCTCTGGGTTTTGACTGCCATGGCCATTTTGACAGAAACCGCCTGGGAACCTCTGCATCAATTTTAGAAATGAAACAGGAGTGAAGGCTGCGCCCTTTTGAGGGCGATGATGATGAAAGTAAAACTCAAGAGTTGTTTTATGAAGAGAGAAAGTGAGAAGCGGCCGATTATGTGTGTCTGCAGGGAAAAGACGAGGGGGGATCATAATAGCAAAGCCCAGGTCCGATCGGGAGTTTGAGTTTGTGTGTGAACATGCACGTACAGCACATGCACACTTGTTTTAAAAAACACTTCTAGAAGCTACCTTTACTCTTCCAAATGTCCAAAAGTCACCAAACAGAGAAAGTCAATTTTAAAATTCACTTTCAGTGTAACAAATTTAAAATAAAACAACGGAGTACATTTTGTCCTCTGGTTACACTCACTGTGGTTATTCTCTATTTGACTTGAATTTTGACTGTAGAAAACACACGTATTCTCTCTCTCACACACACACACACACGTCCTCTGGTCTGTTCAGTCACTGTTGTAGCCGCCTGGCTGGAACAACAACAATGTATGAGACAACCGCTTCCATATGTGGCTGCATACACATATATGCGCACATACCATACGCAGACACATACAGAAACATATAAGTACCTAACCATGCAAAACACACACTCGTGCAACCACATTCCTCCCTTCAGGACCATGTAGACTGCCCACAAACCCCTCAGTCATGTCGGCTTCATATAGACTGGGAGTGTGTTTCATTCACTGTTTTTATTTGAATGCATCGGTGCTTCACTGGATTGTAGAAATACCAAAGACAGACACATGATAAACTGACTGAGTTGTGAGTGTTTTGCTCTGAGCCTCAGCCCACAGCCCAACACAGTAAGAATTTCCTTTTCGCATGATGTCCTGTTGGAGAAACTGCAACAACACAGACCGCAAAATTCTAAAATGTTGATTGAACACAAGACTCTGTGAGAAGAATTTGTACAGAAATCTGATTAAAGAAGCATCAAACAAGATGACCAGACTACTAATCAGAACAACTCTAATGTTACTGCATTTCAAAAATAACAACATCCAGGCTATGATAGTTGGCTTACTTGCTTTAGTGTTTTTTATTATTATTAATATAACTTTTCATGGCTGTATTTGATTGGACAGGCAAAGAGTGACAGGAAACAGGGAGCGAGAGGGGATTATACGCAGCAGAGGGCCACAGGTTGAAATTGAACGCTGGGCCACAGCGGCAGGGACACAGCCTCTGTACATGGGCTGCACACTGATCTACTGGAGCACCCCTATGTCAGTTTGATCAGTCACATTTTACAACAAATCATGGCTACAAATGCACCGATATGAACTCAAATTTAGTTGCTCACATTTTGAAACAAATCATTTAAAGTTTTATCAGGTTGCAAAGAATAGAATAAAAAGATTTTAAGGGTCTGTTAAATGAACCAGTTAGAACTGGCAGTATGGTTTAAATCAATATCGCACTTATTTTCAGTCCAGCAAACCATGTTCCCCTGTTACGCAGCATAACAGACAAAGTCATCACATTCATGAAAGAAAAACTTCAATAACTTAGTGCTGTGGCAGAGCCTTTTTGTGTGGAGTTTGCATGTTCTCCCTGTGCTTGCATGTGTTTCCTTCGGGTGCTCTGGTTTCCCCCATCATCAAAACATATAGATAAGGTCAATTCTCTGGTCACTGCCCTTGACCCGGGTTGGTCCCCGAGCGCTTTACGTTCGCTGGCAGTTTCATTAAGTTGTGAATTGTATGATGGTTTGTGATAAAATAAAGATTCTTCTTTTATAAACTATTAAGTCATATAGTACTCGAAATTAGTTTCAGACAGATATTCCAATACTTTTGGTGCCAATTTAAAGTCATGATTAATACCTGAAGGACATTTTTGCTCAAGTGCTGATAAAAACCAACCAGGTCAGGACTTGTTGAACCATATTCAATATATTTAGAAGTTTGTAGAAAACTCTAACCAGACCAACATGCTGCAAATATGCAAAGATAATTTCTTAAATTTGCAGTTTGGTTTCTTAACTACTCTACTATGGTATTATGTAGAGCTCAAGTCATGTGTGTGGCCACTTTGCCTGCGTGCACATGTGTGCTTCTATGTACACCAGTGTATGTGCATGCTTGTTTATTCCCATGCATGTTAGTCTGTACATGTTTGTTTACATTTATGAATCAGTCTGCTTATATCTGCATGTGTATGAGTACATTCACAAAAATATATGTGTCTTTTCAGATTAGTGCTTGGAAATGGGGTTTCTCTTGCAATTAGAGGCCATTACCAGCCCACCACATGTCAAAAGAAAAACCTCTCATTGCCGTAAATATACTTAAGGAGTGAATTACTGACCAACTATACACTCAAGCTGTACAGACCCTGAAAACTAATGGGCCAGAAAATACATGAGGTGGGGAGAGTCATGCACACATACTTTTGCATACGGATGCACAAACATTAACACACACTCTTGACCTTGTGAACTTTTAACCCTAAATAATAATAATGGGGTTTTCAAAAGTTGCAACATCAAATTATACACAAACACACACACAGTTGTATTTCTGAAGGCCCACTGGTGGTTTACTGCGAACAATTACTGCTGTAATATCATAACTGCAACAACATCCCTAGGTGGCCTCGCCTGCTTCTCCTGTTTTTTTTCTCTCTCTGTTTCTCCTCCATCCCTCTATTTATTCTCTCATGTCCAAAGATTTCTCATCTTCTTTTATATTCTCTCTTTCTCCCTTCCCTCTATTTTCTCTCTATTTCTTTGGCAACCTTTCCTCCACGGCCTATTATGGATCTTTTAAGGCTCCACTGAGCAAAACCAATTTCTACAAACTGGGTCAAGCTCACACTGCACCCATGCCAACCTGCACACATGCATACGTGTACAAGCACATGCACAAAATGGCTTCAATCCCCTTGACCTTTCTTGCTCTTGCCAACATTTCAAGTAAGCACGCAGACACACACACACACACACACACACACACACACAGATAGTTATCTTCAGATTGGGATCAGCAAAGTAAAAGAGTGGGTTTGTCACAGTACTGACATTCATTCTGTTCATGGCCAAGTGGGGTTGGCCAGTCCAGAGGAGGGATGCAAGGAGAAACAAAGCGAGAGACAGAAAGGTTGCCCATATTTTGCTGAAACTATGTGAAATCTCACACCCTCCACCCATCTGTAGAACCTTTAAAACTTGGGTCTATAAAAAATGTTATCAGGCCTGGGGAAAATGGAGCTGGACCATTGCAACTGTTGTGGTTAAATAGTTGACATGAGAGGGGGTTCAACAGTGAAGATTACATTTTGTATTTTAGAACATGAGGAAAAATATTGCATAATTTTCATTAAGCATAGGCATGTGTTTGCAAATAATGCTTTTAGGACTGTCACAACAGAGTAAAGTTTTGGTCAAGCCCAGAAACAGCTTACACATGACAATGGGCGAAAACCCTGTTAAAACCTACATTTTTACTACACTGATGGTATTAAACTATACGAATATAGCCTGGATTTTCCGTAGTCTAAGAAGCAAACAGCAATCTGTTTAACTCTTGTTTAATCTATTATTATCCCAAATATTTCCAACAATGTTGTTAGAATGTTACCCTTTACAGTATCTTAAACCTGCACTAATTGATGTGTTTTGGCCACACCTCATGAAGTTCCTTTGGCAAACATGTTGGTAAACAGGCTATCTGACTAGTGAGGGAAGTATCTGACTATGTAGCTACTAATGCTAGGAATCAACCAATACGTTTGTTTCAGGGCTGATACCTAATTTTCGTAACGATGGAGTCCAATAACCGATATTTGAAACCAATGTGCATTTGCAATACAAATGAAAATCTTGATAGCTTCAGTTACTAGTTACTTTGTAGATTCATATTATTCAGTTTTGACAGGCTATTTATCATGACATGTAACCAATCAGGAAGTGTTGTAGGCTAGATGTTGAGTGAGACCAAAGAGCGGTGACTAGAGACAGAGAGACGCAGCTGCATTAGAGTCAAGATAGCACAATTTAAATCAATTTAATTAATCTGGAACCTCACACAAAAAAGCACTGATTCTGATAATGAAAAATGTTAATATAAATAATAAATAATTGGCCAGGCCAATAGTCTCAATATCAGGCCAATTTATGAGGCGATATATATATATATATCGTGTATCACTAATAGAAACCAAACCAATAAGCTGAAAGACACTTAAATGCTCCACAGAGCTGAAAGGAACTGCAGAGCTGGGTGACAAACAAGTAACCACTTTCATATTACACACGATGATTTGATCCGGTGTCAGTATGAAAATATTGTCCAGCTTCAAATGTTAGCTATAGCTCTCTCAAACACTGCCACAGGTGTGGTTAAAGGCATCCACCTGTCACACCATGACCACTGCCACACCATACTTTTGAATACTATTGAATGTTCAAACTTTACCAGCCACTCCACACATTATCACAGATTTTTGGCTGGTGAGTGAAGCAAATCTATCAGGCACTTTGCATATTTTGCTAGCATTTGGCTGGTGGCCGGTGCTAATTTTGAGCCTTGCTTGTATTAAGAAAAATGTATTAAATTACTTTGAAGACTAAAGCCAAGAGTGTAAACCAACCAACAGTATTGATTTATATTAGATTCAATTAGAGGTGAAAAGTAAATAGTCACCTTGAAATAGAAACCCGTTCTCTTTCTCAAGAACATGTCAACATGGTTAGGCACAAGATAGAGGCATGAAACAGCAACTACCCAACACACACTTTGTTTGACCTCAGTCGGTTAGGTTACTATCACACACCACATTAGACCTTACTTTATTTCCCTGCTATGTCGTTAGACAAAGCGTCCGTCCCTCGCGACAACCGTGTCCATTCATACCCATTAGGATGGCAGTAAATAGTTGGAGCCAACCGTGACTGGGGCTAATCTGATTGACTGACACAATGGACACTTGGGATAGACATATGAGTGAGCAGCCAATGGGAAAACGAGCACACATAGACCAGCTACACATCACGATTATAGGAAGGCAATTGGTCACGGAAATGAAAAGCCATATCATTAACTGGTTTAAATGAGAGTCACACACACAAACCCCATGGGAGCTTTAAAACACAAACTCTTGTGTAGAACATGCACACGCACAAAGTCAGATCAAATCAAATTTGATTAAGCTGTACTCAGTCTCCAACACACACACTGCTCTAAAGCATACTCACGTCACACACATGCACTAAGGTCAGATATGAGAAGTGTTGAGGTCAGAAGTTCATGAGGAGAACGAGCTGTGAGAAACGCTGAGTCATCCGTCAACCATTTAAAGTGATTACGATGAGACAACACTTATCCTTCCGTTCACACACACTTGATATAAATATTACAGTTTTAATGTGAAACAACCTCTTACATTGAGAGTCGTCAAGCAAATTCAGGCCCTAATAACATATGATAGGGATAACAATGAACACAGTTATAGAGATTGTATCTGAATTATATAAAACGCATCAATTAGCCGCATGTGACCTTTAAAAATGTTTTATAATAGAGACGACTGTTGAAATTAAATGCAATAAACACAATTTAACAACATACAGCGGTTTAAAAGGAGATACAGGTCCCTCCATGGAGCTTTATACAGTCCTGAGACACAACACCATCACTGAGACAAAGAGACTTCTTCTGTTCATTCCCCCACAGCAGCCAGCTGGGTTTCTCCCCCATTAAATCCCACTCTTTCTTCTCTCTGTTTATATGGTTTAGTATAAAGCAGAATACAGCCTTAGGTACAAGAAGAGTAAAAATACACTGAAATGGTGCCAAGCATAATAAAATTAAGGTGGACAAACAATTTTTTTTCCCTTTTTTTGCTGAATTAGAGGGAGGAATGGCACTTTTCAATGTGTAGAGTTATTTGTCTGATAAAAAAGAAATACATGAAAATAAATAACTTTTTGCATACACGCAAATCCTAAATTAAAACTAAACTATCTTTGGTTCAGTGATTACCCTGTTAGCACAGTATTATCCTGGCCATGTCAAATCTGTCAAGCAATTAGAGTACAGCCTTTAGAAACACTTATCATCTGCATGTGAAAACCACCAGGAGCTTCAAGGTGAGCTCACTGGCTTTCTTAGATCAAAGCTACATACACACTGATGGCCTGCATAGATGTACATGAAAGACAAACACAATCACACAAACGCAAAAACACACTGACAAATACTGAACATAAGCCTGCATTTAATACCTCATACTTAATCCTAGAGGTGTGCGACCTTACAGTTCACCTCAATAATACTATTATGTGAATCATTGTAGATCCCTAAACAAATCCACAAATGATTTGTAATCAATATTAGTCTTCCTCCAGTCAAAAATATGATTTTCTTCTTGTCCCTACAGTTGGATGTTTGAGCTTAACTGTTCAGAAAATGATGTGTAGAGTTGTCACTAGAAGGATGTTTTCACAGTTAGTGCTGAAAGTGGGAAGTTTCTCTGTGCTCACTGAAAATCAGATTCTAAGTGGTGGGCCTACAAGGGTGATTTATGACATCACAAATAGTTTGGAAGCCAATCCTGGTCAAATTTGCAGCTTATGAAATTATGATGTAAAAACCTGAAACCACCAGTGCACATACAATGAGAATGGACTTTGGTTGGCTGGTTGGCCTTAATAATTATGCATGCAACCTGTAACTGCAACCTGAAAATGAGATGCATGTTAGGTTCAGTAATCAACAAAAGGAACTGGCCTGAACAAATATACATCCAGAAGTGCAGGCAGGTGCTACCATCAGCCTCTTTCCCTCTTTCTCCAGACACACAAGCTTTGTGCTAGTCTGCAAAGACAGGGTCTCTTAAGGCCAGGGTCACCTCCCTGTAGACCACCACAGCACTACTCTGGCTCCCAGATGTTCACGCACATACACACCTCCACAGGGACCTCCAGAAAATGAAGTTGGAAGCTGAACACAAACAACCTTAAATGGACCGACATAAAGCATCGCCAGAGGCAATAACCAGCCACAGACTGTGTATTTGTTTGCATGTATACGCAGACTACTTGACCTGTGTATAGTCACTATTGCATGTTTATTTGTTTGTATGTTTTCTTGTTAGTGTTTATCTTTCTACTTAATTGCCTTCTACTGTTTACGACAGTTGTATTGTTTGTTTGTGTGTGTGTGTGTGTGTTGTTTTGGCGCTCCACACAGGTACACTGACAGCTTTTGTAAACAGGAGTCCTTGTATGTTCAAGCGAACTTGGCCAAAAAAAACCTGATTCTGATTCTGGCGCGAGAGCATGTGTGTATTCATGTGTATGTCTCCCAGCAAACACATGTGAGTCAGTGCCTGTGCACTTGTTGAATAAACGATCTATTCCTGGGTCTGTCAAGGAAGTGGGGGGAGTTGAGGCGGGCCATTTGGATGCTGATCAGGACAGACGTGTGTGTATGTGGGTGTGTGGTGGTTGATGGTGGAGGAGGGCAGTGGAATCCACACCAGACCATCTATTATAATGACAGGAAGCAGGAAGTACAACCCCTTCACAGTCACATGGCTGCCAGCTGTCTTGGCAACTACAAGAGGGAAGATAGAGAAGATGATAGGGAGCATGTGTGTGTTGTGTGTGTGTGATATATATATATATGTATATATTTATATATATATATATGTATATATTTATATATATATATATACATATACACATATATATATACATATATATACATATATATATAATTAGGATGGAGAACGTGTAAGTGGAGCAGTATCTGTGCATTCATACACGTGAGGATGGCATTTCTAAATGGTATATCTGCACTTGTAATAAGAACAAAGGCTTGAAGTTTAAATAAGTGGAACAACTACAACTGTCAACCATCCAAATCTCCATTGTCTTTCTCCTCCATTAGGAAAAATTCGGATGTATATGCCTTGAATTTACAACCACCAACATGATGCCAAATCCAGTGAAGGACTAACCTCAGTTTTCACCATATGGATGTGTTTAGCAACTGCAGCTCAGAACACATGTGCACGCCTACTTGAAGAGACACATATATGCACACATAACCTCACATGCAAACACACTCATTCACACACACGCACAGAAGCACACATAAGTTTTCCTGCATACCATCTTCTTCCAAATCTATTCCATTATTACTTCCAGACTAAAACATGATAGAATGACGCTCAAATATCTGGTAATTACTTTAATACATATACAATTAAAATTTGAAAATAGGATAACTCTCAGAATAAAAAAGGCACAAAGCAACAAACCTGAACACAGTCAATGTTGGAGAATGTGCAGTAATATGTCTGCTGGCCAATTTCATATTCTTTGGGAGTGTCCTATTATTTCTTCTTACTGGGCACATGTAGGAACAGAGATCAGATCAATGATAAGCTCAGACCTTGATTTTCATTTCAGCATTATGTATTTGGGCTGAAAAAGCAGGAAAGATATTTAATACAAATACTAATAGCAGGTAGCAAAAAAGCAATAATCAGGAAATGGCTGTGTAAGACTGTAGAGACTCCAACCACACCTGAATGGAAACAATTAGTTTAGGACATTTATAGCATCAAACAATTGAGCTTTTCTCTCAGACATGCTACTGGAAAATGTGAAAAATACAGGAAAACATTTAAGTGATTTCCTTACTATGTATCCATTTGTTTTAATTCCTTCTGCAGTAAGGAGAACAGAATCAACGGCTTTACATGACTCAAAGTCATGGACACTGCATGTAACCTAGCTTCATTTCACTTCTAGTTTTTGATGTCAAGAATTTCACTTTCACCTTTGATGATCCTGTCTGTCGTCCCTTTGTCTGTCAGTTGTATTTTTGCCAAAAAACAATTAAAATAAAGTTGTTTTTAAAAAAAAGCTGAAAATAGGACTGCAAAATATGGTAAAAAAAATCAAATTGCGATTATTTTGACAGATATAACATTCGTGATATGATTTATGAAATAGTGGGATAGATTATTTCAGCATCACAATGTTCATTTTCAATAAAACTATTAAAATCATGGTGATGTGACATTTGTTGGTGTCTGTACCAATCAAACATGTATTCTTACATTTGGAGAATAAGATTTGTACGACAGGGGTTCTTTGCAGCACTACAGTGCTTAAACTGTCAATAGACAAGTTTTCTGCTTCAAGATATCATTATGAAGGGAAGGGAAGGGATATAGAATAATAAAACCATCTGTGTGACACTGGTTGCCTATGGACCTCGCTGGCTGTCACTTCACAATTTTTTCTGCCATCAGGCAAGCAGTCACCAGGCAAGCAGTCACGTTTTGTCCTTTGTTGTTGTTATTTGCGACTCTGACGAAAACAGAAACAATCCAGCTGTCTTTGCAAAAGCTGTGGCAACAATAATGCCACTTCGAAACACTCGGGGGGGAAAGTTATCTGTTGCCACTTTAATAATAATGCTGTTTTGTCACACATTTTATCTTGGATATTGCACGTGGCCATATCACAATTTCGATAATATTTTAATTAATTGTGCAACCCTATTTAAAAACTTAACAATTTGAAGAATATGTAAGACACATACACAAATATATATCTATGTGTGCATACCACATGCATACACACAGCCATGCTCCCACATCCTTAAAGAATCATCTTGGCTCACTTTCATCTGTCAGCCTTTAAATCACTCCAGGTTTCCAGGCTGTGAACTGGCTAACCGAAAGAGTATCAAATTCAACCACACAACGACGACAATCACTGCAACATGAAACCTTTTGTTGCTTCTTGCAACCTCTGCTGCCCCATGGACCCTAAAACAGCTTGAATCATAGACTATAGATTATAGGAACGTCAAGAGGAATCACTCATGCACATGCATACACATATACTCACCTTCGGACAGGTGGGCAGTTAGCGGTGTCTGTGTCTCCTTGCAGTAAGAGACCACCTCTTTGGGAAGGAAGTCTACCTGTGTGATCTTAGAGGCCCCCAGCCTCTGCATCCTGCGCCTGGGTAACAGAGACAAGATGTTCCTATTAGCAGAGTTACATTGTCTACATACAACACAGTACAGTGACATTTGTTTCAAAGTTTGAATCAATAAATAACATGTAGAGCTCAATATTCAGAACATTGGGTCATTAGAGGAAAAGGAAGATGTACCCAAGCTCAGAATCAGCCTGCAGCTGCAGCACAGACGGGTCTGTGTCCCACTGCAGCGTCCTGATGTCACCAACAGGGGGGGAAGAGAGGACATGCATGTTTACAAAAACATTATAACAAACACACAAACACTGGCCCACATGTATGTGCACACACACACTCACCCACAGACCACTTATCTAGAGAACAGCTTAACACAGGGATTCCCATCGAATTCATGCAGGCACTGTTAATGGAAAATGTTTAGATAAGTGGATATACTGTGGGAGGGCTATACATTAAGGAGACATTTTATTTCATTATTTTTCAACGTATTCTATATAATCTATCTTGTATTTATTTAAAATCTCTGCTTATCTCTTGTAATAGATTTTGTGGTCTTCTGCCAGGAATATACATGATGAAAATACAAATACTGTATATTTATGGACAAACAATATTTCATTGTTTTGTGGAAGAAGGTCAAACTGATATAATTGTTTTCAGTGGAAAACCAACTTAACAAGACAACTTTTAAAAGCTGATTTGGATTTTTTAATCTTACAAAGCATCTAATTTTAGCAACATATTGTGTTTCTTTTATGACATATTTTGTCTTGTTGTTTCATATGCAAATTTGTGCCAAACGATACAATCTCAATTCCAAAAATGCTGGGACGCTGCGAAAAATGTAAATACAAACAGAATACTGCGAAATCCTTTTCAACCTATATTCCATTGAAAACAGTACAAAGACAAGATATTGATAAACTTGTGAATTTGATGCCTGCAACAAGCAAAGTGAGAAGAACCACAGCGTCCCAACTTCTTTGTTATCGCGGTTGTACATGAAAACCATGAGCAATGTATCAGCTACATGACTTCCACCTCACACCCACAGCACAACATACAGTGTATCATCTTTGTACATACAGTATATTCACACAATAACAATCAGCACATGAAAATCAAATTAAAATGCATTTATAAAGATTTAGCTTGCTCAACATGCATGACAAGGTACTTGCCATGCATGATCAGTGAGTTTGACAAACCATGAGTAAACTGCTGATCTCTTTAGTGCATTTGCTTGATTCTTCAGCAGGTATAACTTGCTTTATATTGGGGAGGTAGGGATATCTTGCCTACAGGGAAATCAAACAGCAAGTGAAACCTTGAGAGAGTTTTATGACAACTTGGCTGGAATCTACTGGCTGTGAAAGGATAAAGCTTCCAACATCGCTTCACTTTTTGATGATACCTTTTAGGGCCAGTGAAGACGCCCACTGGACCTTCAGCTTGTGCCACACCGCGCCAGGTGAGAGTGTCAAGGCATTTCTTTAAGCCTGACACACCAGCTGTTTTTTCAGTAACAGCGATGACACTTTTTAAGCAGCAGATTGTCAACTCTGTGAAGGCTGAAATGACTTCTGTGGCTCAACTCATGCGAGCAGAAATCTTTGGAGCTGGTATTAAGGGAGACAGCGGGGCTTCAGACAGGAAGTCACCAGGGGAGAGCAGAGGAACGAAGGAAACAGAGGCACTGCGCCGTTTTGATTTTGCAAATCACGATGGGAACACATTGCTAAGACCACTGACAACACTGTGGGTGGCTCTCAGTGTTCACATGTGGGTATACTCAAGTAAATAATAGAGGTGGGGGGGATTCCTGGGTTTGACGTGTAAATGCTTACCTTGAGATCTGTGCTTGGGACTTGTTTTTAGAGAAACCTGACCTATGAAGGGACACACATACACAGCCACAAATGGAGAAGCTCAAAATGGCATGCCATCATCCAGGGTGGATTTGGGGGAGAAAAAAAAATCTTTCATTCCAGACACTGACTCACCAATTTGTAAAATCCAATTGGTAAAATCTAAAAAAGAGCAAAGAGTCTCATGCAGTATATGATAATTTATTATTTATTATTGCTGGGAACTTGAGCGAGTTCCCACACATTCTTCATCCCCAATTCCACCCCTGGCCACACCAGAACAACACATCACTAATGACTCCTGAGGGCATCACTCACACGCTGACCTCTACAGTCAGCTGCCATTAAAAAGCAAATGGAAAGCGCTTGATGACCACTCTCTTCTCAACTGTGGGTTCAATTGACCAGAGCAGCCATGTGCAGACCTTAAAGGTGAATTGTTGCTACACTGGTCTTGGGTGTTGTGGATATCTAAGACTTAGACTTAGACTTTCTTTATTTATCATTCAAAATTACACTTTACAGTGCAGATCAGAACAAAGTTTTGTTGCATTTGGCTCAGTATAGCACAGGATAAAGACAGCAGTGAAGAAACCCCTACAAAACAGTGACAATGGGAAAATCTTACATTTTGTCACTTGTGCTCAAATCAGCTATTTGCCTTTCCAGCAAATGTTGACGTTAATGCCTATCGGGCTCTATATTCAAAACATTTTCCATGAACTTGCTCACTAAGGCTTCTTTCTGAAGGTTTACATAATGATATAAATAATATCTGGACATTTGTGTCTCTAATTAATATCAAACCAACAACTAACAGACTTACCTCAAGATCAAACCTAACATCTAAGGACTATTCATGAGACGCAACAAGCTGTGCTACAGTGGTCATCAAAACACCAGATGCCATGACAAGTGACAGATACCACATTTAAAACCTAACAAGGCACCACGACCTCACACTCATCCTTACCTAAACCTGCTGTGCCATTGACAAAAAAAGGGGACAGAATATTTGTCAAAAGTGTCTAGAAATATCCACAGCCCAAAGCAACTTCACATCTTCATCATTTTGAAGAAGATTCTTTCAAGTGTAAGACTCAGGCACCACACACAGTTTACTGGTTACCTTAATGAGGTTGATAAAGTGTGATATTTCTTTCACATTTATAGTATTTATTTTTTAGAAAAATATTAAGGTATTTTAATTTTTTAGCTTTGTAATTTAAAAAAGGATTTTTCTTAACCCAAGTCCACATTTCAGCCCGGGACACTGAACTCTGTGTGCCTTGTTACCTGCTTGCTGCTCCTCCATCAGCTGAATCCTGGCTTCCCGTCTCACTGGGCGTGCTCACTGATTTGGATGGGGACACAGGGGTCGGGACTAAATAATGAAAATAACATGAGTCGAACATTAAAGGCTGTAAAGAATGGACTGCTCAAAGAAATTGTGATGAAAAGCAAGTAGTAAAACGAGTGATGGACAAATAAAATTATTAAAAGAAGGAGAGGGAAGGCAGGGCATTAAATGCAATGCTGATTTTATATTCATTATTCATTCGTACTCAGCTTCGTTTAAGGATGCATTATAAATAACTTAAGCTGATAACAGGCGTAGCAGTGACCCAAATTTAAGGTGCTGATGAAGGTGTTGTTACAGTTTCCGACCACTAGAGTACAGTGCTTCTAGCTTACTGGAAGTGACAGACACCCAGGAGACTCAACCTGCAGTAATTTTAAGATTTGTGGCACAAGTAAAAGGAAGAGCAGCAAACTTTTCTAAATACATGTGGGCTTATTAGAAATAAGCAGATTATTTCTGCTGTATGCTGAGTTCAGTTTAACTATTTAAATGTTCCTCAGAGGCTGTTATTAATGAAGTTTTGTGTAATTTAATATAGGTAAGGTCGTAACTGCTAACTACACCTTTTGCAGCACAGTCACAAGAGAACAGTGAAAGAACATTTGGGAATTCATTTATTGTTTAGGGTATAAGACCATCATGTACCTAGAGGAGGCTCCGGTGAGATGCCGATACTCTGTAGCAGGGCCTCAGTCTCTCTGCGCTTGCGGTCTAAGTCTGAATCCTCTGGGGTCATCTCTCTCTTCTGCTGGCTCTCTGACTGCTCAGGATACATAGAGAAGTGTCAGCTTATCATCACGTGTCAAAGAACAAATAAAGACATGCACGTGCATGCACATTTTGATCAAGAATTCTAAGACCAACCTTCTGCACACACAGAGATGTTTGTATGCACGCATGGACACACACAACCTCAGCCTTTTTTGTGTCACGGCCTGACAAAAAGCAATCGAACACACAAACAACACACACTAGAGTGCCATACGGTATGAGTGCCAGTTGTATGATTTTACTCACTTTTTTCCTTACCTCTTTCTTCTTCCTCTCCTCCTCCTTTCTCTTTTTCTCCTCCCTGATTTGGGCGAGGCGCTGCTTCTTGCGCTCCAGCTCCGCTTTTAGGTCGCTTTTGTCCGACATGGCGTCCTATAGGGCTTCAAGGAAGGAAGAGGATCAGACAGGGATGAACTATCTATGGCAATGTCACAATATGCTCTGTTCTCACTGTTACATGATATCGTATAGAGGAGCATAGGTTTATCCAGTGAGCTTCAGTGATGCTTCAAAGAGCCCACTGGGTGTGGCAGTTACAAGGACTTGATATTGGCAAAAACAGCTGTCGATACTAGGCCACACTGAGCCGAGAGGGACTTTCACATTGGTGTGACACTTGAATACCTATTCCTGCAGAACTAGTCCAGTGCATGTAGGCTATATTTAGACAGCCACTTCTTCTTCTGTTCACTTCCCTAGTTGATCAAGATATTTGTCAAATACTCCCCAAATGTGAGTCTACTGTACTTAATAATTTGATGATGATTTCATAGTTAGGTGTAAAATATTAACACTTCTATTGCCACTATTCAGGTTCGCTGAACATTCAGAAAATACTAGTGTGACTAATTCAGAAGATAACTGAGTCTAAGTGGGGGGAAACATACTAAAAGTAGCCTTATGATTGTAGGCTCACTGACTATGCACTGAGTTATTTCAGAAAGGTGGGCCACCTATTTATAGCAGTCTGCACCCAGGCCAGTGATTTGCTGGGTATTAGGCCAGTGTCACATCCCTACATACCAGACAATGCAAATGAATGGAGGAGGCTTGACCCTGGGGGTTTGAAAACGTCTGTCAAAGCTATTTGTAACAATAAATGGGAGATTAATACATGTATGTACGCAGTTACAACATGAAAAATAAGGGAACTGATGCATTTACAGAATAAACACAGCCATATAGATAATTGTGAATATAGGAAGAAAAGAAAAACAACCTTTACGTGGTCGTTTAACTAGCTAATTGACGCTAGCAGGGCATGCATACATTAGCAGCTAGCTAATCACAAATATGACAGCATTTGTGATTACGTCAATGCGTTTAAGGCCTTGAAATAAATACTATAATGGATTCTGGTAACGTATACCCAACAAAAAAGGGACTATTTTATCTCAAATAACCGTATGAGGCACTGTTATTGTTTCACTCGTACCTTGTCCACTCGCACTGATAATGATGTGTCACCCGGCAAAGATGCTGTCTCACTGCTGCACCCCGAAAGAAAGGAAATCAATCGAGGCCTCTCGTGCACCAACGAATAGGTCGTTTGAACCTTTTCGTGTGGCTATTGGTGACACTGGTTGAAACGGAGCATTTCAGCGGTCGATGACCCAAATAAGACATAAAACAGGTGCACAGCACGCCGATACATCCCTAGGAAGAGTAGGATGATGCTGAGCAGGAGGAGAGGAAATCCCACCTCCTCTGACACGCACCGTCATCGTCTCGTGGCTTTTGCAACGCCGCCATCTTCTGGCCATTTGGAGAAGTGCGTTCGAGTAGCCAAAACTGATTATTAAACAACTGTTAATACTTTTCAGACATAACTTAACCATAATACGCCGTCTGGAAAGTTTTGGGACAGGTAGAAAGGATGTAACTCGTGGTCGAACCCCTTCCTGGTGAGTTTTAGTTAGCGGACTGTTGATATTTAATACCGAAAAAGTGAAGCAGCAACGTGAGTTAGCGACGTTGCAACGGCTGGTCCAACTGTGTCCTAAATGAAGACCTGTATTATCTCAGAAATAGTCTTTTAAATAATTCGACAAGCGTTGAAAAATGTTAAATAATGTAAAGGTATTTTGGTTAACTCGTCGGTAGGGGATGCTGTAATAAAGGAGTATGCTGTTTTACAGCTCGTTGGATGTTGGGAGGAAAAAAAGGCTTCTTCTTCTTCTTCTTCTTCTTCTTCTTCTTCTTCGAGGTTTATCGGTGCTGGCATCCTTAGTGTTGTATTACTGCCATCTCTGGATCTCAGTGCTTCTTAATTATTATTTTCTTCAATATAATGTCCTGAACTCTGATTTTGAAAGTTTCATACAGATGTCTTTTGAATTTAACAGCTTTTCTTCTTCTTCTTCTTCTTCTTCTTCTTCTTCTTCTTCTTCTTCTTCTTCTGTGTTGCCATCTCTTGATCCAAGCGCTGTTGCCCCTCTTTAATGATTTTCTTCCATATAATGTCCTTTCCCTCTTATTTTGAAAGCACTTATTTGGGCAAGAACCCAAATCAATGTGACCCCTTAATGCTATCTTTAAAGTCTATCATTACACTGTCTGTTATTGGATCTTTAGATCCATAGGTCAGCATCTGCTTAATCTTGTTTGTCAATCTGCACTTTTATTTCTTCCCTCAATTTGAAGCAATTCCAAATCTACCATCAGAGATTCTAGTCAACACATATATAAGCTATATCCCAGGTGGAAAAAACTCCTTTTCCTAGTCTCTTGCTGCTGCATCTTATAGCCAAGATTTGTTTTTGATGTTCTCTCCTCTTCCCAGTAAGCTTTAGGTTGGGTGTCTCCATGATCTCTCAAATCCATCCAATAGTTGACTAAGACTTGCTCTCTCTACTTAGTGGCATTTCTCATGTCTCGACTTGTAGGGTACACACAGGAAGGTCTTGAGTTTTTGAAACAAAAACTCAACTGAAAACATACATTTTTGTGTACACTAGCTTTTATAAAGTTATTTCTTTTTTCTTTGATTACATTTATTTCCCCGACAACCAATAATTATAATACATATTTAATTAATTTAATTATTATTGTCATACTTTGCAAACAGGTTGGCCAATAATATTATATCACAGGCACTCGACTTGTGTTGACTTGACACAACATGTGACTTGTCTTGGGACTTGAACCAAAATTGAGTCACATGTCTGCAATAAAGCACTATAAGGGCTTATATGTTTTGTGTGCAATATCTTAATTTGTTGTAAAAAGTGTGTTCAAGTATAATACATTAAGTATATAAAGTACTTTTTTTATTTAAGTACAGTATTTGTTATAAATGTCCACCACATACTTCAATGCCGGTGTTGTATCGAGCTCTGTTTCCTCGTTGAGATGTGTTTCCCCTAGTCCCGCCCCAAGGGTGAAGGAAGCGCGCGTTCACAAAAAGCTCACCCCGAGCTGTTGTGCTCGTACCACAGAGGCACTGTGGAGAGAGCTAAGGTTCAAAACTGACTTTTTTTTTGCGAGTTTTATCTGAAGATGTTGTATTGTAGAAGTGAAATCCAAATTTCATGACTGTCTAGTTACATTTTTAAACTGGGACAACAGCACACATTTGTGTTTTGGATGTTTTCTTTACAAAACCTATATGAAAATTTTCATATTTATAATTTTTTAAAATTATTTTGATGTTTTTGTTGATGTGTTAAATATTGCACATTTTGCCATTTAATTTTGTATTTATTGAATTTGAATAATAATTGTATGTTCTAAAAAGTAAGTATACATTATTTATTTTGTTTTAATGTTATTAAAGTCTTTAATGCTTGTCTGAGCCTCCTTTCATATTGAACAGAGGGGGAACAGTATCTGACAGTAATACTCCAAGCTGTCAGGATGCGTTCTCCCTGTTTTAAATGGTCAAATTGAATTATATCAGCCTGAAAATCACAGGACTTATCTGTTGTGGGGAAAGAAGTCAGCAATATGAATTTGAAAGATGTGTGAGCTTCCTTTCATATTGAACAGAGGGGGAACAGTATCTGACAGTAATACTCCAAGCTGTCAGGATGTGCTTAACCTGCTAAAATGGAGCTGGATTTAAAACAAATATGATAAAATAGCGATTTATATTTAGCCTATAAATGAATGAGCACACTTTCTTCCAAAAGTCCATAATATTCAAAATGAAAAGTCTCTCACAAATATAATATTTTTCATTGATAGAAATAACAGTAGTTGGTTGTGTTAATAAAGACATAAAAACACAAACATATGTGCTGTTGTCCCAGTTTAAAAATATAACTAGACAGAAAATTGGATGAAATTTGGATTTCACTTCTACAATACAACATCTTCAGATAAAACTCGCTAAACAAAAGTCAGTTTTGAACCTTAGCTCTCTCCACAGTGCCTCTGTGGTACGAGCACAACAGCTCGGGGTGAGCTTTTTGTGAACCTTCCTTCGGCCTTCGGGCCATTTTGGACGGGGGCGGGACTAGGGGAAACACATCTCGACGAGGAAACAGAACTCGATACAACACCTAAAAAACTCTTTGCCCTCATTGGTTGACTTTGACGTCAATCCCGCCCTCTCCCCGCCCAACAACAACACACGTCACTCGGCGCTGGAAGTAGTGTTTGAAGGGCATTCAACAACTTGCCGAGATGGAAGGAAACTGCCCGAGAAAAACAATGATGGGGAACTCGTGAACAGCATCCGTACAGATGTCAGTTTAACGAAAGGTTTCTTGTTGGTTTCTTGTAGCTTTAGCCCTGCTAGCTTCACTGTGGTCAAACTGGAGCGTGCTGAAGAAAGGAAGGAGAGTTTGTCCCTGATTCACTGACACTTGGAGTCTGTAGGTTAAAGGAGAGGAAACATGAAGTTCGCTCAGTTTTTGCTGAAAAATGGCTCCGTCGCTGGAATACCGAAACAAGTGGAGAGGTTTGCCAAGTTTTCTCCCTCTCCCTTGTCCATGAAGCAGTTCCTTGACTTTGGTGAGTGTTTGGGGTGGCTTGTATTGGACACTGCACGTTACTTATAACTCTTTCCCACACTCACACGGCAGTTGCACAACTCTACAGTTGTGTAGCTACAAGTCAATAACAGAGGACCGCAGTTGTAATACACATGCAGAGGGTTACATGATCTGTTTATTGTGTCCTTTACTGTGTAAGATTGTGAGGTTACCACTTTGACCTCTGACTGATTGAATCTTCAATAGTGGACACAGTTGGGTCCTGCAATGACTATCAGAAGAAACACAAAGACTGATGTGGTTTATCTCTGCATTGACATTTGAACCTCTCATGTTTCTGCTACCTCAGCAAAAAAAATAGGCATACAAATATGCACAAATAAGTCCACAAATAATTCTGGACAGATTTCCTTGTTGAGGAAAAGCTGCTGTCTTTTGTCAAGATGGGGTCAAAGTTGGATGCTTGCTCAGTAATTTCCCACCTCTCTCTGTCCCTCATGTGACTGCAGGCTCGGCCAATGCATGTGAGAAGACCTCGTTTGTGTTCCTGCGACAGGAGCTTCCTGTCAGACTGGCCAACATCATGAAGGAAATTGATTTTCTCCCTGACAAGCTCCTCGGCACTCCATCCCTAAAGCTCCTCACCAGCTGGTAGGATCCCTAGACCCCACTGCAAATCTTTCTATAGCCCTGTAATCTGTCGTACCAAAAAAATCGGTGTCACCAAACTCTAAATAACAAATCTTCTCTGCAACACATTGTCACATCTTGTTATAACAAAAATGAGAAAAGGGAACATCAGGGTGCCGAGAGACCGTAGACAGAAAGCCCTGCTGTGTGTCTACTGTCACTTATTTTCATGTTCCGCAACTATACAAGGTCGTACAGGGTTTGGTTCTCCATTTGACAGGGGATGGTTATGAAACAGTAGTGTCTGGGTCATTTAAAGTCTCTCGTTATTGTCTCATAAAGCATTCTTCACTTGTATTCCAGCCTTCTGATACACTGTATGCAGTTTGCCCCCTTTAGTTTTATTTAATGCCATGATGTAACTACTTTATTGACTTATTGTACACATCTTATCTTACCGTACACATCATATCGACCTATCAATTGTATGTACTGTACATGACCTCAATTGTTTTTGCTGACCTCGATATTGCCTGTTGTGTTTCCATGCCAACACGATCCCAGCAGGGTTTTCCCTGTCATTATAAGATTTGGGTGCAGTCCCGAAGCATTCTTTCATATTTTATTTATTGTTTAGGTTGTATGTTTTCATTTTATTTCTGTTTATTATTTATGCTATTTTAGTGTTTTTTCACATTACAATTCCAATGTCTAAATATTAAAGGATTTAGTGGCATCTAGCAGTGTGGTTGCAGATTACAACCACCTAAACACATCTAAGCACAACTATTTTATGTAACTGCGAATATTATAGTCCATTTCTGTCAATAGAGCCCCATAAATCCTACACACTGCCCCTTTAAGAGTTGATAGTTCATTGCTCTTTGAAAGGATGCACTTGCATTATTATACTATTATATTATCGTTATATCAGTGGCATAAAATGGTCATAAAATTACAATAATATAGTTTATTGCAACTATCTCTGGACAGTATACGTAGTTATTGTGGCAGGCCTACTAGTCACATGCTTCCAGCTGTGATCTGCTGAAAGCTGTTGATGTTGTCAGAGGTCGTGTGAGGTTTGTCCTCGTGTCACTCCCCTCCTGCCTCACAGAGCTGCTCTCTGTGCACTCGCTCACCATTGATCTGGGAACATGCTCTATGATCTTTGTTTGGATTAGATAGGCAATGTACTGACTAACCTCCCAGCCCCTGTTGTCATGTTATGTAATAGACCTAAATAGATTAGGTGTCTTATGTAGATTATGTATAGACTCTGCGATTTCATGTTGTACCATAAAGATGCAGCACAGACTTTGAATTGTACAGAAAGCATACAGCTCACCACTTCCACAGTTTTTTGTTCGTTTGTGGTTACAAGCCTCAGACAGAGTTATACCAGCATGTCCACACACCCATTTCTAAGAACACTTGAATATGTACACATGCTACAATGAGTGCAAGGCTGTAAACATTGAGTGTGTGCACCCAAGTATAGGTGTGTTTATGATAATTATGTCTGTCTTTGGCTTTCAGAAGTTAAGCCTGGACGCACGTGACTGGGTGGAAATCAACCACACTCTCCTGTCTTGTACCTCCAGTTTGTTACTTATACTGCAACGAATAAGTGCTAAAGAAGACAGCTGTAGGAGAGCTGCCAGATCTCTCTGTGGATTTCTTTTTTCCACCACAGCTGTACTTCCTGTCAGCATTCTGTTACATCACAGTATTCTACTGTAAACCCGACCATACCACGTTGATTAGGTTAGATGTAAGAGTCACGTGAAGACATAAGGTCAATACCCAGCCCCTGCCACAGTAGCGTCTGTATTTGGCCCCTGCACCTCCTGGACTGTACAATGCTGCAGAGCTCTTTGGATTCACAGCAAAACAGTTGATCTGCCTCTTGTTAATGTTGTTGACCAGTTGAAAGAGGCAACGCCATGATATCTGTTGGCAAGCTTGCACAATTACAAGCAGCAAAAAGTCTATTTCAAGGTGCACTGGCCTTGTTCCAAATCCAAGAGCCGAAGGTCAGTTGAGGGACAAACTGAGCATGTAAAAAATCCCAGCCACACTGCTGTTGTTCACCTTTCACCCACTTTTTCTGCAGAGACAGAGAGAGAGAGTGTGACTTAATGAGCTCAGCACTCTCAGTCTTCCTCATCCGTGAAGAAGTGTACTGATAAAACAAGCAGCTGTTATATAAAGAGTAGACTGCTATTTTAATCATTTGGAAATGCTTTATGCCTAATTACAATACATTAATGTAAAGGCATAGTTTCACATTAAAGCAGCATTACGTAGAAATTGGACTTTTGTGTGATTTGTCACCCTCACATGTTTCTGTAATAATATTGTTAGATGTTAGTTGTTGATGTAAGTAAAGGTACGTGCTAACTACAAACAAAATTCTGCAGCATCTTACCAATGCCATGTCCTTATTACTTATATTTTGAAGTAAGCATGCATGCTCAGTCCTTCATTGCTGTGCGACAGTCAAAGTTTGCACAAGCTTGCACATAACTCAGAACAGTGAGCTGAGCCAGAGACAAGCTGAGACAATAACACCTGGCTCTGTCATGCTACCGGATAAATTGGTGTCTAAATGGACTGACTTGGCCTAGCCCATTGACTTTGCACAGGCAAACATCAAGCAAGTGCAACAACACAAGAAGTAAGCCAATAAAATTACTAAATAGTTGAACAGCAACAAGTCCAGAGCGGCGTCTGGAATGCAGCCTTTTATTTCGCAAACTTTCCACCTAGGCTTTAGATAATGTTGCTGTAATGTTATCATGAGATGTTTATTTCATTTGAGACCCTTCCTTCTCTGTCCACCAGGTATTCACAGAGTTTGTTGGAGCTCATAGATTTTTTGGAAAGAGATCCAGATGATAAGGATGTCCTGAAAAGGTAAGTCATGTACAGACACTTTCCACCATACTTTTTACCTGTGTAAACCTTGAGAATGTCCCTGTCCGGTGAGCCTGAAAACCGCCTGTATTGTAAACAGGTGTGGTCATATAATTTATGTTCAGCATACAGTTCAATATTTGCTGCTTTGGTGGGGACTTTTTATTGGGCACCGTCTGTTAGAGCTTTTGAATCTTTGAATAGGGTTACTTCAAATTGATGATTGAATTATGCTGTTATAATTAGCACTCCTGCAGCCACCAGTGGACACTTCAGCACTGCATTGAGTAGATTTAACTGTCTGACTGCTTGTGCTCTCTTGTTTGAAGTAGCTCCAGTAAATAGTGGATAGTCAGGTGGAGGATAACACTTTGTAAGAGAGTTTAGGATACATTCATCCGAGACAGGAAAATGAACAAAGTTGCTCAGATCAGCTCCAATTGAAGTAGTAGATATTGGATATTGGTAGATCCTTAGTAGGCTGGTCTGTGCATGTAAGTGTATGCATGTGCTAGAGCTGCAATGATTAATAAATTAGCTGTCAACTATTAAATTAATCAACAAGTATTTTGATAGTTGGTTTGAGTAATTACTTTTGGGATTAAAAGAGTCAAAATCATCTGATTCCAGCTTTGTAAATGTTAATATATTTTTCTTTACTCCTCTATGACAGAAACTAAATATCTTTTGCTTCTGGACAAAAGACATTTGAGGGCATCATCTTGATCAACATTTGTCACCATTTTATAGACCAAATAGCTAATTGATTAATCAAGAGAGTAACTTACTCCACAATGGCAGATATCATTAGTTGCAGCCCTAGTGTGAGGGAAGTTATTGATATTTATTTTTGCAATACAAAAAACACACAACACAGCAAACGCCATGAAAGTTCTAGTTTAAATTCCCCTTTCAATACAATTAGATATAAAACCAACTACGTAACTTTTTTCCACAAAATGCCCTGTTGTCATTTGAATATGCTACAGTTTGCCACGTACCATCATATACTCACATATCCATCACGTCTTTGCCTCCAGCTTCACACAGACTCTGGTAAACGTCCGTAATCGGCACAACAACGTGGTGCCCACCATGGCTCAGGGCGTGGTGGAGTACAAGGAGGCCTTTGGCGTGGACCCCGTCACCAACCAGAACGTCCAGTACTTCCTGGACCGCTTCTACATGAGCCGCATCTCCACACGCATGCTCATGAACCAGCACAGTCAGTATTGCACTGGGTGATTGACTGTGAGTTAATCAACACAGTTGCTCACACTCGAAGCTCATGTCATTAAATTGAACTCAGAGTGCTGATGATGCTTGAGAGTGAGCATTCAGAGGTGTTAAGGCTCTGTTAGCAATAAGTGCTCCAGCTGCAAAGACCTCACTCAGCTTGTACTTTGTATTTGATTTGAATATTGACAATTGTACAACATCTGTACATTTTTGAGTCACACACATTTGTTGCATTGTGCCCTGTAGCATTAATCTTCGAAGGCAGTGTGAACCCAGCCCATCCCAAACATATTGGCAGCATTGACCCCAGCTGTGACACTGTGGAGGTAGTAAAAGGTAATGAGTGATCTTCTTCAGCTATACACACACAGACACACACGCTGATTGTGTTATCTATATTCCAGCCCTGTGTTTGTGCAGATTCATGACAGTTTGACCTTCTTATTATCAGATATTTTTAGAATCAGTATACAGAGTGGGGAAGTGGAAACGTGTTATCGTCATGTGCATGGCTGTAATAGACCTACATTTGAATGCTGTGTGAACTAATTCACTAAAAAACAGTGTTCTTCACCATTTCAGCATGAGTCTTAAGAATTTCTCATGGTGAAAAGTAACCACAGATGTATTTTGTTTCACTTTGCAGATGCCTATGAGACGTCAAAGATGTTGTGTGAGCAGTATTACCTGACCTCTCCTGATATGGAGATCACAGAAGTCAACTGTAAGTCATGCAAGACAACCATGATGTTTTTCTTTGCAGGTATTTTTTTGTATGTGTTTGTCCAAATTTTTTATAGGTCAAAGCTCTTGTCTACGCTGCATTTTTCTGCATACCGTCTGCTGCTAGGATTAATCTTTGTTGATCTTTGAGGCCCTTTGTGTCTGTTTACTGTCAGCTGAACCTGCCAAGAGCCAGCATTGGCATTTGACATTCCACAGTTGAGAAAAAGATGACCTAATCAGAGACAGACCAGGGAAAGACTGGAAAAAACTGGGGGTAGTATGATTAAACAGATTAAATAAGACTAATATACTCAAAATCCTGTTGCAGTGGCTTTAAATATGAACTGTACAGAATGTTCTTGGCAGATGAGATCTGCATAATATAAATCAAAATGATGAATGAAGTTATGTCTTGTACTTTGCTTGATTTGGCAACAGTGGCTCTAATCTTTTTTAGCTGGTTGGTCTTAAAAGAGTTAGTATGTATTTTAGGTCTCAACATACTGCGGCACACTCACTGGTGTACTTTCAGTCATGTGAGCAATATTTTAATGTCTTTCACAGCCAAAAACCCTGGCCAGCCCCTCCACATTGTCTATGTGCCATCCCATCTCTACCATATGCTGTTTGAGCTTTTCAAGGTACAGTACCCAACGAACCTGAAGATGTATATTATTCTCACCATGTGTCTGCTCTGTAATTTTCTCATCCACTGTGATTGTTCTCTGTCAGAACGCTATGAGAGCTACAGTAGAGACCCATGAGACGAGCCTGACGTTGCCCCCGATCAAAGTGCGAGTCTCACTGGGAAGCGAGGACCTCACTATCAAGGTAACTGAAGACACAGAGTGTTTAGATGGAGAACAACTGTTGTACTAAAGGTGCTATTTCACTGGATGTGAACCTGCTGACAGAACAATGAGAAGACCCTTGTGATTCTTAACATACCTCTCCTTTATTTTTAGATGTCTGACAGAGGAGGCGGAGTCCCTCTGAGGAAGATCGAGCGTCTGTTCAGCTACATGTACTCCACGGCTCCCAGTCCAGTCCACGCAGACAACTCTCGCAATGCACCTCTGGTGAGATTAAACCTGTTTTATAACCACTTTATTGCTCATGTCTTGGGTGTTGATGAGTGTCTTAGTGCCCATTGTGTTGCAAAACTACAAGCTTTAAACATGAGATGCAGCTCAGTAAAACCTCCCTGTGATGTTGTAAACTGGGATTAAAAATAAACTAAATTGAGACTCACACAACTGAGCATGGTTGCATATTAGCTTATTACAAAGAGAAATGCGGTCAGCCTCATGTCATTGGATTAAAGTGTAACCACATGAGAACTGACAAGTTGCTACAAATAAAAGCCTCTTCGACAGTAGCTCAGTATCTAATTTTCTATATTGATACTGTAACCATGTTAATTTTCCTTCCCTCCCTCCCTCCTTCCTTCAGGCTGGTTTCGGCTATGGCCTTCCCATCTCCCGTCTGTATGCCAAGTATTTCCAGGGAGACCTGCAGCTCTACTCCATGGAGGGCTACGGCACCTCAGCTGTTATATACTTGAAAGTGAGAACAGCATCACCTCTTTACACTATGTCAAAAATAAAAGGTGCCAGGATGGTGGGAATTTGACAAAAACATGGCTTTCAGTTATCACATTGTGTCTGATTGGCTTTACACAGCATCCTAACTTCCAGGTTTCTGAAAAAGTCTAGAATTAATACCATGTTTTGGTGGAACAACAACCTACACAATGAATGTTTGACATGGTAAAATATGGTTTTCGTAGACTCCTCGTGGACATCTTTTGAATGTTCGACAAAGATGTTGACTCCAGACTAATAAGTTCCCTTCTGCTCTGTATCACAGGCCTTGTCCTCAGAGTCAGTGGAGAGACTTCCTGTTTTCAATAAGTCAGCCCTACGGCATTACCAGACGACCACAGAGGCTGACGACTGGTGCATGCCCAGCAAGGATCCAAGGAAACTGGGCAAGTATGACAGGTGATGGTGGGCCGAGGCAGGAAATGGAGGACACTCTAAAAATAGTTTGAATAAAAGAATAATAGGATTAAGAAGAAGGTCCATGTTGGAAGAAATGAATCGACTTGTACTGTACGTGGGAGAAGGCATCAAATGCTTTCAGCACTTTGCTGGAACTGGACTTGTGTGAGAAAGGAATCCACATCACATCTAGAAAA
Source organism: Pagrus major (assembly GCF_040436345.1). Lineage (NCBI taxonomy): Eukaryota > Metazoa > Chordata > Actinopteri > Spariformes > Sparidae > Pagrus > Pagrus major. The sequence goes on along the minus strand of NC_133217.1, from coordinate 11,270,928 downwards.
ACCTAGATGGACAAAACACTCGCAAAACACAAAAACGCTCATTGTTGGTGTCAAGAATCAGATAAATGCAGCTGGACTATTACAGCCAGCCTCTATAGGCAATTTAACCCAACAAACAGTCACCTCATTTAATTTCATTATACACTCTTAAAGGCTGCTAATGGTAATGGAACTAGTATTAATGTCTTTTTGCCTCACTCATTACACACTTTTCAGTTATCTAGTTAAAACAGCATGGTTACACTGTAGATCAAGCATGCAAGCTGTTGTGTTTATGTCAGGTTTGCCTTTCAAAATGTATAATTTCGTAATCTAATGACTGGTGCTCTCTGGTTAATTGAATTACTGGGTAACGATGTGTTTTTGCATTCAGTAATGTATTCTAGGCCTTAAACACAGGGGGGATATGTTCAATGACTCCAGCATACACACAAAGGGAACAAAGTATGTTCCATTACGTTTGTTCATGTAGGCATTTTCAGTCTTTGCAGCATTACGCACAACTTTGACATTTCTCCAGCATTTCAAAGACACTATAAGAAGAATTTGCACTGGTTATACATTGGTGTATAATAGAATTATTTTATTATTCAAACAATTGTTCAATTTTTAAACATTTAGCTTGTTCAAGATAAGATGTAAACAAAATACGATCATTTTTAATGGAGGATTCTGTTTATTAATGATCTCCCTGCCTTGTGCCTTAGCGATCAACACATGCAAGCTGAATCATTTTTAAAAGATTATGAATATTGAGACAATGTATTGTAAGACGTGTAGGCATTCTTCCACAGAAGCGCTTTCTGTTAAAACATAGTATTGCAACCTATTTGACGTTTATATGTATGGTTGATGTGTGAGTAATTGTATTTTACTTGGAACAACTGCCAAGGTAACCTCAACTTTCACAAAAAATTTCCTCTGTTGAAGCGTGTTTAATGACAGTAGGAGCTAAAATACACACATTTTTAACCTTTTCCAAGAGAATTTTCTGTGTTTGTCTGCACGTTAAAGGTCATTAATGATAATTTCACCCAAATTGTTTTGTAATGATGCATGCATTGTATATTTAAGTAACTCACATTAGAGGGTGTTGAGGCCTGTGTGAGATGTTAAATGTTGCAGAAACTGTACTTAAGCTTTCTGCCGAGTGACATACTGTAAACCATCATGCTCGGGTTGGTGTAATAGATTAGGATGATAGACACTGACACAGAAAGGTGCTTAGACATTGCAAGCTGTATTTGTGTAATAGATATTTACGTATCTGTATCCAACAATTTCACATTGCTGTGTCTTTATAGCATACCAGACTTTCATTCACTTCACTTGTAAGAGCAAATTTAGTCTTTGCCAAGTTTGAAATGTTTAGAATTGCCTTGGGAACTTGCTGATTAATTCATATGTTTTAGATTTTTATGATTTGGGAACATTTGTGTAAGAAAAACATCACTCTCAAAGGCCAAGTGTTACTGCACTGAAGCTGTGGCTCACCACACAAAGGACCAGTGAATGTAGCAAATAAAAATCTTGTGTAACTTCTCATGGCATCATTTGGTATTCTTGTGAACTATTTGCCCTCAGTTACTGGTTGTTGTATGTTTGTTGGCATTTTGTGACAAATTCATCCAGGCAACATGAAAGGATCCAGGTTTCATTAGATCTCAGAAGTAAGTTGTTGATTCCCTCCTTGTCCCTGTTTCCCTCTTCTCTCCACAGCTTGTTTTCGGAAACTTTGCTCTGTCTCTCTGTCATCGTCGCAGACACAGTTCAGTGGCTTTTCGTGGCCGGCTGCCAATAGGCCAAGAACAGGCTGTCCCATTCTGATTTGCCCCATCATTAGTGTGCCCACACGTTGTGCTGGTTCTGGTTGTGTTACTTTTCTCTGTTTGTCTCTTTGTTTTCCAGTTGAGATGTTACTGGCATGGCAGCAATGAAAAGACAGTGTTATGCAAGCTCACTCTCAAAGATGAATGAATTCTTAAAAAGTCTGAGTCACTATGACAAAGTTCAATTAAATGTGAAACTAATTTCCCCTTCCCGGTATTGTAATACGTGATTTAAGAATGTAATCTCCGTTGTCTGACTTTTACTGGTTTATTTTAGGATGTCAGGGAGCTGGTCTGACTCTTTAGTCATCCAGACAATGTTGCTTCTGCAGAAGATGCCTAGCACACATTTAGACTTACAGAGCAACAACAGAGGCCCCTTTTAGACCGTTACTTTTTTTATAGGCTTTCATTTCAATGGAAAAGAAACTGCTTTAAGACAGTAATAGGCTGCTTTCTTAATTTATACTTGTGCTGATGTAAATGAAGAGTAAATGTTGGAACTACAGCGCACCCCTGTGCTTTGTTATGTTAATTAAACCCTTGTAGGGTCATTAGTGCAGGGCTTTACAGAGAGTTAAATTAAGGCCTCCAGCGTTGAACCTGATCATTTCCTTGCATTCACACATGTACAAGTCTGCACGAGCTGAGACGCAGCAACATACAATATCGATTAATTTATGTTTAATTGCGTTACATACATTATTTACAGTTGAGCTAGACAGTGAAGTCAGTTACCAAGTGGCTTTTAATGTCATAGGAAGAAAAGATAAGGCACTGTATTTGGAGCACTGCAGACCCTCGAAAGAAAATGTTGGCATTTCTTGTGTCATTTGTATGTCGGGGTAGAGGATGTTGGTCTGTTGCAGCTAGGCGAGAAGCCATGACCACTGTTTGAGAAGGAGTTTTAACATTTGTAAGTATGAAACCACTGAATATTTTAAACGAGATGTCGGGACATTTTCCAGCTGTGCCAGTGGCCCCAAAACCTGATATTTTTGGCCAGATGTCAGAATATTTTTCTTATATGTGTATCTGTGTGATTGGAGATGAAGAAAAAGACAAGTAAAGTAAGCTGCATTTCCTTTCTCCTGCACTAATTCAGCCTTCGTTACTGAAATCATGATGTTTCCTGAAGTACATTTTCTCCCTTTTCTGCTCCTCAACAAAGCCACTAATAGCTCAGCAGTGCCTCTCTCAACAGGCAGCAGCCTCAGCCTCATGAGGGCTTCCTTCTATAGCACACTGGCATTATCTCCACATGTTAAATTAGCCTCAACGCCTGGATAAAAGAGACTGAGAGGCTCACACCATTACTGCATGCTGGTGTGACAGCGATGATTGGCCCAGGTCACGCTTCGTACAGAATTAAAGGTCCACATGAGACTTTTCAAAGTGGTTTAGTGGGCTTCCTCTAGGGGGGAAGTCCAGAGTGCATTTTGGGAGTAGCTTTGAAGGTAGAAAGCAGTTCTAAAATAACATCTGCTGCTGATATGAAGTTACTGTCACTGTATTTGCAGAGTGACCACTGTTTTGAGGGAGCTGAGAAAATAAGCATCAGTTTGCCTCCTTGTGCTGTGTTGTTTAAAGCAGTGGGAAGTAACTACATATGTTTACTCGAGTAGTGTCCATAAACACAAATTTTGAGGTACTGGTACTTGACTTGAGTCTTTCCCTTTCATTCCACTGTCTACTTCTACTTCACTACATCTAAAGGAGAGCTTTACAGATTCATATTTTTGCATGCAAAAGATATGAAAAGGGTATAAAATATGATGTTTTGTTATAAATTAAACTTTCCACCAGTCCATACAAGTAGAGCTGAAATAATTATGCCAATTAGTCAATGATTAGTCAATTGACAGAAAATAAATCTTTTTTAAGTCATTTTCATGCAAAAAACATTTCATGGTTCCAGCTTCTCAACTGTGAGGATTTGAGCGGACTCTGACCTTTTTAAATTTCAAGATCTTTTACATGCACAAGAATGAAAGCACAATAAGTCTCCTTTAATATTAGACCTGAATACTTCCTCCATCACAGCTTGTTTAGTATTTCTGACAAACAGTATTGGTCCGTGTACATGTCTACATGTACAATCCACTGCAAACATAAGCCCTTGTTGTTGAGGGCTTTGTCAAGTGTTTGTTCTGCAAACAGTGGAGTTTCACGAGAGCACGAGCTTGAGAGTGAGCATTAAGGCATGTTGCCAGGTAGATTTGGATCCTCTCAAGTATGAGGCAGCACTGTTGGTGGAAAATAACTGCAAATTATTCTTACTGACACTCGTGTCACTTTCACAGACAAATAGGGCCTCTATAGAAGGTGAAAGGTATAAATAATACAGTGATCACATGGTTCCATGTGGAGAAATACTCAGTAAATTGCCATTTTCTCACCTGTCCCTGCATATTTATGGTTGATTCATACTTTTTTTTATTAGTTGGATGGCGTCCTGTGTTATGTCCAGCCTCAAATCGCTTTTATAAATCAGTATTAGGGCTCCACTCCTCTGAGGGATTTCTTACAATCCTGACGAAAGCCACTGGGAATGGTATGCATGACAAAAATATAAAAGGTACACATGTTGGTGCCAGCTCCAACTAGCAGCACGTTCATTCTGCACAGTCTGCACATTAGAGAATCAGCCCATGCTGTAGTTGAATTTTATGAACAAAAGTGTCTCTATCAGTACAATATCCCCTCAGGCTCCAGCAGTAGATATTTCTTCATGGGAGATGGCAGAGGCAGCTGTGCTACACCTCTTTGACAGAACCCACCCAGGGCGGCTCTGATGGCACATCTGGTCAGGTGGAGCAGGCTGCGAGGCGTGTTGGTGCAAACCGCAAACACAGAGTCGTAGAAGTCTTGATGTCGCTGAGGAAACAAAGAAAAACAGAAGACAATTTAGAATGAACTGAATTATAATTCAAGGTAAGGAGAGTTATTTGTTTTACAATTCACGTGCACAGTGTTTTTCTGCCCCCTAAATCCTACACACTGGGCCTTTAGCAAAGAGAGTAGTGACACTTTACTGCTTGATTCTACACTGAAGACACACTACATCACTTTCCTACCTTGTAGCAGTCATCAGGAATAGCAGCTCTCCACTTCCTTGTGGGCTTTAAGCGTTCATAAGAGTTGACCAGGATCTCTACTACTCTGGGGTAATCATGGCAGGTCTGCAACACCTGCAAAAAACAACACAAAACATGACATTAAACAGCACAATACCTTTTGCTATCAACATTTAATTTGCTGTAGATAGTGTAGTTAATAGGTAAAAGACCACATGTCTGTACCTTGTGGAACTGGGGTGGGTAGATCCGTGCTGCATTGTAGTTGAGCAGCAGCTGATAGCAGAGCTCAGGTATGGCCATGGGCCTGACGCCAGTCACTTTGAGGACATACTGAATTGGGGCACATCCATTGATGTCCATGGCTCGAGCATCTGCTCCAGCCTCCAGCAGCATCTGCATCAGGATGTGGTCGCAGTTCCAGGCTGCTTTGTGGAGAGCTGTTTTATGGTCCTCTTCTTGGAGGTTTGGATCTGCAACAGAATGGCAATGGAATAGAAACCAAAGCCTCCATGGTAAACCACACACAATATGAGTAAACAAACTGGAAATAATGTACAGTTGTTGGTCCAAAAACTGACCTGCATGGTGGTCCAGCAGGAGGCGACAGACAAAATGGTGGTCCTGACTGTAGTTTTGCTCTTTAGTGTCATAAGACCAGAAGACTGCAGTCATCAGAGCCGTCTCCTGGTTGGAGTTGACCACATCCACAGACGCTCCGTGGGCCAAGTAGAGAGCCAACAGCTCTGGGACACCAAACCTGGCTACTGTGTGTAGAGGTGTGTCCTCCTCATTGCTGTGGCTGGGCACATTGATCGTTGCACCTTCATTAGAAGAAAACAACAAAGTTATTTTGTTGTTTTGGTTGTCTGTATTTGCACTTTCATCCATTCATCCATCCATCCCTCCTCACCTTTGAGGATGAGCTGCTTGGCACAGTCAACAGACTCCGCGGTGACGCAGTAGTGCAACGGTGTGTGTCCGCTCAGTGACAGGCTGTTGACCTTTGCCCCGTGAGCCAAAAGCAGTGCAACACAGTCGCTGTTGGCGACCTCGCAGGCCACGTGCAGCGGCGTCTTCCCATTGGGCATCCGGTTGACAGCTGCACCATTCTGAAGGAGCACCAGTGCTGTTTCCAGAGCATTGTACATCACACAGACATGAATGCCCATCGCCCAGGACTTCTCCAGTTTGTAGCCTGGGAGCCAATAACCTACAAAAGAGTCAACCAGTAATGTTAAAAGGTCTGATTAGCCCCCTTTTTTTTTTTTTTAAAGAAAAGATGAAGGCACTTACTTTGGTGTTCTCTCTTTACCTTTCTACTTTTTTTTTTCCTTAAGATGACTCTTTATTATGCACGTGACATGAACTCTGGACTAAGGAGTTTTCTTATTTTGCCCAGTGAATGTATTCATTTTGAAAGGCATCACAAGTCTGCATCTACCAGTGGGCACACTAATATTTATTATTTCTTGTACAGGAGAGACTTAATGTTCACTGCAATTAAGAAAGAAAGAATGTGCACACATCAGCATCGGCCAAAATGAGTTGGAAAATATTGCCATCTGAGATAATGGCAGTGCATTCCGATTTATTAAGGTAAAGATCAAATGTGCATTTCTCATTTCTGACTCACAGTAGATTTATATCTCATAATGGCCTCGCTGTTGTGTTGCAGTCTGCTTATTCACCAATAGCCTGCAATCCACCTGGTGTCAACAGTGTTTTTGTAATGTCCAACATTAGGATCCATGGGGATTTTGCACCACCTAGTGGATAAACTACAGAACTAATCCTCTAACAATGACATTCAGGAGGTGTTTACATTCAGTTTTTCCTTCTGTTCTATATTTATAAATGCTCTGTGAAAATATATCTCCCGCTCTTGTTAGACTTATCTTTCTGGGCCTGAATGCTTTATAAACATACAGTAAATCACCATTCATTTTAATGCTGCTGTTGAAATGTGGGTCACTCTGTACCTCTTTACCTTGTTTGTATGAGGCCAGTACCATGCTGGGGTCGTCCACCTCCAGCACAGTGTCTGTCAAGTTCTCCTCCAGTTCAATTTCCAAAGGACACAGGGACAACTCAAATTTGTGACTCAATCTTTTATTTTCTTTTTGGCTTTGTCAGTCGATTGGTCTTTTCAGTTAATTAGGTTGTAAACCTTTAAAGACAGAAACAAAAGTTAACATTTTAATTAAACATTTTTAATGAACTTTAGATGAATTCAAACAATTAAATATTTTAAATGAATTCAAACATTTAAAATGTATTCAAACATTTAATTAAACATTTTAAATGAATCCAAACATTTAACTAAACATTTCAAATGAACTTAAATATTCAATTAAGCATTTTAAATGAATTTCCCAAATTTTTAGTAAAGTTTTAACATTTAACAGAATTTTAACATTTTTAACTTTGTATTATCCTTTTGTACCGTATACTAGTTTTCCAAACTCAAAATGATATATTGTTTTAGCACAAACTCATTTACCACAAAATCAATTAAGTCACTGCTGCAATGTGTTTCTTAACCAATCTACAGTTAACATAAACTTGAACATATTGAGCAGCATTTCAAACACCATGAAATTAAATAAACATTTCACCGACCATTGGCGTCTTTAGACTGAACCTTTGAGTGAACTTGCCGCTTCTTCTCTCTGAAGTTTGTTTCTCTGAATGACTGAGATCCTCCATGTCATCACAGGTGCTCCAAATCAGTCACAATGACTGATGATCAAGTAACCAGCAGCCAGTTTGCTGCTGCTGGTGCACTCTGGGAAGTGTAGTTGACCCATTCCTGAGATTCAGCTCAACACCTCCCACTTGAGCTCCTGGTTTTTTCAAACCCAGAGAGGTCACACAAGCCCTTTACACCTCTGCTTGTTCTTCAGTGGGGAGTAGAATGACAAGGCGTCTGACATCTCTATGAAGAATTGTGGCTGGGATTTTGGTTTGGAGCCTCTTGGTTCTTTCACTGTTTGCTTTTGTGGGATTGTTGTGCCAGCAATGTAGACACCCATGCTTCACATGGTAAAACTGGCACTGCTGTCTTATCTTCGTTGAACATCTGAATTCTGCCTCCACAAACTAGCAGTCCAGAGTTCTCATCTTTGTATACTGCCAGTCTGCTTAGAGTTGTGTCTGAAAAAGCTGTATCTTCTTGAGCTGCGAGGAAGAGGTCTTTGAGTGTATCTTCATGTTCTTTGACAGTCAGCACAGCTTGCTTGGGTGATTTTACCTCCCACTTTGACTGTTTCGGGGTCCGGCACTTCCTCTTCAGCCACTGCTTGGCAGCTAGACAAACCCAGGCAATGACTCTCACCAGTTTGGACAGGCTACTGAATCTTCTCACTTCCACAAGATCTTTAACCCAACCAGTGGGCTTCCTTCTTAGAAGAAGAATTGGGTTTACCACAGGTTTTTCCTCTTGAGTTTCACTCTTTGGACTTTCCTGAGTGGCTTGTAGGTTTTCTTTCTGCTGACTCCTTCTCGCTTGAGCTCTTTTTAATGCACCTGAGAATGCCTTCCTCTGGAGCTTGTTTACAGTCTCCCTGGCATGAGCTGCAACCTCTCCAGCTGATTTTATAGGCCACTCCTCCACTGGCCACATCAGGAACTCTGGTCCATTTTGCCATGTGGAATTCTCCTTTAAATCTTCAGGAGCGCCCCCTCTTGTTATGATGTCAGCTATGTTCAGGTCTCCACGGATCCACCACCAGTCTTGCACTGGTCCAGCCTTCTGGATTTCACCCACTCTATTTGCAAAGAAGGTTTTGTACCCATAACTGACTCTTTGAATGGCTCCCAAGACTGTTTGACTGTCAAGTAGATGGAACCATCTCTCGATCTTCATTCGAGCATGCTTTTCCACATACTTCCTGATCCTGGCTGCGAAGACAGCGCCACAGATCTCAGCTTTTACAGCTTCTCCCTTCTGATCCAGGGGTGTCAGCTTGGCTTTTGATTCAACAAATCGAACCTCAGTGCCTTGACTTGTCTCCCATCTTAAGTACATCACAGCTCCATAGGTTTTGTCACTTCCATCAGAGAATGTGATGCCCCAAGGTTTCCCTTTCCAGCCAGCTGGTGTGAGGCTCCTGTGGAATTTCACCTGTCCAAGCTGCACATATTCTTCAAAAAGCTGTATGGCTTCTTCTCTGAGGCTTTCTGAGAGAGGTTGGTCCCAGGTTTCTTGGGTTAGTTTCCCACCCCCTCCCTCTTGGAATGCTTTTCTAACAAGAATTGCTCCCTTCTGTTTGGCAGGTGTAACTAAGCCAATTGGGTCGTACAGTCCAGCTACTTGGCTTAAGAGAGCCCTCCTAGTCAGTGGATTAGGTGTCTCAGTTCTCACCTCCTCCTTGAGAAGATCTTTTCCAACTCTCATCTTCTTCTTCCTTTTGGAAAAGTTAACTGAGGTTAACATGTAGAGCTTGTCTTCATCCATTTGGTAACCGATGCCCAAGGCTTTGTTGTCTTCGTCCCTCATTTGATTTGGAAGAATTAAGGTTCTACCTTGTTTCTTTGTTCGAACCTCCGTCTCCATTCCTTGCCTCCCACTTTGCCCTGACCTGACCCATGGTTTGAGGAAGAAACCTCCAGCTTTCAAGATCTCTTCAACACTTGCTGTGATTTTGTCAAGTCTATTTAGGTCATTGTGGGAGGTTAAGAGGTCATCCACATAACTGTCCTCTTCAATGACTCTGCGTTCATCCTCCAAGTGAATAAAGTTAGGCAGGCGTGCTGTTTCCCTCATAGCCAACTGAGCAATGCAACCAGCAGGTCTGTCCCCAATGTTGACTCTGGTAATTGCATATTCACTTATCTTTTCATCTGGGCTGTCCCTCCAGAGGAACCTGTGAAGATGCATCTCACGCTCCTCCAGCCATACAGAGTTGTACATCTTTTTGATGTCTCCTAGAGCTGCATGCATCCCTTCTCTGAACCTCAGCAGAACAGCTCTGATGGGGTTGAGAACGTCTGGTCCCTTCAGAAGATGATCATTCATACTCACGCCTTTGTATTTCTGGCTACTATTCCATACAATACGAACTGGTGTTGTCACCGAATGAGGGTTTGGCGCCACCAGGTGGCTTACGTACCACACTGGTCCATTCCACTTGTCCATGATGTTGTTGTTGAGTTTTATGGCTGCGCCTCGTTCGACCATCTCATGGATCTGGGTAGCATATGCGACTTTCCAGTCTGGCTCTCTGCTTAGTTGCTTTTCCATCCTTAAGAAACAAGCCTGGACTGCACCTTTGTTGTTTGGGAGAGAGGCTGGATCTACTGTCCAAGGATACTTTGCATCCCAATGTGGAGCTGGTGTGTGCGCATCCCCCTTCTTGTAGGTGAGGCCTCCTTTAATGATCTCAAGCTCCCTCTCCTCTGCCAGGGTCATTTCTTTTCCTCCTGGTGGACAGTTTCCACATCGGCATCCTCCACATCTTGGCTCACATGCAGCCCCGATGCTGTCCCAGTGCCACCACTCAAGGAACTCCCGGTTACTGGCAGCTGTAAATTTGGTCTGAGCCATATTCTCCTGCTGTAGCTGGGCTGTGTCAGTTCTTGGACTTGTGATTTCTTGATATTTGACAGCTGCTGTCCTCATGGAGCGAGCAAAGTGTGTTTTGGACTCATATGCTGCAACCTCCACTTCTTCAAACAAGTCGGGATGTGCTCCACCCACTGTCTTCCCCAATGGACCCTCCCACAAGACAAGGTCTCCGATGATTTTTATCCTCTGGGGAGCGAGTCTTCCCTCTCGGTGGCTAATGAGAAGTTCGATCTCTTCTGGTCTTTCCAATTCTTTAAGTTTGACTTCTGGGAAGAATTTTTTCAACTTCTCAGGTTCAATTACTTGATGCACTCTGGCGATTTCATCCAAGCCGTAGCAGACCATTTCATGAGCTCTCTCTGTTCCTTTAGGAGTCTTGACTCTGACTTTGAGGAGATACCTTTGTGTGTTCACCTCCATGGTCATTCCACCAACCCCATGCACAACTAAAGTTATCTTCTCACTTCTTAACCTCAGTCTTTCAGCAGCCTTATGGGTGATGTAGTTTGTATCTGACGCAAGGTCAATTAAAGTCCCAATCTTCTGCCCTGCGTTTGCAGTGACTTGCATCAACATCATGACAACAGGAAGTTCACAGAGCCCATTTCTCTGCAGTAGCTCAGACTGGCCTGAAGCATCAAGTGACGCTGCGGTTTTGTTGGTGTTGGTGAAAGCCTTTCTACATCGATCTGCCATTTCTGGGGAAAGTTCAGACAAGATCTCTTCTTGTTCCTCCGTTAGTTTGCTTTCACCTTTGCTGTCTTTTCCACTCTTTCTCTCTTCCCCTCTTTTGACTTCTCCTTTCGGGCAGAGGAAAAAATGATGGTCTGGGGCACCACCTCCCCTTTTACAGTCTTTATTTCTGCATAGGAAAGTGTCTCTGCAGTATCCATCCTCATCATGGCATCCGAGACATTTTCTGCATGCTCCCAGCTTTCTCAATACAGCTTTCTTTTCAGGTAGCTTAAGTCTTTTGAACTTTCTACAGAAGAAGATTTTGTTGTTGTGCCCACTATCACCACAGACACCACATACATCATCAAGCTCTTCTTTCTTTGTGGTTTTTGTTGAGGCAATCTTTCTGTCATACTTCTTGTCTGAACGATCTGATTTCTCCATCTTCTCCACAGTTCTGAGCTGTTCAAGTCTCTCTAGTATTTCTTCTTGACTTTTCAGGAACTTCAGGAGCATGTTAAAGTGGTTGTCTGATGTGACATTGTTTCTGGGTTCAACCATGAACATCAACCAGTCTCTTTTAATAAAGTCAGGCAACTTGCTTTCAATGGATCTAATTACCAGTGGGTTCTTTATGGCTCCAGAGTTTCCTAACTCTGTGAGATCTGCTAGGGCCTTCTCCACTGACTGTATGAGGTCAATGACCTTTCTTGGCTGGTTCCCCTTCACATGTGGCATCTTCTCCAGCTCTTCAAGGATTTCCACAGTGATGGTTGACTTGTTGCCATATCGGTTCTCCAGGACTCTGAATATGTCATTGGCAGTGGTGTAGGTTGAAAGTCTGAGGTCTTTCGAGATTGTGTCATCCACACTCTCCAAGAGTTGAATTTTCTTAACTTCAGTTGATCCGGATGGCTCTCCCTGCTTTTGCAGGCTTTCCCAGTCTTTCCTCCATCTGTGATATTCTCTCTTGCTTCCATTGAAGATAGGTAGAGTGGTTGGCTTGATTCTTACTATTGGTGTGGATGTTGCCGGTTGGGGTGGTAGTTTCACTCCTGTGCCTTGCTCTTTGATCGTCCGTGCAGTGGCAAATTCAGCTTTCCTTAATTCAAGCCTGTAGTAGGATGCTCTTACGTCCTTGACTCTTCCATCTAATTCATCCTTTAATTCCACAGGGATCCATCTCTCCCATGTTAACATTGCTGAGATGGCCTCTTTTATTCTCTTGTCCAAGAGAGCGAGGTGCACTTCATAGCCCTCTAAATTGGCACTTTCCACAGGTACATCAGCTGCTTTATCATTGGCTTTTTCTGCTTCCAGGATTGCCACAAGAAGTTCACTTTTCCCATACCTCGACCACAGGTTTGTTTGAACAATGTCTCTTATTTCTGCCAACTTTGTTTCGCCTTCTTTTACAGACCTATCAATGTCGGCCTCTTGCTGTTCATCAAGACCTGCTTCTTCATCCTCAGTCTTAATGTCAGCCTCCAGTCCAATCCTGTAGTCCTCATTGGCATCGAGCATCTTTCTGAAACAGTCTGAAAGCTTATTGAATTCCCCCTTTAACTCCACTTGAAGCATGCTGCTTGCTCCTCTTGAAATGAAGTTGGCTTGTCTGGTGAAGCTGCTTTTTGCAGTGGTCCTCTCCTTTTTGAGCTGCTGGACCGACTTCCCCAGGGCATCTTCCGCCATCTTGACTTCCTCTGCATCAACAGCTTATTTCTGGATCTGAAGCCGTTTATCTTCAGGGCCAGGCCGCTCCGCGTGGTTTACAACTGTCAAGTTCTCCTCCAGTTCAATTTCCAAAGGACACAGGGACAACTCAAATTTGTGACTCAATCTTTTATTTTCTTTTTGGCTTTGTCAGTCGATTGGTCTTTTCAGTTAATTAGGTTGTAAACCTTTAAAGACAGAAACAAAAGTTAACATTTTAATTAAACATTTTTAATGAACTTTAGATGAATTCAAACAATTAAATATTTTAAATGAATTCAAACATTTAAAATGTATTCAAACATTTAATTAAACATTTTAAATGAATCCAAACATTTAACTAAACATTTCAAATGAACTTAAATATTCAATTAAGCATTTTAAATGAATTTCCCAAATTTTTAGTAAAGTTTTAACATTTAACAGAATTTTAACATTTTTAACTTTGTATTATCCTTTTGTACCGTATACTAGTTTTCCAAACTCAAAATGATATATTGTTTTAGCACAAACTCATTTACCACAAAATCAATTAAGTCACTGCTGCAATGTGTTTCTTAACCAATCTACAGTTAACATAAACTTGAACATATTGAGCAGCATTTCAAACACCATGAAATTAAATAAACATTTCACCGACCATTGGCGTCTTTAGACTGAACCTTTGAGTGAACTTGCCGCTTCTTCTCTCTGAAGTTTGTTTCTCTGAATGACTGAGATCCTCCATGTCATCACAGGTGCTCCAAATCAGTCACAATGACTGATGATCAAGTAACCAGCAGCCAGTTTGCTGCTGCTGGTGCACTCTGGGAAGTGTAGTTGACCCATTCCTGAGATTCAGCTCAACAGTGTCAATGTCTAGTTTCCCAGTGTGCAGAATCTGCAGGACCTCCTGAGCATTATTGGCCTGCAGGGCCTCCAGGAACTGTTGCTTCAGCTGTTTGACAGCCAGTTGTCTGGGGCTCAGCTCCTCCATGAGCTCACTAAAAGAGAGGACTCGCTCTCCGCGTGCCACTGCCAAACCAGCCGGCCAGTCGGACACTAACGTCCTCCACACAGCATGGAGGAGATTGGAAATAAAGGCACAAATGGTAAAGATGAAAGTCTCAACCATACCCACAACGGAAGGCCTCCATGAGCCCAGCCATCAGATATGAGAGGTTTATGAGGAAGGAAGATGGAAATGAAGTAGAAGGAGAAAAAAAGGCAACAAGTGACACGAGGGAGAAATTAGACCTGGAGTGAAATTAGGGTGAATATAAATAGAAAGGAGAGAGGGAGGGACTGCAGAGCTACAACTGACTGTGATGACTCCATGTCAGCCAGTCTGCTCAGATGTCCACTGAGAAGTGGATGGCCACATGGTAAAAATAACATGTCATGTGATTATGGCATGCAGTTTTGGAGAGAGAGCTGTTTATCTTTTACTGCCCTATTCTTCTATCTTAAAGGGACAGTTCAGCCCCAAATCAAAAATACACCATTTCTCCTCTTACCTGCAGTGCTATTGACCCATCTAGGTTGCTTTGGTGTGAGTCGTGAATATTGTGGAACTAAATAGTAAATCAACTTGTGGTGCTCAAAGCACCCAAAAAATACCATCTGAAAAACTCAACAGCAATGTCTCTTTTGAGAAAGCATGACCCTATTACTTGAGATGATCTACCGGCCTTGTTGTGAGTTTAAAGTCGGAACTATTATTGTTTTTGACCGAACTACATCTGCCAGTGGCATCACTGTACAGACAGAAAACCTACATCTACTCATGGATGAGAAACTAGCTAACTAAGCTAGCTAACGCTAATACATATTTTTTAAGATTGTGAACTATCAGGTTTACATTGACAAAATATAAACTGAGAAAAACAATAAAGTAACAATCATAAGGGTCATAAAATGTTTGGGGTTTTTTTTGACTGCAAGTGACAGATTTCTGTCTCTGGCTAACAAATTAACACTGAAACTCAGGAAGAGAAAGTCAGACAAGTGGTGAAAAAAGTAAGAAACAAACTATGGACAGTGGCTGCACATTTTATTCAGTGTGACAGGTAGCTGCCCTTTCAAACTTTTTTCTAGAATGCGAAAAGAGAGCAGGGTAATGACAAAAGAAGGAGGAAGGGGAGGAGAAGCACAGCTTTTGAGAAGAGTGAAAGCATGGTTAGCAGTTTGTGGCGATTATCTTTTGCTCTTTATGCACACGAAAGACAAACCCTTCCAGACACGACTCAAACACATGTGTATCTGTTGCCTGCCAGGAGCAACAGGGTCTCATCCATAGTCAGTAAAGCACGTAGAAAATATCCGGAATCACATTTTGGCCTCAGGTGGGACCTTTTAGCCTCCTCAGACAAACTGTGCACACACACGGACAAAATAGAAAACAAGGCTTCTTTAGGATTCTTACAGCGTATTGCTCTCAGTGTTTTACTATACATACAAAAGAGTCAAAGGAGTGCAGTCGGCTGACTGACTCGACGGGGGGAGGGGAGGCAGGTATCCACAGAAAGGTTCAAGAGTTACAAAATTTTCCTAAGAACACGTCATGAGCAGTGTATTGGACTAGCACTACTGGAGCAGCACTATGGTTGTATTAAAGGAAAACCACAAGCACGATGGGAAAGTTTTACTGTGTTTTCTTCAAATCCTCCATTCGACAACCATTGGAAATCACTTTTCATGAACAGTTTTAATTATGTTTTGGCAATAGGAAGTAATCATACAATTCTGGATAAATCATTATTAGGTGTTAATAATACTCTTATTTTGTATAAGTTATCATAAACAGTAGTCAGTTGCTTCATTAAATACAGAAATAAATAAATAATAACATTAAGAGATCAGTGATACCTGTGTTAATGTGGCATTGCATGGAGGTATCTGTAACTATTCTTCTTGTTCTTAACAGTGCACCAGGCAGGGCCCTTGTAGGACAAAAAGGGACTCAAATAACCAGAGCTGCCTTAGTTTTTTTATCACGGTGACACTGGAGTCTCTATATTTCATGTAAACCTACGGAATGATTCTCGGGAATGATAAAGAAGTAACACAGGGAACACGTCTCTCAGTGAGCTTCATAATCCTAAAACAAAGAATTGCATAAAATACATATGTCAAAATAATTTCAAAGGTATATTCTTTTAAATCTAACAAGTTAATCAAAAATGTTAAGTCTTACTGAACCGGTTTCATAAGAAAATCAAAACTATATTGCATCTATCAGGTGCAATTTCCAGTGTAACACCAGTAGTACGATTATTTTTTAAGACAATTTCCGGACCCACTGCACGTGTCCTTCTATATGGCAGCATTCCTAAATATTATTCCAAAGTAATTTGCATGGTGACCTGTCATTTTAATGAAAGAAACAATAATAGACAATTAGAAATGTTTAGTCTACTGTATGTGTTTCGACACTCACACAGAAGCGGGTAGAGTTCAGAAAAATTCTACTACTCTAGAATTTCTAAAGGCAGCGGCGGGGTATTACTTTGTTATTGAGAGAGGATATAAAAAGAGGTCAAAAGCAGGTTACAAGTGGAGTCAAAGCAACATTATGCATATAAGCAGGAAGCTTCATTTTAACTTTTTTTGTTGTTGTTTTTGTGGTACGGGATTGGTAAGATACAAATTTCATGATTATATTGTACCTGAAGTCTCCATTAGAACCAGTCCAGTGAGCACAATATGTCCTTGTCGTCATTCATACTTTGTGAATTGCTTCAGTATGGTACATGTATACTGTAAGGAGCATTGGACAAGCCAGAACAGAGGTTAAATTTACAGTGTTTGCACTTCCAGTGTTCATTTGTTTCTCCCTCCTCAGTTCCAGTGTTGCCTTCTTCAGTAGTGAGAGTAAGCAGCATGGGGACACCCAGTGGTGGGAGATGAATACTGCCTCATATGTTCCACCACACAGGCTCGACCTGTATGTGAGAGACTCCGCTGATCTATCTAGCTGAACAGGATATACACAAGTCTATCAAAATGGCACGTCAGACATATTAGTATCTGTATTCATCGCTGTACATGTACATGGTCGTCATGTCTAAAGGTGCTGTGGTGGGTAACACAGACGGCTCTGAAGATGATATGGGATGAGGATGAGGTGCACTTTCACAGACTTACTCTGGATAGGAATAAATAAACCCCATTTACAGCAATAAACAGCAAAAATAAATAGAACTGAGTAAATTCTTAAAATGGCTAAAAACACAGGGTGGGCGTAAAATGAGGCAAATGAATGAGCGGGGTAGCATCCTATTATCCAACTGCTCGTTTTGGTTTAATTTGCTTGGTGAAAAAGTCACTCCACAATGTCCGACAGTTGGGTGTGTAGCTCCACCACTGAGAACTATTGAACTACTGAGTAGGCGTCCCTCAGGGTTCACTTTTGGGGCCTCTTGACGTTCCGTTTCTCGAGATGCTACTTGGTGTGGTGCTACAGTAAAGCAGGAGGTGATCTAAGAGTTCACTTCATTCCGTCGCGCACTCTTTGCGCACCTCTCTCTGCTGCTGCTGCTCCAGCTCTCTTTTCCGTAGCTTCTCCCGCTGTTTCTCCACTTTCTCTCGGTTCCTCTTGGCCTTCTCCATCAGGACTTTAAGGTCTTTGATCTTTTTCTTGATCAGGGCACGGTCCTGGGAAGAAGTAACTCCAAGGGCCTGAAAGAAATGAGTATTGATATTACATCTGTGTCCGTTTGTTGGTCAGTTTGTCAGCAGGATTACACAAAAACTACTGAACAGATTTCCATGAGACTTGGATGGAGGATGGGTCTCAGCCCAAAATGGACCCCATAACTTTTGGTGAGGATTGGGATAAAGGGACGGATACAGGAATTTTTATTCTCACTTTCTTTAACATTGTGTTTTTTTGACATTTTTGATCATTTCTCAGGGAATAACTTGTGGAACTTGACGGAAAAAAAATCAGGCATATTTAGTGCAATTTGATGCAGATCCTAGATCTGGTGAGCCTTAATTACTGTGAGCAGTAATGGGTGTTTTAAAATTTAGAGTGACGCTTGCTCTCTCTAGGGGTGCATGCGTCGCAGAGCAAAAATAATTACAGCAATAAAACAAAGTGTTAAATTAAATAAAAGTCAATAAATATATAAAATAAATTAAGACAATTCATTGAATAAACATGATAGCTGACCTTGAGCTCAGGGCTCTCCAGCTGTAGCAGCTGTTCTCCATCTATGTTTTGGGCAGTGAATTCTGGGATATGGTGTTCTAAGTTGAGGCCCGTGAGCCAGCGGGCCACTTGCTGGGAGGTCCACTCTGTGATGCTGCAGCTCTGCCACTGATACTGCTTTGAAAACTGAGCCTCGTCGAGGATCTGAATAAATACAATAGAGAGAGACAGACGGGGGCAGTGAGAAAGAGGCAGAAAACTTTCCAACTCGAACATATTTAACTGTGTTTAACCGTGTACTAACAGTGAACCTTCTACAGAAGGCTTAATCACAACGCTTGTTAACATTTAATGAGTTCAGATGAAATCAACAACACATTCAACACATTTCCCAAGTGACAGTATCCTGTAGCGACACATATCACCCTGCGGGACACGTAGAGAAAAATTCACCATGAATGATGCGTGGGAATGAGACGCAGACAAATGGCCTACACTCAGCGGACACAAAAACACGCATGCAGTAACACACAATCCTCTGGAGGCCTGTAGCCTCAGCCTCACCTCATCATCTATCATATCCAGGCTCTGAATGTGGCAGCATTGGAAACAAAAGAAGATGACTGGCTTGTTAGCAGAGAAAAAAACAAAACAATATGGCTTTCACTACGGCAGCCTCAGCCAGCGTTTGAATACAATGAGACTTAAGTGGAGCGTTGATTTGTAGCTTATTGTTTTCTGCCAGAGGAATGTGAGAGAAGCTGCAGAGAAATCCATAAAGATTATAAATGGGGGCACAAATGACACAAATGAAAAAAGAATAAAGAGGTGCATTGTGGGAGAAAATGTATAATGTAGCTGTTGCTTGCATTTAAATGTTTACTTTACAACAAATGACCTGACAGATGCCTAAATTTTTTAGTTCATTTTCATACTGTTTAACTTTGTTTATATTTGGCGGACCCTGCCACCTTTCTAGCTCCAAACTGTTCCGGGAATCTTATTATCCTCCGAGAACAGCTTGTTTACTCAGTTAAGGAAAAGATAAATACTTCTGAGTTTGTATTACTACCTCATTCATATTGTAAATATTAAATTTCTGCGATTGCCTTTCTTCTCTAAAATTATATATTGCCCCTTAAAAATAATATTGCAATATCTTTAGGCTCTTTTGCGATACACAGTATTTATCTAGATAATTTGAAATATTCTCTAAAGCACTTTATAAATGTTAGGACTGGGTGACATAATCAAATATCAAAATATTTTTGATCAAATAACTCAATATTGTAGGGATGACTATTGGTAGTTTCACAAAATATTAACACAGTGTTAGAGTTTTGATAAATAATCATCCGTAATGTGGATATAATGATTATTTGGAGCTATCATCACCTTGCCAAAAGGTGAACTTATATTTTAAATATTAAATATTAAATATAAATATTTTAAGTTTGTGTACCTCGTCTGAGGAGAGCATCAGCGTCTGCGATCGTCCCGATGTCTTCGCTTCATTTAGCAGCCCGCTGATCTCCGCTGAGCTGCTGCTGCTGGCACTCAGATCATCGTTCAAAGTGGGTCCCTGAGAAATCAACAGTGCACTTATAAGACTGGTGGTGAGAGCCAACTGGCTCTGAGGCTGAATTGAGTTGATTAGATGGAGTGCTGCTCTATTTCAATTTCTTAAACAGGGAGATTTAACGAGGAGTGAATGAATCAAGAGAATCAAGACTTTTCCTCTGAGCATGCAACACGATGACTTATGTGCTTCTTCCTAATATTTGACAGTCAATAAAAAGTACATTAGACTAACATATTTAAGATGTTTGATTGACTTGAAGAAGGCAGGGTTGTGCACGTCCCTCATTTTTAAGACGTCCCATTATGGCGGAAACTGTGAATGTGATTAGTGGCTGGAAATGATTGAGCTGGATGCTCTCCAACTCCAAAAATCCCTCTATCTCTCCTCCTCTCCCTCCCTCTGTGTGTCCTTGTGAGTGTGTGAGAGTGTGGACACTGATGGAATTACAGTATTAAGGTCCAGGACGTACGCTGAAACATCCAGAGACAAGCTGCTGCCGGGAAATCAGATGAAGGTCAAAACATCATGTTTAAACTAATAGTGTGTTGTACCTCCTTTTATCAGTTTATCCATTGTTCCTCTGAGTAAAAGAGATTTACTGGGACGTCGAAAAATTACATTTATATAAGATTCTGAGTTAAACGTGTAGAGCTTTGTCTTACATTTAGCTATACAGTGTAGCTGGAGGGAGTTCTTTGAATCTCAGTGCTGTCTGAGGTGAGACTAATCTTGCAAGTTCAGATTTTGAGCTTTTGGGGCTGAATCCTTACTTAAAAGCTCAACAAAATTATTAATGGGCATACATTATCGTCTGATGTGCACTCATATTAGGCTGAGAGCATGTCCTTGGAGAGAGAATACAGAATCAAAAATAATCTCCAGTCCTGGTAACCACATCTGATTTGACACTGGATTAGAAAAAGTTTTCATGCAAATTCCTCCACTGCAACAAATGTCCATGGTAACAGCATTAATCACATCGTATCAGTATTACATGTAACTGATTCAAGATGATTTATGCAACAAACAGATTTGCACACTTGGGAACAGATATTTCCACAAATTTGGAATTGAATACTTAAGGTACAGTTCACCCAAAAATGAAAAATACACTTTTTTCCTCTGTTTAACCATCTAGATTGTTTTGGTGCGAGTTGCCAAGTTTTGGAGATATTGGCTGCAGAGATATAAACTGTCTCTTGAATAGAATGGAACTAGAAAGAATTTGGCTTGTGGTGCTCAAAATGCCAAATAATTACATATGGAAAACTCAACAGCAATGTGTCTTTCCAGAAATCATGACCCGGTTACTCCACAGGCCTTGTTCTTGGCAGTTTCATGTAGGAACTATTTTCTTCCTACTGAACTAAACCTGACAACTGTATTACCGCTCATGGACAGGACGCTATCTACCTTAGCTAACTAAACTAGCTAACGTTACAGCTCAGCTGAGGAGGACGCCATTAATGTTTACATTCTGCACTGTCACAAGCACGAGCCTCTCATCCACGAGTAGATGCACGGCTCCTATTGTATGTCTTTTTGATTTTGAGGTGAACTGCTCCTTTAAAACCGGCCATACGATTGCCAAACGGACATTTTTTACAGACAGTTGAGAGATATTTAGGATCAAGAAGGCTTACTGATTGATTTTCTTGCGATTATCAATGCAATCACGCATTTCTATAATTGCAGTACAATAATTCCCTTGTTAAAACAAACCCTGTTTACCTCTTAGAGAACCAACTCATTTTCATTTCAGTGGATTGAGGTGTATAATGGAACAAAACACAACAGAATACAATACCAAGTAATATGAATAGGAGAAGAAGTGGGGCCATGAAAGGAAGGTCTGTTCAACAAAAATAACATCATAAGAAAACTTGTCATTAAACTTCCAGTATGTGAGTATAACTGTATACTGTCGGTCTGGCAAAAAGCCTGCTCTGACTGGAGGGCAAAACAAAGTGTCCTTTAATGTCCTCACTGTATAGTATCTGTCAAGTGAATCATTATTTGCTGGATTTACAGTTGCCAGACGTCATGTACCTTGGCCTTGAGTTTCTCTGGGCTGTCCTCTGCTGACGGCTCTGTGGAGCTGAGAGAGAGAGAGAGGGAGAAATGGAGGGAGGGAGTAATTAGATAGAGGTCAGTGGTGACGATTACTGTACTGTATCACACTTTCATGAACAGTTTCAGGACCTGAACAGCAGCAGGAAAATAACACTGGTAAACTGATGGAATTGTTAATTACCTGTTTCCAGGTGAGGCTCTGGGATCTTTAGATTTCCTGAGGGAGGATCTGAACGGGACAAAAGGTAGAGTGAGAAAACATATTAACTGTATGTATTCTGCTGAACATTGAAATATGAATATGTCACCCATATTGTCTAGTTTTCCTCATTACTAGTACAACTCTGACAGTGTTAACCCTTTGAAATAATAAATTACACTCTGTATCCTAAAACATGTCATTCCACTATTTAACTTCTTACCCAGGGTCCAGAGCTTGTCTGTGATCGTCCAGACTGTGAGCGGGGCTCGACACTGCAGGAGAGTGAGAACCTGCGATCACAAACACCCCATATTGAGGTTACTCCTACTCCTAATTGATGAGCTTACATAGCAAACACAGACGTATGTTAATGAGAGAAATTTAGTACATGATGTAGTGAGGGTGCAGGTGTACTAACCGTCCTGCAGGGCTCCTGCGGTGGACGGCGGGTGCAGCGTTCGTCTGGGGGAGCTCTCTGCACTGCCAGGCCCTCTGAGGACCGCGGCTCCTCCATCACAAGAGGCCACACTACGAATCGAACCGGAACGACTGTGCGCTGGACTGCCGTGCCCCTCTGAGACCTAAAGAAAGATGTAAAGATGAAGCAAATTGTAGAGAAGGGAGAAGGAAAAGTAATTTGAAAGCGAGGAAAGCAAGGGTTCAGAAGCGGTCACAGAAGTGCAATCAAAGTAAAACTGATGCGAACAGCCAGAGCGGCAGACTAATCTGAAAGAAGTCACTTGACATACTTTCACCATTTTCTAATTCCTCGCCCTCTTTTTCCCTGGAAGCCTCACGCTGCCTGCTTTCTGTGTCCCTGCCAATTCTGATCCACTTTTCCCGAGTTGTTTATCCGATCTGAACTCGGTCCTGCTCTAGCTGAGTTAAGTGACAGCATTAGCCAGACGAGAGCCTCTCATCCAGAGAAAAAAGACTGTGGCTGTTATTATCACACTGGGAGAGACAATAAGTTGTGACAGACTCAATTAGTGCCACAGAGCAAAACACGGCAATTAATCCATTAAGGGGATAAAGTGGAATGGACAGGGGTTAAAGACACACAAACAGGCTTATAGACAGACACACACAACACACACACTGATCAAACACCTTGTGGTGAAATTAAATGACATGTCGAACGTGAGAATATTCTAATCAGAATAATGGAGCTTGTTTTATTAAAAATCACATCTGATTAATATTTCATCAGAATGATGTTGCTAATGATGCTGTGTTTGCATGTATGTGTGTGTGTTTGTGTGTGTGTTTTAATACAAACCTCTCCCTCGGTGGAGCTGATGCTGTCTCGGGCGACTCCCCTGTAGCTCTTCTTTTTGCTCGGTGAATGGGGAGAGCCCTCCCTCAAGTCTAGAGTCACACACACACACACACACACACACACACACACACACAAAGAAAAGAAAGTAAAAAACAACTGTGATTTAGCTGACACGTTCATCAAATTATTCGTCCATTAATTATGTGCATGTTTTTAATTTTTCTTCCCACTCTTATTAAGATGCACTTGAGTCGACCTGACCCCGGTGTTGACATCCCCATTAAATAAGTCTATTAAAAATACATCAACTCAGTTAAAATATCAAGTCTTGCCTGCAAAGTAACACTATTAATTAGGCAGGCAATTATCATTTTTATGTTCATTTCTTGAGAGCAGAGGGAAATGCTGTCAGTTGAAACAAAAACTGAAATCGCTTAAATTTGAAAGATACGTTTGTCTTCTCCTCCCACATTCTCCCTCTTTCTCCTTTATATCCTGTTTCAGCCATCTCCCTCAGTCAGTCCCCTTTTTTTTAATATTGCATAATGGGCTGCATTATTCGCATCAATGCAGATTCAATCACTTTGCTACCCCGTCTGCACCGCACAGTATCAGATACGGCACTTCTCCGTGCATGCTCCGTTCTGACAGATGCAGCCGGTGAAATAAAGCCAGCCGAGCTTAAAAAGACTGGAGGAGAACAAAGGCAGACAGATGTGCTCAAAAGGGATTACGTGTTTGTTGTTTTGTTTCCGGTGGGCCAAAATGACGCTACAGTCAGGGGGGAAAGTGCGTGTGAGGGTTAAGACGAGGAAGGAGAGGAGGATGCGTGCCTTA
Source organism: Pagrus major (assembly GCF_040436345.1). Taxonomy (NCBI): domain Eukaryota; kingdom Metazoa; phylum Chordata; class Actinopteri; order Spariformes; family Sparidae; genus Pagrus; species Pagrus major. Next base: position 11,246,958 of record NC_133217.1, on the reverse strand, counting down.
AGTGCCTCACTCTGTGCGTATGTAATGCATTTTGAGTGTGTGTAGTAAGAGTTTATGTTTACAACAAACATAAACTCTGAGAGCAATTTTTGTCCTTCAAAGGGCAAGAATGGTCGATGAACTGCTGGGGCAAAGAAAAGGTAAAGGGCAACGTTGCTCTGTTGAATCCACGGATTTAGAAAAAAAAAGGGAACCAAACAAGAGTTTGCTGATGCTATCCTGCTGACTTTAAAATTCAACTTATTCCTATTTAATAAGTTGCTTCCCTTATCACTGTTAATGAGGGCACGCCAGAAAAAGTTAGAGAGCCACTGCTTTAATTAAACAAGAAATGCAGTAGGGCACCTTGCGTATCAGACATAAATACATGTACTTTGGAATATGTTTTGGATAATGTGCTTACACTCTAACTTGCTGATAGATAAAAGAAAAAATCGGTACTGCTCTCTTCAGCCAGTACTACTAGCTACAGCCAGTGCTCTGTTAGCTTAGCTTAGCACAAACACTGGGAGCAGGGAGAAATCACTAGCGTTACTCCATTGATAAAATCTGCCTACCAGCCCCTCTGAAACTCACTACTTAACACGTTGTTAGTGTAATCTGTACAAAAGACAGGAAACCAGCAGTGATTTCTGGAAGTCAATGCACCCCACCAAGAAACAGTTCCGCACATAACCCTCTTATAAAACCACAGGTTGTTATTAAACTTTCTCCTCTGTACAGATTAAACAAATGAGATTTAACCTGTTAATTAGAGAGCTTTTGAGGTGCTGACCGGCTGAGTATGTTACTTCTGGACAGAGCCAGACTAACTGTTTCCCCCGGTTTTCAGTCTTTATGCTAAGCTAAGCTAACAGAGGTGAGAGTTGTGTCAATCTTGTCATGTAACTCTTGAACAAAACAGCCATTTTAGGTGTAGAACTATCCTTCTGAATTGTACAAACATAACGATGACCCTGTCCCCTCACAAACAAACCTCTGGCTTGTGCTGCAGCCCTTTTAGGACTGTACTGCTGAGCGCTCAGCCTTTCAGCACTGTTGCTGTTGTTGTTGTTGACCTGGATGCCGTTCTGCTTCATCAGCTGCATTAGCTCTGACTCTAACGCTGCGATCTGTGGAGGGACAAGAACAGATCAATGTTAATCAGCCGGAGGCTTTTACCTGTCAAAACAGCTGCTTTGAAGCATGGAAACAAGTGGCCTACATGATGAGGAGCACATAATTCATCTTTTGATTCCATTTGGAAATACTTAAGTGTCTCACAGTGGTCAGCCAAGTGCACATGAATAGTGTTTGACTCTACACCTCATTTGATCATGTTTAGTTAAAGCCTCCCGTCTCGCCCTTGGCTTAAATTCAAGATTATACTCTTTCCTCACCACTCTAGCCTGAGCCACACTTCACCACTCACCCTTAGCAATGCAGTGCAGTCGGAGAATGGATGCTCAGTGTGCAGAATAATAGCAGGGTACAGTCGGGTTGACTGCCCATTCAACTGTGGGGCAAGGCCTGAGACTTGAGGAAAAATCTACCCAACTGTCATCTTTTTAGACTAGGAAAACAAAAAATCAATACAGAGTGTAACAAGGGAGCTGACCAGGGGCCAAAGTGCTGTCATTGTCTGAAGAGCAGGAAAGCTTTCTCTATGTGGGAGAAGTGGTACAGATATTTCAGATGCTCATGATCACGTTAATCACTGGAATGAGTTTCTGAAAAACGTGCAAAACCCAATAATCTTGATCATTAAGCACTGAGAAGTACTGCAGCGCTCATGAGTATATTTTCACTTCAGGGCTGGCTTCTTTTGACAGAGGTCAATCCTGCAGACAGACAAAACAACTAACAACATAGACAGGCATGCAGAGAAGGATAGAGGTGAGAGACGGACATGTTAAACTTCAAATAGGGTTCTGTATTCTCATATTTAAGGACTTTTCAAGGGCTTTGCATGCCCAATTACCTCAAATTCAATGACCCCAAAACAGCATACTCTGAGACACGGATCAAGGTTAATTACTTTTACAACACCAGGAATAATAAGTAGGATTTACAGAAGCCCAAAGACAACAAATAAGAGTGAGAGGCTTGAATGTGTGAACACTTCTCAATCTGAAAAACTGCTCGGGACACACATGCAGACAGCAGAACGTAGCCTATTTACTAATGTTAAGTAATAAAAATATCCAAAGAACTTTCAGTGACCCCTGTCAATAATCCAAAACTTTCAAGGCATACATGTTCCCCCACTCTAATTCACACATGATGGAAACCCAGTTAAAAACATCTGCTTTACCCTGACTTGCAGTCCCTGGATCTCAGCCAGGTGAGCTTTCTCAGCCTCCTCCAGACGCTTCCTCTCCGCATCCTCCTTCTGGATGAACTCCACCTCTCTGGAAAGACAAGAGGGAGGGCAAAACATAAATGTGCTGGTGTGTGTTAGCGCAGGAGATACACTCTCAGTATGTGTGGGTTTGCGTGTGTGTGTTCTGCCATGTGTGACGAGGCCTGCCTCTCGCTCAGCTGCAGCGATAAGGGAGCCGAGGTTATTTCAGGATTTTACTGTGACTCAGTTCACTCTGACCCAGCTGTTCTGGTGAACACAGACATATCTACACTTAAAACACACACACACACGCACACATACATAAATTTGCATGCCTAAGAAAATTCTGCCATTTCCTCATGCCTGCTTTGCCCTTGGTCTGTGGGCTCGCTGTCTTTTCTCTCTACAGATCAGCATGGAGCGTTTGTTTCATCAGTTAGCTTCCGTTTGGCCTGCAGGGCCAGAGCCAATTAGAGGCAGTCAGACTGGAGCTGAGCTGGAGAGGTTGTGATGGGACTGACCAAAGAGATCAACCCAGTGAAAAGCAGGAGGGCTGCGCTGCATTAGAATGGAAACACAGCTCTTACTGTTGAAATGGGACAAGACTCAGCCTATAAAAAGAGCTGTTCTGCCACTAGATAATGTCTTTTCTACTCATTGAAGAAAGTGAGGCTGTAAAAAGAATAATGAAGGAATTCATCTAAAATGATTAACTAAAGTGCATGTTTATTGGCAGGTTTGATTGAATGAACTCATTCAAGAAAAGGTTCAAGTGTACGAGTTGTAATAAACATGAAAATGGTCATTCATTTGAAGCTGTGATGTGCCTCTCTCAGCAAGTGAAAGAGTCGGAGGAGAAGAGGAAGTTTTCTGACTGCATTATGCTCCATGAAACTATTTCAGTCAAAGCAAATGAACAAAAACTCATTAAAGACGCACTAACTGAAGCTGCCTACGATCAAAACAGGTTAAGTCAAGTCAAAGCGTTTATTGTCATATGAACAGTTAAAGAATGCACTGAATACAATGAAATTCTTCCTCTGCTCTCCACTCTGAGTGCCTTCAATGACACGTAATGTATAAAAGTAAAGAAATATAAGAAAATAATAAGATAAAATGATATCGTGAGAGATAAAGAAAGAAAAGCAAAGAATAAAGTATCCGGAGCAACATTATTTAGGATACACACAAATATACAGTATCTGAGTAAAAGGTAAGAGTGAGTTAAAGAGAAGATCAAGGAGGCTGTTTACATCAAACTCTGACATATATGACCTGTTTTCACCAGTTCCATGCTGCAAACTCCATCCCAGCTCGAGATGTGATTGAAAGCTCTGGAAAAAGCTTGTTAGTCGACCTTGAGTTAAGAAGCTTTAGTCTCGTCCTGTCTGCTGTACTTAACACTGAGGTTAAAAGGCAAAACATACGACTGCACAAATTCTCACTGGAATTATCTCATTTTTTGCAAACAAAAATGCCATCAGAATCATTTGAAACGTGCTATAGTCGCATTAATCCCTCCTTCCCCAATCATAGATTATGGTGACCAGTTTGACCCAGGTCTACTCACTTCTGCTGGAAGTCCTTGATGAGTTTCTTGGCTTTGTTGTACTTCTTCTCCAGTGCCCCGTACTGCGCCTGGGCCTCCTTCAGGTGTTCGTTGACTGTGTGGCACAGGGTCTGCGCCTCGATCCAGTAGCTCTCCAGCTTCAGCATCCTCTCCTTGTTCTCCTCGATGCTGGCCTTCAGCTGGCTCTTCTCTTTCTCCCAGCGCTGCTTCTCCCTCTCCACTGACGCCAACTGGACAGGGACAAAAAAACAACTTTAGTTAGGCAAAAATAACACAATATAAACTGATCAGATTGATAAAAATACAGACAAGTTTAATAAAAGTACAGGCAAGTTTAAAATCAATGTAATAAAATCACTAAAAGCACCATAAAACTGATCAGCTAGAAGCAGTAGAAAATAGAACAGTCTTTTTCTCACAGTTGAGGTAAGTCTTAGCTCCAGGGATAACTGATTCCAGCGGTTTCACCATGTTTGGTTTTAACTCTGAGCAGACCCAGCAGATGTGAGAGACCTGCCCGACTTGTACTCAGTAAACATATCTGTGAAATGTTTTGGGCCCAGACCACTGAGTGACTTACAGACAGGGTTGGTAGGGTTCCTTTAAAAATGTATTCAGATACAGTTACATACTAATTACCTGGAATATTTGAGAAATCTGTTCTCTCTTTTAATATTCTTGCAGCAGCGTTCTGAATGAGATGTAGTTATGTAATGGTCGTATTGGGGAGGCTAGTTAGAAGTGCATTACAGTACGCGAGCTTGCAAAGGATAAAAGCATTATGATCTTTTCTAAATCTTGCTTGGACGTGTCAATTTCCAATTTATCAATGTAAGCCATTAACCTTGCAGAAAAAGAAATGAACTTGGTGCTCTCACTGTCTTAACAGACATTTGCGACTATACATGCAATGACAGACTTTTTATATATTAGGTACAAGTGCAAAGTTAGCCTCTTCAAATAAGCTTGATTGATTTCTACATTTGCAGCAGAAACAGATTCCTTACCAGCAATTCTTTTGGTAAACTAATCTGCTATGAACAACATCCGTTCCTAAAGCTTTCCAACCAAACATGACCCCCCTGCCTCCCCTGTTGTCCTGACACCACTCCCACACTCACTTACAAATAGTTTGACCTCTGACAAACTTCTGCCATTTGCATCCACAACCAGCACCAATGGGTGGCATCAGTTTTAATCCCTTACCTTGTTTTTGAGCTTCTGGATCTCAGCCTCGGTCACTGTGTGTTTGATCTGAAGCTGTTGGGAGCAGAGGCGGAGGAGAGAGAAGACAGGAGAGAAAAGAGAGGGCGGTCAGATAATCAAGTGCATGGCTGCGCAGGCTCTCTCCGCTGTCGATACAGTGTGACTGACGGAGGCAGCCGACCCCATCCTACCCCTGACAGCATCCCAGCTCCGGCGCTGACACACACTCTCAGAGGAGAGGCAAAGAGAGGCAAGAGATAGAACGATAGAGATACTGGAGATTAATATCTAGATAGCTTTAAAAAGTCATTTGACACAGAATTACGTTTTATAAGTGTAACATGGAAGATAGATGGAGTTGGAAATGGAGAGGAAGCGACAAAAGAGTTATGGATGGAAGATGAGATGAGCAGTCATTTAGAGGCAGACACGGAGGAAGATAATGACGAGCAGATATAAAAATGAGATGGAGAGAAAGAGCTGGATATGGAACCAAAGAAGTGGAAATAGGAGCAAATTAGGGCTCTAGTAAGTAAGGCAGAAACAGAAAAGAGGGGAGGAAGTTTGAAGATTAACAATGACCGTACTTTCTTTTAACTTTTGAAGTCTGATTTTTTTTTTCCCACATTAAAGGATAGGTTTAGTCCATCCTAGAAACAATAGCCTGTATGAACATTAGGGGCAACAGCTTTTGTGTGTTCTTATCATTCCTCCTGTTATAATCCCGTCCTAATTGGCCTTTAATGAACGAGTAAGAGTAAGTGGACAAAATCCACATTCCTCGTCTGTGCAAAAACACATTCCACAGTTATTATTATTAAGCTTCAACACCAGAAAAAATGGCACTCCAAAAGTAAGTAAAAAACAAACAAACAATGAATACAAGATGTTTGTTGCCTGTAATAAGTAAAGAAAATTCTGCCACTGGAACAAGTGAAAATTACCCAAGAAATGGTCACATTAACGCACTGAAGTGCTACTTTCTGGGATGACTGTGTCTTATATAAAGTGTAATGAGATATTTTTGACAAATTAGACAAATAAACTTGGTAAGATTGCAGTGAACAGTCTGAGTGAGTCTGTAGCTTCAAAAGTCTTTCTAGTAACAAATTCCCACATTCTGTTACGATCGCTCTGCAGCGCAGAAAGCAACACTTGACACCTTTTCATTCAAGTTTTTCTTCACAAAACGAGGACTTTGGATTTCTGGATCACTCCCACTGGAAGCAGCATACAAGGGTGCTTTTGAATGTCAAGTATGTCTCAATCTACGTACATATGGACATGAGTACTGTTTTAAGACAGACTTGAAATAAAGTTGAACCTCTCCTTTAAATAAGTACATTTACAGTTAGAATACAATTTTGCTCACAGTCTGTATCTGCTTGTTCAAAGTGAATTGAAGCTTTATGATGCTTAAAACCAAGTTCCATGTTTCTTCTGGCTACACTCTTACATCAAACTGAAATCTTTCAAATACATTGGCATAGTTTTAAACACATTTCCTCACAGCTCAGCAAATCATATTTGGCATTTTTGCTATTCTTGACATCTTGTTTAGAGTTTGGGGTGTGATCTTCTCATGAAATTACTTCGAAATGTTAAGTTTTATCCCCCTTTTTTTTGTTAGTGACAGTAATTACACAAACACTGTCTACGTGCTTTTTTGAGACCATCGCCACTGCCGTAGTCCTAGTTGCTGTAGCCCACCCTGTCGCTACGGTTTCTCCCCCTTCGGCTCTGGCAAACCAATCTTTGCTTGTTGCTACCAGGGCTCCACAGCGTGGAAGGTCGCCGCAGACTTCAGATTTAAAAACTTCACTTTAATGAGAAATACCAAGAGATTTATCTGCCGGTGATGTGAGACCTTGTTTGGCAAGAGACTGAATGTAATGGAAGTCCATGTTGACGTCTGCAGGCTTAATTAAATTTGATCAATAGTTTTGAAACGATTTGCATAACATAAATACGATACTAAATTCAAGTTTTAAAAGCTTATAACAAAGCAATAACAAGATGACAGCTTCTTAAAGAGCCTCCCACCTTCTTAATATTGTAAATATCACATACAGTATTGAACGCATGACATTCACTGTAAGATTACAGAAAGAAAAGGGAGAAGAGTGTTGGGCTTAATGGGTTACATACCTGGCTAATGAATAACTGAAACTATGGTGGGTGTGACTATCAAACAGAAGTGAATGTAAATGAAATGGTACCATTTTGTGGCGAACAACTCCTGTGTATATCTTTCAGTGTAATCATGTGACCTCATGTTCCCCGTGTTATAAAACAGAGAAATAAATTGAAGAAAAATGTGAAGTGTTCGACAGTTTCTGATGGGAAGGGCGGTGGGTTCTGGTGTGAGCATTCAGCCGTGTGTGTGCCCAGGAAAGTGTAAGTAAATCAGTCAGTAGTGCGTCTGTGTTGACTGAAAGGCATTTATGATGACTCTTGCCTCCAGAACATAGTTCAAAACATCATCACAAAGTAAATGGACTTGAACAGCAGCAGTGGGTAGTAACATTTTTTTAAAGGACATTAAAAAGATAAAAGAGAGATTTTAAAAGAGATTTGTTCACTGTCGAACTACAAGAACATTTTTACTATCACATTCTCATGCTGTCGTTTGTTTCTTAAAGGCTTATTTCCCAGCTGCCTGGCTTCTTCTTTGCTGTGGGTGTGTAAATGCAGCAAGGAAGACGTGGGAAATGGAGAGCCCTTTAAACGAAAAAAGGTAAAAGCTACACAATGGGAGAGAGAGGTCAAGATCCCCAGAAAATGGAACAAATGTACACATCCTGTGAGCAGGGATTACATTATAGCTTCACTAGATATCCCCAGTGGCGCCTGCGGTGCAGCTGAAGCCATTTGTTAAATGTGTCATACAGCTATTGTGGCAGTCTGCAGAAGGGCTCAAGTGTTACGCTGCCAAAAACTGTGCGGGAGTGTTCAATCAATATCAGCAGCGTCTCTGCAGCCAACAAAAGCATAAATGAGTTAACAGCCGGTGATTTCACTTTTCCATTTAATAGCTGTGCATTTTAAGGCAAGTTCATTGTAAGCGATGGCAGCAAAAGTTCAACAAAAATGGGTTTCTATTCTCATAGGCCGGTTGTTTGAAGAGCTGCCAAGATCAGGATACGAATCGATTCAAACACAAGTTTAAGTGTCCGCTCTTTCTCCTCATGTGTGGGTTTTAAGCAAACACAGGTAATTAGAGTTGAAATCTGCACAGGTTTTACATCGCGTTTGTGTTCACGCCTCTAATCATCCAGATTAGGAATTAGGGAGGGTAAGCGGATCTTAGATCTTGACAAAGACTAGAAGTCTGCCAAGTAAAGCAGTTGTAATAGGATCCATTGTGTTGGTATCTTTTGTTGTTTTAATTAAATGATCTTTTTCTTCTGTGGGTGGGTGTGTGAGGGTATTTTTATTCTTTTGAATTTATTCTTCAAAGCACTGACAGATAAAAATGTGCTGGGCTCCCATCAGTTGTGTAATCTTCACACTGATTAACAGCGTGTAGATTTTACCTCTCTGAACTTCTGGTAGAGTTTAGTGGCGTCTAACTCCGAGGGAGACAAGATGTCCTCCGTCTCCGGCAAGTCAAACACCTCGATGCTCTTCTCCCCGCCTGGCACTGTTGTCCCCGCGTCCTCCTCATCTGTGGCGTACTCTCCTGTCTGCTGTAATAACAAATGCAAAGTCAGTCATGTGGTTGACTTTTCTGCACATACACAGAATACTCTGAGATCTAGGCCTAGTGTATTTCCTAATCCAGATAGCTGGAGAGACAGTTGTCCTTGCTTTTTTTGTAAAACACACCCAAAATATAACATTATTTTGCATGAAAGAATTAAAAGCAACCATCTTTGTTTGGATTAGGAAAAGGTTGCACAGCCTATAACCGACTATTTATCCATCCAGATGGTTATAAAGGTCTCTGAGGATTCTGGAAATTACTTAAAACAAAAACAAAACAAAACAAAAAAAAAACCAAACACTTAAAATAAACATCCAACTGCAGCATCTGTTTGTCATATCTCTCTTTCTTTCTGTCTTCCCTTATCCTTCTACCACACATCTTTCCTCGAAGCTACTCCAGTCAGAGTGCATCGATCACGTTGCACTACCTGCTGCACATTGCGTGTCAAGCACCAACATGAATTCCCAGCCGTTTTTCTCATGCCATCCTCTTTTTTTTTTTTTTTTAAACTTTCTACTTTGCATGAGTAATGCTATTTTAATGCCACCAGTTATATAAGACTTAGGTTAACCCACTTAGTTGGCCAGAACTTTGTCAAAATAAATTGCTTTGACAGCCTAGTCGGCCGTGAGTGTCATTTTCATAAAAAATAAGCCAAAAGAGAAGTTATACTGGCCAAATTTGAATGTCACTTTTTATTATCTTTTAAACATAAGTTACCATCTTGCCTCAAGTGTAAGGAGGTTACAGGAGCTGGTGAGGTTTGAGCCCGTAATAGTGTCTTTGGAGATGTTAGCATTTTTAAATCAATCTTTAATTACAGCTTTAAAATGCTCAATATGATTGAAACACTGAACATTTTGTGTGCTTGAGATTAATGTAGGCCATTTTCTTTTTCTCAAAATACTGTATAATGAATGTTGGCATTGGCCATTAGGCATCGGATCTAAATGGATTGGCTGATTCACTCTTTGGCTGATGACCAACAGAGCCGGATATTTCCAGTGGAGCTATTCTGAAAACATCTCTGGCTCCCTCTTAACATTACACTATCCTATCCCATCCTGTCCTTGTTTTCCATGTTATCATCTACATTTAAATATTCATAATTCATTATTTTTCTGTCACTACTCTCCTTTTTTCTCTCTCTCTTTCTATTTGAAGTCTCTGTAGTTACTTGTCTTTCTGTCTTGATCTGTCACACACATGTAGTACACACACACACACACACACACACACACACACACACACACACACACACACACACACACAGTCTCATCTCCTCTCTCATCAGCTTGCCCTATATCTTCTCCTCATCTATTTCTCTGCATTTACCTACATCTATCTCCCACTCAGATAACAGCACTCAGGTCTTTCTTTGTACGCATGGCCGTCCCATCTCCATAATAGGCTTGCTTGTTGCCATGGTACCAGCATCCAACATTAAGGCCCCATTTACTGAAGGTGGAGTTAACTGTCAAATGCATGGGAGGGCAGTCAAACAGCCATTTGCATATGATAAATGCACCAGCGGTGACCACATGCATGAGGAATCAGGACAGGAAGGGACGATTTAAGGAGGAAGCTTGCTCTTCAGAAGGTGCTCAGCGTGTGATGATCTGCACTGTGAATGTCTAATATGAGCATGATGTTGGCATAATGACTGTCACTTACTGGCTGACTGCTCCTTTGACTGTGTGTGCAGCCTTGACTTAGTGTGTGTTATCTGAGTAGCTGTAATCAGTTACTTCCAACCCTGCTTTGACTAAACTTATATTTTAACATGATATCTTTAGTTTTACTTTAATATGACTTTACTTTACTTTTTACAACAGTGTTCAGGATATATGGGAGTTATCAAAATTAGCAGTTCACAAATTGTTCACGCTAACATCCACATCTGTAATACGACTGGGAAAATCTACTTTTTCTGAAAGCGCTAATATATCTGACTAGTCGCGGGGGGAGTGTGTGTGTGTGTGTGTGTGTGCGCATGTGCATGTGTGTGCATGTGTTCATGCGTCTCGTTTTTGGTCTTGAAATCCACGGGAGAATTGATCCACCAGTACGTTAATGCAAATCCGCTAGTTCTATTCACTCTTGATTAATGTGTTGCTTTTTGTTGCATTGAGTGGAACAAGCCATCTTTTATTCTGCAGCTTCACATTTACATAATGTGTAACAGAAGCATAATTGTATCTCAGTCTCAAGCTGCAACTTGTGATTATTTTCATGAATGATATTTGTTTATTTATTGTTTATAAAATATTAGAAAACACAGAAAAATTACCATCACAATTTTCTCAAATTGCTTGTTTTGTCCAGATAACAGTTAAAATCAATAAAGGTTAATATGGGAATAGTTGAGATTATATTTTCTAGTGTGTGTGTGTCTACATGTTTTTCCCATGTGTGTTCGATTTAACTGCTGACAGATGGGCATGCATGTGTGTTAGATTAGATATAATCAAACAGAAATGGACGGATGTGTGTGTGTGATGTTGCTAACTGAAGGAGCATCCCTTCCTCCTGGGACAGGACCCTCAGCACCAATAAAGAGCTGTCTGTCTCATCTACCCATGCAGCACTCAGAGTGAGAAATAACCTCCCACCCGGTGAGAACTTGTTCTAATATTTATAGAGATATTAATATTGATGAGCTCCTTTTATTGCCCCATAGATCTTTGTAATGGTTTTGTAACTGTTTACCCTATCGGCACTTACGTAGGCAGTTATAGATGGTTTGGTGTTCTTATAGCTTTTTCTAATCTATGTATGGATTAAAAATTTTAATACCATCACCATTTTTATGTTTTTTAGTCCTTCCGGGGATCTGTGGCACAGGCTGTTCATTTGAATGAAAAGAAATCTCAAGTTTTTCTCCTAATTTTAATTAGGAGTTAATTAATTAAACAGTAATTAAAGCAGCATTATTTAACTTTTTTAGCTTAAAAACGGCTTCAAAATCATGTTGATGGTACAGTGTCTTGTAATAAGATGAATGGTGTCTCTGTCTCAGCCACTCCACCCCCTAATCACTTGTTTCTGCGCTATGTAACTTCAGTGAGAGGGTAGGATCACAGCGTTACATACATGTTTACTTCAAGATACAAGTTTTCAACATATAACATTGTTATGACGTAATGAGTTTTGTTTGTAGTTAGCAGACAAATTGTTACAGACCTGGGCTTTATATTTAAGACAGTGGAGTTGCATTTAGAAACTGTGGGGGGCGCCAAATTGCACAAAATGCCAATTTCTATATAATGTTGCTTTAAGAACCAACCAATTGGCCATCTTGAATCCTTACTAGTAAGACATAGGGGCAGCATATTGCCAGTATAACTGCTGTCTGCTATTCTTTTCATACATCCATCTGTACATGATCTGTAGCTACTGTTAGCTTCTTAGCTCAGTTAGCTGTGCAGCTAGCCAGACTACCATGGGAGTGTTGGTGTTTACATAAACTAGCACAAGAGCTTTGGACCGGAGGGAAAAAGAGGTTTTCAGGCCCAGGTCTATCTGGTTAGCATGCTAACTTCAGTGGATATCTCTTCAACACAATATATAGAACACTGTTGATTTTTCACATTCTGAAGTTGATTTTAGTTCATTTTTTTAATGTTTTGAACAATAATTCTTACATATTATACCTTTAAAGTACATTTTCCTGATTACACCTGCATACTTTTACTAAAAAGTAACATTTTCAATGTAGAGCTTCTACATGCATTGATGTGAGCATGAGTATTTTTAGAGTACCGTAGTAGTAATTTTATTTAAGTAAACAACATTAACATGTCCTCCACCACTGTCAATATCGAGATGATGACAGAGACCAGGAAGAAAACAGACGGAGGGAGGTTTCTCGCAGTTAATGGCAGAATTCCAGCCTCAACTCTCTATAATGGGGCTGTGAGTATGGGAGTGCTGGGATCAGCTTCTGGGCCCTGGTGACGAGTTTTCTTATGCATGAAGGCTCTTGATCCACCATCCAGCAGCAAATGAGAGACTTCAAACACTGATGAAGATACCGCACGGAGAGACGCCTGACTGCGTGTTTGCATGTAAATCTACGGCTGAGTGGCCTGCTCCTGTGTGTTTAGAGAGGGTACACTTTGCATTGATTTACTTTACTACGGTGTGTTTACAGCGTGTCTACATACATGTGTGTCTCCAGAGCACACACACACACGGATAGCATGAGTTGCAGGGCCATGAGCTCAGTGTCTGGTGGATTAAACGTGCTGTGAGTAAGCAGCACAGTGAGAGGGGGAAACGCTGAGGGATGCTTTCTAGGACTGAAGCTCACATGGTGTCCTCTTAGTATGTGTGTGTGTGTGTGTGTGTGTGTGTGTGTGTGTATGTGTTTCTGTGAGAGAGTGTTTGTGTGCCAGCATCAAAGCCTGCTGTCAGTCAGTTTTATGGCATTAATAAGATAAAACTTCAAGTCAGCTGTCATGAAAGGGAGCTGATTCACATTAAGTGACAACTAGAAACCTAATTTTTCTGATATAGTGTCATGTGTAAGAAGAGTGTGTACTGATAGGAGATTAACTTCAAATGGATGCCGATATAATGAGCCTTTCCATCCCAGCTGTGCATTTTTTTAATGATATTTCAAAGATATTTAAAGATGATTATATGTAGAAAAAAGTAATATATAAAATAAATACATATTAATATAAGATAAGGTTATGTATTAAAGTTTAGCATCTTTCCCTATTTGCACAATGGAAATATTCAAACTTTAATATCAGGGTCATGTGTAGTCATTACCTCATCGTCATCAGCATCATAGTGGGCGTACTGCTGCTCCAGCAGCTCTCTCTGTCTCCTCTCTTGCTCCAGGGTCTGCTGGATGAGCGTGGCCACCTCACTCTGCTGGCCTGGACGCTCTCGGCCAATCACAAACCTGCAACGACACGCGTTGTTATAGACAGCCCTGGCAACACATACACAAAGTCAGCTATAAACATTAAAGTTACTACTGCATGTAGTAACTGCAGCATTTACACAAGCCTTTTAATTTAATGACTCAATAATTATGTTGAAGTACAGTTGTTAAAATTATCATCACAAGCCTCCAGAATGCATTTAACACCATGTGTCATCATTTTCATTTCAGAAAATCTGATTCTGTAGCAAAGGGTTGCAATAGGAAGTGAAAGGGTTTATGGGAAATGTAGTCTCTGATAAATGCTTGTACGTAAAAGGGTCGACCATTTGTCTAAGGCCAGAGATATACTTAGTTTTAAGTATGTGTCCATATGCACATGATGTCTGCCTCGCATATTTGGATCTATATACTCCGTGGGACTATTGGCAGATGTTGATTTGAACAGAATTGTTTACTTTCTCTCTTTCTGCTCTTTTGTTGGATCAGGGGTCAGTAGGCACATCAGCAGCAACAACAATGGTACAAAACTTTGAAGACAAGCTGATGGACCAAGCCTGCATCACTAAGATGTGTCATTGTCGCTGCACAGTGACAAATACGCTTGTAAAAATAGCTGACAAAAGCTCAGTACCAGTCCAAGACTGTAACGTCTGTGTATAGCAGAAAATGTTTGAAAAATGGAGTGGGGACAGAGTCTACGACATGTTTTGTTCACCAGACATCAGATGCCTGAGCTGGCTAAAAAGTTTCAGCTGTTCCTATTCCTCCCGTAACATGCATAGTATATAGACAAGCGTGTGAACAATAATGTCCATGATGCAGCTGATTGTCGACACAAATATGTGGTTAAAAAGCAAGTATATCTCTAGCCTAAGTCATATTTGTTAATAAACTATTCATTTTACAATGTCATATAGAAGTTTGAAAATAAGACAGTCAACACCTTTAAATAAATGAAAAAAGTTTATCAACATAGTATTTCTTCCACAGAATTTCCATGTAGATATACAGGTACACTGAGCATCACACCTATTAGCTATGTCCCTTGTAAAGCATTCATACACCTGCACTTTTGCTAAATTTCTGCTCCAATTTCTTGTCTCCCTCTAACAGTGTGTGTGTGTGCGTGTGTGTGTGTGTGTTTTGTGAAATGACCACTGCAGCCACTGTGTGAGAGCAGCCAGAGCCCACAGCCACATAGCGATGACAGCGATATCTGCTGACGTATCAGGGCAGGGCCGGGAGACGGGACACACATAATAATGTGAAAAGGCAGTCAGCTCGGCCAGGCAGCCTGTTATTAGCCTGGCATAGAAATGGAGAGAGACACAGGCTGTGCCTCCGAGCTATACGGACTACTGACTACTGTAGTCACACATGGGACCCAACTATGATAAACTGTAGAACAAGTGAAAAAGGGGAACGAGCAGATGAAACTGAAAAACATGCAAATACAACCTGCCTTCCTGCCTTTTTTTGTGTTTGTATGTATGACAGGGACAAAGAAGCATCCTTGATTCAAGAACACACAGTTGACAAAAACAGCTAGAGGCAGAATGATGAACTCTGCCTCCATTGTAACATTCCCAACATCATCTCCAGTTCATTCGTCTCATAACTGAAAGAAAACCAAGCAACGGTGTCTGAAAACCCCTCAGACCCATTCCAAGAAATCTCCAACCCAGCGGGGGCTCTGTAACTGTGTGTGTGTGGTCCTATCTACTGTCTGTGCACAAGTTAGTGTGTAAGACTGAGACAGGGAGACAGAAAGAAAGCGAAAGGGAGAGAGAGAGTGGATTCAAGATAGGGCCTAATCAAGTGAATACAGTTCCCGAGAGCTCTTTCATATATTTCTAAAGGCGATGTGGAAAAGGCCTTACGCTCCAGCAGAGAGGCGTGTTTGATCTACATGTGAAGGAACAACTGAAGGGCACGACAGAGATAGAAAATAAGAAAAAAAAAAAAGAAACGGAGAGGAGGCCCCGGCTAAGCTAAGTACTGTACTGGAACAAGCCTTCGGACAGCAGGGAGGTCTGAGGAGCAGCTGACCTGGAAACAGCCTTTCTCCTCACGCAAGGGGAGTCTGTCTTAGTTCCTCCCTGCCTCCAACTGTTCTGGGGCTACCACTCAGCGCTGTGTCACTTCAACTGCAGAAACCTTCACTTCTGATCTCATTTACTCTAATTCAGACAGACGTGGCTCTTAAAGTTAAGGAACTTGAAGGGACAACAATTCTAATATTTGCTTGAAGAGTGAAAAAGAAAAGCTCAAAGTTAAGTTGGGAGAACAGGAACAGTGTCTAATAGGTGGCGCTGGGTTGACAAGCATTTGAGGATGTGAGCACAGTTTCACACTTCACACATATGAGGGGTCAACCAAGGTGGAAATGTGTGTATATATAGGCTCATTTAAGGATTCCCTTTTTTTTGCTCAATTGTTTTTTCCTGTTGGTTGTGAACATCTGGTGTATTATAGTTGACTTAGTTAAAGGATAAAGATGATGTTTTACTATGTTTTTGTTTTAATCATGCTGTAAGTATTTTGTGGCTTCTAAGTCTGTGGCCTTCAGCCAATCTGTTGAACAGGAGATTTTAAACCTTAAAAACAGGCCACATATACAGTATATTGTTACATTTTTTAAAAAGCCTAAAGCTGAAGAGGTTTCCTAAAATACCTGGTCACTGTAGAGAATAAAGAGGCTGTGTGGCAGAACGCAGCGGCAACTCAGCGACCAAAATGTTTGTAGCTCAGGAGGTAGAGCAGGTCGTCCAGTAATCGGAAGGTCACTAGTTCGAATCCCTGCTTGCCCCGGCTGCATGTCCTTGAGCAAGATACTGAACCCCAAATTGCTCCTGATGAGCTGTTGGCACCTTGCATGGCAGCCTCTACCATCAGTGTGTGTGAATGGGTGAATGTGACAAGTGTTGTAAAGCACTTTGAGTGGTCAGCAGACTGGAAAAGTGCTATAGAAATGCTTCTTCTTTTCTGAAGTACCTGCTGCTAAAAACCTTACAATTTTACACTTTCCTTCCATTTTCACACTGTTTTTGTCTTTCGTGTCCTGTCTTATAGTCTATATTGTGTTTACAGTCTCCATCTCTTGCATTATGATGTTATGCACAGATTTGATCAGCGTATGTCCTACTTTCTATGTTGCATATTTTATGTCTTGCATTGTCTAGTGTCAGCGTTTCATACCAAATGTGTATTTGTACGTAGACAGGGTGACAATAAAGAGAGTCTGAGTCTTTTAGTAAATGTAACACAAACAAGAATAATAAGTGCATTTGCTGCGGACTTTTGTGCACTAATGCGGAGTAGGATGCTGTTGCAGTTGCTTCTTCTAAATTTAGAAATATCACACGATAGCAAAATTATGAGAAAAAAACTAAATATAGAGTAGATAATTAGAAACAAGTAAAAATAAAAATATATTAAGAATTGTATTATATATGACAACTTTATATACATATATAGAGAGAAATAGAAATAGTACTTGAAATAAAAATATGTAAAGATATGTGCCTGATACTGCAATATAACTACAATGTAGATAATATTGTGTAATAATTAAATATAATTGACAACAATTTACATTAAGATGCCACAGTACGCTGGAGTAATTGCCACGTTGAAGAGTTGCTAAAATAACAGCAGAATAATGGCACATGATATTACACAGACCTGAAATATTGCACAATTTATTTAATAATACCTCGTCCCTTTATAGGCAATAAAGATGCATCAAACTATGTTGGGCTAAAATTAGGTCTAAATTCAGCAAATGTCTTCCATAGGTAGATGCATTCTCTTTCTCATTTATTGCTATTAAGTGCTTTTTTCTCTCGTGTATCCCCCACAAGTGATCTACACTGTGAGACAGAGCCTTTAAAACACCGTGTTTCATGCTGTCAGGGGGCTTCTGACTAAAACCTGGATGATTTGCTGCTGGAAGTCGGGTTAAATATAGCTAAAATGGCAAATATAGGACAGTTGGCCACGAAACCTCTGGTGATCAGATAGAGAGAGGGAAGGATTTACCGAGGAGTGGGAGGAGGAGGAGGAGGAGGCGTGAGTGGGTGAGACATGATGGAGGAAGACTGAAATAGTGAGAGAGCAGAGCAGGAGAGGAGAGTGAAAATAGGTCTGGTGATTCTATTACAACTTGTGTTAAATTTAAAATGTCCTATATCTTATATGTAATTCAGTGTAGTTCTAGCTCTTTAATAGATGGATCCGACTATAAATCTCTCTGCACTGCTCATGTAAACCTATATATACCTGCTAGATAGATGGACAGGTGATAGATAGGTCCTTTTCAAGGCTGCCTCACCTGTAGTGTCACATCCTGGTATGTGGAAAACCCTCATTGTCAATATTAGCTTAGCAAACAGCATCAGTCCAGCCAGCAGTCTGTTCCGATACTGTCGGTTGAGTGTTCAGCCACCAGCATTTCCCCAGGCACTGTACTCTCCACACACACATCTATCTTTACACATCCCACAGAGATGGAGGTTGAAAACCACACAGAGGCCTTGTTTTATTTAATATAACAGCTGTCTCATCATGTGTAGTGTGTCTACAGACGGACGGATCAATGAGAGAGACAATTGAGACAGGAATAGCAGGCTTCAGAAGGATGTAAAGAGGTGTGAAAACAGAATATGATATGTAGGGAGAAGAGAGTAAGAGTAAAAAGAAGAGTTAGACAGGATGGAGAGTGCTGAACATCAGATGATGTTGGTAAGACAAAGAGAAAAAAGGCAACACCATAGTAAACCATACCAAGCAAAGGGAAAGACAAGAGACAGAAACAACACAGAAAGAAGAGATGCAAGGATAAGCACTGGCTTTCCAAATCAAAGCCTTCCTGCCATGCTGTTTGTGTATGTGTGCGGTCTGCTCCCCACTGCTGTAAGTGGACCCCTGCCAAAAAACACTCAACTGTCAAACACACAAGACTTTTGTCACATATTGTGCTCCCACATCGTCAGCCGTCTTAGATATGGTAATGACGCTTGCCAAACAAAATCTCGCCGAGTGTGGTGGCTTAGGCGGCTGTGTTCAGCAACTTTTGCACCACGACAGCAGGACCAGCAGAATTACACCAAGGGAAGGCTGTCTTCTTATGCATGGACGTCACTGATCGTTGCTGAATTCAAAGGACGTTTCTAAGTGTGTTAGCACTTATGTCCGATGATGGATGATGCCGTCTGGTTCTTGGGGCTGATAACTGCTTGACACACTTTGGTTTCTATAATCTCACAGTAATCCAAAGATCCTCATCAGTGGGTGAAAACATACAAATCTTATGTGTGTCTGCAATTTAAAAAGAAATGAACATCTTATTTGATAATTATTTTATTTAATCTGACGGTGGAGTACTTTAATCTGACTTTTTGTCCAATGTAAATCATCGTTCTGATAACTTTCTTGAATTATATTTCACACTGGCATTGCTTTGACCTGCATCCATGTTCAAATGACCTCATCTCAGTGGCAAAATCTTTGTGTCTTGAGAAAATATGGGATCATAAAATGTCTGTGGGTCTTACCTGACCACTCCTGATGTGTTCCTGAGGACGGAGGCAGCGAAGCTCTGCGTCACACCCACCAGACTGGTCCCATCCACCTCCACGATCTGGTCATTTACCTTGATCCTGACAAACACACACACACACACACACACACACACACACACACACACACACACACACACACAAGCAAAAAGTCAGCACTTTGCGTAACAATCCTTTGTGTAAGTTTACTGTCTTGGATGCAGTCTAGAAAAATTCAAAACAAAATTATGTTATGACTCATGCAGCAAAACTACCACAACATGCACAAGGGACAAACAAACTGGCCTATCATGCATATTCACATTACTTTGCAAATTGCACACAAAAAAAGTGCCAGACTGTCTTGTGGTCACAAATTTCCACTGTGGTAGCTCCAGACTATTACCTAACAAAGAGACAGAAGCGATGAGACTCAAAACAAACTAGGAGGGCTAACGAGGACATGGCGAGCCCTTCCCTGGGCCACAACACAGCCGGAATTTCTGCTCTGGTAACGATGGGAGGTCAACTAAGTTCTTGACCTGAAATGAAAGTCATGATGATCCACTATTCATGACACGGGTGAATTGTGTGAACAAATAGATGCACTTGCTAAATATTCGATTTAAATCCACTTAGACATTTGCATAACCAACAGACTAAGAAGGATTATAAATCTGAGTTTTGAATAATTTCTTGGACATATGAATAAAACAATAACTAGCTCTCATTCTATTTCAACAAAACAGCATATTGTTGTAAGACTTCACAGCGTGAAGGCACAACGCATGCATCAATTTCTTCTACAGCAAATAATTTTGGTCTCCTCTGCAAAGCTCCTGCTTCTATTTGGTCCAAGTAATAACAATGTGTAAGAAGCCTGCAGAAATAAAGGAGCACTGTCTTCAATATCCATGAACAAAGACAATTGATCCAATCAATTCCAGCTCCAGCACTCTGGAGACTGGAGAGGGATGACACCGACGTAAATTGGGAGGACAGTGAAAAGAGAGTTTTCTCCAGTTCTACAGAGATCACTTAACATGCACTGCCTACAACTTCCATATATCCTGATCCTTTAGATAACCTGATTCTACATTACACTACTACAATACACACAAGCACGCAGACTCTATAATATTTGGTGCTGATGTTTATGAATGCTGGAATCCGAGCACCATCTCGCTGCTGACTGATGACTGCCTATTAACTCATTTTTTTCTTGATTTGCATGATGGAACTACAATCACAGGGTCCATTTCTTAGAAAATAAAAGCCTTTGTAGGGGACGTTATTATCAAACGTGTACTCGAAGTGATTTTGAATTTCTCATCCATAAACTCGAGTGACTTACAAGGGACGGATCAAATAAAGAGTGGTCATTTACGACAGTGTGCTTACCGTTGATTAAAAAAAGATGCTGAGCACAAAAAAACCTTGCTTAAGCACGTTCTAAGAATCCAGTTTGTAACTTATGCGCCTGTGACGCACAGCTCATAGGCTTGGACACTTATGCATCCCAAACTGCAATACCCCCCCATAACCAGCAGGGAAATCCCTTATGTCTAACTTTTAGATTTCAATCTGATTTTATAAATGAGGCCCCAGGCACCTACAATTTCCAACTCAACAATGTTTCCTTACTGCCAAACCTCTGCACATTGTATTTAAAGTTTTGCTCAAATTCCCTGCAAAGTCAAGATCAAAATCAAGCAAGATGGCTGCATCCACAACTGCAGTAACCAGTGTCCTTGTCAGCTCCCGACTCAGACTGTCACAACATCTAGCAGCTGCACAGCACAATTCAATCCGACCCTGACACTCAACACATCAACCGGAGCTGTCATATGGATGTATAGAGCCTGACAGGTAGACAGAGAGCGAGCTGGTTGTCTGTCAGTCAACAGCTCAGATGCTTTTCTGACCTTCATGGCATCTAACATCTCAATCTGGCTTTGTGGGGCCGATGGTTGACTGACACCAAAGGAGGCGGGAAACAAGACAAAAAAACTGACAACAAAGGAGGATGACACAAAAGAACACACATATACACCTTCATTCTTACAACAGCACGCACACACACCTTGGGTCATCTGCACCAAACAATCCAGTGAGCAACAGCCAAGCCCATCTATCTGTCTGACTCTGTGCGTGTGTGTGTGTGTGTGTGGTTGTGTCAGACCATTATGTCTGACTCAGCAA